>NC_090924.1:410073856-410698856 GCF_040938575.1 Ambystoma mexicanum
ACAAGGTTGAATTTCTGTTTTTTTCCAGTTCTGCCAAGCCAGCTTGCTCTCACAGGCAGTGCCCCTCCCAGCTCCTGCCAAGAGGAAGCTACATTTTACGACTGCGGTAATAAAAACCTTTGCCTGAGTGAAGAGGGCTTTGTTCACTCTCCTGCAGAGCACAGGTAATTCAATTATCAGATAGATGGCATATCCTTAGTGTGGGCAGCAAAAGGAAGGTTGGCCTGGGAACACAGCTGTGACTCAAGTTTCACTCCTGATGGGGGTAGTTGCCAGGCAGAATTCAGTTCCTTAAGCCAGGTTTCAGATAAAATGTCCCTTTTTGTTCCCCAGTTCCTGCATTCAAATAAAACTAAACATTTTCACATATGCAGCTAGAAGGCTGATTCTAAGTGCAAAACTATGGCATTTCAACAGTTACAAAGGCATGTGACACCAAACATAGGTCACTCATTTGATCTAAACATTTTCGATTTTAGTGTCTTTAAATCCAGTGCAACTTAAACTGCTGACTCCATAGCTCAGCCAGTTTTGTTATAAGCATTGTTCTGGGCTCTTCATTTCCCAGATTTTGTAGGCACACAAAACTCCATTCTACCAAATGTCTGCTGGTGTTCAGTGAATATTTTGCACATATTGCAATGTTTGAAATAGGCACTTTGGCTTGCCTTCAGAGAAACACAGGGTGGTTTTAAACTGCCGGCTTTTGGATAGTGGTGAGTACTGGTACTGCACCCATTTTTGGGATTTAAGAAAATGAATTCCCAACAATTCTAGGTTGCATTTGGCAATCAGCATTGCCATTCCCAATGGTTTCAGACTACTGTGCGGGTAGTCCAATGGTGGTTTTAAAGCGCTTTGAAGCTAACCGGCGCTACTGTTTTTCCTTTGGCAACCCATTTCCCTCATGGCAACCCGGCCTTTCATTCTCGCACTGGTGGGTGGCAAGTGAGGCAACCATTTTGGTGGGCGCACAAACTGCGCAGCTTTCCTGGATTTCGGCGCACATGTGGGTTTTCCGCCATCTTGAATTTTCTAAGCCCACAGCACCAAATGTTGTGGCATGATAGCTTAAACGTGGGTCAGGACACCCAACAGTGTCACCAAACCCCAGGATGGTAAAGGACATTAAAGAGGCCCAACCACGAAGAGTTTTCTTGGGATGGTGACATACTGCAGGCGATTCATCAAGAATTTAGCATCCAGGTTGGAGCCCTTGAGGGCCCTCACCAAGAAAGACACAGTGTGGCCCTCTGGATGAGGCGGCGTTTGAAGACATCAAAGGCGCCCTCACGGCCGAAGACACAATGGCATTTTTCGACCCTGCACTCCTGTCGGAGATAATTGTGGATGCCAGCCCATTTGGCCTGGGGGCCGTATTGACGCAGATCGGCCAGGATGACAGCATCCGCCCAGTGTAATATGCAAGCAAGGCACTGTCTGACACCAAACAGCGCTTCTCCAAGATCGAGCGGAAGGCCCTTGCCATTCTGTGGGGTTCAGGCATTTCAGGCTGTATGTCCTAGGCCGGCCTGTGACTGTTGTGACTGACCATAAGCCCCTGCTTCCCATTCTGGCGGGGTCATCGTCAAAACCAGTGGCGAGAATTGAACGATGGATGCTTGCGCTCCTTGGGTATGGTGTCTCGCTGATGTATAGACCCGGCTCCAACAATGCAGCTGACTACTTGTCACGCAATCCGGGGAACGACAGCAAAGATGCACCGGACGCATGCGCAGAGGAAGCGGATCACCACGTGCAGATGGTGGTGGAAGCAGCCACCTCGAATGCCATGCCACTAGAGGATCTCAAGGCGGCAGCTGCCCAGGATGAATGTTTTCGCATCCTGAAGACCACCATGCAACAGGGGTCGTGGAAGATGGTGCTTGAATCCCTGGCCGGACACAACCAAGAAGCAAAAGGGGTGCTAGTACAACTGTGGAAGGTGAGGGAAGAACTGTCATTCTCCGCCACAGACCTCCTGCTGAGGGACAACCGAATCATCGTCCCCCAAAGCCTAGATCCAGGAGGTAATAGGTCTTGCCCATCAAGGACACCAAGGGGCCACAAAGACAAAGGCCCGACTACGCCTCAAAGTGTGGTTCCCTGAACTGGAACGGCGGGTGGATGAACATGTGGCCGCATGCGTCTGGTGCCAGGCAGCGTCCCCATGCAACGAGAGCCCGCCATTGAGACAATACCCAGAGGGACGTGCCCGTGGGAGGTGGTACATGCACATTTTGGATCCACTACGCATTGGACACACTTCCTAGTGGTGGTGGACGAATACTCCCGATACACGGAGGTGGAGTTTGTTGACTTTGTGGCATTTGAGCACGTGGTGGTGGCCCTAGAGAAAGTCTTCACCTCTCATGATCTTCCCCATACCCTGTGCTCAGACAATGGGGCTCCATTCCAGGGTGAGTGGTTCGTGAAATTGATGGACGGGTATGGGGTCCAACATTGAAAGATCACCCCGCTCTGGCCAAGAGCCAACGGAGAGGCAGAAAGTTTCAGGCAGACTTTGAACAAGACATTCCATATAGCGCAAGGCCAAGGCCGGTGCCTGAGAAGAGCGCTGTACCAATTTCTAAGGGTCTACCGGTCCACTCTCCATACATCAACGGGGGTGTCACCGGCAGAAGCCCTGTTTAAGCAGCGCCCTCGGGGACTGCTGCCAGAGGTTGTGGAGATAGAACCTGGCATCATCGATGACCAGCAAGAGGAGCGGGATCGCTGGCTGAGGACCGAGCAAGAGAATGCAAGGAGAGGACTCTGCCCCCAGCACCTGACACCTGGGGATGAGGTGCTGATCCCAAATAGGCACCCCCACAGGAAGCTGTCCCTCCCCTATGAACCGGAGCCACTGGACATTGTAGCCATGAAAGGATCAATGGTGACAGCATCCGATGGCAAGTCGTCAGTCACCAGGAACGTGAGTTTCTTTAAGAGACTGGGTAACACAAGGACTGACACACCCGAGGAGCAGGACTGTATTGAGGTACCCGACGAGGGTGAAGGTGCTGGACTCTTCACTTCGCCTGCTGATGGATCTCCTGTGCTGGAGGCAAGCAGGAGTTACCCCCTGAGGACAGGGCGAGGGAAACCTGCTCGCCTCACCGACTACATGGTAGGACAGGTATCCTGAACGACCCGCGGGTTGTGGCAGTCGTAAGGGGGACCCAGGGCGGCTGTGATTAAAGGGATACTGTGGGGTGATATGTTTCTCATTACAGTGGTTGATGTGTCGTTGCAGTTTGAGTTGTTAATATACATTTTGTTGTCCTCATGAAAAAGGAGTCGTGTGGTGCTGCCCCTTTAAGGGAAGAGCATGTGGCGGAGTGACGTTGCACTCCGCCGTGTGCACTATAAATAAAGGTGGCATTCCCAGCTGCGTTAATGCAACCGGGGAGCCCGAACACAGCAGTCGTCTGGAGGCCGAGTCTGTGGAGAGTGTTTGGGGGCTCACGGGCATCACGAGCGGGGGCACTGGCAAACCCCCAATAGGAAGGATCCTGAGGCAAAGGAGTGGTTGCAAAAATCAACAAGGGCCGGAGCGAGGGTGTCGATGTGGTCCTTGATGGTTTTAGAGGATCAGGGATGCACCTGTTTTGACGAGGCTTTCATAGATCAAGCTTGTCTAGTGACCTCATTGGGGGAGAAAAGAGGAAAGGCCGAGAAGGGTGGTGGGGGTTGGCTAAAGGAGGGTTAGCAAGCACAGATGGCGAGGGGAGCAGAGGGGAAGGAGAGGAGAGGGTGGACAGGATGTCCTGGGTTTTTGAGATAAAGTGAGAGGCAAGGGCATTGCAGAGAGCCTGGGTTGGCCAGCTCCTTGCAGATTTTAAAGAGTTCAGCTGAGTTGCTTTAAAGCATAGGCATACAATTAATATTGTAAAATGATGCATCAATTTTAACCTTTACTTTTCTGGAGGGAACCCCCTAATTTTTGCAATGGTTTCAAAAGTTTTCAAATGAAGTGAGTTCAGGTAGAACCCAGGGGGATGTGCAAAGAATGGTGCACTGGAAAGGGACAGAAGCCGTTTGCAGAAGGAGCTGGGGATGGGAGGATAGTGATTGTGCTGGAGGTCTTTTGAAAGAATTCATCCACTGCTGCTTCTTGATATGATATGATAGGTTATTTATAACGCGCTTAATACCCAGAGGTTTCTAAGCGCTTACCCGAGGATCGAACCTGTGTTGCTTCATGTCGTCTTGCTTCCAAGGCGAGCATGTTGCTGCTGAGCTATCCTCCCTCTTTTGATGGAGTAGTTGTTTGTTGAAGGATTGTGCAGCTACTGCCTGTGTTGGACCTGTTCTGTAGGATAGAAGCTTGCACTGCTCCTGCAGGCACTGTAGATATTCTATAGGAGGGAATCTTGTACTGCTAATCAATACACTGACTATGCGTGTGATGCTGAACCTGGGCAGATGAAGCTGCTCTGACATATGCTGGTAGATTAAAGGAATATCAGGATATTCTTCGGTTTATGATGGCTACATATAGGCATAGGGTGCTTGGCTTGGGCATGCAAGACTGAACCTGGACCTATGGGGGGTTCTCAAGTCTCAACATGGACCTAGGGGGTTTTCTGAAGTCTGAACATGGGGCTATAACATAACATATGGGGGGTCTCAAGTCTGGAAATGGGCCTATGGTGGTGGCGCTGGCACAGACTGAACCTGGGGTGGTTCTATCTTACGGTAATGGTACATGGGTTTGCAAGACTGAACCTGGGCCTGTGCGTATGTCTCTAGCGTGCAGTAGTGGGACATGTGCATGCAAGAATTAACATGGGTCTGTATTGTGTGTTTCTGTCATACAGTACTGAAACATTGGCATGCAAGACTGAACCTGGGCATACAGGGTGTTTTTTCCCTATGCTGACTTAAAATGTCCGTAGAGTATATGCTGGGAGAGTGGGACATTATTAATTAAGGGTTGTTACTGAAAGCTTTGAGTTGATATTGGTGGACCAAGTGGCATTCTATACTCATTCTGTAGTACCACTTAAGTTGCCATCTTTTGCCTCTTAAAATTGACATCCGGGTGTTTGCTGCTCTACCCATGTGTACCTCCTTCAACAGAACCATTCAAAATGGTGCCTGTATCCGCCACACCACGATAACAGCTTTTGATGATCATTGCATATGGTTCAACAAATGCCCTTAGCAACCGTTGCAAATTCCATAACAATCTCCTATGCAAAACTGCCAATTCCCACATCATCAAAAGCATTGTCACACCTTGAGGTGGAAAGGCCACTGAGTACTGAACCTGCATCATGCCATTTCACCATTGTGGCAGAGCAGCGCCACTCCCACAATGGCAGAATCCCAGGAAGCATCGATTCAGCATTAATAAGAATGACATCTCACACACCCAGGTGAAGAGCAAAACGGAGTTAGGTTTAAAGGTATGCCCAGGTGTGTGTGTGTGTGTGTGTGTGTTTTCGTGTATGTGTATCTACATCCAGGTTTGCAACAGGCTGAGTAGCATTTTATGTAGAGCCCACAGGGATTACAGCGTGTATATATTGACTACTGTACAGATTATACATACATCTAAGATTGAGCCTTTAATTAAATGTTCATTATTTACATGCAATACTTTTTTCTTTCTTCATCATATTTTTTTTGTACTGTGTTCTTTTATGTATTGCATGTCCACCTCTATCTCAAGGTAGTTCTTAATTTTGAATCATTCCTTTATTTTGGCTTGTCTGTTCTTTTATCTTTGTTGCTATTTTACTTTTATTTCTCTCTTTCCTTGCCTCATTCGAGCGTTGTCTTCCTAACCACCACCCTTCTTGGCATTTCCCTTGGCTACATGGCATAGCAGTGGTCTGTTTATATTTGATAGGAGTGTCCATGTAACCTTTCCTGCTGGAACACAACAAATCTGTGTGCATCAGCCACAATACATTCACAGCCAACCCAGTAGCAAAAACAGACATGGCAAAAACATCCAAAATCATTGACCCAAGACAGGCTTACCAAAGGGACAGGCACGGAACTTAACTTATTTATACTATCCATAATGAAGTTAAATGCGTTGAAAGCAAAAGAGAAACTACATCTAGCCTTTGTAGATTTAAGGCAAGCTTTTGATGGAGTTAATCGCCAGAAGCTCTGGCAACAATTTTAAAAGTGGAACTGCCCTGAAGTGATATCACAACCGATTATGGTACTACATAGGAACACAACAACAAGAGTACGAACAAACAAAAAAGGTGCATTATCTGAAGCAATAAAAACAAAAAGAGGAGTCAAGCAGGGATGCCCCCTAGCGGCAAGCTTCTTTAAGCTATATATCGCCGACCTCCCAGATGCATTGAAAGACACAAAACACCATCCTCTAAAAATAAACAAATTTGAGATAACAACAATATGTTACGCTGATGATTTGGGGCCTGATTCATGAAACATTTTCCTATGGGATGGCGCCTTTATAAACAATGTCCATGAATCAGGCCCTTAGTTTTGTTAAATCAAACAGAAATAGGATTACAGCACCTATTGGAGAAACTCCAAACATACATGGAGAACAACGATCATGTAATAAATACCAAAAAGTCAAAGATTGTGATGATTGTCGTAAACAGAAGAACAACCCTGAAAGAATTTAAATGGAGGATTGGGCCTGAGAATCTTGAATCAGTGAAAGAAATTTGGTACTTGGGCATATTATTCAACAAATAAATTGCTGAAGAAAGTTGGGGGAACGATTTTAAGATAAAGGCAAAGATGCTATGCTCCCAAGGGAAAATCATAAATGGATGATATGGTAGATTCTCAATGATACATTAAAAGCGTTCTATGTACAGAAAGTTTTACCTCTATTAACATACGGAGGGGAAGCGGGCCTGAATTTATCGTGGAGGACGTGGGTAAACTTGAAAGCAGATTTTGGAAACCAGTCCCAAATCTGCCAAGATGCCTTCCAATTTCGGCAATAAGAGCTGAGCTAGGCCTGCAATCTCTTTATTCGGTTGTATATTGGAAATCAGTTACTCTACTAAGAAAATTAATCCAAGACGAGCCAGTAACAGGATACAAAATCCTTGCAACCAACGGAACAGGAAAAAGTGGAACACTACTAAACCTGTGGAGAGATAAATGGTGTAACTACCTCACGCAGATCGACTAGAACACAACAGAGTTAATAGCGAATCCTGAAAGAGTAAAAAGGAATATTGAAAAGCCTTGATTGGATAAAGACGAGAGAAGTGAAACTATCATACCAATCAACAAGGAATGTTGAAAACGCCCATAGAAAAAGAGATGCAATGCCCAATTATCTGATGCGATTCCCAAGTAAATTCCACAGAGACAAGCTTCTACAAATAAGGATGGATGTATTTCCAACAAATGGATTCCTACACACGAGAGGACCTCAAGGAGTTAACGAGGGGGATTGCAGACTCTGTAACATAATAGATACACTGGAAACAGTGAAGCATGTACTGCTGAAATGTAAAGCAATAACGAAGGAGAGAGGTGAAGTGTTGAGCAAGTACTTAAGACAACACACTACCAAAACAAAGAAAGACTGGTGGAGAGAATCTTTTCATGGGAAAAATACAAGATTAACTTGCGCAAGAATAAACATGATAGAAAAAATAATGAGTAAGCTGGGATAAGAACGACAGATGAACCTGAAATAGACAATGAACTAGAAAACTGGACATTGATGACTTTTAATTATAGAGCTAGATAACGGGATCTGTGGAAAAAAGTTTTATTGCATTAAACTAATTGACAATAAACTAAATGTTTACATATTTTTTATGCCCTCTCTCAACCAACCAAAGTTACTATCTTTATATTGGCCAATCTGGTGGCCTTTTACCTTTTTCTGCAGATCTTAGCTTGGGTGCATTTACACAAATAACCCATCAATTCCCCCATAGTAAAGAGGTGGTTTAGCAAATAATCTGCCCAGAACCAGATAACACTAACTTCCTGATTCGTGGAGTTATTTGCGCTGAAAACGCAGATTTGCGCGCCTTTCTGCCCGAAAATCCCTGTTTAAAGTGTGACGATTTTCCGACAGAAAGGCGCGCAAATTTGCCTTTTCAGCGCAAATAATTCCATGAATCAGGCCTTATGTAATTTTTCCTCACTTCTGTCCAGTTTTAAAACAAATCACTGGAAACTTGTTTTTCAAGCCAAAAAGATCCCAAAACTTAGCATTTTGTAAAGTTAGAGCATACATTCCCTTACAAGAAATTGTCAGAAAAGCCACCAGCCCTGAAAACTTCCAAGGATTAGGTATATAATGTTTTTGAAAGTGTCATGAAGATTCATCAAGCGGGCTGAAGTTATTAGCATCTGAAGTAGTGTGCTACATCTGGGGGTCCAACTTAACCTTAGCTAGAGGATTGTTATCACTGACCCTGTGATATGAGCAGGGGATGAATGGCTCTGTTCTGTGAGATCTTTAGAGTATCCTTGTCTGTTAAGCTCAGACAAGTGGAGGCACTAGCACCGGCTCATAAACTATGAGATGAAGATCAGTGTTGTATTTGTATTTGTATTTTATTGAATTTATATAGCCCTTTAATCCAAAGTGCTGTACATAAGAACTAGAAGAAATACAACAAGCATAAGATGGTAATTGAATCACAACTCAAAAACAGCATAAGGAACAATTTACATTATTGCTAATGTGAGGAGGGAGTGGAGAGGGACAAGGGAAAGGGGAGAGACAATAAACAACAGGTAATAATTGAAATATAAATTGAAACGGTGAAATAAACAATTAACATTATTGGTAGTAAGGGAGGGGAGAGGGACAAGGGGATAAGAAGGAGTGGGAGGTACAACAATATTAAAGACAGGTTCTATGTGGTATTGCTGCTTTTTGAAAGTCAAACACCAAAAAGACTAACTTATTTTGGTCGTTTTGGTGTCGCTTTCAAAATGCTATAATAAAACATTGGGCTCCTACCCTCGCAGTGCCCTTGTTTATTTTTTGGTATTCGGGGGGTTTCTCCCCCCAAGCCACCCTTTTACACCCCTCCTGTTCGGCACCACACTTTTCCGTGACACTCAGCCCATTTGTTACATTTTTCTTTTACGTGTTTTAACTTTTTCGCACCTAGAAACACTTGTTTACAGGCACGTTATAAATGACTCATCATATAATTTCATAACTCGCGCCCCTTCCCATTCCCACTAAATACATTCACACACCTCTCCCACTCATACATATACACTCACATGTACACCCAACCGCTTACCTTGCTTCCACGACATCCCTTGCCCGACCACGAATGGCAGCCCCTCCATACACTTGTGTGCGTCACAGGGAGCAGCTGTCATTCACAAAATGGCTGCGCACCGAGGGAGGACAGCGTCGACAAACCGAGGTAAGTGCGGGTGTTGGATTAAAGGGGTGAGTGGAGATAGAGTTTTAGGTAGCTGAGAGGGGTTTTTGATTGATTTAGAAAGAACAAATTATACTTGTTTTTCGGTCTTTCTAAGTCGATCTTCTTTTGCTTCGGTCTGGTGAAAATATTTTTTTACCTAAGACCTAATGACTGACACTTATTTATTTATTTATTTTTATTTTTTACATTTGTAAAGCGCACTGCAGCCCTGAGGCATAGAGGCGCTGATAAGTGGTGCTTAAGAAGGCTTGATTAAGGGTTACAAAAAAGCCACCCAGAGGAGATCTTAGAGTATACAAACAGAGTTACAGATACATAGGTCCAAGGTAGCGAAACAGAGAACAGGCACATTAATTGAAGAGACTAGTCTTGATGGCCTTGCGAAAGGCCGTGTGAGAGTCGAGTCGTCTGATGTGCGGTGGAAGGGAGTTCCAGAGGGTGGATGCCATGGTGGGAAAGCTTGTGCCACCAGCACGTACTCGGCGGGTTTTTGGCACAGTTAGTAAATTGGAGTAGGCCACTCTGGAGGGCCTGGAAGCACAAGGTTTAGAAAATTTCTGGGCGAGATATATGGGGGCCAGATCGTGAAGACATTTGTGCGTGAGGGCAAGGGTTTTGAACAGGATTCTTTCCTTGACTGGGAGCCAATGGACCTGACGCCTGAGGTCAGAGATGTGGTCCCTGCGTGATAGTCCAGTGGCGGCCCTTAGGGCATTGTTTTGGACTAGTTGGAGTTTCGCTAGGTTTTTTCCAGACGTACCTATTAGAAGGGAGTTGCAGTAGTCCACTCTTGAGCCAATGATTGCCCTGGCGATAGTTAGGCAATTCTGTTGGGAGAGGTACGGTCTGATTGCGTTGAGCAGTTTGGAGTAGTAGGCTGAGGAGGATGCAATGGCATTGACCTGCCTGTTCATGTTCAGGTTCGAGTCCAGGTAGACACCCAAGGTCTTGACTGTTTGGGATACAGGGATATGAATGTTATCTATGGTGAAGGAGTTGTATTGCTTGTCCAGCTTGCCCAGGGTGGACGGGGAGCCAATCAGCAGAAGCTCGGTTTTCTCGCTGTTGAGGCATAACCAGTTTTCTGCCATCCAGGATTGGATGGTGGTGTAAATGGAGTTGAGCGTGTTCAGGTCAGACAGGTAGTCCCCAGAGAGGGGGATAAGCACCTGAGTGTCATCAGCATAGTTAGTGTATGAGATGCCCAGGGCGTCTAGGATCTTGAACAGCGGCCTCGTGAAGAGGTTGTAGAGGGTAGGGGCGATGCATGATCCCTGAGGGACGCCACATTGGATGATGCTCGGGTCAGCGCAGGAGGAGTCGGAGAAGACCTTCATTGCTCTGTCCTGCAGGAAGGAGGTAATCCAGTTGCAGGCAGTCGGGGAGAAGTTGGCTGCGGTGGCAAGATGGTGGCATAGGGTCTTGTGATCCACCAAGTCGAATGCAGCTGATAGGTCCAAAAGGAGGAGTAGAGCAGGTTTGCCTGCATCTCTGAGGTCGTCCATCTGGTTTTTGAGGTCAAGAAGTGCCGTTTCGGTGCCATGTCTTGGCCTGAAGCCTGACTGCCGAAGACCAAGAAGATGGTTATCTTCGAGGAATTTTTGAACTTGCAGGTAAGCTGCTTTGTCCAAGATTTTTAGTAAAAATGGGACAGTGGTAATGGGTCTATAATTCCCTGGGACCGAAGGGTCTAAGGAGGGTTTTTTGATAAGCGGACGAACCCATGCTTCCTTGAGCTCAGCTGGAACATGGCCAGACTTGAATGAAGCATTAATGAAGGCAGTGATGAGGGGGACAAGGGCAGGGGCACAATCCTTGATCACCTGGGCTGGGCAGACATCCCCTTTACAATTGGAGGGCTTGATGGATCTAAGGAGGGCAGCGACTTCGGATTCAGTCATGTCCTTGAACTCAAACAGAGGGGCTTGGCAGGTGTCAGCTGGTGGAGCAGGGGAGCCAGTGTGTTTGGCTAGAAGGTTGTTGAGGGCTTTTTGGTGTGCAAGGATCTTGGAGTGTAGAGTGTCCAATTTATCCAGCATGGCGGATTGAATTTTGTTGCACCAGGCTTCATCTTTTAGGAGAGTAGAAGGGGGGGACGCAGGGGTCTCGAGCACTCTAAAGATGGAGAAGATTTCTTTGGTCCCTGATTTGGCTTCTGAAATCCTAGTGTTGAAGGAAGACGCCTTAGCCTTGACTATGGAGATTTTGTATTCAGTGGATAGGGCCTTAAAAGCGGCTTTGGTGGTGTCATTGGGGTTATTCTTCCAGGCCGAGAGTGCAGCTCTTTTTTTTTGACGTAGCTGTGAGAGTTCCTGGGTGAACCAGGCATTGGTATGTTTGACCTTTTTTGCTTTTTTGAGGGTAAGAGGGGCTGCAGTGTCCACGGCCTTGGTGATGATCCTTTTGAAGTCTTTAGCAAGTATTGATGGATCATTAGAGAAGGGCGGAGAAAGTGCAGGTACGAGGAGATGTTTAGTAAGGTTCTCCTTTGTGAGCTGCCGAGAGCTTCTGGTGAGTGCGGCAGGGAGGGAAGTCGCTGGTCTAAGCGGCCCTTTTGAAGTGGAGATGTCAAATTTGATGCAGTGGTGGTCAGACCAAGGGATAGGGGAGATGTCTTTGACCTCAAGGGTGCAGTTGTGGTGGGCAACCCAATCTAGCGTCTGCCCTTTAGAGTGGGTAGGCCTGGAGATAGATTGGGAGAACCCAAGGTTGGAGAGCGCTTTATTGAGGGCAGTGGCGTGGGAGTCCTTAGAGTCATAGAGACCGAGGTTAAAGTCACCTAGGAGGATAACTTTAGATGAGCTTTTTAGATTGTCTGAGAGCGAGTGAATTAGAGCTTCATGGAAGTCAGTGCTCGGCCCAGGCGGACGGTAGACCGCATGGAAAGCAATGGTACAGGTGGCTGAGAGCTGGAGTTTGAGCAGAAGGTAATCAGAGCTCTGACCCAAGTCTGCTTGAATCCTTCTGAGTTGTAGATTCTCCTTGGCAATAACAGCCACCCCCCCACCTCTATGAGTGGAGCGATCTTGTCTATGGATGGAATACCCTTCCGGGATGGCAAGTGAGAGGGCAGGGCCAGATGTATCGTTAAGCCAGGTTTCACTAATGAAGAGTAGGTCAAGTTTATTAGAAGTGATAAGGTCGTGAATATCGAGAGGGTGCGCCGGCAGGGACCGTGCGTTAACTAGGGCACAGTATAGTGTGGTGTCCTTAGGTTGCAGGGTGTGGTCGGTGGTGGCTGGAGTTGTCACAGTGCGAGTTGGTGGTACAGGGCCGGGGGCAGCATTAATACCAGGGGCAGCAGTCATGGAGACCGGCAACAAAGTACAAGGCGCAACAGTATTAGCAGGGGCAGCAGTCATATAAGCAGGCACCAAGGTACAGGGCGCAACACTTTTACCTGGGGCAGCAATCATAGAGACAGGCAACAAAGTACAAGGCGCAACAGTATTAGCAGGGGCAGCAGTCATATAAGCAGGCACCAAGGTACAGGGCGCAACACTTTTACCTGGGGCAGCAATCATAGAGACAGGCAACAGAGTACAAGGCGCAACAGTATTAGCAGGGGCAGCAGTCATATAAGCAGGCACCAAGGTACATTGCGCAACACTTTTACCTGGGGCAGCAGCCCTAGAGACAGGCGCAGCAGTGTTGGCAGGGGCAGCAGGCCTCAATACTGGCAGAATATTGCATGACACTTTATTAGGAGCGGGGTCAAAGAATTGCTGGACGTGGTCAGGAGTGGTGCCACGGTTGTATGTGACACGAGAAGGGTCCAATAGGGTCCGCTTGGCTAACAGGGATGGGTGGTTCCAGGTGAGGAGGTGAGTCGGCACATATCTTGGTGTGAGCCGATGGCCAAGAGGCACCACACCGGAGTGCCGTTGGGAGCGTAGACGCAGGTTATGCTGCTGGATGGATGGAGGCAGGCGAGTAGCGTGGTTGGCCTTCCATAGAGATGAAGTGCGGGAGCAAGCCCCTGCATCAGTGGCTGTAAAGGAGGGAGGGGCCTTGCAGGGTGCAGGAGCATGGCAATGGGGGATGACGCCACCGCGGTCCCTGTAAAAGCGGGACATCCTGGCCCCAAGGCGGGCTAATCTGGAGGCAACCCCAGGGGTGGAAGTGAGCGAGGGGTAGGCAGAAGTGCGTGACCTGAGCCGCAGGTTCCTGGTAGCGAGCGTGCAGGGTAGCATGGCATGCGGGTGGTGAGCCGGGTCATGACCCTTACCTTGATGGAAGGATCTGGAGGCTGCGGTCTGCGCGGTCGAGCAGCGGAGAGCCGCTGAGAGCGAGCTAGGCCTTTGCTCCTGGCCACACTCAAGTGGGGAATGCCTGTGACCCAACTCCTGAGCCCTAATGCAGTCAGTGCTAACTCATAATAAAACCAAGGTTGCACATGAAGCAGTATGTGAGAAGCTGCATTGCTCATGTTTAGTGATACTCAGAGGGAGATCCCTTTAGAGCTTTTAGCCTTGTTTAAAGACATAATTCGTAGGAACTAAATCACCCTATTGAAGGTGAATGTCCTCTCTTAGAGATTGGAGACTCTTTCTGAACTGCATGGTAAAACATCTTGTGTTAATGAGCAGACCCGCCCCCTTCAATCTCTGCACCTTCAGTTCTTGCTTTCTAGCATCTATCTTACTAATTCCCAGTATCCCTGATGTAAGGTGTAGTGAGGTCCTTTGATCAGAGATAAAGCCAAGATGGCTCCTAGGGCTTATGTCCTTTCAATATTCCAAGCCCTTTTTTTCTGCATGTTTCCTATTTAGTGATCAATGCCACGAGGACCACCATGAATACATGTCTCTATGAATTGTAGGGTCACTGACTACAAGGAGATGGCCCAGAAGAGACCTTGAAAGAAGCACCATACTTTTACTTTGATAATCTCTTTCCTAGTACTAGCACAACCATCTGTGCTCATCATCTGTCCTGATGCTGTCTCTGCATGGTGGCTTAGCTCTTCTGTATGTGTACCTTCTTGCTGACAAGCCTTTCCATGACAAGAATCACTCCCTCATTCTGACAAATGATAGGCAATTGCCACTGCCTGCACTCACAAGCTCAATGCACTTACTTGACCCAGCCTTCCAAGGTTATACTGTTATACTGGAGCAGATATCATGCAATCACTGACCATCACCCTGAGTCGATTCTCTATCCTAATAACCAGTTTGAGCTGGGTATTAGACTCAGAATTCCGAAATCCATTACATGATGAAGTTGCAGCCCCAGAAAACAATTGTTCCAAGGAAGTCGTCGTATTTTCCATCGGCTTATGTGAGTACTCCGGGTTGTTTACCAATTTCTGAGGTCCTGCTAGAAGAATAAGCATAGTGTGGTACAGCTTTCAGGGAACAGGGAAGTTGCAAAGTGACCAATGAAAGCCAGTGTTTCCTGGCATTGCATCCTAAATATATGTTGGCACGTTAAGGAAAGCTATGTTTGAAATTTTTTTGCTATGAGTGGGAAAATCCCACATGTTAGTTAGGTGTCTATTCCTGTATGCTTCTTGATATTTATAAGTGAAAACCATGGAAAATTCAGCACTTTAACCACTTGCCAAATTGCTTAATTTCACATTGCTAATGCTCGGGTTTTGTGTATTGAGCAAGAACAGAAAACAACCTCTCTTGAATCCACCCCACAGATCACTCTCATTCTTAGTGCGTCCCCAGATCTCAGTTGAACACCCAGAAGCACAGGTTTCTAAAATCATAGATCAATTGGTGCTTGGGGAGAAGCGATGGGGGTGTTGAAAAATTGAGATTATACAGTCAAGGTTGCAAGCCACAAATGTTTGGAGCTGCAGCATAGTCCAGGTCCTCCAAGGTTTTTGAAGACTCTGCTCCATTACTAAAGATGATCCCCACATTCCACCCAGGCCAAAAGTTCTAACAGCATCAGATATTTCTGAGATTTAGATTACACATTCTCCCTACAAACAAAATTCTGAGAGTCGGGGCAACATATTGAGTTCAGAGAGGAATTGTAGATAATGTTAAAATAATACAGAGATTGAACCTCGGCCCGCGCAGGGGCCTCCCTCTGGAACAGCCTTCCTGCCTCCCTGAAACTTGAGGAGAACCATCTCCGGTTCCAGAAGCACCTCAAAACCTTCCTCTTTGCTTCTGCTTTCTCTCTCCCTCTCCCCTGCTAAATTCTTCACTGAAACTGCACTGAATCTGCTACTGGTCCACTCTCACTGACCTCGGTCCTGGGCCCAGCCACTCTCCACTTGCACTGCCTCCCTGGCAACCCCTGCACTGCGGGACTGTCTCTGTATCCCTACAGCCCCCCCTTCCCAGCACTTGTCTGCACTTACCTTGCACTTGCCACCAGCTGGCCCTATTTATTATTTTTTACTATACTTACTTTGTACTGCACTTCCCCCCTGCCCTTCCCCCTGCACTTTTCCCTTCCCCCTACCCCTGCAATTGCGCGGTCTGAATGACACCTGGCCTAGTAGGATCGTTGTCTGTTCCCCTTGTTCCCCCCTCCCTGCCTCGTTGCGCCTTGAAACACTTGTGTATAGGAGCGTTACAAATGCCATATCATATCATATCATATCATAACCTTAAAACATCTCCTGATAGAGTGTGTTGCACTTTTACTTTACTTTAATTTATTTATACTAAACAAAACCAACTGAGGGCCAGAGGCTTACGGGCGCTGCAGGATAGAATCCTACCCTAGATGGAGGAGACATGCAACATAAAAACCTGCATAACTCCTTAGAATGTACCTACAAAAGAGGCGTGGCAGACTGGATAGCTCTAAAGATTAATTAAGGAGAACCTTTTCAGTTCTGAGATCCGGCGGGATGGAATTCCAGAGTCTGCTATACCAAAAGCACTTTTATTGACTTGGGACAACTTTGTTCTTAGCAAAACTAGCATATTGCTATTGTCTGATCTAAGATGTTTAACAGCTGGCTTTTTGATTATCCTTTCTGCCAGATAGAGTGGATTTGAGCCCTCCAGGCATTAATACACTATGGTCAGTAGACGGAAGTGTATTGTAGCCTCCAAAGGTAGCCAGTGCAAACCCTACCTACCCTCTGAGATATGGTCATATTTTTTCAGCCCTACTAGAGCTCTAATAGCACAATTTAGTATGACTTGGAGTCTTGCCATTTCAACTTTGTTGACTCCTGTACGAAGGCTGCTGCAATCATCGATCTTGGTGTATATGATGGCTCTAGTGATCGCTTCACTGCTCTTTTTGTAGAGATATGGGCGTATGTGGGACAGTAGTCTGATATAGTATCCTGTCATTTTAACAAACGTAAAAGTTTCGAATGGCAACCTTTTGAAAAAATGTTGTCGAAATGCCATTTTTTCGAATGACAATTTCTTTGAAAAAAAATCGAAAGTGCCGTCGACATGGATTAGGGTTAGGGTTGGGGCTTGGGTTCGGGTTGGGGGTGGGAGGGTGGTGTGGAGGTTCGGGAGCATGGAGGGGGAAATGCCTCTCCTATAACTATCTTCCTATGACACTGCTCCCTTTGCGCTACATGGTCATTACATATGTCTTTGTTTTTGCTTCCTTAACTCATGCATCCCTGTGCACACTGTGTTAGCACATCTTGCATCCACTTTGTGCTGCAGTGCTTATATTCCTGTTTTTAAAAATCGAATCTAGGTGGGTGTGCTCACATTTTGCATTGCATAGTTGTTCTTTTAAAAAAGAATGTATTCCTGCATTGTTCCCACCTTAAACTGCTATGCGTCCTGTGAGTTAGGGTCAGGACTGTGCATTGCAACCCTCTGAGTCCCCCATTTTTCATTCTCTGCCTTTCATCTGTCCTCTGTCCCTGAGATTGCACTCTCCATCTCTCTAATCTTCTCTAACTGCTATACTATCACCTATCCAACCTCTCTCGCAAAATCTGGACGTAAACATTTGAAAAAAGACATCCTCGGTGCAAATGATGGCCTCCCAATCCAAGACACCTATGTAAGCATCCTCCAGAGAAATCTTCACTGACATCCTCTTCTCTGTCCTATCTCCAGGCCTATGGACTTCCCATCTCATCTCTACTCTCTCACCTTTCTCGTCCTCTCCCACTAATGGCGGCACCAAGTGGGAAGTCCTCTTGGCAGGCTTCTTCTCATCTTGCTGCTGCTTTAATGTCTACCGCACTGGCAGCATCCTGGTTCAGGGCCCTCAGGCCAACCTCCTTCTCTTTGACTGGATCTTGCCTTCTCTAATTAACTTCCTTCCTTCTCCTCCCTCTCCACCTACTTCCCTCCCTGCTCCACCACCTCTGACTGAAGTACCATGCCCCTGTACTCCACCTCAGTCAACCTTCAATGGCAGAAATCATCTCCGCCTGGCAACCCACAACCCCAGCTGAGCCAACAAACACTCTGCTGACATCTGCCGCCTTCTTGAAGACACTGACCTTGACATTCTTGCAATTACTCAATGCCAGCTCAATCACTGCTTTTGATTCTCTTTTACCTGACGGCTTTAAGATAATTTCCAAGCCTTGACCCCACCATGCTGGTGGTGGAGTCAATCTTCCCTAAGTGGGTTCCTTCTTCCATCTTACCCACTCAGCTTTATTTGTCCTTTGAGAGCCTGGTATGCAAATTGGTTATCTCTCCCTCCTCCACCCTGACCGTCGGCATTTAGTGGCCTCCTGGTGTTACCTCCCTGTTCCTCTCTGAATGGGCTGATTTCTGTTCCTCCTTACTCTCAACCACTCCCACCTGCTACTCTGGGTGTCTTTAACATCAATTGGACTCCCCTGGCACAGCATACACACTCTTTATTGAACTCTGCACCTCTCTATCCCTCTCCATTCTCCCTTCTAGTCCAACCCACTCTGCCAGACACACTCTGGATGCCCTCATCCACTCCAACCTCCTTCTCTCATCTCCTCTGGCCACCCTCCCTCTTGGTCTGACCACTCTCTTCTCTCCTCCCACATGGGTCTGTATATGATGGCTCTAGTGATCGCTTCACTGCTCTTTTTGTAGAGATATGGGCGTATGTGGGACAGTAGTCTGATATGGTATCCTGTCATTTTAACAAACGTAAAAGTTTCGAACGGCAACCTTTTGAAAAAATGTTGTCGAAATGCCATTTTTTCGAATGACAATTTCTTTGAAAAAAAATCGAAAGTGCCGTCGACATGGATTAGGGTTAGGGTTGGGGCTTGGGTTCAGGTTGGGGGGTGGGAGGGTGGCGTGGAGGTTCCGTATGGGTCTGTATGACCTTGTGACAACTCCTCCAAAAGCCATGTCAACCTTGTTCACGAACATCTGTCCGATGAAACGAGTGTCACCTGCTGACTTCACTTCCACCTTCATCCCCCCCTGCCCGCCCACCTCAGACTCTATCACTGACTCTGCTCTGAGCAACCTTCACCTGTCCATTACCAACACCCTTGACATTCTTGCCCCAGTCATGACGATCTACCTGAAACCTGCCTCTAAGCGTAACACTTGGTACGACTCCAAACTTGCAGACTTGAATATTAATTGCAGAGCTTCAAAACAGAAGTGGCAAACCTCAGGTTCACCCTCTGACAAACTGCCCTGCCGCCTGCTTCAAAGACATTACAGACTCTATATCTGTGCTGAGAAAGGGCTCACATTCAGGCACGGGTATCTGGCACTTCTCATAACATGGCTGAACTTTGAAAATCTGCAGGGAACTTGCCAACCCTTCCGCAGCATACTCCTCACCTATTCCTTCTCAGGCCCTCTGCAACGCACTTGCCACTAACTTCACCTCCAAATCTCAGGACATCCTGAACAGCCTTGTTACACACTCCCCCAACCCATCCCTTACCCCCTTGCCTCCTTTGACCACTCACTTACCCTCCTCCTTCCTCCTTCTCCTTCTTTGCCTATGTCTCACCGGAAGAAGTCACCAGAGTTGTCAACTCCCAATACCTAACTATAAGGCTCCCGCCTATCAGCTCCTATGATACCATGTCGTATCATTGCTTACCCTTATGGTAAACTTTTTGGATACCACCTACAGTTCAGCTTTGCACCCTTTTTTCCCCATGCCACCTTGGAGCTTTATACCGACTCGTGCCACTATACACCTCCACCACTAGCCTCTGTCTGACCAATTCTAGACACTGTGTTCTTGTTGAATTGAACTTTACCCGGCAACCACCAGTCCATGCCTACCCCATCACTAACAATCTAATCAAGGCATTGTGTTCTACTGCATAGAACCTCGAATCTAGGCATTGTGTTGTGCTGCATAGAATTTCGAATCTAGGCATTGTGTTGTGCTGCATAGAATCTCAAATCTAGGCATTGTGTTGTGCTGCATATAATTTAGAATCTAGCCATTGTGTTGTGCTGCATAGTATTTCGAATCTAGGCATTATGTTGTTCTGCATAGAATTTTGACTCTAGCCATTGTGTTGTGCTGCATAGAATTTCGAATCTAGGCATTGTGTTGTGCTGCATAGAACCTCAAATCTAGACATTGTGTTGTACTGCATAGAAGCTCAAATCTAGCCATTGTGTTGTGCTGCACTGCTGCCCTTGTGTATCCTGCCACTAATAGCCTATGCCATCTCTGCACTGAATTTTGTATCCTGGCACCGTATTTTGTTTACTGTGCCCCACTTGTGACCTGCCACAGCCCAGCATCAGTCGCACCAGCTCCCTATCCACAGACACTCCCTACCATCATAATGCCCACAAGCAAACCTTCCAATCACAGCACAGGCAAACATCCCCGCACCCTCCCTGCCACACTCCGCCCAACCAGCCTCACAGCCCTCCTCCCATCTCTCAATATAATGGTCATTATGCCTCCCCACACACACACCTATCACTCCTCTCTCAATGCCAGGCACTCAACTCACATGCTATAGTGCCAGACTACAACATCACACAGTCTCAACCACCCAACCTTGACACCAGACTCTAAAATCTCAGACATCGCTCACTTCCTATGTACCTTCACTGCTCACCCACACCTATCACGACCAGAACTACCAGATTAGGCACCCGCACCACACCTCTACCCCACTTCAATGTGCACAAACATACTGCCCCTATCTCTCCACCACCCATACTTGCCTCTACACCATCTCCCCCTAAGACCTTCACTCCCACACACCACAACAAGCACACCCCACCCTGTACTAGCACAAACAAAACCATCAAAGGCACACAACACCCTCCTCTCAAATGTGCACTACTGAACGTTCGCTCATTAACAGCACACGCACTAGAGATAAATGACCTACTAGCCACTCAGAATCTGGACCTACTCTGCATCACAGAAACCTGGCTCAATGATGCCTCCTGCCCAGCCATCGCACTTGCCCGACCCCCTGGCTACACCATCCTTAGGCAAGATAGACCTGATAAGGCTGGAGGGGGAGTCGCCCTTATCCACAAAGTTGCACTGTCCATTAGACTAGCAGACCACAGCACATGGAGTGAAAATGCGGATATCTTATCAGCTAAGCTCATGCTCTCCCCGAATAATCTTATCAATATTCACATCCTATACAGACCGCCCAGACTACCAGCAGACTTACAAGAACACCTCTCCCACCGGATCAGTAATAACATTAAAAAATCCTCCAAAATTCTTCTACTAGGAGACCTAAACTTAGGATTCAATGATCCTAAGGATAAACCTGCCACAACTCTAGCTAAAGAACTCGTAGACCTAGGATTCTCCCAAAGAGGCCTCACCCCCACTCACTCTAAAGGCCGAACCCTCGATTGGGTCATGGATCACAACTGCGCCACCAACATTATCTCAAACTCAGCTCTGCCATGGACGGACCACACGTGCATTGAATTCCTCATCCCCACCGACCCTGTACCTAAAACCCTAACTCATTCACCATAACAAGAAGTTCAAAGAAACTTAATGCAGACAATCTGCGACCCTACCTCAAAAACCCCCGCCTAGCACCTCCCTTCTCCCAGGACCCCAATATTCTCTCAGTCATCTTCAATGATACCCTCACAAAGGCCATAGATGCTATAGCCCCACTTGAAAGCAAAAAAGCAAAAAAATAATTTCATTGCAACTCCTGGTTCTTGGACGAACTCCAAACACTCTGAACACAAAAGCGCCAGGCACTAGAAAACTGGCTAACAGATCCCAGTGACCTAAACAAGAGCACCTTCAAACAGCTAGCCCTCCAATACAAAAAAGCCATTTTAAAAGCAAAATCCAACTCACTCAATGATAGGAAATCCAAGGCCAATTCTCAAGCCAAAGAAATATTTGCAATCTTCAACAAACTAGTCACACTCCCAACTACCACAGACGAGATAACTAAAGACAAAGCCTGGTGCGCCAACATTCAGTCTGCCATGCTCAACAAAATACAACTCCTCCAGAATAAAATACAAAACCACTGTAAGGCCCACCCAAACCTAAAGGCCAACCGCCCTACACAAGACAAATGTAACAACTTTAATCACGCGCAATTCACTTTCAGAGACGTCACTGAACACGTGGTCCTTATCCTCATCAAAAACCTCAAACCATCTCTCTACAAAGCAGACATCTGCCCTCCCAAAATCATCAAGGAATGCGCTAATGACCTAGCCCCCCCTGTTTACTGCCTTCATTAATGCCTCATTCCAAACAGGAACTGCCCCAAATAATCTCAAGGAAGCCTGGGTGCGGCCACTTCTAAAAAAAGCCACACTTGACGCAGCGCAACCCAACAACTACAGACCAATAACGACAGTCCCTTTTCTCCTGAAAATTCTGGACAAAGCAGCTCACAACCAGATTCAATCATATATAGAAGTTAACTTCATACTAGGCAAAAGGCAATCGGGCTTCCGGGTCGCCCATGGAACTGAATCTGCCTTATTAGACTTAAAAAATCAAATCACACAAATCATGGACAATAGCAAACCGGCCCTCCTCCTCCTTCTCGATCTATCAGCTGCTTTTGACCTGGTAGATCACCAAACACTCACCAAGCACCTCACTCATGCAGCCCATTTCTCCAAACAAGCAGCATCCTGGATCACTTCCTTCCTCAAAGGAAGAGCCATGAAGGTCTACTCTGACACAGCAAACGCAGACCCCACTACTATAAACTGCAGTGTCCCCCAAGGTTCCTGTACAGCCCCTACCCTCTATAACCTCTTCACTAAACCCCTTTTCGACTTACTTGACTCCATCGGCGTGGCATATACCAACTATGCAGATGACACTCAAGTACTCATACCCCTAACTGGACTCTACCACCAAGACGCCAATAACCTAAGCAATATCTATGCTACAATCCAAGCATGGATGGCAATCAATGGCCTCTGTCTCAATGGAGAGAAGACAGAAATCCTCATTCTTGGGCAAAAAAACACCATAACGAAACTTGGCCCCCAATACGCCAACTTCAACATAGACAACCCAACCATACCTGTATCATCCTCCGTCAAGACCCTAGGTGTTCATATTGATGCCAACCTATCAATGAACAAACAAGTCAGCGCCATAGCCTCGGCATCAGCATACAGCACCAAACTCATCAATGCCATCAAACCTTACTTATCCGCCCCCAACCATTTGGCCATTGCTAGAGCAACTATAGGCGCTAAACTTGACTACTGTAATGCTCTCCTAGCTGGCACCTCTGCCAAAAACATCCACAGACTGCAAACCACACAAGACAACACCCTCAGAGCCGCTATGAGCATCCCCAGAAGGGACCATATATCTCATGCCAGACGCACAGCACAGTGGCTTCAGGTCAAAGACCGAATTACGCTGAAAATCCTTACCATCACACACAGATGCATCAACAACACTGCTCCTACATACCTATCGGAAGCAATATCAAGAACCACTTCCACCCGCTCTACCAGAGCTCAGTACACCAACCAGCTACACATACCACACATCAAGAGAGCTACTGCTGGAGGCCTAGGCTTCTCATATATTGCACCACAACTCTGGAACTCTCTCCCTGCCACCCTTAGAGCTGAAACATCCGCCTCTGCCTTCCGCAACAATCTCAAGTCCACATTCCTCAACTTGCTCCACGGCTGCCTCCTCTACCCATGCCATGTATATTGTAGTATTGTATATAGTAAGTGGAATACAATTCAGAAATGTAATATAACTTTATTGTGACTTTGTATATATACTTCTCATGACTATGTAACTAAGCATGCACTGTAACAAGTGCCACAATGTCTTCGGCTGATGGGCGCTATATAAATGTTAATAAAACAAACAAACAAACAAACTCCATGAAGGTCTCTTCCAAACAGGTTGCCCCTTGCTCATCCAGAACCATCAAGGACAACATGTGCTCTCTCGCCCTGGCAATTGCTGATCTCTGAAACCACTCCATTGCTACTGGTTCTTTTCCTTCCTCCCTCAAGCACTCCCTTGAGTACGCCCTTCTTAAAAAAAACAGCAGCAGACCCTTCCTGTCTAGCCAACTATTGCCCCATTTCCATCACCCCCTTCCTGGGGAAACTGCTTGCGAAGTTGGCCCTGCCCCAACTTAACTCTCACACTTAACTTGTTGGCGGTCTCCACGACCATCAGTCCGGATTCTGAGCATCCAGAGGCACGTAAGCTGCTCTTCTGAACATCCATGAAGAACTGCTTGCAATCCTTTGATTCCAACTCCCTTGCTGTCCTCATCCTTCGTGATCTCTCATACTGCAGCCTTGAGTGAATCACTCCCATTTCCCTCACGTTGCCAAAGCTAAGTCAGTGTTGTTCAAAACACATGAGTAACTTATTGGTTTCCCATACCTCTCACAGATATTTGTTTGTGACCACCCTCACTTCCACCTCATCAAGCAGCATAACACAGTCAAACACTGCCTGTTTGTTCCTAATTCCAGTTTCTAGCATATTCATTTGACATTTGACACGGTCAACCACTTCATCCTCATAAAAAGGCTCCTTGACACCCATGGTATCAAGGAGCGGGCACTGGACTGGCTGACCTTCTTCCTAACTGATTGCTCGTCCCAAGTCTTCCTGGGCACCTTCTTCTCGCCTAATTACTTTTCCACCTGTGGCATCCCCCAGGGCTCTATTCTCTTGCCTTGGCTCTTTAACATCTACCTTACTCTACTGGCATGCCTCATCTCCTCCTTCTTCCCCAACATCCAGTGCTATGTTGACGACACACAACTCTTGTTCAAACTTACTTCAGAAGCCCTTGCCCTCTCCGTCATCCATGACTGCCTCTTTGCCATCCAGTCAAAGTTGCGCTTCCAATGATCTCTACTTCAATGCCATCACAACAGTGATCCTTCCTATTGGTACCCCTGAACCCTACTTCTTCCCTTCATCTGGCATTCTTCCATGGGCTCTTCCCCTGCTGCCTCTTATGAAGCCATAAAACCTCGACTCCTCTATCTCCTTCCTCCCTCACACTCAGGACATTGCCAAGTAGTCCCAATTTCAGCTCGTCCTTCTCAAAGGAATTCTACCTTTTCTCACCTTCCCCCAGAGGCTCAATGTTATTCGGGCAATGGTACTCTCTAGTCTTGACTATTGCAAAAGCCTCCTCCTGAATCTACCTTTGTCCACTCTGCGACCCCTTCAGCTAATCCAAAATAGGGCAGCAAGACTTATTCTTGGCCTCAGGCCCAGGGACTGCATGTCTCCTGCTGTGCAAAGTCTGCACTGGCTCCCGGATGCTGCACGGATTAAATTAAAATCCCTTTGTATTATATACAAGGCTGTCTAGGGACTGCACTATCTGGTACCAAGGAAGTCTTCGTATTTTCAATTGGCTT
Source organism: Ambystoma mexicanum (assembly GCF_040938575.1). Lineage (NCBI taxonomy): Eukaryota > Metazoa > Chordata > Amphibia > Caudata > Ambystomatidae > Ambystoma > Ambystoma mexicanum. The sequence goes on from NC_090924.1 coordinate 410,098,989, forward strand.
ATTTCAGTACTCACAGAGACCATTCAGACGGGTTTGTTTCCCAATTGCTGCTTCTAGAAGAATAGGCATAGTGTGGTACAGCTTTCAGGCAGCAGGGAAGCTGGAAAGTAACCAAAGAAACCAAAGTGTTTCCTGGCATTGCAGCCTAAATATATGTTTGCACATTAAGGAAAACGGTCTTTGAACAAAATGTTGCTATGAATGGGAAAATCTATTAGTCAGGTTTCTCTGCCCTTATGTTGCTTCCTGATCTTTATAAGTGAAACCCAAAGACAATTCATCACCTTAACCACTTGCCAAGTTGCGAGAACAAATGTTCCCAAAGATGATTTAGCCAACTAAGCCATTAACATTACACATGTCATCATCATACATGCATTACATACTGCAGCCTTGAGTGAATCACTCCCATTTCCCTCACGTTGCCAAAGCTAAGTCAGTGTTGTTCAAAACACATGAGTAACTTATTGGTTTCCCAGACCTCTCACAGATATTTGTTTGTGACCACCCTCACTTCCACCTCATCAAGCAGCATAACACAGTCAAACACTGCCTGTTTGTTCCTAATTCCAGTTTCTAGCATATTCAACGCATATCTATAGCAGATTTTAACCAACAGAGAACACAAAAAACATAAATATCTTAATACTTCAGTGGTGCAGCTGAGAACGGTCTCTGGATGGCCATCATGCTGTAGCCAGGTAATACACGCCTCCACTCTAATCCCCTTCCAGCCGCTCACAGAATCTACGTTACACTTTCAACGATAACCTTGCGGGTACTTGCAATAGAAATTCAGCTTAAATGAACTAGTTCACAGAGTTTGTCACTTCCTCATCAACACACAGTTTTTTTTAACGAAAGTGTTTGGAATGCTGATCCAGTACAAGGAAAGAGTTTCTTTTCCTTCGGCACTAACGCTTGAAAGAAAAGTCAAAACGTCATTTGAAACTGTAATTCAGATTCACCCACTTAATGAATGATTCAACTGTGGTGACAGGGCCAGTATCAGAAGGGGGATAGTGAAACTGTGACGTAGATCCATATTTAAGGGGAAACACCATGGGCCTTTTCAACATTCCAAGACCTTAAAGTGAATTGATTTTTTCATGAAAGTCGGGTGAGCAAACTGCCTCACTTTCAAAAGTGTTCTGCACCATATTAGTGGTTTCTACGCAGGTGGGTGCAAATTGGGAGAGATCTCAATTTGCAAGCCACGCCTGATAGCATTATTGTGTAACACTGCACTGGCGACTATTATGTTGCATTAGGACAGAGGGTTGTATGCCAGCACTCCCCCTGAATGGAGAACCACATGAATCAAGACTTGAGTGTCCCAAATGTACTCTTTATGGGATTCCTGGTATGTACACATATGTGCTGCATTGTAATGATGTTGGTCTATGTGTTCATGTATCAGTGAGTAAGTTTCATTTCAAGAGGTAGCCACTGTTACTTGTGGATGAGGGATGCATCATGTGATGTAAGATGGCATATGTCAAGTAGATATATGTAGACGGTTGTGTTACAGGATTTAAGAGGCAATCATGTTTTCCTGTAATGTTCTGTCTCAAATTGTTCTGCTATTTCATTGTGCCGGTAGATGCAGTTCTGGTGACACATTGAAGAAACTTTGCACCAGTGCAAGTGCAATATTGCACAGTATTAGCCCCAGTGCAAAAACAGTGCAGTCACATTAGAAAACCATTGTAACATGGCAAGTGCAAAATTGTGGCAATAAGACCCGAGGCGGCGGGCCAATACCGCCCCAGGTACTACCCGGGGCCGTAGTTATAGGCCCAAGCATAGCGAGGGCCTTAACGAAGCCCCTGGGCATTACCTGGGGCGGTATTGGCCCGCCGCCGAGGGTCTTATTGCCATTAGTACCCCGTCCCGTTGGATCGGGGTGCTAATGGTATTTTTTTCTGTTCCGAAAAGAAAAAAAAAAGAAAAAAATGCCCGCCGCCATGGAAAGGGAAAACGTAGTCCGTTTTCCCTTTCCATGGCGGCCATCGGGAGCGGACGCGCTGGGAACAGAAGTGTTCCCAGCACGTTCGCTTCCAAGAGCAGAAGAAAAAAGAAGGTAAGTGGGGTTGGGAGGGCAGAGGGGAGGGGATGGCGAGGAAGGGAAAAAAAAAATAACTTCCCGCGGTCTCCGGCGGGGGACGAGGGTGAAGCCTCCAGCCGTGTGGAGGCTTGGAGCGGGGATGGCCCCACTCCGAGTCTCCACACGGCTGGAGGATCCCATCGTCCCACGCCGGAGACTGCGGGATAGAAGGTAAGTGGGGTGGGGGGCAGAGGGAGGAAAGGCTGGGCTGGGAAAAAAAAAAATCTTACCTGAGTCCCCGGCGGGGGACGAAGGAAGCCTCCAGCCATGGGGAGGCTCACAGCGGGGATTGCCCCGTTTCGAGCCTCCTCATTGGCTGAGGGGCTGCCACGCCCCTCGCCGGGAACAGAGAACCCGGCACGCACGGCGTGGACGGGAATACCGTGTGGTATGGCTCACAAATGTGCCAATCACCGCACAGTATTTCTGTTCATCCGCGCGTGCCGGGTACTAATGCATGGTATTAGCACTAAGGCAAAAAATGCGGCACTAGGGCAGGTTCACTGGATGAGACATTATGGGAAGTTGTGGCCTCTCCACTTTGCTCCCTTTTTATATGGTATTGTGAGTTCTGATTGGAATGACCAGTGTATCTTGTGTTGGTAGATAAATCATTTACTTGCCTTTTTGGCCAACTTGCTTCACTTTGCCATTGGAGCAGATGTAGAAAGAATTTTTGGGGCAATTCATTGACTCAACTTTCGTGAGTTTGGTTTTTGGTGCACTGCTTTTTTGCATGCTTATGTTGATTGATTTACGCCTAGTTTGTGCAACCTGCACGCTCTTTTTGTGCATCCTTTTTGCGCTGCACTTCTGTGAATCTTGCACATCTATTTGTTTTGCAGTTGTTGGACATTTGTTGCACATCCTACATTTCGGCCAAGAACATTTTTTGTGAATCTGCCCCACTGTCTGTAGAGCATCATTACGAAGGATCTCATCATCACTCGTTAAGGGTAAAACCCATTGTCCACAGGGTTCTTGTACACGTGTGTTATATATGTTATATATGTGGTGCTTCCACCATGTATGGTGTGGAAGCAACACTAACAACATGAAGCAACTCATGTTTATATTGTACATAGTTACTTTTAATGTTTAGATTTAATTGTGCATGGATTGGCTTAGTGCATGAATTCTGTAGTGGAGCACTGTGTTCAGTGTGTGGAGAGGTAGAAAGTTTAGTTTTAGAATGAGGGGCAGTTGCTGGTGTGGGTAGAGGGAGGCTTGGGGCTGCTTCATTTAACGCCTTGTTTGTAAAGGAACAATAAACTACTTTAACACAGCTCACCATCTCCGGATCTGATAATATAATGCTGTCTTGTCTCTTATAGCTCATATTGGCAATTTGCGGTCACACCTACTGATGCTGCATCAAAACACACAGAAATGGCACCTTGTGTTTTTTCACAAGCAGTGGCATATTTAGGCATTTTGCTGTGATAGGCCCAACTACATGTATGCGTCCCCTCTCTCTAACTTTACTCCAACCCTGTCAGATTCTACGTCTTCACCAGTTTCTGCCCCTTCAACAGGCCATCCATCCCAACCAAACTACACCCCTTCCTCACCATCTTGTTCCAATTTGTTTCCATAACAACATAAAGACGTTTTTAAGGCTAAGAGGATTGGAAAGATATTGCTTCCACTCTAATTAATTCAAGTCTGTTGTCTTTGATGCTATGTTAGTTGAAAAGTGTTTTCAGATCCATGCTGCCCAGAATTTGGAGAGGGTAGTGTGTCCTATAGTTGAGTACACTAGAGGTACTTGTTGAGGCCAATTGCCTACTTTCAGGTACAATCTTTTAGAGGAAGTGATCTGAACATAGGTTGTCTGCCAACTGGAGACAAGTTAGGGAGGCTTGGATCAAGGAATTTTGGTTTCAGTGCTGTTATCTGGTTTCTCTTAAGTTTTCTGCTGTCACCTCATGAGAAGCACCAAGACTGGCCTGTAATATAAATGTATCCGGCAACATAACTACATTTCTGCATGTGGTCTTGTCAAATGATAAATATAAAGAGATTGTACAGGTGCAACATAAAACATGTTGATTACAAAGAACTAAACCTCCTTCTCATGGTGACAGCTCTGGTGTTAGTAGGAGGCCTAAATGAGAGAAGGCAAGTTACCATTTGCTGCAGCCCATGCACCTCCCATGTCTGAGGCTGGAAAGCCATTAAAAGATCATAAAATCACAAGTGAAATGTGTAAACTCTGCCTGGACATAAACACCTCAGTGGAGTAAAGACAGGTAGAGAAGGTCTTGGAGCTTTTGCCTGAGCATTCTCATGGTGGAGTAATGGCGACCCTGAACATTCATGGGAGGGAAGTAACCGCATTGTTGCTTAGACTGTGCAATACATAGGAACATTTTGAAATTTGTGGGGTAAACATATAGATTGCATGCTGTCGTTTGCGAGACTGTTTCACAGTAACAGTCCTAACTTGTATTTATATTCAAATTCAAGTAAAGGTTATTTAGAAACGTAACTGTTATGCATTGTTTGCCATACTTTCCATTTGTTCTCCTGTTAGTACTGAATGTGCAGCTGAAAGTCATCGAAGATACATGATAAAGCAACAGGGGTGAACGGATATCTTGACGTGACACAAGAAAACTTTCTTCTTTAAAGCTGTGAAACAGTGTGTACCTTTGACCCACATATTTATTTCTCTTTAACCATTTTATGGCTTTGGGTATCATTTCAGAGGCTTTTTGATCCATTGCACACTTAGATTTAATCTTCTCCATTTTAACTTCTGATGATCTATTTCATGCTTGCACCTTCTGGGCGGCCGCAGACCTCTGAAATGTGGGATCAGAGAGGGAAAGTAGTGCTTCCTTCTGAACATCATTTGAGTGCCCACCTGTGGGAACCCTTTGCTTGACTTAAGCATAGGCATGCAATGAAGATTACCCCTGCTAACTGCACAGGGAGTATTCATTCCACTGCTAGTCTCCCACATTAATTATTCTTCTGCTCTTCCCCTAGGAGAATGCAAAATAGAAAAATCAGGGTGGCGTCCATGTATTGCCCACACTACAACATTTCTTAACATGTGCATAATCGAAAATATCATAAGGCAGTACATAGTTTGGGCGGGAATTTAATGCTCGTCTCCTAGTCTTTAATAGAATTAATACTCCCTGCGCAGTTAGCAGGGGTAATCTTCATTCTATGACAAGACTGGAGGCGAGCATTATGCTTGTTCAAAGCTTCCCAACACCTTGACCGCTAAACTCTGGGTCGGTCTGAAATAAAACTCTTTAAATGTTCGATCATTCATCCAATCTGCTGCTAACATAATATCTCTAAGCGACACTCCTGTCATAAAGGCTTTAGATGCCATAGCTCCCCTTACTGAATGTGCTCCATACTTTCCCACATATATTACCTGCTGCTTGCATTATCTCTTTCAGCCATCTGGCAATAGTAGCTGTGGATACGCCCTGAAAAGGCCTTCTGCACGCTATAAGCAGTTGTGTGGTATTCGCTGCTCTATGTTCTGCTGTCCTGCTTTCACATTCTTTGACGCAGCTAGCTATGCACCATTTAGGAGTACTCATAAAATATGGATAGTGTACTGAGGAAGTACCCGTCTTATTCCTCTGAACTATGGAGAACGTTACTCCCTCTGGTCCAAATGACCTCCTATCTACTTCCAGTGCTCAGACATCTGATATCCGCTTGCACGAAACTAGACATAAAAGCATTGCCAATTTCCCAGACAATTGCTTCAGGGATAAATATCTATCCTTGGGCCAACTCTCCAATAGCTTAAGGATGACCCGAACGTCCCAAACCGTTTTATATCGCGGTTCTGGAGATGCTTTAAATTTGGCTCCTCGGATGAGTCTGACCACTGCCGGGTGTTATCCTGCTGGGACTCCCGCAATCGGCAGATGTCCTGCTGATATTGCGGATCTGTAAACTCCTATAGTGCAAAACGCTTTCCCATCTTATAATAATAGTGCTAGGAAATTCAGAATCATCACTACAGGTGCAGAAATGGGGTGAACACCTCTCCACTTGCACCAGCCAGACCACTTGGCCCAATCCGCGTTGTAGCTCCTTCTCGTAGACGGAGCCCAGGATTCTGCGATGAGCTGAGGAGCCTGCTGTGAAATGCCTGGCAGCACCCAGCGTCTCTGGATATCCTGCACGCGATGAGGGGGAGTGTCTCCCTCACTCTCAGAGGATGATATGACCCAGCTGGGTCTGTGAGTAATTCCTCCCCTTCTGGGAGTATTCTTGGCTGATCTACTGCTAACTCCATCAATGTTGGGAACCACACTTGGGATTTCCACAGTGGCGCTACTATCAACAGCTCTGCTTTCTCCCTCCGGCACTTCGCCAGCACTCTGCTCAGCATCACAAAGGGGGGAAAAGCATAGTGAGGACCTCCGCTCCATTCCTGAAGGAACACGTCCATCCCCAGAGCTCCCGGATCTAGCCTCCAGCTGAAGTAAGATGCAGTCTGAGCGTTCAACCGAGATGCGAAGAGGTCTATGTGTATCGGGCCCCACCTATCGCTCATCCTCTGAAATACTACTGGATCCAGTGTCCGATCGCTGGAATCAGTGAGGTAGCGCGAGTTCCAGTCCGCTACCACATTCAGTGACCCTGGAAGGTACTCTAATGTGACTGATGTCTCAGTTCGCAGGCAAAAATGCCAGAAGTCCTTCGCTTGCTCGGCTAGCATTCTGGACTTGGTACCCCCTAGATGGTTTATATAACGTACTGCTGATATGTTGTCCATCTTCAATAGGACACACAATCTCATCTTCCCTTTCTTGAAGGCTCTGATCGCAAACGATCCTGCTAGTAGATCGAGGAAATTTATGTGCAGCCGAAGCTCCTCCTCGCTCCATTTCCCCCCCTGTCTGTAGATCTCCACACCTTGCACCCCAGCCCAACCGGCTGGCATCGGATTCTATGACTAAATCCGGATGGTCTCCGAAAATGGCTCACGCATTCCAGGCGTCCATATTCCTCAACCACCATTCCAGCTCTGTCTTGGACTCTGGATCCAAACTCGTCCTTGTCATGGGAGGTAGGGTCTCCTTCCTCTGGCTCCTCTTCCGAGCCTGGGTTTCTCCTCTCCATCATCTTCGTCCCCTGGAGTGGGGGTTGTGAGGTCTGGCACTGTCTGACGCTGCAAATATGCTTCCCGGAGCTTTGCGAAGGCGTCGACGACCTCTGGGGCCTTTTCCTTTGCCCCTTCTAGTGGGCCCTGGGGGTCGCAAGAGGCTTTCCTCTTCCGGGCCCTGGTACTCCCCTTAGACCCTGCTTCTGATGGTTCTTTGGGCGTGCGCTCTGTCCGAGTGGTGCTGTCTGTGGGCTGGTGGAGAATTGCTTCCAGAGACTCCAGCCTGTCTTGTAGGGGTCTCATCCTAGAACCACTGCATCTATGAGTGAGCTTCCCAGCACCTCCTTGAAACTGGCAGCTAGGTCAAGCAACTGCTCCTCTTCACTCTACTCAAAATCCGACATTCTGGGAGGGTGCTGTGTGCCTGTTATACCTGCCAAGGTGTCTTAGCATGCCCTTTCACTCTATAGATGTTTCTGATACCTCTCAATGTATCAGCATGTGCATCTGTTTACTAAATTCTTCTAATTCAATTTTTCAATCATATATAATTATTTATCTATTTATTTATTTATTTATTTTTGCTTTTAAATATGGGGCCACTGTGCTTCGCTTTAAGGCTTAAGCCTTGATCACCCTTGAGAGGCTCCAGCACTTCACCGTGCTGTGTAAATCTCAACACACGTTCCCTGAGGAGGGCTTGCCCTCGGAGCTATGATGCTCCCTGCTGATGCGGTCCGGCGTGACTGAGCCGGTTATGCGCACTTAATAATAATAAAGGATCAAATCACCGCCGGGCCCGGCTCCAAAACGAAAGCTCTGCTCCGTGTCGCAGGAACAATGCGACGCGGAAGCGGGCTTCATATTGATCTCCTCCTTTCCAAACGAGGGGGCTGCGGCTCTGCATGCAGCTAGCTCCGCCCCGGCGAAGGAGGGGGCCGGAGCGCTTTGCCGCTCGGCTGCTCTCTCCCTTCCGTGAAGGAGAGGGGCCGAGAGCTCTTGTGCCCGCAAGAAGCTGCGGTCGCTCGCTATCCCCCGCAGCGCTGCCTATCCACCCCTAAGGCGCCAGTCATGAGGCACAGGGTGTGCGCGCTGCGGGGTCTGCCCGCTCGAACGGGTTGCTAGTTAACACGTGCGATCCAATGCTGCGGTCTACTCTGGTGCCGCGCCTGTGGCGAGCCGGCAAAAATCCTAATGCATCTAAAACTTTCTACAGTCTCTTATTCTACGCGGCACTGACACAGAGTGGTATCCACTCAATAAAACCTTGTCCTCACAACTTGTTAACCTCAATATAATTCCATACAGAAGACAGAGAGACAGACAAAAATAGTACTTATCTGCTTGAAGAGCAGTGAAAAGAAGAGGAGGAACTCAGTGACAGGAAGTGGTCATAGCTGAGCATGGAGGATATGGAATACAGAGACTGAATTTTGTAGTTTCAAAGCAAGAAAAGTCTGTTGAGATGTTTTTTCTGTTTATTGCCGATTTTATTGGTTTGTTGAAACTGCTGAGGAGTAGTAAATTAAAGAAGTTGAAGCATAATGCTCGCCTCCAGTCTTGTCATAGAATTAATATTGTAAAATGATGCTGCATACTTTTTAACCTTTACTTTTCTGGAGGGATACCCCTAATTTTTGCAATGGTTTCAAATGAAGTGAGTTCATGCATCTGACGAGTAGGTAGGACCCAGTTGCATGTGCAAAGGATGGTGCACTGGAAAGGGACAGAAGCCGATTGTAGAAGGAGCTGAGGATGGGAAGGTCGTGAGTGTGCTGGAGGTCTTTTGAAAGAATTTCTCTACTGCTGCGTCTTCTGATGGAGTAGTTGTTTGTTGAAGGATTGTGCAGCTACTTCCTGTGCTGTACCTGTTATGTGGGATAGAAGGCTGCACTGCTCCTGTTGGCACTGTAGATATTCTATGGGAGGGAATCTTGTACTGATAATCGATACACTCAGTACGCATGTGATGCTGGACCTGGCCGGATTAAGCTGCTCAGACATATGCTGGTCGAATAAAGGAATATAATGATATACTTCAGTGTATGATGGCTAAATATAGGCTTATTGTGCTGGGCTTGGGCATGCAAGACTGAACCTGGGACTATGGGGTTCTGAAGTCTGAACATGGGGCAATGAGGGTTTCTCAAGTTTGAACATGGGCCTGTAGGGGTTATGCTATGTTAATATAACATAACATACGGGGGACTCACGTCTGAACATGGGCCTATGGGAGTGGCTCTGGCACAGACTGAACCTGTGTCTGTGGGGGTGTTTCTGTTTTACGGTAGTTGTACATGGGTATGCAAGACTGAACCTGGGCCTGTGGCATGCAGTAGTGGGACATGTGCATGCAAGAATTAACATGGGCCCGTATTGTATGTTTCTGTCATACAGTAGCAGTACATGGGTATGCAAGACTGAACCTGGGGCCATGGGGGTGTCTCTGGCATTCAGTAGTGGTGCATGGGCATGCAAGACAGAACCTAGGCATACAGGGGTGTTTGCCCTAGGCTGACCGGGCATATTAAGTTGTCCTCAGAGTATATCCAGCGAAATGGTGACATTTTTAATTAAGCGTTCTTACTGAAACCTTTGAGTTGATATTTGTGGACAAGTAGCATTTGATACTCATTCTGAAGTACCACTTAAGTTGCCATCTATCAAAATTGACGTCTGGGTGTTTGCTGCTCTACCCATGTGTAACTCCTTCAGCATCACCATTCAAAATGGTGCCTGTATCCGCCTCACCACGATAACAGCTTTTGATGATCATTGCATATGGTTCAACAAATGCCCTTAGCAACCGTTGAATCTTCCATAACAACCACCTCTGAAAAACTGCCAATTCCCACATCATCAAAAGCATTGACACACCTTGAGGTGGAAGGGCCCCTGAGTACTGAACCTGCATCATGCCATTTCACCATTGTGGCAGAGCAGCGCCACTCCCACAATGGCAGAATCCCAGGAATCATCCATTCAGCATTAATAAGAATGACATCTCACACACCCAGGTGAAGAGCAAAATGGAGTTAGGTTTAAAGGTGTGTGTGTGTGTGTGTGTGTGTGTGTGTGTGTGTGTGTGTGTGTGTGTGTGTGTGTGTGTGTGTGTGTGTGTGTGTGTGTGTGTGTGTGTGTGTGTGTGTGTGTGTGTGTGTGTGTGTGTGTGTGTGTGTGTGTGTGTGTGTGTGTGTGTGTGTGTGTGTGTGTGTGTGTGTGTGTGTGTGTGTGTGTGTGTGTGTGTGTGTGTGTGTGTGTGTGTGTGTGTGTGTGTGTGTGTGTGTGTGTGTGTGTGTGTGTGTGTGTGTGTGTGTGTGTGTGTGTGTGTGTGTGTGTGTGTTCCCCAGGCTGAGTAGCATTACATGTAGAGCCTACAGGGATTACAACGTGTACATATTTACTACTGTACAGATTATACATACATCTCAGCTTGAGCCTTTAATTAAATGTTTATTATTTTCTTCATTCTTTGTTTTGCGCAGTTATCTTATATGCATTCCATGTCCACCTCACTCTCAAGTGTCACGCTCCTGTCTTCCTAACCACCGCCCTTCTTGCATTTCCCTTGGCTATGTGTCACAGGAGTGGTGTGTTCATATTTTATAGGAGCGTCGACGTAACCGTTGCTGCTGGAACACGTCAAATCTGTATGCCCCTCCCTGAGAATCTTATATAATTGGCATCAGCCGCAATATATTCTCACCCAACGCTGGCCTGGATACAGAAGCTGCCCCAGCACTGAGGATCCAGGATTGAACGGCTGAGCTGGAAGGCACTGGATTGGAGGCCCAGAGAGCTTTATTCTGAGCAGGTCTGTACATACTTGCCACATGAGATCTGTCGTTTTTCAGTCTCTATAATAGGATAATTGCCCAGAAAATCAGAGCAGCATGTGAAGCAAATTGGAGAGTTCTCAGATTATTTCCAGGCCAGCACACTCAGTAAAGCCTGCTCAAACCACTGGCCTCTGCAGACAGCTTTAATTTCACTTTCTCACCTTACTACTCTCAAACCTTATCCCTCTTCCTATCTCTCTCGCTCTCACTCTTTCTCTCCCTAAAACAGTTACATTGCACCCATTCAACAATAATGTGGCAATTGGCAGTGGGGGGGGCAGTCTGCAGACTCAATTTATCACCACAAGGGACGTGCTAAGTGTTATGGGAGACATGCGAATCTGGTTCAGAGAAAGTGCTGACTTAAAATATTTCTTTCTTTCTTAGTTTGGTGTGTGGCAGGCTGAAAGCTGCCTCAACCCTCCCTCTAACTTGCTCATGTGCTGTGCTCAGTGACTGGTTGGGGCTTTTGCTTGTACAACGTTTGTCATCTAATTCATGGAACGTTTTCCTATGGGATTGCACCATTATACAGCACTTCCATGAATCATCAGGGAAGGGGCTTACATCTCTGGTTGTTTCTCCCAGCCGTCTCCCCATCTCTTGCACAAGCCTCAAACTCCTTTTAAGCAGTGCACGTGCACATTTACCCGGTGGAAAAGCAACCCCATTTCATCTTTTCTTTTTTAATTGATGCTGCATGATGAAGAAAAGGTAAAAAGTAGAATGTGAATTCCTCACAATATCCCACGAATCAGGGTGCAGCATTCCTGCGCCTGAAAGGGGTGCTGCAGTTAAAGGAATAGAAGCATTCTGGCAGTGAAGGCAAGGAGGCTGGGGCAGGGTATAGGACAGGCAGTCTAGTAAAATAGCATTCTCATCTTTGCAGCATCCCTGGAGCCTTACTGATATGAGAAGAAAGCATGGAAACACCAGGTATACACTATGTATCTCATTTTAGGCCTGTGATTCCGGAGATAGAGAGGGGCTGCCATAGCTTGCCGTATTCACATGCTGTGAACTTTTCCCAGAGGGAGATACTTGGAGCCATTACACCACACCCACAAGCAGCTCTTTACACTGCAGAAGAGGAAGAATGTGGAGAGTGACTGTCTTTCTGGGATAATGTGTGGTTTAGTGTTTTATACCCAAAAATGTACCCTGTTGCACTGTTTGCTATAACTTCTAAGATGAGCATCAAAATTGTGTTTTCGTAGATTTGAGGAAAGGCCCAGAAGCAATGAAATGACATATTTTGGCTCTGTGGAATCCTTTTGATTGCCTGGATATGTTCTGCTTTCTTGTGACACCAGCCTCTTGTGGTCTACAGCTTTGCCCTTGCCAGCCTATTGCTGGCCCATCCTGTTGGCATATCTCCTGACTTCTCTTGACAAACAGGCCCTATGCGATCTCCACGTTGACCTATTCCAATTCAGAACCATGTCTCACTTTAGTCTGCACCGGTTCTGCCTGCATGTGACATCCATGACAGTGATCTCCAGTTTGCCCTGGCCTGCCTTAGGGAAACATCATTCGTACTGTCCCGGGTACCATTGGGTGTGACAGGTAAACAGCATCCACACTTTCCAGTATCCCAGCCTCATTGGTGGTGATAGGTAAGCCTCACTCAGTACATGATACCAGCATAAGAGTTGCTAGTTAAACATGATTCAGACTGTCCCTAAACAGACCTGTGGGTGCTAGGTAAACAGCACTCAGATTATCCCTTATATCAGCCTGCGGGGTGGTAGGCAGACAGCTCTCACGCCGTCCCGAACGAAGGTCCTGAAGATGGTGCCAGGTAAAAGAATTTTGACACTTCAGGATACCTGCAGTGTCCATAATACCAGCCCTGGAATTGCTAGTTGTTCAGGATTGGAACTGTCCTGGATCACGATGCTAGGGATACTAATAGCTAAACAGACCTCAGATTGTCCCTGAGACCAGCACATTCGAAGCTAGGTAATGAGCACTCTGATTGCTCCATAGAGGAGCTTTGGTTGTGATGCTAAGTGAAAAGCATTCCGACTTTTCCTCATAGCAGAGCTGGATGTGTTAAGTTAAAAAGCATTTAGACTCTCCTGGATGCAAGCCCTTGTGGTGGTGCAAGGCAAACAGCACTCTGATTGTCCCTAATACTAGCTGATGTGGTGCCAAGTAAACAACATTCAGACTATCCCTGATACCACTCTATGGGATGCTAGGTAGACAACATCCAGGCAGTCTCTGATATCATCCCACGGTTTAGGTCTTGCATCTTTGTAACCAGCAACCCGACTATAGGGCTACCGACATTACTGTGCTGTTCATCTTCCTGTTTATTATGTAACCAGCGCCCAGATGCCTACAGGTTCGGAGTGCTCAAATCTTAAATAAATAAATAAATATTGAGGCAATATTAACCTAGGTGGCGGGCTGACCTGTCAGTAAAGGATCATCACCAGAGTCAAGGGCCGGAGCCAAGCGAGGGTCTCTTAATGTGGGCGGTGGTGCCGTTACCATTAAGGTTGGCCTGCCGCTGAGGTCTACATTGCCATTAGCATCTGTGTTGTTCCCGACTGGGGCACTAATCATGTTTTTTTTGGGACGGGGGAATTAAAACAAGAAATGTACCTTTACAAGCAGGGCCCGGTGCCGTCTGTTTTCAATGGTGATGACTGTGATGTCATCAACATTGAAAATCGACTTTGAGGATACCAGCACTGCATGACGGCATGCTGCTCTGCAAAGGTACGTTTTTTTTGTTTTAAATAAAGGGCACCATTAGCACCCGGGTAGGAAACTACATGGATGCTAAGGTGGGGGGAAGGAGGAGAAGGGAAGGGAAGGGGAGGGGTGCTGGCTTGCCATGGTGCTCCGAACATGGGCTTGTACCTTACAACACAGCCTGCATTCCGAGCATCTTGATTTGGCAGCACCCCACCCCAGGATGCTAGGTAGCAAAATAAAAGAGGTGATGGCTTAGATGGTTTACAATTAAACTTAACCTCCGGAATTGTTCTGAGCAACCCTCAAGACCATCTTTCTTCATCTGCCAAGTCATTACAAAAGGCGAAAGACCGTATGCAAATCAGGCTTGGTTCCACCCCAAAAGAAGCAATCCTACCTGAACTGCTTAGTCACATCTTTGTCAGAGGAGAATTGCCTGGCATTTCGGTGCTGGACTGCTTAAGCGGGTGGGACCAGATTGATATGCAAGTGCATATTATCCCTCTGTGAAAGGTACAGTGAGTTAAAACGTGGTTGTAGACCCTCCCAAGTGGACTCCTTCCAATAGAACACGGTATGTGACCATGTTCATTCTCGGTAGATGGGCTCCCAGGCCTTTTTGTGCATTTTTAGGAACTTTGGGTTTCACCCTAAGTTAGCCAGAGTAATCCAGACGTGGACCCTTTGCTCACTGTGCTTAGAGAGGCATAGCCTCACCTCACTGATGAGGCCCAACTAGGCCGAAACATGTGTCTAGGGTTGCTCTTGGTACTCTTGTTCAGAGGAGAATTGCCTAGCATGTCAGTGCTGGACTGTCTAAGTGGGCGGGACCAGACTGATATGCAAATGGATATTTCTCCTCTGTGGAAGGTAGTGTTAAAATGTGGTTGCAGACCCTCTCGAGTGGGCACCTTCCACTCCTTCCCATAAAACAAGTTATTTGAACGTGTTTGTTCTCGGCAGAAGTGCGCCCAGGCCTTATGTGCTGTTTACCTAGCACCACCCTCTTGGGATGGTATTATGGACAATACAAATGATGTTTACCTAGCACTCCAAGAGCAGGTCTTAAGGAAAGTCTGAGTGCAGTGTTCCTATCTCCAGCACCCCTTATTTGGGACAGGCAAATGCACTTAACACAGCACCCCCAGGACTGGTTTCAGGAACTGTCTGAATGCTGTTTACCGAGCACCAATGCTAAGGCTGGCTTCCACAAGCTGTTTAGATTGCACCAACATCAGGGCTGATATCTGGGACAGTCCAAATGCTGATTACCTAGCACTCATTGGGTGATATCAGGGATGGTATATTTGCTGGTTGCGTGGGGTGCCCAGGGCTAGTTTTGGGACAGTTAAAATGCTGTTTACCCAGCAACACAAGCAGGATAGTCCACAAATGGTGTTTACGTAGCACCACCGGGGCTGGTATCCAACATTATAAGAATGCTTTTTGCCCAGAGGCTGCTGTGCTGGTATCATGTACAGACTGAATGCTGTTTATCTAGCGTCACATTCAGGGCTGGTAGCCACTACAGTGTTAGTCCTTTCTGAAGCATGGAATATTCAGAATTAACCGCAGGCACCGTGTATATCTTGTCTTTCTTAGAAGTTACAACAGCTCCACCCTGGACTTTGGCTTTACTAAAATTCACAACAAACCCCTCCTGGCCCCTTGCTTTCTCAGGATTCATAACAAGGCTCTCCTGGACCTTGGCTTTCTCAGGTTTGACTCAGGTTTGACACTAGGACCTACCTGGAAGTTGGCTCTTCAGGTAGGTCTCTTTGATAGAACATGGGTCCCTTGGATTTTCAGGACCAATTTCAGCAAGTGTAGAGTTCATAGTGGTTTAGATTGGTATTGCTTCCTTCTTCATCAAGGTCCTTGTCAGCTGATATTTCTAGGCTTGTAAAAATCAAGCTGGAAGGGAGGTCCCCTTTTCTTTGACTACTTAAGAAAATGAAGAGATTCTTGGTGTCACTTGCCAGCTGCTTCCCGGTTAGTGACTAGGAGATGGAGGACGGTGTCATTGGTGGGGGAATTTGTGGTGTTGCTCGCAACCTGGTTTTCATGGTCTCCCTTAAGGGGAAACTGAGTGCAACATTGAGATAGTCCTTGAATCAGGGAAAGAAGTGAACCTTTGCACCCTCTGCTTACTTTCCCTTCAAGCTAGATGTGGGTGGGGACAGCAACTACATTAGGGGAGAAAATCTCCACAGCGTTCACATTGCCTATATTCAGCATTGAGATGACAGATCTTCCTGAACTAGAGATAATAATTGGGCACAGGATCTGGGTGTCAGGATAGTGGGCTGTAGGCCCACAGCATGTTGGTGGCTTGATGTGATTTTTGACTAGACTTGGTTTAAACCATATCAGTTTCTTGGACTTATAACTATGCCATATGGGTCATTCAAATGTATCAGAATGTGAACAATTCATTTTCTGGCAATATTGAGTGCTATGGCTGAACAATAGTACATGTGAGAATCAAGCCAGGTGACAACAAAATTGTCTTTCTTATGGTACAAGGGGGTAGGTAAATCCATCTATGCGCTATGTGTTGAACTACAATTAGTAAGGTTTTTCCTAAGCACAACAGTGCTTGTGGAGAACATGTGCTGGTAAAATAGCTCAGTGAGTTGAGAGCTCACTGCTGCGATATATGTGTGATCTGCGAGTTGCAAGTTCGAATACCGCCAAGGCCATCTCAGCGTTCCATCCTTCCCAGGTTGATAAATGAGCACCAACTTTGGTCATCATCAAAGTAAATCGAGGTTTCATTTGAGGTGTCTTAAAACCTTCAGCGGTTGTGCTTTCAAGAGAGAATTCTTTAAATTAAGCTAATAAATCCTACCTCCTTGTGAGATACCATATCCCACAAAGAAAAGTCTCAAAAGGATGACCAATGAAAAGTTCCAACACCTAATCTTCATAAGTACTTAGCCTCTTGGCTACTCTAAGCTAAGAAAGCAAATGTTTCAAAAGTGTCGCGCAAAGCAAAAATCAAAACCTTCTTTTTAAAATGCATCCCTATTCTACTGCATTCAAAATCAAGTAATCTTCTGGGAAGGTTCTTGTTACAGTTATTCACAGACTGCTATCTCTCTCGGGCCTCTCTGCTTTCATCTTATATCAAAGGTCCTCCCCTAAGGATTCTAACTTCTAGTTTAAAGCACTTCACATCCTTTCACATTTCACAGTTTTCACAATAGGACTTTGGGAAAGATCTTGCCTTGCATAACGAATCGCAACAGGTTGTTTCTGGAGCCTGGCATTCTCTGGATCCACCGCAGGTCCCTCCTGGATCCTTGCTGTCTCAGGATTTACAGCAGGTCCCTTCTGGTCCTTGTACTTCTCAGTATTCTAGGGATCAACATTAAGATTTGATAAGCAGGAGCTAAAACCAGCTCCTGGGTGTCAGGCATCATCCTGTAGGCAGGAACTACCACAGGGGTACCAAGAGCTACCAGGAGATGCTACGTTAACATTTATTCCCCTTTATTAACCTTCTCAAATACTCAAAGTTATTGTCACATATACATGTTTCTAAGGCATCGTTTGGCTGTATGTGCCAAAAGTAGCTCCTGGTAGCTGTTAATTTCTAGCTAACCAGGCTCTCCTCGGCTAGAAGCAGGAGCTAAATATCTCCCAGCCATTTCAAACCCTGTATTTACAAAAGTCCCCTCATTGACTTTGGTATTCTCACGATTCACAAGAGTTCCCTCCTAGACCTTGACTTTCTCTGGATTTAGAGCAGAGCAGTGCCCTCCTGGATGTTGGCTTTCTCAGGATTCACCACATGTCCAAATGGGTTGTGATAAATTGCACTTGACTATCTTAGTTACCAGCTCTAGTGGCATCTAAGATAAACAGCACTTAAGATAAACTGCACTTGACTATCTTAGATGGCAGCTCTGGTGGTGATGCTGGGTAAACATCCTTGAGAATATCCCTAATAACAGCTCTTGAGTACCAGGTAAAATATATTTGGACTGTACCAAAAACAATCTTTAGAGATGTCACTATAAACAATTTTCAAAATGTCCCTGTTCGCATTTGTGGTGCTGATGCTAGATAAATACAATTCTCACTCTTCAAGAAACTAGCCTTTGCATTGGCAGGTGGCAAGCACACATACTGTCTTTTATAGCATAAAAAGGGATGCTAGGTAAACAGAATCTGGAAAGTCCTGGATACCAGATAAATTGCATTTGGACACTCTCAATACAAACCTTGGTGTTGGTGCTAGTAAACCGGATTTGGACAGTACTTGATTCCAACCCTAGGGGGTTTGGTGCCAGATAAACAGACTTTAGACTGCCCTCAATACCAGCCCTGAGGGTTATATGACATCAACATTCCTGCTATCCTGGAAACCAGCTATGATGATGGTGATGGTAAACAACACTAATCCTCTCCCTGTTACCTGCTCATGGGGTGCTAGGTGAACATAATTTGCTCTGTCCCAGATACTAGCATTGGTGGTGGTTGTTGGTAAACAACATTCACACTGTCCTTGAAACCAGTGCTTGGGTTAAGTAAACAGTATTCAGACTGTCCCGTTTACCAGCCCTGGTAGTGGTGATTGGTAAACAACAATCAGACTGTCCATGTTACTAGTGCATACCGTGCTAAGTAAGCTGCATTGGGACTGCTCTGGATAAAGACGTTTGTGGTGATGCTGGGTAAATGGCATGCAAACTGTCCCTGACACTATGCCTGGGGTGATAGGTAACTGGCATGGTCAATATCCCTGCTACCAACACTGGTGTTGAGGCTAGGTAAATAGAATTCAGAGTTCCCCGGATACCAGCACTGGTGGTGATGGTAGGTAATTAGAACTCACTTTGTTCTTGAAACCAACCCTTGGGATCCTAGGTAAACCACATTTGGACTGTCCCTGATACCAGCTCTTGTTTGTGTGCTACGTAAACAGTATTTGGATGGTGCTGAATACACCGCAGGTACATATCATTGAGACTGTCTCTGATACTTGCCTTTTGGGGATGTTATGCAGCCATCACTCTGACGGCCCCTTGCAACATTTGTGGTGTTGGTGCTAGTTAAGCAACACATGGACCGTCCATGATTGCAGCCCATGGGTTGCTGGTTAAACAGCATTTGAACTTGTCTTGTAGCCATCCCTGGTGGTGGTACTAGGCAAACAATTGTTGGACTGTTCTGAATACCAACCTTGTTGTTGGTGCTAGGTAAGCAAAATTGGGCCTTGTTAGGTTAGAATGAGTGCAGTCCAACTAGTGAGGACTACACAAGACTTACCTTGATATTATGCAACCCACCTTTTGATATAGGCCTGTACTACACGGGTTGGTAGTGTGACTGAGCAGCCAGGCTTATCTTAAGAGGGGTAATGTGAGCTGTAGAGATGCACAATTGAAATCAGTAAGTACAAGTAGACAAGTAACACTCACATACTTAAAGTTATATATACACATATATAAATATGCATTCATAGTATACACACGGTTTAAATAAGCATTCTTTAAAAAGCTTTATCTTTTTTTATTATTTGTGTATTTAATATACTTATAACTGATTGGTTTTATATGCACAATATCAAAACATATGACAAAAAAAGTTAAGAGTTAAAAGTTAAAAACATTGGTACACCACATTCAATAATTAAGATACACAAAGAAAAATACAACATATATACAATAAGACATCAGTATGTAACAAAGGCAAGTGTCTATATAGCTCATTCCCTTAGTTCATATAAATTAAATCAACATCTATTTACAATACACCTTCGGATAGTTGATTTAAAATTTCAATGAATTTCCAATAAAAAAAAGATAAAATATATAAAAGTCATATCATGTCCCTTCATAAAGCAGTCCCAACACATTTGTAAATTGTCACAATTCAGCTGATAATCGTAATATTTTTAAAACGATATTCTAAGTCTGGTCAGGCGTTCACACTCCACTAACAGATGCTTCAATGTTTCCAATACCAGGTTGCCACATAATCGACACCACCTAACATCATGCGGCACACCATAAAACACACCTCTGAGCTCCCAGGTTTCGCTTCAATTAAATTTCACTAACAGATACTGACGGATAATATTCAGTGAAGGGTATGCTTTGATATATGTTGGTGCAAATATGCGAGTCATGCAATACTCTAAGTAAGTGCCTATGTTCCTAAGAGTCGCAAGGTTTACAATATTTGCTTTAATGCTGCATTCCTTGGTTTTCTTTTTCAGCCATAATTTAAATGTTCCACCAGCTCTAATAACATTAACATTGTCATATTTATCTCTCCATCTTTTATGGGGGAAAAAGCTTTATCTGCTAGTAACATTCAATCAAAGTTTGGATTCAGTTTTTAAAAGACAATAAAAGTTGGTAAAGACTTTTCTTATGCTAACACATGTTCCAGCACATGGAGTGAATTCAGTAAAGGTCAGTATTGTACTTCTTTCAGTTACTATTCAGTTATTGAGTTGTTAAAGGAAGGAAAGGTTAGAATACGATTTAGAACATACTTTCAACAGTTTCGTTTGTAAAACAATTACAATCACCTAAAGGGAGACTGGTAAACTTTTATCCCAGCAATGATAGTGTAACCAATTAAAACCTTTGAGGGAATAAGTACTGACAAAGTCAGTAGGTTCAGAGAAGTGCTTTTTGGAAGTCACGACAGCCAAAGTCAATGGACATATCAATTGTTCTGATGCACTTCTTCTTAGATAAAGTCTTTACAAAGTTAGAAAGTTCAGAAGAAATCACAGTAACTCAAGTGAGCTACTTTGTAGAGAGCACAATCTGTTAGGCCAGTGCAGGGGAGTTGAGATCAACTCCAAAAAGTACTTTGCAATACAGGAAGCACAATTTATGGCTAACACTTGAAAACCCTAAGCCCTAAAGTCCCTGTTATTCGAAGAAATATTTTCCAGCTGGATTCCTCCTTGCTACAGCATGGCCGACCCTTGTTCTTGGACTTTGTTAGTGGGAAAGTGAGGAAATGGAGCACATCTGGCAGGCTTCTGCAGCAGAATTCGGGAGAGGAACTCGCCATCAATGGATTTCCTTTGTTTCAGCGGCACTTCAGTGTTTTGGACCCTTTTCCTCAGAGTCAATGGAGAACGAACACTCTGATTGTAAGAAGCTTGCTCGCTCGGTCCTGGACTCTGGTGAGGTGACTCTGGATCAAGATTTCCTGCTTCGATAGGATCCTCTGGATGTCCACAAAGATTTAGACATATTCGGACTTCGCAAGACGATGCACTCGTCAATGGTCACAGGACCCCTGGCATTGGGCTTCTATAGCTCTGTTGAGACATAGCAAGTCAGTGATTTTGTCAAATGGAGGATTGTCTTGAGGCTAGTTGGTCCTCCCAGCCTAAGGGAGGAAGTTGTACCGTGCAGGTCTTCCCAGTCGATATGAAAACGGGGTCAGCACAGCTGCAGGGCTTCAACGGGCACTTCGTGGTCCAGGAGGGTGCTGCTTGCGTCTTGTCATCTCTTCTTCTTTGGATGTTCCTCTCCAGTGGTTGACTCTGCCTCTAGTCCCAAAAACCTCACTTTTTATGCGATTGCCCATTCATTCGCAGCCTAGGCTGTCAATCACACAGCAGGGTGGCTGTCCTTTTAGGACAACCAGCAGACCAATCAGGACTGGTTTCATTCAGGCACACCTAGAGATAAAGTTTCGGCACACTCCCTCACTGCCTGACTTTCCAGACACACTGGAGCCTGGGTGGGTTTCAGCCCACCAAACGCTAAACACACAACGGGCACAAACTGGTTTCAGCTAACAGAGTACAATCCAAGAAAGAACTTACAAACAGAAAATGGCAATAAAAAAAGGCAGGGGTCATTTTGGGAAAAATTGTCACTGATGGGTGCTTTACTGCAGCTGAGGGTTCAGCCTGTGGGATACAATGCACACTGGTAGTAAAAGTAAACCACTGCCACCAGCCATTTAAAGTAGGTTAGTGTAACAGAAAATGTTACATGAGAAGTGGGAGAGGGAATTACTAAGTAACGCCCCAGCACTCAACATAGGGTGGTGTGTGGTGGTCCCACAAATAAAGAGGTAAGTAAGACAGGGATCATCTTACTATTGTTGGGAACAGTAGTTCACCCAAGAAAATGTAATTAAACATTCAGAGAAGTCTAAAGGACTTCTTGGTGGCACTGCATCTAAGGTGCTGTGTGTCACCATGCAAAAAGCAGATGCCTATGGAGTTTATCAGACTCCATAAAACAGTAAAACATAAAACTCCTAGTCAGGAAAAAAACATGTGGGAGTGAGAAAAAGGTCCACTCACTCAGGAGGAAATAATCACAAGCCCTAAATCCAGCTAAAGAGCTGGGGGTCTCTAAGGTTGAAGGGAATTAGCCCAGAAATGAAAATTCTTCGTGGCAGATTGCCCTAAATACTAACCCTGGTGGTGTTTATTTGATGCTATGTTATGATATGTGATTGGGATTTATTCCACACTCTGCTGCCACTTGCTTGGTCTCTAGGTGCTCACATAGTTTAGAAGGAATGGGGGTTGACTTAGGTTTGTACATAGAGAGGGAAAATGCAAAGTAGCTTTGCTGTTGCATTGATACATACAGAATGGAAGTATCTTTAGCTCTGTGTTTACATACTTTTCTAGTCTATGTCCAGAGAAGTGAGGCATTTGTTTCTGTGGCGTAAGTTGGTTGTAGAGGTGGAGTATGTTGATGGCTGGTGTCTGTTGGGAGGGTATTAAATTGACATATGTGGATGTCCTCATTTATTTGCATATTGTGTGTTGGAATAATTTGAGCATGCTAGCTTTGGGAGCAGTCAGAAACATTGGTCAGCAACATTGGTCGGGAGGTTGTTGAGGGGTGCAGACAATCTTGAAGCTACATATAGCAGGTCATAACATAACATAGTTGAGTTGTCCGTTGGGTTAAGTGATTTTAGTTATGCACTAAAGAGCATCCAGGATGCATAATTGATGGGTAGGTTAAGATATCCCTACTAAGAATCTGTCAAAGTCAGGTGAGCCTTCCCCATGTTAATGGTGAAAAACTAATTTAGAGTAAACTGTTTTAGTTAATAGCTCAACCAAATACCCATTTTCTAAGTATACTTTATATAGTAAGGGCTTAACCTTTAAAGTGCTGGACGTCAGTGACTTAAAAGGAATATTTTCACCTTACTCACTTGAGTGCTCCATTTCTACAACTTTTTTGTGGCCATTAAACAAACTATGGGTGATTTGCAAAAAGTCATCAAAAGGTAGTACTATTGTGCTTACTTTGTAAGTGGAAGTTTGCTGTTTGTCTAGACTAAGCTGCCAAACAGTTGTGACTGGTGTCACATCACATAGTTCAAACCAGGTGTGTTATCATACTGGGAATCAAAGCAGAAGGTCATATTACTGCAGCTTTGCAGCTTCACATCTCCGGGACTTCAGGGGGTAGATGTCAGAATATTTGCACAAGTGCAACGTTGTTCGATATTAGCACTAGTCCAAAGTTTTCCATAGGCCAAAAACCTATTTTCACAATGAATGTTTGCCCTAGTGCAAAGATGGACCAAGTTTTGCCTGGGTGCAAACATGCATTGTAAGAAAGGGATTTTGCCATAGGCTAACTTTCTCCTAGTACTAATACGGATCAATGCTGCATTTGCACTGGTGCAAAGTTTCTGTAAATGCTTTCTGGGCATAACCGTGGCATATTTCGATTAAACGAAACTGCCTACTTAATACTGGAGGCATGCTACGCTCGTATCTATGGCGACACTAGCAAAGGGCACCTAACTATCTTGAAACGTCTTGAGTGGCTTGGAGTGTCCAATCAGGGTAAAGGAACATTCCAAGGAACTGAACATGTGCCTAGTTGCTAATGATTTGGATTGACACAAGAGTTGATGTAGTGGTACAATCAATCCTCCTTTAGATGGCTTGATGCCAGCAGCATTGAGGCAAATAAACTCTCTTCTGCGGTTATAGGATGGTGTTGTTGGGGACAAAAGCACCACTGCCAGTGCACGTAACAGTGAAATACACATAGAGAGTTCTTATGAAAGTCTGGGTGGCTCAGTTGCCAGCTGTGAAGCAATGACAATGCCTACAGGGTGAAGGACGCAAGAGCCGATGACAGATCTGTTAGGACATATTTTTTAATTACTTGCATACCCAAATGCAGACCGTGGGAACACACACTGGAAACTACTAAACACTGCCCCATTAACAGTAGGTTGGTTACACGTCTTTTTACAAATGACTCAGCGACCGTACACAAACCCTTATTAATTTTATAATTTACAAGCTGATATGCCCAGCGTTTTCCGGGATTTTATTTTCTTACAGGTACTATTTGTTAGAAATACCTTAAAGTAGCTTCACACTTTTCGGAAAAGCTCCATAAGAAAGGTGAAAAGAAAAATTCACTACATTTTTCGATTATTTCTCAATTGTTAAAAATGCTTGCTCATAAAGACTACACAACATAATTTATTGTTCTTCTTAAAAGTCTTTCTGAAACATATAACTATATGTGAGAACAACATAGAGATTCCTGAGCAGCACGATGGGTGACATGATGCTGACGGTGCCAACAACTATGGACCTAAAGTTCAATATTACTAAAGTACACATTCATTGTAAGGCTTGTTTAGGAGCAACATTTTTTGTTTTCCTTCCTGTAAACACTGTTGCTTCAATTACATTGAGCGGCAATTTTTTGTATGCATAACCATGTGCCATTTCACAGCCTAGGTGGGTTGAGATTGCGAAGTGGCATTATGGGTGACCTAACTTTTAGAGGGTCGAGTGAGTTAGTAATTCTATTGGATAGTTTAACGCTTCATCGGCATCCACCACCATATTGATTAAGTTGTACTCAGTAACTGTGCATGGAAGCATATCCTGAATCTGATCCTCGGGCCTGGACCTCGAGTTTTGTTCCTCATGTTGGGACCGGTCGTTCGACAACCACTTTAATGTTCAGGCAACCGTCTCATGTTTGAAGGTGCTAAAATCTGGGGAAAGGGGTGGGGTGTCCACATGTCATGTAGCTAGTAATCTATGCAACACTTGGTGCAGATTGGTGAAACAGTGTGGAATTGTATTAGGAACAATGCTTCTCCAAAGCCACAAACACATTCTAACTTGTGCTGAAATCCGGCTAACAGTGTGGGGAGTCCAAATGTCATGTAGCCAGTAATGTCCAGAGGGCCCTAAAAGGGTAACTATGCAAAATGTGCTGCAGATTGCTGAAACATTGGCCCTCATTAGGACCCTGGCATTAAGGGGTTAACGGCACCGTAAAAAGTGTCGGCGCCGTTAAACCCTTAACGCCTGGTTACAAGGTCCCTTTGCGGGACCCGACCTTAACGGCTTGTCTAGACCAGCCGTTAAAGTAGGGGCCCGCAGAGGGACTCTCGAGGTAAGTACGGTACCGCAATTTGCGGTACCTTATTTACCGCCTTCCCCATTCCCATTATGCCCTATGGGGCAAAAATGGGAATGGGGAAGGGCCATGGTGGCATGGGGAATTACCGCCCCGCCAACCTTGGAATGGGGTGGTAATTCCCCATTCTGCCATGGCGGACTCCAGCATCGACCATGGTGCTAATAGCACCATGGTTTTCCGCCAGAGTCCTAATGAGGGCCATTGTGTATTTGAATAAGGAAAAATGCTTTGTTACAAACCCACACACAGATTTTGACAAATCTTGACTTTTGCTGAAATCCGGGGTAAAGGGTGGGTTGTCCAAATGTCATAGGAACAATGCTTCACCACAAATCCGACCACAAACACATTTTCACTTTTATATATAGAGATGTGTTAGAAGTTGAGAAATATCTATGATTGAATGAATTTAAGGACATAAAGGTCACTTGCAGGTGTAATATAAATGTTATGAAATTGTTGTCTCCCCTCTCCATATGTTTCAGAAGTTGCACATTTTTTCGCGGTTCCTAGTTACATTTGCGCGTTCAATCATTTATGTAAAATTAATACTTTTATATTTTCAAATGAGAGCAAAAGTATTACACCAATTGCAGAGAAACCCATTGTTTAATTACTGCAAACTGGTGAACTTGAGCCCTAAATGGTGACTGGCTATTGCTTGTGCATTCTGCTTAGACATGCCTTTCAATACTTTCAATTTGCTTTCAAGTTTCCATATCTTTCCAAGCAGTGTTGCATCTCTTTAATAGCTCGAAAGACTGGGTAGAGGGTGCTTTTGGTTTGCCTTTATTGGAGATGTCTAGTTGAGGATAGATGTTTCCCCTCTTCCCTTCCTCCTGGGATCAGAACTGAAATGTGTTGCCAGGATTAAAAATCGTGGGTGCGTATGGCAGATTGATTTTAGCAGTGCCGCCAAATTGGGGCCAAAGTACAAGCTGTCTTTTACAGCTTGTGGCTGCTACGGCACAATCTTCCCTTCATACCTCAGAAGGAACATGTGACAGTGGTAGGAGGCCTGGTAAATTCACAACTGGACTACTGTAATAGTCTTCTAGCTGGGTCTCCTGCCAAACAAATACATCGGCTGCAGACGGTCACAAAATGCAGCAGATAGATTGATGTTTGGAGTGAGTAAGTTCTCTCCTATTTTAGGGTTGCGTCGATCCATCCACTGGCAAGCCGTGGAGGACAGGATCAAGTTTAAGAATGTGTGTATGATATTCTAATCTCTGAATAATCTAGCCCCTCATATTTGGTAGATAAATTAAGCCCCTACCAACCAACACAGACCCGTAAAGTTACTACTGACCATTTCTCCCTCTTCCTGTATGTCCAGAGGACATAGCAGATGTTCTGCATTTGGCCCTAAACTCTGGAACAGCCTTCCACTGGAGCTTAGGAAAGTAAAGTCCTTCGCCCATTTCCCAAAAAGGTAAAAACCTATCTGTTTAAATAGTGAAGATGGACTCTGCTATATGACTACTTAGCAAAGTTTCCGGATCCAGTATCGATTTGTTGATTTATTCAACAGCTGCACCTAGATAAGATTTGGTACGTCCCAGCAGCGCAATATAAAACTCTCAATCAATCAATCAATCAATCAATCTAGTTGACGAACTTTGTCAATAAAGTTAATACTATCTGTAAAAATCCTGTTTTACAACATGAATAGGTCTCCGACTATAGCAGTTTCCTGCATTGCTATGCAACCTAAATACATCAACTCACAGATTCCATTTCCAGACACATTTTCCGACAGCACAATGTAATCTTACAGGAAACCGAGACCATGAGCAATCCAGAGTGAAGGTACTGGCTGATGTCATTGTCAAAGAAAGCAACATGAGAGTTAGTTAATAGTGTGACAAATCTTTTAATTTCAAGTATACTCAAATCTGATAAATGGAACCTGAGGGTGTCTTTCAGAAAATCACATGTAAATGGAGAAAAATATGCCTCATTGTGGTGTACAGGCAGTGGCTACTGCCAGGACTAGGAGCAGGGACGTCAATTCACCAAAATGCCAGGGGTAGAGGATGTGACGTCACAACTCCAATGACATTAGAGGAAGTGATGTTATATGACCTTTGGCCCAAATGACATCACATGAAATAACATCACATAACATTTAACCTTGACATCACCTGAAGTGACTGACTGCTGTAAAAATCGCACATAAGCTTACATTTAATAAAATACCAAACTGACACTAAAGCAGATAGACCTTTTAAGATGCAAACCACACTTTACGTAGGGTACTGCATTGATATGCCATGGAGGGGGTCAACGTATGACAGGGGTAGACCCAGTAGTACCAACATTGCCATGGGGCACTGGCATGCATATGCCACTACAGCCTCATAGGTCATTTGTTGCTATCTTTTACTGATATAGCAGCCTGTCAGGCCTAGTAATCATATGCCAAGTAAGGCCAAATGTGCAGCCTCTATTTGTCGGTACTGCAGTCATAAGTCTGTTATAACTTTACATCCTAGGTGCATTCAACATATGTAAGTTACATTCTTATATAGCCACTTGCTTCTTTCTTATGTCAAGTGCATCCTGAAATGTCCAGTAATGCCTCACAATGTCAGTTAATGCCTAATACACCTGGCATGTAAACCATATGTACCAAAGAGCCTCAAATGTCTCGTAGTTTCTGATAGTCTCTGTATAACAATGTTTCTCTCTCTCTTGTACTTGAGTTTAATACACTATTCTTTAGTAAACTCCGGATATCTCCTCCATGAGCTTTTACAATTCTTGTGAAACACTTCTGGGTTTGGTTCCCTCTTTAAGGGTATGCTGCTTACTGCTATTTTAAGACAATCTCTCACACTTCTGTCTTCACGTATAACTCTTTCATAGTCTCTCAATCCATCCTTGGATACTTTGTATGGGACTTGATCCCCTGTTAAATTCCCTTACTCTTGGGTTCTCTTGGTTATGCTTTTTTACTGACTCATCTATCTCTCTTGATAGTCTTATATCATATTCCTTAGCAGCCGTGCTTAGGCTTCATTTTAACCATTCTTTGTTATTTCGTCATAAGAGGTTTTCCCTTCCTCCCAGAGTGATTGTTTCCTGTCTCTTTTTATTCTTTTCACAGGGTTAGTTTCTACTTGCTTCATGAGCAAACAAACAACTTTATTCCATGTATCTTATCTTTATAACTCGGACAAGTTACACCCTTCCTATAGTCTCGGCAATCAAACAACTTTACTCCATGCATCTCATCTTTATGACTGGGTTGAGTTGTACTCTTAATATGTTCTTGCCCCTGCAGCCTCTGGCTTTTCCTGTGCTCCCTGGTAGCTTTGTCTACCTCTGGTAAAGTTGCAGAGCTCGGACACGCTTGGGTATTCTTCTCTGTTGTCAGTTCTCCCGTTCTGGACCTTCTGCAGCATTTCGTTCTCGGCTTCCTTTCAGGCGGCAGCAATCCATGGGCGCGTGCGATGAGGAGCTTCTCCCGGTCCCAGCTCTATTGGTTCTGGCGTTGTTTTGCAGGTGTCTCGCCCACCATGAGGCACTTGTGGTCACGCCATCAGCAGCTCCTGGATACTCCTTGCTTCTCAGACAGCAGTTTCCCCATTGCCCATCTTGCCGGCCTCCAGGAGTCTCAGTCTGGTGTTCATGGGCAGTTAGAAAATTGTTGGCTCTGCTCAGCCTCTCCAAGGCACAATCATGTTAGGGCAGTGGTCGAAGTGCACGAAAAGAAATAGTGGATCCCAGGCACACTCCAAACCCCCAAACCAACGCACCTGCCCTTTAAGGGAATGTTGAGTGCAGGACACTGAGGCGCAAGTTTCAACTTCTTCCTACGCTTTTATTTTAAAACTAAACCATTCCGGTATGGGTTCTTTTTAAAATAAAAGTATAGGAACAGTACAACTTTTTTTTTAAAGTAGAGGAGCACCGCATAGCTGCCGTTCACTTGTACCTTCGTACCATACTCTTGTCTCCTTCTCCTTCCTATCCTCCCCTCAGTTAAATACAGGTAATGTCTTAAAGAAACATTGGCCCCATTAAATTTCTGCCGGTATCCTGGTGGTAATATTGCCATGAAACCAGCAAATGGAACTTACCGTTACTGGCACCTGATCTGTCAGTATTACTGGCAGATAACAGGTGCCGGCAACCGTAAGCAATTTGTCTTTCCATGGAGTCCATATGACTACATGGGAGGAATGCCTATTTAACTGGCAACGGTAATAGCGGTGCCGGTAATACCGGCTGTTTTTGCCAGTGTGGTGCATGATATATCTCCAGATTTTAGCTGGAGGTAAATCAGGCCACTAAGGTTGATGGTCCGGAATAGTGCTGATAAACGTTATTACCGGCACTTTAATTCCGGATGGCAAACTTATAATGAGGCCCATTCTCTTTACCTTTTTCTTATGGATTCAGTTTGGCATTGCCTGCAGCCAAATATAAGTATGTTACACTCTTCTTCCCAGTAGGCAGTACAATATAGGCCAGTGTATTGGGCATTCTAGGGAGCTCCTCATAGGAACGAGAGTCCTTGTGCCCTAAGGGGGAGTCACTGCCAGTGAGGTCCCAGTTGCCCAAGCACATAGGGAGGGTCTTGCAGAGTGGGATCACCTCCACAGCCTCAAAGGCAGTGGTTTCTCATTGGGGAGAAGGGACCAATACATTTGATTCATCACATAGACTGCACTGCCCTACTTTGGTGCAGCCAGCCTGGTAATTTGTTCTTACTGTGGCATGGTATTTTTACTGGGCAGTAAGTGTAAAGCAAATATGATAAGCATTATTATGTCTCTAAACTGGCTTACATTGGTGCAGTCAGTTGGCCATCTGTTCTTACTGTGACATGGCATTTCTTCCTGGGTACCAATGGTAA
Source organism: Ambystoma mexicanum (assembly GCF_040938575.1). NCBI lineage: Eukaryota > Metazoa > Chordata > Amphibia > Caudata > Ambystomatidae > Ambystoma > Ambystoma mexicanum. The sequence continues at coordinate 410,129,035 of NC_090924.1, forward strand.
AGCAAAACTGATATGTGTTGTTATGTGACTAGACTGGCCTACATTGGGGTAGCCATTCTGGGCATGTTTTCTTATTGTGGCTTTCCATTTTTAATGGAAAAGCCAACTGGATTATGTTCTCACGTGGGGATTCTGACATGTACTGGTGGAGTTAGCATGGCCATGTTTTCTTATAGTATCATTACTGTAATTATGCGCAAAGCAAGCATGAGTATGTTCTGATATGGGAATACTTGCTTATATTGGTAAAGCCAGTATGGAAATGTATAGGCAAAACCAGTATGAACATTGTTTTTACACTGGCTTATATCGAAGGAAAAGGAATCATGAAAGAGCATTGGAAAATACGTATGTGGTGTGTCAGTAGCTTGTATCTGTTCTGTTATTTCATGAGTTACCCAACAAAATCAATGGTATGTTGTGTGGCTTTTTACTCAATTTTCCACGTAAAGTGTAGTGTACATTGCCAACAATTTCATGGGAGGTCAGCTCTGTTACGGTGTCAGGAAAATGGTGGGGTGCTTGTGCCGGCGTCCCATTAGAGCCAACAGGCTGTGGCATTGCGGTGCGCAGAAGCCGCAAACTACATATCCGAGGTCTCTCTGGGGCAACGTGCACAGGTATACCACAGCTGCATGCAATCAGATGGATGTATTTTAAGCCACACCCGGCCGTGCCGGGTGTAGATAATTGAGGATTTCGGAACAGGCGGGACGCGGTGCGGACACACGACAGTTGTGCTGGTGACCTACGGAGAAACAGAGAAAAGAGCAGCAGGATCCGGGCCATGAGGCGGTGAAATCCAGTGGCTCTGGTTAATTTGGTGGCAGTTTCATCATCTGGGAAGTCTCTCAGGGGTCGCAGACTTTAGTTAAGTGATTGTGCTGCATTATTTGTTTGTTTGGCTTACATTACTAAAACTAATACGGCTAACACAGCATAAGGTTGAATAGAACAACGGATTGTGTTCAGTCTTTCTTGCTATGAGCCTTAGGACTACATGAAGGAATGTGTGAAGGCAAACATGTTCCCAAATTACAACGTGTGGAGATTAGCACGTTCCCAGCTTGTGTGAACATGTTTGAAAATGTACTCCTTTTGTTGCAACATGCTATATGTTTTGTTTGTCAGATTATGTAATGTTTTGCCTCACGTGGGCAGAAGTCCAGCTCTACGTTCCATTACGCTTGCTATGTACATTCAATGTGACTAACCAGCTTGTGCTCTTCATGCTTGAGGGTGTAATCAGTTTTGTAGGTTACTCATGTTGGGGAGTGAAGGAAGCTGAAATTCTAGAAAAACCATGTTTTGTCTATATGTTTAACGTATGCTTTGAGTCAGGGAGAGCGGGTCAGGTGACTGAGGTTTGTGTGTCAGGCAGAGGTATTGTCAATCAGATTACAGGAATATGTATGGTATGTTAGGAGTTTCTTTTCCCATTGTCCACAACCCATCCATTGTGCTACCCTAAACCTCTTCCCGGTTATCCTAACTCCCCCTGCCTATCCACAACCTCTCCCTAATCCATCTTCCCCAATTGGCTGCCATGTGGTCACCTGTGCCTCTAACATCAGGATCCCGTGCCAACCACAGTGGGAGGGTCGATTCCATTCGGCTTCTGTGGTTCGGGAGAGGGTGTCTATTGCTATCTCCCTTCTGGTTTGAGACATAGGGACAGGATAAGCCCTGGCAACTGATTCTGTAACACAAACAATAGGGAAAAGCACCCAGGACTTCTTTTGTGCAACACACCACACATACACACACTCGTGAAGAGATATATCGGATCCCGCCTGTGCAATGACTATCCTGTTTCTGAACTCAGGACTCAATTATAGCGATAGGGGCCAGGGAGCGGTCTACGCTTATCCTGACTAAGTGGGTGCTATCCCTAGTGAGCGCTGTCATGCCGCTTGTCTAAAAGTGGATATAAAAAGAAGAAAGATAGAGCTCCTTGCTCACTAACATTGTACTTTTCAATTGTTTTACTTTTTAGGCAGGATCTACTATCTGGTGTAAGTCAGTGATTGTTAATCCGTCACTTCACTGCATCTCAACCTCAGGCTTCCCATTCATGATGAAAATAATGTGGGGGGGTCACAGAATACTATCTAAGGCAAAGTAACTTTATTGGCTGATAGTCTGGGGGCACAACTACTTTAAAAAACACCAACTACTACTAAAAGTTTCTATGAAGACCCTTCTGATCTACACTGGAGAAAGCAACCTATTAGACAGGTGGCACGACAAAGCTCACTAAGGATAGCGCCCACGTAGACAGTATAAGCGTATACCCGCTCCCTATTCCGTATCTATATAATTAAATTCTGAGTTCAGAAACGGATAATCATTGCACAGGCGGGATTAAATATATGTCTTCAGGAGTGTAGGTATGTGTGGTGAATTGCATAAAAGTAGTCCAAGGCACTTTGCCCTATTTTATGTACTGTACAATGCGCCATTTTAAGCCGTGAAATCTTCATGTGGGGAGGACTCCCACCCGGAACCCCTCCTGGTTGGTTCAAGCTTCCCTGCTACACTTGGTCTCTCATGCATATTTCTGAAAGAAATGTATTCCCCTCCAATTAAAACATTCACCTGCTGCCACTGCTGCTGAAACATTCAGACTCACCTGGATATCAGTCCTGCTGGTGGTGGCAGGCAAACGGCATTCAGACTGTCCATGATACCAAGGCTCACAGTGCTATGTAAACAGCACTTTGACAGACTTGGAAACCAGTCATGGTGATGTTGGTAAGTAAACAACACTTAGGCTGTACTAGATATGAGCCATGCTGTTGGTCCTAGGTAAGCAGGTTTTCCCTGATGCCATCAATGGTGGAGCTAGCAAAACGGTATTTGGTCGGTCCCAAATGTCAGCCCTGAGAGTGATGCTAGCTAAACAGAACTCAGACTGTCTAATATACCATCCAAAATTTGGTAGATAAACAGCATTCAGACTGTTGCTTATAACATCTTTGAGGTTGGTGCTAGCATATAACATTCAGATATTCCCTGTTTCTTGTCCTGTGGTGCTAGGTAAACAGTATTCAGAATGTCCTGGATTCCTGTCCTGTGTTGCTGCTAGGTAAACAGATTTCCAATTGCCCCTGTCAGCCTGGGTGTTGTCTGGTAAATAGCATTCATACTGGTACAGATACCAGCTTTTGTGGGGCTAGGTATACCCCATGTGTACTGTCCCTGATACGAGTCTTAGCGTTTGTGCATGGTATACAACATTTGGATAGCCTCGGACACCAGCTCTGGGATGGGGGAAGATCAACATCACCTGCACTGTACATGATACCAGCCAATCAGGTGTTAAGTTAACAAAACTCAGCTTGTCTGAGAAACCAACCATGGTGGTTGTATTATGGAAAGAGCATCACGGGTAACAGCCTTGTGGTTGCTATGTAAACAAGATTCAAACTGTTCCAGAAAGAAGCCTGGTTTTGGTGCTAGGTAAACAGCACTCATACTTTGCCTAGTAGTAGGCAATGCACTGCTTGGTAAACATCATTTGGACTGTCCTGGATACCATTCACAATTGTGGCACTAGGTAAAAGGCATTCAGCTTGTCCCCAATACTAGCATGTTGGCTTCGAGGTAAACATCATTATGACTGTTCCAGACATCAGCCCTGCTGGTGGTGCTAAGTAAACAAAATGTTTACTGTCCCAGATACCAGCCCCAGATGTGATGCTTGTTGAATAACATTCTATTTCTTGGGGATAATAGCCACTGGGGTGGCAGCTAAATACCACTCACAGTGTTCCTTTTACAAGCTATAGAGATGCTAGGTAAATTGCATATAGACTTTTCTGGATATCAGCTCTGGCGTTAGTGCTAGATAAACACATTTGGAATATCCTGCTTACCAGCCTTGTTGTTCAAGCTAGGTAAGCAGCACAAGGGATGATAAACACCACTCACACTGTCAAAGATAGCATGTCTGGTGGTGGTGCTAGATAAACAGTTTTAATCCTGTCACTTACCAGCCATGTGAGTGCAAGGTAAACAGGAAATGGATGGTCACAGCTATCAGCTCTGAGAGCGGTGCTAGGTATGCAGCATTCCGACTCTCCATGATATGTAGACAGCACTTGGACTGTCTGAATGTGAGTGCTGTACCTGATATCAACCAATGGATTAGGATCAACAGAACTTGACTATCATAGATGCCAGCTGTGGTGGTGATGCTAGGTAAACATCATTCAAACTGTCCCTGATAACAGCTCTGGAGTACTAGGTAAAATACAGTTGGACTGTATCAGAAACAAGCCTTAGAGCATTCACTGCAAAACCATTTTTACAATGTCCCTGAAATCATCCCTGGTGTTGCTGCTAAATAAATCCAATTATCACTCTTCAAGAAAATAGCATTTGTGGTGGCAGGGGAACAGCACACATATACAGCAGAAAAAGGGATGCTAGGTAACAGAACCTGGAAAGTCCTGGATAACAGATAAATAGCAATTGGACATCCTGAATACAAACTGAATTTTGACTGCCCTCAATAGCAGCCCTGGGGGTAATAGGAAAACAGCATTCATACTGCCCTGGGAACCAGTTATGATGATGGTGATAGGTTAATAGAACTATGCCTCTCACTGTTACATGCCCATCGGGTGCTAGGTGAACATATGTTGGACCAGATACTAGCATTGGTGTTTGTTTTCTGTAAACAGCGTTCACATTGCCCTTGAAACGAGTGCTGCGGTTGTTAAGTAAACAGTATTCTGACTGTCCCACTTACCAGCCCTGGTGGTGGTGCTTGGTAAACAACACTCAGGCTGTCCATGTTACTAGTGCACAGAGTGCTGGTAAACTGCATTTGGACTGTTCTGGATGCAGGTTTTTGTGGTGGTGCCAGGTAAACAGCATTCAAACTGTCTATGCCAAAATCCTTGGGGGTGATAGGTAACTGACATGGTCAATATCCCTGCTACCAACAAAAGTGGTGGGGCTAGGTAAACAGAATTCGGAGTGTCCCGGATATCAGTTGGTGATGGTAGGTAAATAGCAATCAGACTGTCCCAGATGCCAACACTGGGGGTGCCAGCTAACGAATAACTCACTTTATTCTTAAAACCAACGCTTGGGATCCAAGGTAAATCACATTTGGTCTGTCCAGGATACAAGCTCTTGTTTTTGTGCTAGGTAAACAGCATTTGGACAGTGCTGAATACCAAACCCTGATGTTTGTACTTAGTAAACAGCACTTGGACTGTTCCTGATACCAGCCGATGTGGTGGTAGGGTACCAGCATTCCCACTTTGCCTTGTAACAGTCTTGTTGGTCGTTCTAGGTAAACAGCATTTTCCCTGTCCAAAATACCAGAATGCATGTTCTTGTTAGAAAGTGCTCTTGGACTGTCCATGATACCAGCCTATTGGGGCGCTATGTAAACAGTACTTAGACGTTCCCGGTGTTGGAATTGAAAGTAGAAGGACTTGATAGTTTGATAACCTTGTAGATTACAGTTCAAACTGGACTGCCAGATGCAGCCTAGATTTTTACTGACTGGTTGTATTTACTTGCAATTCCAAACAAGGTCGGACAGGGAACCAGAGGTAACACATCAGCCAACTTCTTTTTATGACCAACAACAATAATCTCGTTTTTAGAGGGGTTTAATTGGACTTTTTTTCCAGCATTCAGAGCTGGATTTTTTCTGCGCATTTTAGGACTCGCTCCACTGCCTCCAAGGGTTGCCTTAACCAAACATAAATCTGTTTATCACCTGCAAAGACGTTAACCAGTGGGTGGAAGTACACATTGAATGGTAGATGCAACAGAGATGACCCCTGTGGCACTCTGCAGGTGACCGGCAGAGCTTCAGAGAGGTAAGAACCAGCCTTAACCTGTTGAGATATATTGGTCACTGAACTGGATACAATTATTTGGAGCAGTGGCATTTTTCATGGCCGATCTCCATCCCTCCAAAGTCCCACTTGTAGTCAGACTTGGCGCTTGTGGCACCAGACTCACTCACTCCCATAGGATTACATTAGGGATTGGACTTGTAGTGCATTGATGGGGACAAGATGGATGCCCCCACATATTTCGGTTCCCAGAACTGCATGTGCAGTCTAGTCTTTTGGGTGTGGTTCAGCCCAGAGACACCTGGGATACCCAGAGACTATTTAAGCCACGCCCAGGCTGAGAAACATGCTTTGTGTTTTCTGCACCTGCAGCTTGACACTCACCGTGTTCGGATCGGTCTCCAGTAGGCCTGCATCTTTCTTCTGCGCTCAGCTCCTGCAAGAACAAGAACACCGTTAGGAACAGCCTTACCTTGCGGCGCTTCTGCCCATCATTCATTGCTTCTTCTGTTCTGCAGGCATCTTCGGCGGTGTCATTCCCATCCCGGCACGTCGCTTCCTAAGGAAAAGGGAAAAGAACAGAAAAAAGGCATTAGTAAGCATTCAGCAAATCTTCGCTTATTTTTAAAGACTGTACAAGCTTCAAATGCTTACCTGAATCCCAGCCGCTCTGGGGGAACTCTGTCTCCGGAACTCCTCATCCATCTGCAAGAAGGAAAAGACACTCCAGGTTAGCGTGGAAACATTTAGCGGTGCCGCATACCGCGCTTACTCACCGCATTTCTTCTTCATAACCGGCATCCACGCTGAAAACTTTGCAGCACCTAAAAGACACAGAAAAAGAACTCAGTTCAATACAAATACGAAAGGGTTGCATCGCACATCGCGCTCTCACTCACCTTCAGCGCTACTCATCTCAGCAGCAAGTTGCCATCCCCGGACGCCGGCCATCATCTAAGGAAGGAAAGGAATGAAGTTAGAGAACTGTTCAAAAGACTCATTATACTTACCTGTCGGACTCTTGCCAGTGAAGTAACTAGGCAGCAATGAGCCTGCATCAATCAACGCGCCCCTGCGCTGAAAGCAGGACAGAGAGCACACTTTCCAAGAAAACAAGGTGAGCTGTGTATCAAAGGGAAGGGTTGGACCCCGGGGAAGAAGGGGTTCAAGCACACAGAGACAATAGGGAGTTAAACTCCACCAAACCTGTGTTTCAAGCCTAGTCTCCAGTCAAGTAGACTCCAGGGAAGGGTTTGAGGTCGTAAGAGGTCAGAACAGGCTGAGTGACTTCCCTGTGGATAACAGGTGAGCGTTACAGGAGGAGTTCCCTTCAAGGTCTAATAAAAACCACATACAATACAATCCTGCACAGTGCCATCTTTCCCCCAACAGAGGAGTTCCCTTCCAACTTAATCTACTTACCAATTAAACAACAACACTAAACAAAAACCCCCCACAATTCTGCGTTTTCATGAAAGAGTGCACTCAAGTGATATGGAAACTTCGAGTCCCCTCGATGCTGAGTCTCTGCTCTGAACTGCCCGCACCACCCAGATCAGAGGCACGCCTAAGGGGTAAGGCTGACTTTCGGGAAACTTGGCGTCTGCTCACTGTAAGGAAGGCATGGTTATCAGAGTTACGACAGACACAAGGAGTACAGTCTAAGTATATTTATTGAACAGTAAATGGGTGAGGAAAACCCCAACTCTAAACCTAAATCTAAAATGGTACTAAGCTACAACAATCAAAGAAAAGAAAGCGCTGTCCTAGTGGTGTTGTGTCAAAACAAAATGGCCTATACTAATAAACCTATTGCCAAATCATTACTCTATGTAACAAAAGGGTGTGGGACAATGATTTGTGTAACCAAAGAGTGTTGTGCAAACTGAAATGTCCAAAAGGGTTTCGGTAGTTCAGGACTGCTTAATTAGTGCACTCCCTTTCCCACGTTATATCATGGGGCAAGGCATAACAGTGGCATGACTGTGAGCACCCCTTGAGTCTATAAACATCCAGAAGCAGTTTCTTCAGAAAAGTCAGGATCCCTCAAATCATTGTTTGGTTCAGTGTAGCCTTCAAATCACGGTTTGGTTAACTTTACCAGTTCTACTAGCTTATAACACTCAGGAGCTCTTAATGTCTTTTTAAACAAATAAGTGGTTCACTTTCACTGATTCACTCAGTTCCCCCTCATCCGGGCTAAGATATTCCTCTGTAGGCAGTTCTGGCTTCCCTCGATCGGACACGTGCCTTCAAACCGCTAGCATCACACTTGTAACTATGCTTTCATTTCAAGTACATGCCAGTTCAATACAGAGATTTCCGATTGGCGATCGTGTCACGCTGGTTCACTCTACTATACTGTAGCAAGGGCGTTTACTTTCAACAATGGCTTCTCTTTCTCACGGCTGCCGTCCTACGTACAACCCATAATACTGGATACAGTTCAAAGGTTTATACAGGCCTTCTCTCCTGAGGCCTTCTGATTCTGCAGTTCGAAGTTAGCATCACAGGGCTAATAATTCCTTAGGTTAGCTTTATACTTAAAAAAATGTAGCAGGCACTCCTCTCCAGAAAGAACAAGGCACGATAACCTGTTCTGAGGTGAGAGTTTCCAGCACACGCTTTTTGCTCACTGTACCTTTCACAGATGGGAAATATCTATTTGCATATCAGTCTTTGTCCCGCCCACATGGCCAGTCCAGCACCGAAATGGTATGGCAATTCCTCGCTTTATACTTAGTTTCACCTTTTGTCAAAGACTTTCGACTGTATGAGGGGGGCTTGTACCTTGACTTTACCCTCATAGGACCATTCTGACTATTCTCCTCCTCTCTCGGTTACACTCTCAAGTGCTTCAGATTTCTTTTGTGGCTTCTCTCACATGCAGAATCTCAGCATTCTTCATTTTTGTCACAATGTGCTTTCGCTCGCGGTTTCTCGACAACCCAACAAGCACTTCAAATGTTAATGTCCTTTTCATTTATCGACACAAGCCAGTCTTCCAATTCACTTGCCGGCAGTGGCTGATACAGTTTATCAAGACTTTCCATCTTGTCAAGGCTTTTGTCGCAGCGCGGCTCGCCTCCTTTCAAGTCCTCACACCGCACATCAATGAGGTAGCGCCTTGACCTTCTGCAGTAGCAGGGAGTGGCCCCTTTGGGATTCCGCAGCAACCTTCACCCCACAGCTGGTAGAACCACAGCCTTTCATTTGCCTCCTGGTCCCTTCAGTTCCACTGCCATGGTCGCATCACTTTCTCGGGATTGCCTGTCCTTCCATTCTGCTGCTCTTGCTCGCTTTGGTTGCCCTTCTCGCCTTGTTTGCCAGGTGTTCTCATGCTCTGCCTTTTGTCACAGTGGGGAAAGGTAACAGGATTCAGGTGTGAGTTGTCAGGATCAAGTGCCTGACTCTGCCTGACCCTGATACTGGCACATGTCAACCAGACGGGCTGTGTGCGAGTCTGTCTTCTCTTTTAGGGTTTGGTCCGTGTAGCAGAGTATGTGTTGGAAAGGGTGGGGGTAAAGTTCTAAGATAGATAATGGAATGAGGGTGTTCTACAGGAAAATAGCAACATGGATACCGCGTCTCTCCGCCGGATGCCCCACTCCCACTGCCCAGGGACCCCCCATCCAGGTGATCCTCCTGCACTGGTCCACCCCCAGGAACTGGATCCAAAAGCGATGGCCGTGTTCTGGCCACCTGGATGCCAGCTCCACAGGGACTGAGCAGTGAGACACCCTTTGGTTTCTAACATCACAGACTCATTTGTGCACACACAAACTGGTCTCTGCAGGCCAGCACCACTCCCCCAAGATGTGCAGCACCGAGAGTCCAGCTCTTCGGGGGTACTGCAGATCTCGCTGGGGATCCCAAATGTAAAGTTGCAGTCCCCCAAACTAATCCAAGAAAATAATACAAAAATAATCAAAAATGGATTGCACAACTTGCAAGGAAAAACAGCCTATTATTTGCAAATACGGCCAGAGGAATAGCCGAAAGTTCTGTGGAACTAAATTGTAAAAAACTCAACACGCCCATTCCGTGCTGCAATATTGAAGGAGGATAATCGCCTAATTATAATACTCTACAAATGCAACATTAATTACAGCTCTAATATTTTTCATTTGCTATTCTTCATTGAACCCCTAACGACCACTATATATTAACCAATCTGATTGGAGTTTTACTTTTTTCAATGAAACAATTAAAATACCACTCCTCAAACATGACATAATCTAACAGTCAGCAAAAAGTGTGGCGTTGACATTGGTTGCCACTCTTCAGAATACAGTTGACAAAAAAGTCTGTCCTGTTTGGGCAATGACCCCTGAGACAATTAAGGCTATAGCATCCCACCGAGATCGACCAATGGTATTGTGCGTTCAAATCAGTGAAGTCCAAACTTTGTTGCACCCCCTGGGAAAACACAATCCCTTCCCCATGATTGGCCCTTAGGCCTTCCTCCCCTTGCACCTGCAACTCCCGTCTTGAGACATGCTGCCCACTCTAGATGCCTCATTTCAGGCCCCTGAGACATTTTCTCCCTTGCAACAATTCGCATAACACTATTTTGCACCTCCTTCCATCCTGGCCATGGCTACTTGGAGCTTTCTGCCTGTCAGCAAACCAAATTCAACCAAATGTCTATAGCTCAGAAATGCTGCCTTGCACACTAGAATGGCAAAATCTGCAGCGTTTAGCAAGGGTGTATTTTAACATGGCAGGCCTCTTGTTCAATACAACAACTAACAACTACACCTAGTAAAGCTCAATTTACACAATCCAAATAAAATCAAACTATATACCTACATTTAATAATATAATAAGTGTTGTGAAAGGAATGCAAAGAGATGTTTTGCTGCACGTGTGTTTGTTTTTCTATCTGCCCGTGTTCTTTTCTATGCAGCACATAGCTTGAAAGCTCCCTGAAGTGTGACAAAGCTACAAATACCCTGACTACAATGACCCACCTTGAAAAACACCTGACCCCCAACATCACTACCAGGGGTCTGATACCTGTCTAAAGAGGTCTTCTTAGCCTATACCTGCGCACACCTCTAGGACATTGGACTTCCATATTTACAGTATCCTGGAAAATAAGGGGGAACTCCTCCACCATTTTGATTGACACATGCCAGTCCTGCAAATGGCATGGATGTGAGCAGAAGAAGGTCTGGAGAAACTATGGGGAGCGTCATCAAAATGTTGGTGAAACCCAGTAAATCAGCATTAGAAATAATGATCAAGTTAAAGGTTCAGTGGAGTGGCAATAGCAGCTCTGTTCTTGATTGAATAACACATAAGTGTATCACATTTAAAATAAAATAAAATAAAACAACACATAAGAGGGGCACTGGAGGAACAAGGCAAGGAGGGGGATGATGCGTGACAGGATTGGTTTCTGATGACAAGCACACAGTGAAAAGGTAAGTACGCTGTGTTTTACAGCATTATGAAATGCTGCTCTAACTCTGTTCCAGGACCCTCAGCTCCAGGTTTTGCAGGTTGAACATTTTTTGTAGGGAAGAACTGCACTTTTTGAGCCACAGCATAACATGTTAGATGCCAACAGTCACCTAAATGCTCTTATTGGAGTCCCTGAAATGTGTCTCCTGGAGCTGTATACTCAGTAAGATTATTCTCATTTCCTCCCCTCATTTTAGCCACTAACACAGGTTTCTCTTGCGATGAGACAACCCCTTATAAAGAATACCTGCAGTTAATATTTGGGCTCTGTGGAGCACATCATATGGCTAGATGCTGCTGCGAGACGCTGGTGCATATGTCTTTTTCCAGCAACATGGAGCAACAGGGAAGGTCAACGGCAGTTCTAGTGTGGCGATTCCGAGACACTACCCTCGGGAGTTTGGTCAGTTGTTGCTGTCATGCTGATCTCCTTGGTTGGATACTGCCTGTGGTTCCCTCTATTCATGTCTGCTGGGCTTGATATCAAGATATTCACCATAAGAGCAGCTGCGTGGAATGGTGAGGGGGTTGAGGCAGTGACCATTTGCTGCAGAACGATTATGTGGAAAGCTCTGAGGTGTGTGCTTCCGTGATCCAATGAGTGAGCAACTATCATAAGCCTCAGTCAGCTGCCAGGGGAGATTATAGTCAACACGCCTACAGCTATCATTAGCCTCTGTGGATTCCAGTGAAGATTGGAGTATAGTCAATGCATTTCCCTCTAATTTAGGCCTGCGAGTAGAGGGGTTGCGGGGTCCCCTTGTTTTGTTCCAAAAATATAAAACCTCGCACAACCAAGATGGCATTTCACCTGGTGAGGCTTAAATCAGTGCGTCAGCCATGAGGTCATTGGAAAACCCCTTTGTGACAGCCCAGAAAATGTGGGTTCCAGTGGCAAACCTACATAAAAGTTCCCTTGGTTTGGCTCACTTTGTGGCAGTGCTTCAGTATGCAGACATGTGCATGACTATTTCCCTCTCTACCTTCTTCTCTCCAACAGACGGGCAGCCACAGCAAAGCTACCACCACTTGCCTTGCGGAATACAATGGACATCAGAATTTTGATACCCGTCATGGCATCTGTGCTATTCCTGGGGGGCTACTCCCCTGCTGAGGCTTGTAGGTGTATGCAAAGTCACACACAGACGGTTTTCTGCAATTCAGTTGCCGGTGAGTTTGCAAAAGAAAATGTTTCAATTTGACATGAGATGGTTGCCTAAGCATTGGTGACAAAAGTTAAAAATTGATGTTCTGGGTGATTTTGCATGAAAGCCTGTTTACAAATGACTGAGGTGTGGAAGCAAGAGGCCTAGGGTTTGTAGACTGAATTCCCAAGTTAATTTGATACAAAAGTCATGAGTCCAAGTACCTAATGTATACATACATTGGCCTCCTTGGAGAGTAGCTGTGTTCCACTTTGCAGATATTACTTCAAGATGCGCAGATATTCTGAAATCTATTCAATTGACAATATTATTTCACATACCTTTTTTTGCATATGGAGGATGATGATCTTCATGGAAGTTTGAGGCCTCAGCAAGCAGTGAGACTGCAACAAGAGGTGAACACAGCAATGTAAAGAGTCTGCTCTGACAGCTTTTGATATTGCCAGGTCTGGTCTGACCCTCCCAGCCTGCAAGAAGACACATCTCGGTTGGTTCTCTGACCGCACTTCCCTCTGAGAATTTCTGTATGATACACGCATCACTGCAAGTCCCAGTTTGCAATGATCTTAAGCCTGGCGAAATGACTGTGTTTGAGATGGTTGTGGTGTCAAGGTTTTGAAATGGCACACTGTTTGTACAATTGGAAGCACCAGCACAATTTCTCTAACAGACAGATCGTATTGTGTCATGGCACTTGCATTGTTAAATGTAACCCCAGCACAGGTGGAGTGATAACATTTTCACGTGGTTAGACCAGGAACTAACACCAGCACAACTCTGGTTATTGTACTTGCCTTAACACTAGTGGGAATCCTTTCATTACTCCAGTGCTAAATCTAGCAAAACTTGGTTTGTTGCCCTGGCTATGTATACCCAGCATTTCTCGGTTGCCAAAGAAGTAGTCCCAGATTCAAGATGGTCACAACAGAGAACGTGATACACATAATTAGTTCAAAGCCTTGATTAATTCTCTGTAAACAGAGGTTGGAGCACTACCTAAAGAAGTTGGGGGGGGCTACACAAATAGAGGGAATTCTCAGGTGATAGTCTGAAAATGGAGTAATACATCAATTTCCAATCTCTATTGAAATCCACTAACAGTTCCGGATCATCCAGACCAAGGTATGCATCCTGCATTGTGCTCACAATCTCAGGTTTGTTTTAAGTGTCCAAGCATATTTTTAGAATAAGGCTTTGGCCTCTGGCTCTCAAGATGGTCCTCCTTGCTCCATGTACTACCGATGCACAACCTTTCAGATTGCCTCTCTTGCCATAGGGTCTCCAAGAACATCCAGATGACTACCCTTCTACTTGCAGCCTTTTTGAGTAGGAATATCCCCCACTTCGGAGTTTTTAAGGATGTAGTAATTATAAGCACCCTCATTGTTTATAGGTTCTCAAGGGTCTAGAACTACCAATAACCTATGGTGGATATACAGTTGCCACCAGGATCTGTGCTGGAACTCCCATTCACAGTCTACTTCTTTTGGCATGGAGTGTACGAAAGGAGAATCTGATCAGCAGATTGGATTTACCTGCATCACTGTACCCTTGTCAGATGGCAAGTCATCACACACCCCACAGACAAAAAGGTTGTGAACCATCCTTCTAAGTGTCAGGATCATCTTCAAGGTGAGAAAATAAATGGGTGCCATCTACACGAGCATGTTGAGATCCAGACGTAGGCAGCACGTCCATTTTAACTTTCTGTGGACAGATTTTCCAATGCCTAAACTCTGGGCTCTTCTGAACTATGGCCAAGTTTTTCTCTAATCCCATCAGCCACCTGTGAAGGCAAGTAATGAGTCGATTAGCAACATCTAGGCTAAGTTGCACTGATTCCACTCCAGTTCCAGTTTCACAGGTGCCTGTCAGGCTTGTCTTTCCCTACCCATAGCCTGGGAGTTCTAGAACTGGGGTCCTGCTTAAGCTATCTTTCCAGTGTTGAAAAGTAGATTGGCATACAGAGGCCTACTGAGGTTTCTGTGGTGTCTGCCTGCAAAGCCATAGTGATGACATGGGGTCCTCTGTCAGTTATGACATTTTGGGGGATCACACCTCAGAGAAGTTACCTTTCTTCTAACAAGATCACCCAATCACAGGATTTAAAGTGTTCTGGTTGGCCTCTCCTGTCCCTTCAGGGCCTAGGAACGACGGGCCTAAATGTCAAATCTCCACACTGGAAATAACCCATGGTTATAGAGGGTGTAGGCGCCTCGCTGCTAGAGGCACCCACACTCTGCGTTCTGGTGGGATTTGACCTACCACAGGTCTTGGTTTTCCCTTTGGCTATTTGGGAAGCTTTCTTCGAAGGATGGTCATAACCTCTGTCTTTTCCCTTCGTGTGTTTCTCATAATCAATTACCTCTGATTTGGGTGCACACACTTTATCATTTGTGTTTACTTGAGTGTTTACATTCCTTCTCTGGCTCCATAGGCTTGGTGTAACTCACATCCCCTAAACGTTGGTGTAACTGCATCTCACACTTTTCACAGATATTCTCACATGTGTCCAAATTAGAGGTCCCCTGAGTTGTGTCCATTTTGTTAGCTCTGGCCCATCCAGACCATGACTCTAAGGGATGATGTGTACACACCTCAAAAGGTTTACTCCCCACCTCAGATGGTTAGACTACGTCCTTGTAAATGTTGCACCCAAGCTGTCCTTCATTGGCACAACCTGAGATACATCCTTCCCGACTGGAAGTCTGGTGAGTTTTGCACAAAAATGAAATCCCCCCATCACCCAACAATGTTTTGAGGTTCCTCAGCAGTTCAATTTTCCTGACCTTACTGCCATGTGGGAGACACAATCTCTCACAGAGTCGGTGCCGGCGACCTTTTTCCAGGTCGTGCACTATACCCATCATGAGGCACATTGTAGCAATTAACAATTCCTTGCCAGTGAAATTAATATTAACTCTACACTCTTATTTTGGCTGACTAGGCTGTTGGCACAGTCTGTTCCAAATCCCAACCGCTGTCACCAATGTGTCAAACTGACTTCTACCCAGGAGTGAAAGGATGAGCAGTGGCTAAAGTGCCCACTCAGTCCTCACACTTCTACACACCAAGAGCCAACACAATCATAAAGGCAAAACGACCACAGTTAAGAGATATACCTCCTTTTCATTTTATGGAAACGTGGCCCAAAGGAAGGCTATGCTCTCAAGATGGGTGTGGAGTTCAGCAGCAGCCCAAACAGCAAAGTATAACAGTCCAAAATAAAGGCATGTCCAATCAAGATTATATAAGAATATATACTTTAATCAAACACACCATGTACAATAATAACTAACTAGAAAACACTGTAAAAACCCACCCCTGTAGAAGGAAGATATAATATAAAAGATTGAATACATGCGTCTCTAGGTTTAAAAAATGCACCAAGTGGGCAGTTAGCAGTGAATAATAGCCTTTTGTGGTTTTTGGTGATCTGGCAGCACCAATCCAGACTTCTTGGCACTGAGCGAGCAATCCAAAGTTCGGGAAATTTCAAAGGCAGCACCGGAGCTTCCTGGTGGTTCAAATTTGTTGAATGGTTGTTGAAAACAACTCTGAGCATTTCAATTGAAAAAAAACACTAGGATCCCAAATGTCTTGTCTCTCAGGCTGCTGTGAGTCGCAATCCATGAGCTCAGGGACAAGATGAGGCCTTTACTCGTGCTCCCAAATCCGTTGGAGGCTGACACACAACCGTAGGAGTCCTTCAACATGGTCTTGTCCTGGGTACTGCTACAGCTAGCAGAGAGGCAGGTCTTGCTCCAGCAGCAGGTCACTTCTCAGGTTGCTGTGAGTCCTTTTCCTGGGACTCAGGGAAATTGTGGGTTCTTCTTCTCGGGCTCCCAAACACGTGGGAGACTGGCACACAACTGCAAGAGTTGTTCAACATAGTGGGGTCCTGGGTGACATTGTGGCTAGCAGAGAAGCAGGTCTTGTCCTTGTAGCAAGTTCACCCCAGATGGTCTTTGGGGAGAGTTAGGAGACACATCTCACCTCTGCAGTGGAACACATGCCTTCACCTCACAACTGGAGGACTCTGAATAGGCTGGTCTCCCAGCAGGGTCCAAATAAAACATTCTTCAAAGGTTGGAGTCCAAATTATTACTCAAAGATGATCAAAGAAGTTGTGTGGGACCCTTTCCTTTAAAGGTAAAAGCCCACAGATGATTGGACTAAAGCTAGCCTTAGTGGTCTTATACCAGTCCTTAAAATAAGTGGACACTGCCCTTCTGACATTACACCTGAAGTGCTTTGCTCTAGAGGAAGTGGAGGGGACTGAAAAGAAAGTTGCAGAGAGAAAGAAGATGGCTGAAGTCTTCCCTAACTGTGCAAAGCTCTCCTGTTTACACTAACCCTGACTCCTTCCCTTCTCACTCGGATCAAAATCAAAGGCCTTTAGAAATGCATCCCCCAGTTGTGAGGCGTCTCTCTTTGAATGGGTGTGCTCCTTTGAAGCCTGGGCCATAACAGTTGCCTGTTGTGCGGCTATCTCTGGTTGAGGGCGCTACCCACCCTCACAAAGGGATAAATAGGGACACATGGCCATTCAGGGTCATGTCCTATCACTTTGGCAGGATCAGCCTGTCTGGCCGGAATGCACATCACCTTCACAGCTGGGCTGGCTGACAGGAGCTGACACATGTGTGATATCATATTGGAAGTGTCTGTAATGATTATAAGAAACAGCATTAACTGTTAGTAGCTCCTTGGGTGGATGAGGCAGCTGATCGAGTAGCTGCGTACCTGGGCATAATTACCCTAGCCCGGGTTCAGAACAAGATGTACATTGTTCACACCCACACTGCCATCGTCCTATACACTCCCCACATGCCCTCCTCTACCCACCTCCTACCCACTTCTCCCTCCCCTCCCACATACCTGTCAGTTTTGCACAGCCACCACGCCACTCCTCAGATCCTCCTTGACTACCATAGAAATGGAAGTCTTTGATTTTCATGACAGCAATGTTATGTGTTTGCTTGAAGAATGGGTCGCAGGGAGCGCGTGACTCATTCTTTCAAATAAATACATTGCAATCTGGTGTGCTAATAGCAATAATCGCTGGGCCCATGGGCTTCAGTGGCCGGTAATGACACCAGAGCCTCCCGTCAAGGCCCTCGCTTTGCTTGGGTTTATAAAGCCTGTGGGCCCACTGTTTAATGCTATGTTATATGTACAGATTCTGCCATATATGTAGAGATTGGCTAAACCGTTTACTCAGCAAGTCGAGGTTAGCCATAGGTGCTAATGGGTATATGCACGCTGGTGAAAGCAGTTTTTGGGCATAAAGAGACAACACATACCAATTGCAGTCCATGCCATATGTATTGCTTGGTGTGTGGGGACTGGATATGACTGATATGGACAGGTGTAAACTATTCCTACTGTTTATTAGGCATGCAGAAGCTGGTAGTATCCTTTACTGGGCATCTGGAGACTGTCCATACCTGTTACTAGCTATGTGTAATATCTGCGTAAGTTGGGAATTTAGGTAACCCCTAGTCACACCTGGTGGATAATCTCTAAATCTTATCTTTAAATATTGCTGTTTGTGCAGGGGTTGCACATTGGGAAACCTCTGACCTTTACTGGGATGAAGCTTCAGGGTGTGATGGAAGATGTTCTTTCCTTTCTTGGAGGTCTGGCTTCTTTCCTCCCATCACTGTGGTCTCAATAAAGGGACTCTTCTGACCTCTGCTTTGACTCTGCTTTTTGGTGAATCACTTACCCCAATTCCTGCTTGAGAGCATATTTTTGACAGCCTCCAATAAGTCTTTCCCCTGCAGTACGTGAGCTCTTGCCTCTTGGACGCAAGTTGTCTCTTGCAAATCCCTCCATGGCCCTTATTACGATACCGGCGCTAAACCATGGCGCTATTAGCACCATGGTTGGTGCCGGTATCGTAATGTGTCCACCATGGTGAAATGGGGAAATACCCCCCCATTCCAAGGTTGGCGGGGCGGTATTTCCCCATTTACCCATGGCCCTTCCCCATTCCCATTTTTGCCCCATAGGGCATAATGGGAATGGCGAAGGCGCTAAGTACGGTACCGCAAATTGCGTTACCGTACTTACTGCGAAGGTCCCTTTGCGGGTCCCTACTATGACGGCTGGTCTAGACCAGCCGTTAAGGTCGGGTCCCGCAAAGGGACCTCGTAATTAGGCGCTAATGGGTTAACGGCACCACAGCCTTTTACGGCGCCGTTAACCCATTAGCGCCATGGTCGTAATGAGGCCCCATGTCTCCTTGATGACCCTCTTTAGAGTAAATGTCAGAATCCTGCTCCGGGTGCTTCCTGTGGTACCCCTACCAATTGGTATTGATCCCCGCCTCCACACCTAGTTCCTCTGGGCTGTATCCACAGCCACCACTCCATCCTTTCATCTGTGCTCTCTGAATCCTTGGATTAGTGCCTCCCTTTCCTTCTTATTTGATGGGAGCTTGATAGCAAAGGTGCAATAATACCTGGAATGCACCAGATATCTTGGCCATTTATTTGGCGCTCTGTTCCACAGGGGGTGGGGTTTGCCAGGCAAACCAATGCTCACTTCTAGTGCTAAAGAAGGGCAGACATTTTAAGGTCTGCTGGCACAACTGCCAGTCTACATTCACTTTAAAATGCACCTTTTTACGTTATCCCCAAAATCTCTTTGACAGAAATAACGAAACATGCTAATGAAGTTGTGTTTAAAACCTCTCATGTTATAAAATGTTGCTTCCACTCCATGCAGTGTGCATGCCTCATGGTATATTAGACCGTAATGCTGCTACTTATATAATATAGTGCCCGTTAATGTCATCGAGTATGCTTACCTGGGACATCAGGTCTGATGACATCAAAGAAAAATCGTATTCGGCGACACACATGTCTTTTGCTGTACAGGGCACCCAAATCCTACAACAGATCCTGCAGATTAATGTAAAAGGTCAGTGCCCTCCATGCATAACCGTCCCACAGTTTTTTATATTTTTGTGCTGAGCATGTTTTAAATGTCATTTGCCACCATGCTAGTCCTCAATTGTTTTCCCTTTTTTCTTCTCTCTTTTGTTGTTATTGTGATTGTGGTATAAAACAATATGGAACTGAACGCACCACAAACTGCTTCTGGTGAGCCACAATGTGTAAAGTATGCAGCAAAGCCATTCTGTAAAGTTGGCCACAATGCACAATGCTGGTGGACCGAATAGTGAATAAGACACAGAGAACTCGCCAATCAGAGCCGCTTCCGCCTCAATTTTGATTTCTCCTCTTCTGTAATTGATAGACATTTATTTAGCTCTATGTATTTGGCTCTAATGTTCTGTTTTTTTCTTTTATCTGACAGTTCTTAAAATAGAATTCCTGTCAAGTGGAACACAATACTCGGAGAAAGGATACAACATCAAGGTCTTTGAGGTAATGCATTACCTTCTCTCTTGCACATCACTTGTAGATTGTGTGCTGAACACTTCCATGGGTTTGTCTGCTGGTTTTAATTGGAGGGTTAGCAAAGTTAAGCCATTATCACATTTCTAAACTATGCAGCTCTCGTCACAGTGCCAGGGCAGGGGAAGGGTTGTCGTGGGGAATTTTGAAACAAACCAGGCTCATTTTGAAAATCCCTGTACATTACGCAGAGGGGACCTGTTAAGATCAAAGTCCCTTCAGCATAATTTACACCATTTACACGTTGCAGTTAAAAATGAAAGTGTAAAATGGAGGCAAAAATCACCTTTGCAACTCCTTTTTAAACTCTGCCATGCACACTTTTCAGCATGGCAGGCAGAATTTACAATGCTTTCCTATGAAATGGTCGGGTGTAAAAAGAAGATGGATTCCACAAGAACGTACAGCATCATACTGAGGTAAATACTGGAGTAGTTGTATGGCAGAGAGGAAGGGGAGGCGGAATCATAAATTACAATCTGATTGAAATCCAGGAGTAATGTAAAATAAGTGCATTTATTTTTTGTTAATACTCGATAAACACGAATCCCAGACTAACCAGACCACGCTCCTGTACTGGTATTTTAGTACGTTGGAAGTTGCTTTGACTTATTAAGAGAGTCTGTCTTACTTAAGCTTTCAGCAGTAATAGAATGTGACGTATTGCTTCATTAGGCTGGGAATATAATGGAATTCTCAGATGTTAGGGTGGAAAAATAAAACCCTCTTTAATTCTGCACTATATTGGAATATGAAAAAAGGGTGGGACCAATCCAGGGTTATGGCTAAAGCTTCAATGAAATTATGATTAATCCCCAGCTGTGAGCTGCCGAGCTGGGGATTAATGGTGACTGGACACGAGGCTACACAAAAAGATTAAACAATAGGTTGTGCTAATCCCTTAACTCTTTGTTATGACCTGCGTCAAAATTGGGATAGAAACTGCTGCTTTTCTATCCCAATGTGTACACAGGACATAACAAACCTACATTATTGATAGATAAACTTCCATCAGTTTGTGACTGTTACGTGACAATCAGTCAGGTGATTTCTGATTATGCACTGATGATGACCTAGTTGTCGAAACACGTTTAGGCTGTTTTTATGTGGGACATCAAACAACAAAGTGTACCTCAACTTATGCAACAATCATACTGATGTTTCATGGAATTTCTTTCAATTTTAATTTTGAAATAGCGCTGAGCGGCAGGTCAAGGGCTTAACATAACCCACTATATTGGAATACTAGCCTAAGAACCCGGCTTTGCCCGGGATGTCCATTCTCAGATTTTCTTTCATAGTCCACTGAAAAAGATGAACAAATATTATTGTTCGCCACAAATGTAAAAGGCGATACACATTAATTTTACTAATTAATTGAACACCACATTTTCATTTATCTCTGATTTAAATTCTCACATGAATATCACATTTGTATGCTTACTCTGATTATTTGCAGTGTTGTTAGCAGTAGTGGGCATTGTTGCTGCTAAACACACACTGCAAATATTAGTAAATAAAATAAACGCGAGACCAGTTCAGCACAGACAGTGCGATGATGAGCACTTTCAACAAATGATCTGTAGATGGCGTGCAGAACACCACAAAACATAATGCTGAAAAACCCAAAAAAGTGAATTATCTCTGGAATGGGCTGACCTATCGAGCTAGAAATAGTCGCATTAATTCAGCAATGAAATAAAGAATATTCCATGCAAAATTCATGATGCTAGACTTCACCGTTCATAAAGAGTTACGTCCCCAAGATCAACGTCACCTAGAAACCCACAAACACTACTTTGTTTTATATATACAGATGACACTATAAATCAGAGTTAACAGTTCCTGTATAAAAGGTGTGTTCATGCGGCAATATCCCCTCTCGGCAGGGGCGTGGGAGTTGCTTGGGACAAATTACTGGAGTCCAACATACTTCTCGGTTCAAAGGCAGGCATGCCCAGCGGTTAACCTGATGAGTACCTTAACCCCCACCCCACCACCCTTGACCAGCACATGCTCCTCCACTCAACCTGCCATTTGCCTTCATCTAAAACTGCACTGCCTAAACCCAACCCGTGCCTTTTGTTCTTTCCTTAACCTGACCTAACTCACACACCATGCACATTCCCACTCTCTGACTTAGTATTGCACATGTGCAATAGAAGCAAGTCCTGAGCAGAGGTACAGTGCCAATGAGGGGGAGTGAGCATTGCAGTGCTGCTGTTAATGAAATGCGGGTTCCCTTTCACTGTTGCATCTTTGCTGTTTCACTCATGTGTTAACCCAGAGCCTTTGTTTTGGCCAGTGGTCAACACTGCCTGATTTATTTATTTTTAAATGTTTTTATTGGCATTTAAGGTCATACATAAAGCAGTTAGGCATAGGTTATAGCTCGTAATATTGTTTGTGTGACACATTCGCCAATTGAACAACAAATGACAACAAAACCACAATAACAACAACTTAGACTGTCCTCTCTCCTGCTGTTATAGTGCGGTCCACTCGGCGCGTGTAGACTCAGTATCGGGGCCGTCGTTCTCCGTGCCAGTCTTCAGGGTGTGGCGCCAGGGCGTGCGCAGGTTTGGTGGTCTCATCAGGATAGCTAAATTGCAGTTCATACCTCAACGCTCTGCTCAGGGGCGTTTGAAATTCGTCGAGAAGATCATGTCTCTCATGAGGGCCTTCCAGGACTCTACAGTGGCACTCATATCTTCTCCGCCTCTGCTGTTCCCCTCCTCCCAGGCTCTGGTTTCTGCGGCAGTCCATCTCTCCATTTCCTTGATCCAGGGTCCAAATCGCGGGCCTGCAGGCGACTTCCAGGCCATCGCTATTGTTCTCTTCGCAAGTATGCACGCCATGTCCATAAGTTTGACTAGATGCCTGATTTTACTGAGTCTCGGGTAGGTGCCCAAGAGTCATTCCTTGGGGGTCCATTCGTACCTTTCCAGTCCAGCTTTCCTGCAGGTCTGTTCGGCAGCTAGCCAGAGCTTCTGTGATCTGGGGCAGGTCCAGAACATGTGAATCATGTCGGTGTGTTCAGAGGAGCGCCATGGGCACGTCGAGGGAATGCTGCCGTTGAAGGTGGATATTCTGTGCGGTGTCATATAGGTCCTGTGGAGGACGTTCAGCTGAATCATCCTGAACCTGGCGTTCCGTGAAACCTCCTTCGGTTGCAGCAGCGCCCGTGCCCATTCGCCCTCCGTGATTTCGGTTCCAATGTCAGCTTCCCACTTCTCTTTCAGGTGCACACTTCTGGGGTTAGATCGGGCGTTTATTTGGGCATATAGTCTCGATGACGGCTTCCAGCCGTCGCTCAGGTTGTACATTTCCTGTACAAGAGGGTGTGTCTCCGGCTCCTGGGGCCATGTGTTCCATTTTGCCTTGGCTACATGTCTCACCCTATGGTACCATAGGAACTGGCCTGGTGAGAGCCCGTCTTTTAATTGGAGCGAGTCAAAGTCTCTGAATGATCCCTCTTCGAACAGGTCTCCCCATGTGTAGAGACCGCAGGTTTCCCAGCTCCTCATCATTGGTAGTTCAAGGGGTTCTTGCAAACATCAGCCAGAATGGGGATTTCTGGCATGTAGGGGTGCTGAAGGCCAAGCAGTGATTTAACCTTGTTCCAGACCTGTCTCCCCAGTGTCACTATCATGGGTGGGTCGGGGGTTCCCACAAGTGAACTCCATATTACCTCCTTGGGGTGCATTGGCGTGATCAGCCGGTGCAGGAGGCCAGTCTCAGCCGAGGGTTCATCTGAAAGCCACTTGGTGACATGTGTTAGTTGTGCCGACAGATAGTATCTCTGGAATTCGGGCAGTTGGATGCCGCCCTCAGCATGGGGAGGCATGAGGATGTGCAGGGCAAGTTTGTGTCTCTTCTGGCCCCATAGGAAGTCTCGAAGCAGGGATTCCAGTTTCCTGAAGAAGGGAGGGGGGATATAGTACGCAATGTTGGTGAAGTAATAGAGGAACCTTGGCAATATTATCATTTTGGATATTGCGGCTCTGCCCATCACCGAGAGGGGAAGTTTCGACCAGAATCTGATGGACCTGCGTACCCCGCACAATGCAGTTTCAGTATTGCGCTCGTGAGTGGAAAGTGGGGAGTGCGCGATGGTGAGGCCCAGGTATCGAAAGGCCTCCACTTGCCATTGAATCCCAATCTCGGGCAAATCTTTGATGTCTTTCCCACTGAGTATTGCAAGGGGAAAGGAACTTGATTTCTGTCTACTAAACTTTATCCCAGAGTATTTGGCGAAGTTGTCGAGGATGTCCAGTGCGGTGGGTGCGTTCTCTCTGGGGTTCCGTAGATATAGAAGGACATCGTCGGCGTACAAGGAGATGATGTTATCTATTCCGCCGATGTTGATGCCAGAGTCGAATAGCTGCCTCCTGAAATACATTGCCACTGGTTCCAGGCCCAGGATGTATAGCATCGGCAATAGTGGGCACCCTTGCCTCGTTCCCCTTTGGATGGGCCAAGCCTCCGACACCATACTTCCAGTCTTCACCCTCGTCACCGGGTCGTTATAGAGGACCTCTACCCACCGGATGAATTGTTCTCTGAGTCCAAACTCCCTCAGGGTAGCAACGAGCCACTCCCAATGAATCAAAAGTCTTTATGGCATCTAGTGAGAGCACAGCTAGATCTTCCTGGCGCTCCGCTGTTTGTGCCATAACGTGTTGTAGCCTTCTTAGGTTGGCAGTGGTGTTGCATCCTGGGACGAAGCCGTTCTGGTCCTTGTGTATCAGGGATACTATTACCTTCGAGAGCCTGTTTGCTAGTATAGTTGTGAGGATCTTGCCGTCATAGTTCAGCATCGCCAGGGGGCGATACGAGTCGCATTCATCGGCAGGTTTACCTGGTTTAAGCATTGGTATTATGAGGGTCTCTCTCATGCTGCTCGGTCCCGGTCTCGTTTGCCTCCGCGTACACTCCATGCAGTATCGGGGTTAGGATCCCCTCATAGGCCTTGTAGAATTCCGGGATAAGGCCGTCAGTCCCACGGGTCTTGTTTGCGGAGAGGGACCGGATCGCCTCCGATATGTCCTCCAGTGTGATGGCTTCTCCCAGCGCATCTCGTTGTTCTTGGCTTAATCTGGGTAGCTCGATCTCATCCAGGGTGTCTCTGATATCCGCTTCAGGGATTTGCTCGTTGTGAGCATAGAGTTTGGCGTAGAAGTTTGAGAAGACATCGTTAATTGCTTGTTGTGATCTTTGCGTTATACCATCCTCATCTTTGATCTCTCTGAGGGGCTGTCGCGGGTTCTCCTTCCTGCATAACCAGGCAAGTATCCTGCCTGGCTTATCTGCTTCCTTGTGTGCCTTGAGAGTCCGTGCAGAGAAGTCGAACTTGGATAGTCTTTCCCATACAGTCCTGGAGTCCTCTCTAATCTCCTTCAGCCTGGCCTCACTCGGAGTGGTCAGGGGTAGAGTTCCCTCTAGGTGCCTAATCTCTTCTTCCTTGTGCTCTAACTCCCTTCTCAGTTGCCTCCCGATCCCGCCAGCTTCAGCTATTATCACGCCCCTTGTTACCACCTTCATAGCTTCCCACAGCGTGCTCCATTTCTCGACTGATCCCGTGTTGATTTCTATGTACTTTTCCAGTTTTTCTCCTAGGGTCTCCTTAAATGCGGAGTCCGTCAGGGTTTCCGTCGACATACGCCACATCGGGATAGGGGGCCTAGGGCCCTTCAGGCAAAGTTGCATTAACAGGGGGGAATGATCTGAAATCGACCTGCCCTGATAGGATGCCGACTCAACTTGGGGGATTAGTTCACTGGCTATGAAGAAGTGGTCAATCCTGGTGTGCAGGCCGTGAGGTGCGGTGTAGAAAGAGTAAGCCCTGTCAGTGGGGTGTAGGTCTCACCAAATATCGACCAAATGCAGATCTCCCACCGCGTTACGTAGGGCACAGGAGGCAGGGTTATTGAGGGTGCGTGGGGTTGCAGTCCTATCTAGCTCCTCATTCATCACACAATTAAAGTCTCCCCCCCACAGGAAAGCGGCCTCCCTGTGGTGTGTGATTCTGGCATACAGCTGCTTGAGATGAGCAGGTATGCCATGTTTGGGGAAATATGAATTCAAGATACATAATCGAAAGTTCTCCAGCATGCCCCAGACTATGACATACCTGCCCTCTTTGTCGGCCTCCATCCCCATCTGGCAAAATGGTATGTCCGGGCTAACCCATGTGTATACGCCTCTTGCGTACTTCGAGTAGGAGGCCCCATTGCCTTGGCCGCCCCAGTAGCCCACTAGTTTGTCGGTGACATCAGTTGTGAGGTGTGTTTCCTGCAGGAGGGCAATGGATACCCGCTTCCTTCTCAAGTATGAATGTATACGGTTCCTGCGCAGATAGGATCCCATCCCTCTAACATTCCACGTAATTATCTTGAGTCGTGTCGCCATCGTTCAGCTTTGATTATTGGTGTGGGAGGCTTCTCGCCCGTCTTGTAACTTGATTGTGCGTTACCGGGTGTTTTGTCCCGATGCAACTGTATGGAGTGGTAGGCTCCAGCCTCCTGCCAGTGGTCCGCTATAGTCTGATTAGTGGTCTTCATGAGGAGGGCAGTCTTGACATTAACAACAACAACTACTAAACTGGAACTGGTGCGCCCAGCTACTGCATCATTCTTGCAGTGCTCGGGTGCTCTCGGGCCGTCGGAACCCGTCCGGGTGTCAGGCTCGAGCATGGTCGGTCAGGCAACTGACCTGACCTGATCTATACGTGGGGGTCAGGTCCTGTGCCTGGTGTGAGGGCCAAGCGAGGGCCGCATCAAAGTTGGCTATCAGTAGTGTATGTTACTTTCTTGGTTGCTTGAGGTTGCAGGGAAGCTACGTTCATGTTACTTATGTGCTGCGGGTTGGTTTCATTTTCAGCTGTCCTTGGGGCGGGCCTCAGTTCCTTCAGAGAGGTTGTTGTCCTCCATCCACATGTTAGCGGCCGCAGGGGACTCCAGGAAGATTGCACAGCCCTTGTAGATGACTTTAAGCCTCGATGGATAGAGCAGCATGTATTTTAAGTTTAGTTGTCTGAGCCTAGCCTTAACAGGCACAAACGAGTTCCTTTCCCTCTGTACCTTCGGGGTGTAATCCGGGTAAATGGTTATTTTGGCATTGCCGCGTTCAATGGCGCCCATCTCCCTGGAGTACCGTAGGATGGTTTCCCGATCTTGGAAATTGAGAACTTTCGCAATTATCGGGCGAGGATGCGAGCCCGGAGGGGGCCTTTTCTGGAGGGACCTATGTGCTCTCTCCACGGCGAATCCTTGTGCAAGTTTTCCCGCTCCTATCTCCTGTTGCAGCAGGGATTCAATGTATGCTGTTGGGCTAGGACCCTCGTCGCCCTCCGGGATGCCCAATATTCTGATGTTGCCCCGTCTGGCCCGTCCCTCCGCCTCCTCATCCCTCGCTTCAAGAATGGCGACTTTTCTCTCAAGGTCCACAACTTTAGCTTTCAGTTCAACATTGCCTTCTGCCGTTTCCTTTATGGTTGTTTTATTGGTCACTCTCTCCGTTAGTTTCCTGGCATCGTAGCGCACCAGCTGGATGTCAGATCGGAACTTGTCTATTTTTGTGTCTATATGTGTGCGGAGTGACGCTATGGCTTCTAGCACTTGAGATTGGTTCGCTGTGGAGTCCGGTTCTTTTGCTTGTGGGGGATCTGGGACGGCGGAGGATGGAACGGCGGAGTCCTTAGCCTTAGTCGTGACATAAGTGTCCATTGTTGCAGGCCTAGTCTTATTTCTGGAGCCCATGTTGAAGTCCCCACCCCAGCCCTGACCGTTGGTCTTGGTAGAGGGTTCCCAAAATGGTTCTGGTGTTGCCCCAGTGCTGCGGCCCAGTTCTGGGGATGACCAAGCTAGGGAAGCTGGGGTTTATAGTGCTCAGCGTGAGCCGGGGAGGGAGCACTCCGGGCCCTCGTCCATGGCGGGTCAGGGCGCAGTGCAGGGTTGTGGCTGCCAGGGACTTCACGCCCCCCCGCCCCTCCGGCTGTAAGGTCTGCGGTGTGTCTCCCCACGGGGTTCTGGGGTGTGGTATTTGGGCAAGGCGGGTTGAGGGGGGGAAGAGTCTCAGTGTCCGGGGTAGCCCGCTGGGTTGTGCTGGTGTTGCGCAATGCGCGTGTTGCGCTGGGCACCCCCTCAATGCCACATCCCGGCCCAGATATCGTTCATGCTAGTGGGCGCCTTGTTGGGTGCTGGTGGGGTGGGGGACCAGGGTGCACTTCCTCTGGTTACGCTCCCCCCGGGTCTCCTCACCTCAGGCTTGCTGGGTCGCCACTCGGGGCCTGCCGCTGCGATGCGCCCCTCCGCCGATGCAGACTCCTTCTGGGTCGGGCTGGGACAGCCGGATTCGTGGCTGCTATCTGGCGTGTTGTCGGCGGCTCATCCGGCTCATGTGTCGGTAGGGTGTCATCGCGCAGGCACCTGCCGTTGGGGCCCGAGCAGCCCGTTGGTCACCGACCCCTCCGGAGGGGGGATCACGGGCTCCTCCGTTCCTCCCCCGCCAGCCGCTATGGAGGTATGGGAGCAGAGGCGGCCTCCTCTCGGGTCGCCGCGGCTTCACGTGGCGGTCACCATCTTGGGCCCAGGCAGTTGCAGGAGGCAGGGGAAGTGCGGGCGGACGTGTGAGCGGTTCACCGCTCCGATTCCGCCAGCGATTCGATACACCTTGTGGCAGGTCAGTTCCCACACCTACACAGCGGCTTATAGTGTCAGAAGGTGTCTGCTTCGCACCAATACAGGATCGTGATGTGGCGTCTCGGCCGGAGCTCAGCACATTGTTAGGGAGAATTCTCTGTTTAGGCTGAATTTCCTAACCTAGTGAGTCCCCCAGCAGCTTTGCTGGATTTTTGGGGTTTATTTTTTTCTCCTGCCAAGAGTGAGACTCTTTTACCCTCACTCTTGGGCATGATTTGAGAGTGTTTCTTTGAATCTAGATGTGTTTAATGGGCTATGGGGTCTTTTACTCCATAGGGCTTCATGTGTTTTTGTGATGTGTGTTACACAGCACCCTCAGTGCAGTGACACAGGGGTGTCATAGTGACCCCCCAGTATAGACTCCATACCCTGGGACTGACTACTGTCTCCCAGGGCATGTAAAGTCACCATTGACTTTACTAGTCTTAAATTCTGAACAGAACCAGTACAAACCATCATATTGTGGACGTATTGGCTGGGGCAATTCAATTGCCCCGGGGTCTGTTAGTCGAGGGGGCACGTCTCCGTCCCCCCTGATCGAGTTTTGGCTGGTGGCAGTGGATACTACTTTTTATATTCGACCGCGAATATTTCCCTATGGGATTTCCCATTGTTTTAGGCTACTATCTTTATTTAATTATTTACGGTAGCCTCAAACATACCGCCGGGTTATTTAATTAATATTAATTCTCCGGTTGGTATTTTTTGCCAAAACTTGATTTTAAAATGGCGTTTGTGTTCTCTTCTGTGACTCCAACCCAAGTCGAGCCCTTTGTTCCACTTTTTGGCGGGCTTCTCCACAGAAGCCCTCCAAAGTGGTGCCACTATGTCTGGGGTACTTAGGAGGGGTGGAAGGAAATTTAGGCACCCTGGACTGAGTTGCCTAGGCAACTCAAGTCACACTCCGTCCTGAGTGGCCCAAGTGGTGAGCCGACCGGCTCACCACTTAGCATGTTTGAGTGACAGCTAGGCTGAGTGAATGGGGGTTTGCTGCATAAAAGCAGGGCTTTGGGACTGGAACTTCAGAAGTCGCCACAGGACCTAAGAATCCGACGAGGGAGAAGCTGAGCCAACCTTCCACGACACCACTACCGGTGGAGCCCTGCTGGACCGTCTCACCACTTTTTCCCAACGACAGAGGAGATCTCCCGCCGGAGAGTCTTCTTCCTTTAACTGGTGGGGATAACCAGTTTCACTGTCTTTTCGCTTTCCCGACGTATCTCGTGGCCGCCTTGCCCATGCCAAGCACCCCAGCAACCGGGATACCACATTTTACCACGACCGCGAGACAAAGGTATCACCTTTAACCGGAAAACTCTGCGGCTGGTTTCTGCCCTGGTAGTGCAACGACCTTCATCTTTCCTCCAAGTCGAGATCTTCTCTTCCCCTTTCGAACCTGAGTTAGCCTGGGGCACCTTGGCTAAACTTTTCTAAGCCTCTCTAAACTCTTTTCTGAACCCTCTGCAAGACTTTCTAAGCCTAGTGTAACTGTGTGATCTTGGGCGCATTTGTGCTCTGCTCTCTCTAAGAGTGGGCCCAGCCTTTGGACTTTGGCTCACCAGTGACTTTTTGCTCTCTGCCTTGCTAACAGTGTTCTGGAACCATAGAGTGGTGTACCTCTTCAGATTCTGTCTTTTTCCCTCCCTTTTTCACAAACTTATTAGATTGCAATCTAGTTAAGCGCTCACGTCTGTATGAAAATAAGTGGTGTTTTACTGTGATTTTCTAAATAGGGAAAAAGGGGTGTATACATCATAATAGTAACTGTGTTTAGAATATTTTACAATAAGAGTGCTGGAGTGTTTCAACTGTGTGTTTTTAAATAAATAATGATATACTTTGATACCAAAGCTCTGGTCAGTGTTTGCTTGTATTATTGTATCTGAGTGCCTATTGAGTACACTTTGCATACTGCCTAACTCTTCTTGAGGGAAGTCTGACTGCTCAGCCACAGCTACCAGGTAAATCTGGGTGGTACAGTCTGCTACCAAGTGGGTTTACTGCCAACACCTGTAGTCTTAAATCTTTTGCAGAGGTCCCTAAAGGAACTGCACAGGTTTCTGCCTAACACTGGTGTACAGCGGTGGGATTTGTATTGAGTATACACTTTAGAGTGCTTGAGGATACCTTAGTACAACTAACCACAAAGCTTAGCACTGAAAAAGTAATCTTTCTAACATATCAACTATGGAAACTTATAGTCAAGAGTCCCTTGCTACAAAAACTGTTGATTGTTTAAGAGTATTGTGTAAGCATAAGAACCTCCTGACTAAAGGCAAGAAAATGGAGTTAATAGAAAGGTTGTTAGCTAACCAAAGTCTGGATGATGGGTCTGAGGAACCTACCATGCCAGAACATGTAGATAACAGTATAGAAATTGATATTGATCCAAATGTTGATAATCTTGAGTAAGAGTCAGAAGAGGAGGGTGAGGCTGCTGTGACTGTCCCCCCTAGGCCTCTGTCTGCCCTACCTGCTGTACCTACTGGGCCTTTACCAAGTCCCACACTAAGTCCTCAATATCTCGAATTAGAGAAAATGAAACTTGAACTAGAGTTCAAGAGACTGAATACTGTGGCTGAACAGAGACATCAGGAAATGAATCAAGAACTAAGGCTAAGGGAAATGGAGCTCAAGCATGAGCTAGAAATGAAGACATTATCTGTCGAAAATGCTTCTCTCTCTGGCTCCTTTAGAAGTTCCAGTCCTAAAAGACCCTGGATGCCTAAAGAATTGGTTGGTATGCATGAGCCTAAATTGGATGTGTTGGATTGGTTGTCTCTGTTTGAATATAATCATGGGCTCCAGAACATCACAGGAAATGACTTACTCACCTGGTTGTTCTCTAGGCTTCCCCCCGTTGCAACTGATGTGGTAATGGAGTTGGGGGAGGAGGATAGGAAAGAGTATGAATGTGTGAAACTAGCTTTGATAGCTAGATTTGGGAAGACCCCTTCCCAGTATCTTAAGAGGTTTAGGACCCTCAAAAAGAATGATGGTACCCCTTGGGCTACCTGGGTGAGTGAGTGTTTGAAAAACTTAGAGGGATGGATTAAGGGTTACAAAGTGAACACTTATGAAGGTATGAACAATCTTTTTATGTTGGAGTCAATTTATGATGCCTGATCTCCTGAGCTCAGACAGCACTTAGCTGATTCAAAGGAATTAGATTCCAGAAAACTAGCTAAGGCTGCTGACTTGTGGGTTGCCAACAGGGCCACTCACAAGGATTCAGGGGTCACTCAGAAAAAGGATGAGGGAAAGCAGCCACCTAAAGGGAATCCAGAGAATTCTAAAACCTCCCATACCAAAGAGGGCCACAAACAACAAAATAACCAGGGTAAGCCCCAGGGTAAACCGAATCAGGCTAGTGTACCTTCTGGTCCACAACCAGAAGGAGGTCAGAACAAGCCACCCTTTCAAAGAGCATTTGGACAATGCTATATCTGTAAGGCTACTGATCATATCAAAGGGGATCCCAGATGCAAGGGTAAACCTGCAGGGATCAGCACAGTCTCCTTAGTCTTCACTCCTGAGGATGAAGTACAGATGGCTAGTGCCCACTTTGAACTCTTTGCTGAAGAACCCTTGGGTCTTCAAGCAACTGTAAACTTAGAGCCTATGGGTCTGGTTAGTCCCCAGAATGGGGCTGTGTATAACTCCCTACCTGTTAACTCTAACGTGTATTATGTGGGCAGTGTTCTTGTCAATGGCCAGGATACTCCTGCCAGGAGAGACCCTGGGGCCAGCAGAACAGTAGTGGATGAAAGCTTCTTTCAACCTGAGGATGTGGCAAAAGCACCCAAAGGTCCCACTAAGATGTCTGGAGGCCCTGTCCAAATGGTTCCTATTCTACCAGCCCTCATTCAGTGTAACAACATGACAGTGAGGATCCCTGTCAGTGTTCAGACTGAGGTGCCTGGGAAAGTCCTGTTGGGGAATGACCTGAGAACTCTAGGAGTAGTGTCACATACCCCCAGGCCTCCCAGTATGGAGACTCATAACCTAACCAAATTGGCTAGAGAGGCCACCTTAAGGGACCCCTCTAAGCCTGTGGGAACCTGAGACCCCCACTACAAGCCCTGGTGTTAGTAAGTTGACCTCTAACCCATGCACATTTCAGGCTAGTACAGTAGGGAAATGGGAGCCCCAACCAAGCTCCATCATTGTTCCCCCAGTTACAGAGTCTGTGACTCCCCCTGCTTCTGAGGAAGAGGTGGATAGACCTACTGGGCCCTTACCTAGGCCTAAGAGAACTGGTAATTCTCAATGCTGGTGGAAAACCAGGAAAGAAAAGTCTAAGGCCAAAAACCTTCAGACTGTTGGACCTTCTACTGAAGACCCCAACTCAAAACCTAGTATTAGGGGGGAAACTCCTAAAGTAGGTAAGGTTAGATCTAATAGGAAGGGGAAACAGGTACATTTCCTAACCCCAACCCCTCCAACCAAGAGGCCTAAGACCCAACCTGCTCCCACAAGAGAGGTGGTGAGGAACCTTGGAGGCCCCTCTAGATCTAAGGGAATCCTTTATAAGGACCCCTTGAAAAAGCCTAACACAGGTTCAGAAGTTGTACCAACCTCTGAGGGACTGGTCAACCAGATCCCCTATAACTTTAAAAAGACTGATGTTCCTCAAAGGGTTTGTAGGTCATATAGCTTACAAAGAAAAACCTTTGATTGGGCCATAGAACATAGGTCAAGGTGTCACCATCAAAATGCTGATGGACTCTCTAGGATGTATGTCATCGACTAGAGGTATGAGGTTCATCCAGGAGTGGATTAAATCCTCCTGTCCCTTAGTCTGGGGGGGGGGGCGAGTTTTAGGGAGAATTCTCTGTTTAGGCTGAATTTCCTAACCTAGTGAGTACCCAGCAGCTTTGCTGGATTTTTGGGGTTTATTTTTTTCTCCTGCCAAGAGTGAGACTCTTTTACCCTCACTCTTGGGCATGATTTGAGAGTGTTTCTTTGAATCTAGATGTGTTTAATGGGCTATGGGGTCTTTTACTCCATAGGGCTTCATGTGTTTTTGTGATGTGTGTTACACAGCACCCTCAGTGCAGTGACACAGGGGTGTCATAGTGACCCCCCAGTATAGACTCCATACCCTGGGACTGACTACTGTATCCCAGGGCATGTAAAGTCACCATTGACTTTACTAGTCTTAAATTCTGAACAGAACCAGTACAAACCATCATATTGTGGACGTACTGGCTGGGGCAATTCAATTGCCCCGGGGTCTGTTAGTCGATGGGCCACGTCTCCGTCCCCCCTGATCGAGTTTTGGCTGGTGGCAGTGGATACTACTTTTTATATTCGACCGCGAATATTTCCCTATGGGATTTCCCATTGTTTTAGGCTACTATCTTTATTTAATTATTTACGGTAGCCTCGAACATACCGCCGGGTTATTTAATTAATATTAATTCTCCGGTTGGTATTTTTTGCCAAAACTTGATTCTAAAATGGCATTTGTGTTCTCTTCTGTGACTCCAACCCAAGTCGAGCCCTTTGTTCCACTTTTTGGCGGGCTTCTCCACAGAAGCCCTCCAAAGTGGTGCCACTATGTCTGGGGTACTTAGGAGGGGTGGAGGGGAATTTAGGCACCCTGGACTGAGTTGCCTAGGCAACTCAAGTCGCACTCCGTCCTGATTGGCCCAAGTGGTGAGCCGGCCGGCTCACCACTTAGCATGTTTGAGTGACAGCTAGGCTGAGTGAATGGGGGTTTGCTGCATAAAAGCAGGGCTTTGGGGACTGGAACTTCAGAAGTCGCCACAGGACCTAAGAATCTGATGAGGGAGAAGCTGAGCCGACCTGCCACGACACCACTACCGGTGGAGCCCTGCTGGACCGTCTCACCACTTTTTCAAACGACAGAGGAGATCTCCCGCCGGAGAGTCTTCTTCCTTTAAAAGGTGGGGATAACCAGTTTCACCATCTTTTCGCTTTCCCGACGTATCTCATGGCTGCCTTGCCCGTGCCAAGCACCCCGGCAACCGGGATACCACGTTTTACCACGACCGCGAGACAAAGGTACCACCTTTAATCTGAAAACTCTGCGGCTGGTTTCTGCCCTGGTAGTGCAACGACCTTCATCTTTCCTCCAAGTCGAGATCTTCTCTTCCCCTGGACGACGACGCAACTTGCACCCACTACCAGGACCAACTGCCACCGCTGGAGGATCCTTCCCACTTAAGGTACCGTGTCCCACCTGGCTTCCCTTGCAACCGACTATACGGGGTAGATTTAGCCCCCGGCTTTCAAACCTGCCTTAGCCTGGGGCACCTTGGCTAAACTTTTCTAAGCCTATCTAAACTCTTTTCTGAACCCTCTGAAAGACTTTCTAAGCCTAGTGTAACTGTGTGATCTTGGGCGCATTTGTGCTCTGCTCTCTCTAAGAGTGGGCCCAGCCTTTGGACTTTGGCTCACCAGTGACTTTTTGCTCTCTGTCTTGCTAACAGTGTTCTGGAACCATAGAGTGGTGTACCTCTTCATATTCTGTCTTTTTCCCTCCCTTTTTCACAAACTTATTAGAGTGCAATCTAGTCATGCGCTCACCTCTGTATGAAAATAAGTGGTGTTTTACTGTGATTTTCTAAATAGGGAAAAAGGGGTGTATATATCATAATAGTAACTGTGTTTAGAATATTTTACAATAAGATTGCTGGAGTGTTTCAACTGTGTGTTTTTAAATAAATAATTATATACTTTGATACCAAAGCTCTGGTCAGTGTTTGCTTGCATTATTGTATCTGCGTGCCTATTGAGTATACTTTGCATACTGCCTAACTCTTCTTGAGGGAAGTCTGACTGCTCAGCCACAGCTACCAGGTAAATCTGGGTGGTACAGACTGCTACCAAGTGGGTTTACTGCCAATACCTGTAGTCTTAAATCTTTTGCAGTGGTCCCTAAGGGAACTGCACAGGTTTCTGCCTAACACACATCAGCGCCCGTCCGCCATCAGCTCCAGGCCACGCCCCCCTCAACACTGCCTGATACCTTCCAGGTCCCAATAGCGTGTAATCTTCAAAGTTTATGGCACCTGCTCAAGTTCTTCAGGCTACGTGTAACAAGCAAAGCAAGGCAGGCTTGCCATTGGACACACCCCTGCTCAGGGCTCCAGCACAATCAGGATCTTGCCATCATCTCTATGGGCAGGCATATGTGGGCCTAATGAAACACTGCTGCTGCTCACTGTGTGTTTGCAGCTGTCAATTCTGCGCTAGTTGTGAAAGAGGTCGTTTTAAATCAATACTTACATCGTTCATCTAGTGCATAGAACAAAGGCAGTGGCGACCTTCCACTCTAACAAATGTGCCACCACGGTATATAGACCAAGGAATGCATAATATAGAAAGGACAGCGTTGCAAGTGGAACCAATGCAAGTCAATCAGAACATATGGAGCCAGGGATTGGTCAAGTAATTTAGCAAAGAGGAAACATGTACATTCCGTGCCCACCAATATGACATGCTCAGCAATTGGAAAGGAGAACTATTTCCAGATGGAACTGCTTAAACAAGCCCATCCTGAAAAGGAATTACCCATTTCCGATGCATGGCAAACAATCCTGTGCCCACATAAGCAAGGCACAAAACATTTAATATGTGCTGTGGGTTAATTCTTGTGACTATTGTACTAGGATTGTAGGGATCTTCCGCGTGGGTTTGTTGTGAAAAAGAAAATGTATGATTTCACTTTCAAGCCAGGTTTGTTGTGGCCTGTAGGTCAATAGGCCAATGGGCGAACCAAAAACACAAAATGCTGGTGTGGGGCAATTATTTTGGTCATAGTGGGCCACCTTTTTGGCCAATGTGGGCAAGTTTGATGAGTTACCTCACTATGCGGCTAATAGTTTTGACCAGTGTTGCTGAATAAATATTCTTTAAAATGCACAATTTGCATCACATTTTATGAAAAACTCCCTCTTCGGTACAATTCAAATAGTGTCACAGAAGGAATGAATAGCCATTTGCAACTTTGGGCCACTTTTTCATTGGTGCCGAGACAATTTTATGCCCAGTCCAACCCAGCTAACGGCAAACATGAGCAAGAATAAAGCCCAAGTAATCAAAAATACTTATTTAAGAGTCAACTTTACATTTGGTTTGACAACCAAACCCTACAGCTACACCGCACGCCATGCCTCCACTTTTATTTTACAGTAATGGAGGTTTTGCAATGCGCCAACTTGGAGTACAATTCTCTTTGCAGCATGAGTGAAGTCGTGGAAAAGTGTAGGGTATGCAGGGAGGGAAAACAAAGTTGCAATGGCAATCGGTCATAATGCAAGTGGACAAGAATAATTCTTGAGTACAAATACAGCTTCATAAACATTTACAAAGGATGGATAAACTCTCAAACACTAAAAATAACTCTCAAGATTCACAGATTATGAGAGACTATCTGGCTACAAAAGCATATATATATGATCCCCCAAGCTGCTGTCACTAGCAGAGGAAATAGCTCAGAGACTTGCAAAGGCAACCTTCTCTTTGTCATTAAATCTTTTGTGGTTGGGTTCAGCCCTGATATCCATTGGCAGGTTATTTCAATGTTTATATTGAGGCAGAGCCACCAGTTTGACAGTTAAGTACTAGGTTGCAGTTCCACTGGCAGGTACACCAAAAGAACTTAGGCAGATCCACCAGGAAGTACAATGCCACAGCTAACTGGGTAACAGAAACGTCGACTCTGTATTGATTCCTTTTGATAGGTAGAATGTCAACTGGTTGAGGGTGGCTCATCTAGGATTTATCCTCGGTTCGGGTCTTCGTATGCTGGTGCTCATTTAGGTAGGTCTGGCATTCTGGAATGCTTTGTGGAGAGTGCAAAATGACTTCTCTTTCTGCACTTGCACATTCTGAATGCTCTCAAGGCCAAGTAGGACCGCCTCTCTCTTTCATGGTTATATTTGCCTTTCATTTCCATGTGGGCGCTTTGAAACACACATTACTTGATGTATAATCACCTTACAAATGCACAATACATAACTAAATACATTAGTGGTGATTCTTTGGAAAATGGGCAGCAATCTTAAAGTTTCCTTCTCGGTGGTGATTGCATTCCATGGTTTTGTTGCAACAATCATAATCATTCTTCTGTTCATCATTGAAGGTGTTATACTTAAGTCCACGGGATACCGCCAATTTTGGAGGCATCTATGTATGAAGTATGCTTTTTAATCATGTGTAGTTGATATGTTTTTGTTCTACATGGTCAATGTGTGAGATAAATGAAAGTTGGTATTCAAAAATAATTCATTGGTTCTTGGCTTTCCTGAAAGGAGTGAAACATGTACCCCACGATGGCGGCCAGAAAAATGGGAGTGACCTTGGATCTTGTGGTCCAAAACACTTGTCTAAAGGAAGTCTGAGATAGGGCAACTATCCAATTCCAATGAATATAAATCCAATGGGATTAGTCCCTTCCATCGACTTTGATGATTTTTGGGCGGTAAGTCAGTGGATTTACCTTCAGCAAATTCTCAACTCCAGGGCCACTCGCAGTATGGCAGAGCAGGAACACTGGTGGTAATTACGTTACCGCCATTTGTTTCCTGCTCCGCCATACTCGTAATGAGCCCCTATGTGTTTAATGAC
The DNA here is from genome assembly GCF_040938575.1 of Ambystoma mexicanum. Lineage (NCBI taxonomy): Eukaryota > Metazoa > Chordata > Amphibia > Caudata > Ambystomatidae > Ambystoma > Ambystoma mexicanum. Next base: position 410,167,227 of record NC_090924.1, read on the forward strand.
ATCACAGAATGAAATAGCTATACATTACCTCTCATCTCATTATTGATGGATCAAATACAATCAGCTGACAAATAGGCTAAACTAGATTTGAAAGAGGCAACGTGTGCTTCCTCATCTCCGCCACTCCTTCTGACCCTGGCTTCTCGGCTGGATGGAACATCAGCTTTCCAGCATTCATTTAGTGTTAAGCTTGCTCTCTATGCCACTGCCGGCTCTGCGGTCTAGTGTGGCTCTGCCTCTCCAGGAGGTCTTCTGCACAGAGGTTTGACTCTGTGTAGGATTCAGTCTCCTCTCTGTGTAGGAGATTTCCCTCCATTCACAGTTCCTCTTGTGCTTAAATACGTCATTGTGATCGAAAGGGGTGTGTCATTCTTCCTTGGCTGTGGAGTTCAGACGAGATCCAGTAATACCTTGAACCAAAGAGTTGGAACAAATATCACTATTCGGTGAATTAAAAGTAGTATCACAAATAAAAGGGGTGTGTTGCTGTTCTTTGAATGTAGAGTTCAGGCGATATCCATCATCAACTGGAGGCAAAGAGATAGAAGAAATGCCACTGTTTGCTGGAGTCAAACATTCTTTCCAATTTTCATGCATTCAGGAATTGCATTCCGGACTGGGAGTTCCTTAACAGAATGGCAGTCCTTGACCCGAAGAAGGGAATCAGTCCCAGTGAGGTCCCACTTCACCAGATCTCTTGGTGGGTCTTGCTGAGCGGGCTCACCTCTCTAGCCTCAAAGGGGGAGGGGGTGCTCCACTCTGGGGAGAAGGGACAAATAGTCCAGTTTCCTCACAGGAAGCATAATCCTAAAGTAGAATAGTTTCAGAAACAATGGTGTTTGACTCCCATGGTACCAGGATCATTCTTTGAATCTCTATCCCAGTTATTAATGGAAAAAACGAGTTAGTCAAGGTAGCGGAACAGAAAACATTGGCTAAAGAAATACCAGCAACATATATAGAATATAGAGATGTGTTCTCTGAGAAAGAGGTTGCGAATGTATCACCAGATTAGATGTATGACTGTTTTATGGACATACTCCCCAACTCCGTGATTGCTCCTGAATGGATTTACACTAAAGGAGGAAACTGAATTTTAGAAATATCCAGATGAGAACTATAGAAAGCGATTCATAAATGCATTTAACATCACCAGCAACGGCTCCAACAATATCCATACCCAAAGAAGATGGGCAATTAAGACTATGGGCCTCATTAGGAGTTGGGCGGTATCCCGGTGGTAAATTCGATGGAATAACAATCCAACAGAATTACAGTTGTCGCCACTTGGTCTGGCCGAATTACCGGCGGATTACAAATCATGGTGGCGGTGTATATCCCAATTTTATATGAATCCATAGGACTCTTTGGAGCATTTTTGGCGGAATTACCGCAGTCGTTGAGACCCCTGTGAGTCAGTGTATTTCCTCTTGATTTAGTTTGCACCAGCTTCTGCCCAGCAGTACCTCTTTTATTGCTGGGTGTCGGAGTCAGTGTAAGATGTCATCAACATGTCTTGTTTCTCACAGTTCTCTTTGGTTCTCCTGTTGTACCCTACTTTCTTGGAGTCTTGGTTTCCCCGGAGCAGCAGCGCTCCACGGGCTGTTGTGGGGCTCAGCCTGTCATGCTGATTACATGATTGTCAGTCCCTCATGACTAGGAGCATCCCCCTTCGTTACACATTTGCGAAGGCCAGAGCCTCCTGCTCTCCAGCAGATTCTCTCCCTCTGGCTTGACGTTCCACTGTATTTGAGTCCCTCCATGGAATGCAAGGGAGGACTCCATTGGCCCACTTTGTGTAAAGAGGTGGAGACAAATGTAAGTCAGAATCCAAGCTTTCCACTTTAAGGGGGCCCTATATGTGTTTGCCCTGTTCATCACTCATATAACGAATACACATGGGGGGAGGTTGATGTAAGGGGAGGTGGGACTCAATCCCTACTAAGCCATTCTTTGTCCCCAAAAAGGGGTTACCTCCAGGGGGATCCCGATTGTCCTATCCCCTAGGGAGGATATTGCATAGCAGCTCACCTCCCTAGTCCCAAAGGGAGTTGGACACCCTTGTGTCGAAGGGGTGATTTCCCTGGATTTGTCACAGGAAGCGGTGGAGGGGTACCCCATTCCAAGATCGTGACCAGTAGTTGCCATTAGTTGTTGAAAGTGCTTCTGCATCAAAGCAGCCATTTTACATTCATAAGCAGGCAATAATAGCAGTACCATGTTTAATAATGATCTTCTTGGCATCAGCACTGTTGAAGATTTCTCAGAATATTCTTGCCAAAATTACTCATGATTCGGACACTTTCCCATTCCCTATCTCTACCATGCACCCATGCAATGGATTTTCATTTCCCTCCATGCACACTCTGTGAACTCCTTTCTCTGCAGACTTTCCTGCTCTCTTCTGTTATTTGCCATAGTGTGCTTGCAGAACCTTCCTTCTGCAAGAGAGCTAGTCTCATTCCCTCCTAGGAATTCCAATGGCCCGATCATCCCTTTCTATAGGATTATATCCAGAACCCACTTACACACCTGTAGTTTGAGAAACTAAGCAATCCACCAGAGCTAGAAATATGGAGCGAGTGCCAGTATTAATTGGAGTCTGTTGTATTGTTATACATGTTGCCACAAGAAGTTGTAACCTGGCTCTCCATTGTTGTCACTCTTTCTCCCTTGGTAGTTCAGGCTCGGGGTCATCGGCATAGCAGAGGAAAGGGGAGGATTAACATCCATTATTCCAAGATTTCTTTGAACGTGGTAGTGACTGCCAAATCTTTGTGTCTCCTGAAGTAATGTAAGAAACTGAGGATAAATAGTGCGCACAGTCCAATATTCTTCTTCTAGCTAGGTCCTTAAATGACTCTTGCGTACATCCATGCACATGGTTAGCACATCCACTTGCAAAACAGACACCCCTTCCACTTTGTTGTCCTCAATTTAGGTCTAATGTATGTTGATTTTATACACATTGCTACCTTGACTTTTAACCATGGGTCAAGGAAAGATATCAGGAGGCCCTACATATTCCCGCTCATGCCTACAATGCATGGATCTTGTCAGAAGGTTGAGAGTAGTTTCATAGTCATTCTCTTTGTTTCTGCATCACCAGACATGCCATGTTCATTATAATGTGTTGGATATTTCTAATTCAAAAAGATACCCCAGTGGCAAAACTCCCCTAAGTGACGTACCATAAAAGCTAACTCACTGGGCAGCCTCTTCAAAAGGCTGTAGTAAAGAACAAACATTAACCCAACATGCGTTGCTGTGTCGGTGTTAGGTAGTCACCCTCCAGTTGCAGGATATTGTCTTTGCAGTAGTCAACCACTGCATTGCACTGTCCTCAGAAACACTCCAGTTTATGGAGGTTTGAATTCCACTGAGTCAGCAATGCAGTTTGTAACTTGCATTAGGGAGCTGTTGAGACAAAAGCAGCTATCCTAACCCGTTTCAAGCACTGTGACTCCAGGACTTGGTGCTGAGATGTATTGGGAAGGTGACCCAAGTGTCTGGCGATAGCCATGAAATCTGTGCTTGAGCACTGGTCAACCTTTTTTTTAATTTATTTATTTACATAACGCCAAGACAAGCAAGCCTGTGGGCATCAGAGCACTCACAACAACATAGACAAACATTAATTCACAAGACTACACATGCCTGATCAGATAAAAAGATGAAAGTACATACCGAGTGCGTATGTAAATAGGTGAGTGTTCAGGAGACTTGAAGAACGCTAGGGACCCACAGCCCCTCAGTTGAAGCAGTAGAGCATTCCACAATTTCGGAGCTGCCTTAAAGAAGGCTCCCTTGGTCTCAGCATCCAATTTTGCTCAAGGGGCAAACCAAAGGTTTGTAAAATTAGATCTTAAGTTCTTGCGAACTGGCAACCTAGAGATGCTTTCTGAGAGGTAGCTTGAGCTAATACCAAATAGTCACTTATACGTTAATGTCAAACCTCAAAAGAGAATACATTCTTCCACTGGTAGCCAGGGGAGTCCTCTCCTGGCTTCCAATACATGCTCCCTCCTACCTCGCCCCTCAATTATGCAAACTGCGCTGTTCTGAATCATTTGCAGCTTTGAGAGCTCACGCTTACTGATTACTTGAAGTAGACTACTGCAATAGTCCAGTTTAGCATTCATTATTACTCCGGCTATCAGAGGCTTTGCTAGGAGAGGGCTAAGGGGGCTATAGCCCCTGGTCTTTTGGTTGTAGCCCCGGATAGAATCTCAGGAGCTACAACCAAAAGGCTAGCTAGCCCCGAGTCCTGACAGTTCCGATATCAGCGTAGCCCCGGGTCTTTTCCAGACCTAGCAACACCCCTGCTGGCTATCACAGTGCAGCTCCTGTAAGGCAAGAAAGGTCAAAACTGTCTTAAGAGTTTGAGAAAGTAGGTGGATGTGGAGACTATATTGTTTGCCTGCGCTTTCATGTTCTAGCGAAGAATAATGCCCAAGTGTTTACTTTTTTAAGAACTGAAATGGCGCACGCAGCCATGGGAAAGCTATTATATTCTGCACCTAGTTTAGTTAATCTGTTGGCTGTTCATGCAAGCATCAGCTTGGTTTTTGAGCCAGTCAGGACCATACGGTTGGTAATCATCCAATTCTGAATAAGGGTGTAAACTTGGTTGAAGAGTTCAGTGTCCCTCTCTAAATCACCCGAAATGGGGAGCAGGAACTGTGTGTCATCAGTGTAGTTGGTAAAAAGTATCCCCCTCTTATCCAGCAGTGCGAACAATGGCATGGTGAAGATATTATGCAGTGTGGGCAACAAACAGGATCCCTGCGGAAAATCATAGGGTAGTTTGACCACATGAGCTACTGTGGTTCTACTGAATACCCTAGCTAATCGGTCTGATAGAAAGGACTCTAACTAATTTGCTGCTGACAATGTGAAGTCAGCTGAGTGTATTAACCTTTCAACCAGAATAGTATGGTCAACCAGGTCGAATGCAGCCGATAGGTCCAGTAACATTAACAACCAAATACTGCCCTGATCCATTGCTTGCATTATATTTGCCTTTAAATCTAACAACGCTGTCTCTCGCCCATGTGCCTGACTGAAACCAAACTGGCACGTGCCCAATATGCTATTGTTCATGAGATGGTCCTGAATCTGCAAATATGCAGCTCTACCTAGGATTTTTAACATAAAAGGCACATTAGTAATAAGCCAATTGATAGTCACAATACTGGGGTCCAGAGATGGCTTTTTTTTAACAGGGAACAATCCACGCCTGACCCTCAGCAAAAGAGATGTTAATAAACTTGGTGATGATTGGTATCAATGCCAGCATGCATGCTTTCACCAGGATTGCCGGGCAATCATCGAATTTGCAAGTAGATGGTTTCAGCTGTGATACAGTACTAGTTATCTCAGTTTGTGACACTGGTCTGAACGTGAACACTCCCAGTGAGTTGCGTGAAAAGAGACCTTTACTGACTTCAGACATCTTTACCCTCAAAGTGGTCCAGTCTCATGTCTACTACTTCTAGAACATGCTTGACACGGTGTGGGACTGCAGTGCAAGTTGAAGTATCCTGGGTCGCAGGTAAGCCAGTGATGATGCAGGAATCAGGCTAGATCCAGGTCTGTATAAAAGGATGTTTCTTCATTGCTTCTTAGCTACAGCATAGGTAGAAGGTAGGAGAACAGGGTGGGTGCTTCCTTCAAGCATCATCTCTTACTCTCTAGTCCCAAACAGACATTTCAGGAATGCTGGGCACACCCAGGTTCTGCCTACATCACAGTATTCTATAGGGCCTGTGATCTCATGCACGAATCACACTCACAGTCAAGTACATAAATCACTAGACATGTGAAACAGCATTGACTCAGAATTTTCAAGCAGGGATCAATGAAGCCAAAAAGCCATCTCAAGTCTCGGTTTTCCACAAAGGACTTGGGCAGCAAATCTACTGCCAACATTACAGCAAGGTTGTCAATAATGAGACACATTTTTACACATTTTCTCTTATATTTTGTTACATGCTCAAACACACTACCAGCTGCCCCTCCTCTGCCTGCATTCTTCCTTTCCTCTCCTTCCCCAGAAGCTCAATGTCTCCAGAGCTCTGGTTCTCTCTATGCTGGACTATTGCAACCGCCTCTTTCTAAATCAGCCGCATCTTCTCTCTGCCCTCTGCAACTTATCCAGAACAGGACAGCGAGACTTATCCTTGGCCTCAAGCCCAGGGACGGTATCTCTCCAGGACTGAAATCTCTGCACTGGCTCCCAGTAGCTGCAAGGATTAAGTTCAAAACCCTCTGCATCGTCCACAAGGCCTTCTGGGATCTGGGGCCTCAATACCTTCAACTATCTCTTCCTAAATATCTTCCTTCTCGAGCTCTTCGCTCATCCACCTCCAACTCCCTCAGGGTCAGTCTGTTCTCCAAGCAACGAGTTGGTGGTAGATCTCCTTCAGCTTATGCCTCCCTCTGGAACAGCCTCCCTGCCTCCCTTAAACTTGAGGAGAACCATCTCCAGTTCAGGAAGCACCTCAAAACCTTTCTCTTTGATTCTGCTTTTTCTCCTCCTCTGGCTGTTACCGGAACTGCAATGGCTACCTGGACACCCTCTGATGTCGGGCCCAGGTCCCTCCCCTGCCAGTGTCACACCCCTGCACTGCCCACCTGGCAACCCCCACACTTTGGGACTGTTTCTGTATCCCTACAGTTCCCCTACCAGCCCTTAACACCTGATGTCTGCACGGTTCTACGTGATTTAATCGCCACACTTTTCATCGCGGGGTTTTTTGCCGCGATTTTTGTTTCGAAAAAAAACATCAAATTTTTTTCTTTTTTGGGGGGGTAACCACCCCAACCCCCCTTTCTTTTTTTTCTTTTTTTTACATCCCGAACACCCAAACTGATTTTTAAAAAAATGTACCCCCCCAAAAAATTCAAATCACGGCAAAAAAACCAGCGACGAAAAGTGCGGTGATGAAATGACGGTATACCGTCTGCACTTACCCATGCACTTGCCACATGCTGGTCGTTACTTTACTTATTGTTATTATCTATTGCCTTGTACAGCACTGTCCCTTCCCCCTTCCCACCCACTTCTGTGATCTGAATGACACCTGGCCTAGTAGGATCGTTGTCCGTCCTCCCTTTGTTCCCCTCCCTTGTCTCGTTGCGCCTTGAAACACTTGTATATAGGCACGTTATAAATGCCATATCATATCATATAACCAAGCCTGGCAATTTTAGCCCTTCAGTAAGATCGGAGTGCATTCTTTTACTTGTGGTATAAGCACATGTTGCAAGCTGGCTGTTTATCTCTCTCTCTTCACCTCCCCTGCCTCCATCCTCCCCTGTCACCACCTTCATTATTCCCTGTGGAATACTCCTCCCATACCTCATTTGTCTGCCTCCTCTCACCGAACCCATAATTAACTATTATTTATTCTTAACTGATGTGTTTTCCCCTCCTTATGCCTGCACTGACATTTTAAATGTTCCTGCGTGTTTCTGAATGAGCTCTCTCTTCAATGTACATTGTGGGCAACACTATGTGTAGATTGTTTTCTTTTTGGGGGTACCCCCTTACACCAACCCGTTCCCCAAAAACAGAAGCAATTGCACAAGGGTTCTACCGAACTCTTAAGTGCTCTACCTAAACGTGTTAAAGGACTTTGCGTCAATCAGGTCTATGAACTCTGGCTGTGGGCTACTACTGCTTGGTGCAACCCACCCTGGACATCATTGTTGACAAATACTATGCATTAAATAAATGCACAGAAAAACAATGCACGTGGTAATGCCGGTGAGCTGTTTCAATGCACATCTTTCCCAAATGTCTTTTTCTGTTCATTGAAGTGTCTGTGGCCCTCATGAAAGAGGGGAGAGAAGGATTTGAGTTTGTCCACATGCTTCTTCGGCAGCTGCACAGCCAAAATTGAATTTAATGTTAGAAGGCTTACTAACATGCCAAGTCATTGTTCATGTCTTGTGTTAGGTATTGAAAGGCTCTGAGAATTTTAAAACCATCACCTTCGTCAGTACAATGGCTGGGACCTCCTGTGAACTTTCCATTCCTTCCGACAACTTCAATCAACAGTACATTATCGCAGGTAAGCATTCTCTGGCGATGGATCAGTCCCACTCAAAGTTACTGTGGTATTTTTGTAAACAAATGTGCCTCCACGTTCCCTTCTCAGTTTCATATCCAAAAAATGTTTGCATACATAATAACAATGGGGGTATTTTTAATGTCACTTTCTGATAAATATATGAAAATCGGTGTCAAGACCAACCAGGAAAACGTTTAACTCAAAATAGCAATGGAGCTGTTTTTCAATGTCACACTCCATTAAATATTGTCACAGTAGGTCATAAAATCCATCCAGACATCATGAAACAAAAGAACATTCTTAAATCTTATTGAGGCATTACAGACCAGAAGAGAGAGCTGTAACAGATTAAATAGGCCTACTGCTGAGCTATGAGTTTGAGGAGAAGCTGATGCTGCGTAATGAGGGTAAGGGATGATAACACCTGTGACAGCCCCCTATCAAGGACTTAATCAGCATTCTAGGTTACAAATTTTATGGTATGATATGATAAGTCATTTATAACGCGCCTGTACACAAGTGTTACTAGCCGTGAGAAGACAAGGAAGGGGAGACAAAGGCACGACAAAATAAACAATCTTACTAGGCCTTGTGTCATTCAGATCGTGCAAGTGCAGGGGGAAGGGAGAGAGAGTGCCAGGGGAGGTTAAGGGAGCGTGCAAAAGCAAAGCTCAAGTAAGTCACCAGGGGTGGCTGGTTCTAAGTAAGTGCAAGGACGCAGGAGACTGTAGTGTTGCAGATACAGTTCCTAGTGCCGGAGGCAGTGCATGGGGCTACTGGTCATGAAGGAGCCTGATCCACATAAGTCTCAGAGGAAGGCCAGGTAACCAGTTAGTGCAGCAGACAAGAACATCAACAGGGGAGAGAGAGAGAGAGAGAGAGAGAGAGAGAGAGAGAGAAAGCAGAAGCGAAAAGGAAGGTCTTGATTTGCTTCCGGAACCTGGTCCTGCTCAAGTTTGAGAGAGGCAGGGAGGCTGTTCCAGAGGGAGGCACCAGCCAAGGAGAGACATCTACCCCCCACTCTCAGCCTAGAGAAGCGTCTGACCGTAAGAGAGTTGGAGGTGGGTGAGCAGAAGGTTCGAGAAGGAATGTGCTTAGGAAGAGAGAGTTGGATGTAGTGTGATCCCCAGCCCCAGAAAGCCTTGTGGACAATGCAGAGGGTCTTGAACTTGATCATGGCAGCCACCGGGAGCCTTTGGAGAGGTTTCAGGGCTGGAGTGATACAATCCCTGGGCTTGATACCAAGGACAAGTCTTGCAGTCCTGTTCCGGATTAGTTGCAGAGGGCGAACAGCAGAGGCAGGCAGATTTAGAAAGAGGCTGTTGCAGTAGTCCAGCCCGATAGAACCAGCGCTCAGGAGACAGTGAGCTTCTGGGGGAAAGTGAGAAAAAGAAGAATACATTTGAAGAGGTGCAGCTGGTAGTGGGTCTTCTTAGAGACACCGTGATGTGAGGAGAGGAGTAGAGGGTAGAGTTGAAGATGAAATCAAAGTTTTTTACCTTGCAGGAAGGCACAGGTAGAGGCTCCAAGGAGGGCACCCAGGGTGAAAGAGGGAAAGAGGGAGTAGGGGTCCCAGTGAGAAGGATCCCAGTCTTATTGGCATTCAGGCAGAGATCATTTGAGGCACACCATTCCTGAATCGCTGATAGACAAACAGGAATGAGTGAGAGAGGAGAAGAGGTTGTGGAGAGCCTGAAGGAGAGCTGAGTGTCCTTCGCATAACACTGAAAGTTAGGAGAGAAGGTAGAGATGAGATGGGCCACAGGTGCAAAGTAAAGGTTGAAGAGCCAGGGTGAGAGGTTAGAACCTTGAGGAACACTACATGTGGAGAGAGAAGTGGTGGAGAGAAAGGACCCCTGTTGGACCTGGGAGGGTCGATCAGAGAGGAACGAGGTCAACCAGGCTAGGGAATGATCCATGATGCCCATGTTGTCACAGAGACGATTGATCAGAATGGTGTGGTTAACCAATGTCGAAAGCATAGGAAAGATCAAGGAGGATGAGGACAGAAGGAAGGCTACAGTCGAGACTTGAGAGCAGGTCTTCATGGGTGTTCAGGAGAGCAGTTTCCGTGCTTCTGGCTGCTCTAAAGCCACACTGATGGTCATGGAGACAACCAACAGATTCGATATGGAGACTATGATGGGAGATGGGCAGCTTTTCCAAGAGTTTGCACAGGAAAGGACTGATAGAGATCAGGCAGTAGTTTGTTGGAGAGCAAGGATCAGCAGAAGGCTTCTTCAGGAGGGGGTGCACAAGGGTGTGCTTTACGGGGGAGGGGAAAGTTCCTGTGGCAAAAGAGTGATTGCAGAAAACAGCCAAGGCTGAAGCCAGGGTGTCGATGTGGTCCTTGATGGTTCTGGAGGAGCAGGGGAGCACCTGCTTGGATGATACTTTCATAGATCAGACTTGTCTAGAAACATCGTCAGGAGTGAAAAGGGGGAAAGAGGAGAACAGAGGAAGACAGGGAGTGGAGGCCGGAGAGGGGCCGAGAGAGGTAGAGGGCAAGGAAGAGGAGAGAGTGGACAGGATGTCCCGAGTGTTAGTGGTGAAGTGAGAAACCAGTGCTGTGCAGAGGCCCTGGGAGGGAACAGGAGAGGTGGGGGATGCAGCAGGATTGGCCGGCTCCTTGTAGGTTTTTAAGAGTTTGGCTGTGTTGTTAGAGGCCGCAGGGATGTGTGCTTAGAAGTAGGCTCTTGGACAGGCAGACCGTCTGTATAGCCTTTTGAGCAGGTGACAGGCCATTTTGTCACACAATGCACCTTATGCCCCCCACTTCTTCTTGGCCACCCCACACTTGCTGGGGGGGGGGGTTGTAGGAACTAGTTTGGAGTAAGTTCTTGGAACCTTGTAGTGAACATTATCCTGTCAGAATGGTGACTAAGGCAGACACTGCGCATTCGTGAGGATAATTGGGAGAGGAAACATCAGTCTTTACAATGTTGTGTATGGCCTTTTGGTGACCTCTTGCTTACAATAGCCCCCAACATTCCAAATGTTACATTTAAAGTTTAAGCCCTCACACGCAGGCTAAGCTGGGTCGGAATGGCCCTGGAGCCCTTGTTAACACCTGAAAGCAGGAAGGGCATCTAGCAAGGTTTATTGGCCCATAATGCCTGGTACGGGCCAAGAGGTCTATAAAGCTATTCATGCCACGCTTTAAAGTATACAGTATATATGTTACTAGTCCCTCAGTCAATTCCCTGAGACCACCCAAGGGGTTTTAGTACATACATCTGCCTGGTCCATTGCATGGAATTGGCATCATATTTTCACCTCACTGCCATAAATATTGTAATGTGGGGGGTATGAACAATCTCTGGGTTTTAGGAACCATTCAATGGGCAATACTATAGCCAAAATGACGAGTTACCAGGCTGTGGGGATGGTAACGCACTACGGCCTGAGTAAGGCTTCTGGGGTTTACGTCCTAGGGTGCTTATAGGCATTTATTTCTTTGACAAAACAGGCTGCGACAAGCACGCGATCTGTTCTTTTAATCAAATACCAATCCAACATGACTGCCATGGAAATGTAAGCGACGCTCCAGTTGGTGCCTCTCTTCCATTCCCATGGTGACTGTTGGACTTTAGAGGATTGTAGCAGCACAAACTGGATGCTAATATTTCTTAGAAACTGTGGATGGTCAAATGAGAACACTATGTGAACATTGCAGTGGTTATGATGTTGGTGATTATTGATGAGGCAAGAATGGGTAAAGAGAATTGAAATTGTTTCTTTTTGCTCGATTCTAAATCTAATTTAAAGCTAAATCATCTGATTGACAAGTATTGAGCTCTGAAAATGAGGAGGGAAAAAGGATGGGATTAGTGGGAGAAGAGGGAAAGGCAAGATGTGATAGCCAAGATTTTGAGGTCTGCATCTTGGAAGCAGCAGCGATCTGTGTTCGAGGGAGAATCTAATTGAGCTGGGTCGGGACACGCAGTGTTTGTTTTTTAACTCTGGGGAGTTCCCAGGAGTTATGCTCTGATGAATACAAATGAGTTTCATTCTGTGACTATGACTAGATGTATCTGGCTTGGATTTGACTAAAGATGAAGAGTGCTGATTATGCAAAGGGGAAATTATATTAATATTCAAAAATTCAGTTCCTTCTGAACTTGTCGGCCCCCTCTGTTCTACTGTCTGTTTATAAAAACACATCTCTTCCGGTAAGGTGGGTGACCAGGTCTTTGCCTCCTTTAAATCAAATAGGAGAGTCAGACAGGGTTGTCCATTAGCGCCTTTACTATTTATAATATTGCTGGCAGAATTTGAGTCATGTCTGGTTGGTCATCAACATGCAGCACCTTCTCCTAATGGTAGAAATGATTTTCTCTTTGCTGTAGGCTGATGACATTTTGATGGACTTAACTCTGAAAGGCATTCAAAAAAAGTCCTTCTGCTGCAAAGGCTTGTTTTAAAGCTCTAAAGCCTGAATTTAATTTATTGAAAACCAAAGTTTTATTATTTGAAAAGACAAAATCCTCATTTAAATGGTCTTTAGAGGCTGGAACACATTATACATATTTAGGTCTTATTCTTTCAAAGAACGGGCCCTGGGTAGGACCTACATTGAGAGTCAACAATCTTTTAAATCTAAGGACAGGAGACTTCTAAAATGTTATTACAAATGTGGTGCTCAAGTTCTCATGAAATGCATTGAGGCACTCAATGCTAAAATATCTTTGGTTGCTTTTTACTGAGCTGAAGTATGAGGATACTTGGACCCAGGCCCCCTGGGAATGATGCAAAAACGGATCCTAAGATCAATTCTGGGTGCGCTGAACTGAATTCCGATGTGTACAATTAGGCTGCAGTTAGGAATCCCCAGGTTGGCATCCCTTACTGCAGCTCTTCCGCTTAGATATTTAGTTAAAAATTGGTAGTTGAGTTCATAAAACACAATAGGCCTCATTACGAGTCTGGCAGTAACCTAGCCGGGTAAACCCGGCAGGTTAACGCCGAACCTGTATTACCATTCCTCCTCCGTGATTCCCGGAATCACCGGGGCATTACGACCCCAGTGACCCGGGAATTCCAGCAGTGGAATTGTGTAAGTCCCCATTCCCATTGAGTCTAGGACTGGGGATCGGGACAATGGAAACACTGGTTCCGTTTATGACGGAGCCAGTGTTTCCATTTCCACCTGCAGGCGGGTGGTGTTAACCCGCCAGGTCAGAACTGGCGGGAGTGACACCTCCCTCCTGCAGGACTCTTTATCAGCCGGACCAGAAACAACAGTGACAGTGGTTTTACCGCCACCGTTCTTTCCGGGCCGGCAGGGTCGTAATGAGGTCCAATGTTAAAAATGCACTTTGTGAACTCAAAGAAGATTCATAAAATGTTGTCCTTGGTTGGCTCATATTTTGACTCTATGTGCACAATAGGACCTTCCCAACCCCATGATGTTACTAAAGGATGATTGGCTTTTGCAAATAATCTTAGCACCTTAAAGCATTGGTAACAATAAAATATCACCTAATCACTGAAGACTCTCTCATCTCAATATTCTCCCCGAGTTTAAGATCTGTCTTAATTCATATGTGACTAAATGTTCTTCGAACTGGTGACAAAGCCTCATGCCGACTGGATCCATGGCTGATAAGATCTGTGACTGTGAAATTGTGGAATTGACGATCTACCACACTTTTTAGTGCTTTGCTCCAAACATATGTTTTTAGGAAAAGTCTTTTTAAAGACTTGTAACCTAAACAAGACAGGAAGCTATAACGACAATTCTGGCAGCTCATGATTTACTGATTAACTACGATGTGGCACGTTTTCTTGATGCAACAATGCGTCAAAGATTCGGTTAGTAATTTTGTATGTATAGGGTTTCATGTAATGCGTCTTTTTAACTGTATGTATTAAAATACAATACAAAATGTATTTAAACATTTTGTATTGTATTTTAATGGCGGAAGCTGAATAACATGTATTGTTGTTGTCTCTTTGATCCTGTTTCATTGTGCTGGGAGGATAGCTCCGGGGCAACGTGCTTTTCCTGCAAGCAAGAGGCTGGGCTCTAGCATGAAGAGCGATAATAGAATGGTCAGGTGATGCAGCGGTGTGGGGGTTCCTGATGCTCGTAGGCCTATGGTATTGAGTGTGGTCATCATTATTGGGCTATTGTAGAAGTGGTGTTTTGGGCTGACTCTGCTGATGGAAACATTTTGAGTGAGCTGCTGCATAATTGTCACACTTCTGTGCCACTGCATAAATGAAACAATATAGTGTCCAATCTACAGACACTCCTGTCCTCTGCACACCACAAATGCTGAATGCCAGCCAAATGAATTCAAAATAGATACAAGGTTTACTACAATAGCAATTCAAATCAACAAACCAATTTTGCTTATACACCAGTCGTGTAGTCTTCTTCTACACTAGTGACATTCTTTCATATACATTCCTTCCTACTCTACGCATTTCGGGGTGCTGTACCCCTTCTTCATGAGTGGACTTCTGTAGGTACACAAGAGAACAAAACAAAGCGAGGACCAGATTTCAAATTATGCAACTCTTCATCTCACAAACACTGTAATCAGTAGTGTGCCACCAATTTCAGAGCAACCTTCACCCCAGGTGCATTACTGGATCTGGATATTTGCATTATGTGGCAACACTGTATGTCTATTACTACTGATTCACCAATTGGTTGACCATGCACAATGCAATGACAATCAATTAAGAGAATGTCAATCCACACTCCACTCCTTCTGATGTTAAATGCATGCCACTTATTCCATGAAGATTGTGTCGTGTCCAAACAGAGAATATTTGTCAAACCACTCCCCTGAATATGTTGAACACCCGTGAAGATTCGAAAGAGAGTGTTTCACAAGATTCCATATGCCATTAGGCCTATTCTACCTTGTAATCTTCAATGTAATGGTACCATGGAGTCAAAAACATTGAACAAAATCACAGAGTTGTTATTCCTGACCATATTGTTGTTTCAACTATGTCTCCCTATGGGACCAAGTAAACAATTTGTACCTGTATATTAGGAATGAGGTTCCTATTCAAGGATGACTAAGCAATTCTTCTCTGAATCTTGTGCGAGTCAGCACAGAGTTTAGCTTACACTCTTCGCCCTTTTGGGTGTGATCTAGATGGGAGAGAATAACAATACTCCTCCCGCTCAATCATGACGTCCTGTGTTTAACTAGTTGTAGATACCTGTACCTTTGGTGGGACTAATATTACCTCAATGCCCGTGTTGTAGCAGAAGTCACCCACTTCCCGGGTCTCGTATCCCTCTATCCCATCCAAAAACGTAACTTCCTATCTTCGGTGTGCCCTGGTGATACAAAGTATAACTGCTATTACGTGCTGTGCCACGTGATGTTATTCGGAAGAACGTCTACATAGCATCTTGTAAACACTAGCAACCAGCCCCAATCCCAAGTATAGAGGCATCATGGTCTCTCCCCACCCTCCACATGGGAGCGGTGCGGGTTATGTGGTCAATCCCAGTATAACATATGAAATCCTGTGTGATAAAATTCAATGTTGCTCAATCGGCACAAAATACGGCACCTCGTTCGCTCTGCAGGAGAAAAGAGGACTCGCCTCGACCCCCCATGTGAATTGTAAAAAAGGGGTTAGAATAATGCATATAGTTCATACTTATGGTGCAGAGTATGACAACTGCCACACTTCCTCCCTCATAAATGTTGAAAGTTGTTACACTGTAACGTTTTTGAAACGTTTAACCAGTGTAAACTCATTGCAATATAGGATGCACAAGAGTTAACCTCAAGTTAACGTAAGCGCCAAGTCGGAGCTCACCCCAGCCCTGTTACCCACACATGTTTGCAATGAAATTAATTGTCAAGCAGTATAGATCCCTTAAGAGTTGGTGGAAGACCCACCTAGAAACTGCTTATTGGTTCAAAAATGTTTTGGACATGTACGCTAGAATCCACTACTCTACTATAACAATGGTACTGCAGTAGTAGATAGCAGGAGGTCACTCCTGTAGTGTGAGATGGAAAATGTGCATTAAATCAATGGTATAATTAACTTAAGGTGTAACCTAGTTCCAGAAGGCACTACAAACTTCACATGCATAGAGCCAAGGGTTCCACTGGGCAAGGCCAGTGCCCAAAGTGGACAGAGGTAAATGAAGCAGTTCAAACAGAACTCTTCATTCATTCCTCTAGAGTTTGTAGTGTCTAATAAACGTATCGAAACATCTCTCTCTGTGCTAAAAGGGTGTTCTAATCCCCCCTCTGATGGGACGTTCCACTACCTCCAGTATGGTGAATTGGATCTGTGCAATGGAGTGCCTAAATTCCTTGAAATGTTTAGCTACTGGTGACTTCAAATTCATACACCGTATGTTGGTGTTCTGTCCATCTTTTCATGCAGTCTTGGACATTTCTCCAATATATAATAGACCACAAGAACATTGTGTCCTACAACTGGCAAAATCCAGGAGCAGTATCTTTTTACCCATGTGGGGATGTGTGATGCTGCCTCCTTTAGATATATTCTTGCAATGACTACACGCCAAACAAGGGAAAGTGCCCTTCTTTACTGTTCTTAGGATCGATTGCCTGTCTCTAGATGGTCTTTCTGCCCGAACTAGCTTATCACGTAAATTCTTCCCACGTTTATAAGCGATCATAGGAGGTTTTGGAAACAATTTCAAGAGTATCGGGTCATGGTGTAGGATTTCCCATTTTTTAAAAATATATTGCCAATCTGCAAGTTCTGTTTGGAGTATTTTGAGGTATACAGTACCGATGGAGATGTTCCTTTCTCCTTAGATTTGAACAATTGCTCTTTAGGAATGGTTGCTGCTCTTGCTTCCGCCTCCTCTAATACTTCTTCAAGCCTCTTTTGACAAATCTGTTGACTAGTTCTGAACTCTCTTTTGTGTATACTTACGAGGCGGAATAATTATTTTCAGCCTCAACATCTGGCTGTAGAGTAAACTCTATGTCGTGGCCTTAGGGTGAAAAGTAGCAAAGTGTAACAAGTTATTTACATCCGTCGGTTTATGGTAAACCGTAGTAATTATTTTTTCTTCTACAATAGATAATTGTACATCTAGAAACTGTAGAGTGGGGTTCCCAACCTCTAAAGTAAAGTTTATGTGCGGATGCACTTGATTTAGGTATTTAAAAAAAAGTGTAAGATCTTGTCTAGAACCTCACCAGATTCCAAATATATCGTCGACATACCTCGTCAAAATTAAGATCTTAGTCGACCACTCTGAATTCTCTAATACAAACATTCTCTCAAATACATACATAAATATATTGGCATATGCAGGGGCCATGACCGACCCCATTGAAGTACCATTGAAGTACCAGATGCTTGGGAATAGAATTTACCTTGGTAACGAAAAAAGTTGTTGGGTGCAGGGGACGGGAGTGTCTATAGATTGGACACTATTTTGTTTCATATTTTGTTACAGCTTTGTGCCAGAGCCGGTATTCCGACCCTGCACCCAAATTCTCTTTTGCAATGTAATATAAATCTCTGAAGGTTTACTAAAACATTAGGAGTGTGCTGATTAAGTGATGTTCCACTGAATTAGTGAGGCAGGTTGTTGCTAAAAATTGTCTCGACTCCTGACTTAAGTGACAGTCTTCAAGTCGGGTTTATTACCTAGCCCTGAGTGAAATGATAAGTTAGTGGTGACACATACACTGTTTGGGGTAAACAATTCAAGTTGCAAGTGACTTGTCACAAATAAAAAGTCACACTCCCCCCCTGAAATGATATAAGTGCAGGCAGCACACCAATCCTTACTCACCAAGAGTCGATTATCACTTGCTGATTGCTACTGGCAAGTTCGAATGTATACGTCTACAATTACTGTATGCAGTAGAGTAGAATATGAGGAAGTGGTTATATGCAAATGCAAATACAGTGCTGTATTTATTTATCTATTTATATTTATAAAGCACTAACCTGACCGAACAGAGAAAGACTTCAGGGAAGAGCTTTAAAACAATCATATAGTACAATATTTACAAATCAAAGGTACAGAATATCACAGCTCAAATGACTTGAATACAAACAATTGAGAAAATATAATCTGCATGGAAGTCAACATGCTGCAGATGTCAAAGTGAAAATCAGCATGGTTTGAATATCACACGATGCAAACCAGCAGGATGCAAATGTCCCAGTGTGAATCAACAGGGTGTTAATTTCACAGGGCACAACTGAGCAGGGTGCAAATATCACGGTGCAAGTGCAGATATCACAACAGCTCTTTGCTGGCAGCCTCTAAACACACTTTAAAATGTCGATTTCCAAGAGTGTTTTCTTTTAGGAATTGTTTTCGTTGTCACTAGATATTGCCATCATATCTCAGGTATTCACATTATAGGTCTGATATTGACATACACTTCAAGCACACAAATCATGTGCTACGTACCTCCCGCAAACATCCAGATTCTCACATAATTTTCTGTTATAGAGTGAAAATCACAAAAAAAGATTCAGAAAGACCTCTCTGAGATCGTTAGAGTGGTCTTTGTAAATCTGCCTTGCCCCTCTTGCCCACGAGTGCACGCAAAGGCTGAGACACACAGCCTAGACGGGCAGGGGAAAACTGAAGTTGGCTGTCAGGTAAGCATTTGTCTGTTTGCGTATTTGTGTGTATGTTGTAGGGTAGTAGTTCAGAGGGGGAGTTTGAGCACTAGGAACTAGTGGTTGCTGCGCCTTACTCGCTATTGAATAGTTTGGTCCTCGTTGCTCTTGCAGCCAGTTGGTAGAAACTGTTGGGCCCGCGCTCTTGGTGCCCAGGGTATAGGTAAATGCAGTTCTGTTAGAGTTTCTACTCATATGGCACAGGTGCCTCAGATTATAAACATTGGTTTCTTGCACTCTTTTGAGTGATGTAGGTACAGTCCACACGTTTGTATTAGGTTTATAGCTTGTGTTTTATTTCATTCTATTATGACTCAAAAGGTGCCGACACGTGTTTCGAGCAAATACAGGTCTTTATCAAGCCTAACATCATCATATATGTCCATATGCACAGTGTAAAAACCGTTATGTGACATGTGCAGTGTGATCAGTGAGATCGTGTATTGGTGAAATTACATTTTTAAAACATTGCATAATTGCTATTAGGAAATATAGGCAAGGGTTGAACAAGCATGATCATGTGGTTTGGTATCCCCATACAGTGAATCAATCTTTGATCGGGGGTTTATAGGGGGTTGTCGTTAGCACACAATCATCAAAAACATTGGTTAAGAATGAGTTAGAGACATATATTCATGCATTGTGAGATGTATCCATTGATGGAAACAAGAAAGGGGTTAGCACAAGGGAAGGAAAAGTAGAAGAGAATGAGTTAGCTGGGTTGGGTGCAAAGGTATTCGCACTTTAGTTTAAAAAGATGAGAAGTGTTCATTAGAAGCGGGTGGGCATGCTCACCTGGAAAGGTAGAATCTTGGTTTATTGAGACTGGTCGTGGGGGCTGGTAGCCTTGTTCTGCGGTCCATTTAAGAAGGTAGAAAATAGAGTGGGGAGGGCTGATTAGCCCTATGCTCTAATCGTCCTTCCTGTTAGGTACATCTGTTAGGAGGAACGCATAGTGGTTAGGTCCAATCAACTCCTGTTGGTTCTTAGGATTTGCACAGGAGTTCGTGCATATTGTGAAACATCACATGCTAAGGATATCTGTGGTGGTGCAGGGGGCCTAATACATTCTCAATAAATACATAAAATTAATAAATATGTGATCTGAAAACAGCAACTTAGAATATAGCTGGCCTTGGCAAACATCTTTATAAAGAAGACTGGGTTAATATGATCAGGACCCTAGATATAATATGCATCCCAGAAGCATGGGCATATAAAGCATACTCATTGGTTGGATACTCTAATTATCTGAAACCTGCTATTATGCTGACTGGTAAGATTGGACTGCCTAGAGGGCGGTTGGGGAGGCGGGGGGGTTATGCAAATGGTTTATGGAAAATTCTAATGGCAAGAATACATCTCTGGAAATAAACTCCCCCGATTTTGCAAGGGCTTCTCATAGAGCTATCGGATAAATCTACACTCTTAATATGCAATATACACAATAGACCATATGTTTCCGATGAAATGGAGACTCTAAATAAGATGAATGTCTGGTGGAGAAGTGGGCCCAGCGGCATGATACATCCCCAATCATATTGATACTTGGGGGGTATGAACCTACAAATCAAACCTCTGAATGAAATGAAAGCCAGATATACCGCCAGTAGAAACATTCTTTTTGGGGGGCAAAGCAAGCCATATTGACTATATATTCATGGACCTGGCCAGTTGGAAAAATGCAATGTCTCTGGAATTTATAACAAGACGTATACGTGACCATTAAGAAGTTTGTCATTTATTATCCAACATATTGGCAACATTCCCACTAAGGAAAATCGTGTTATACACCCTACTAATCATAGGAAGTGGGGAACATAGGAGGACCCTGATCTAAAACAAAATCTGCCAAAGGTTACCAAGACATTATCCCATTACTGGAAACAGAGTTCAGTTTGTATTATGTGGATGACCATATTATTTTAGATTCAGTCCCTTCAGTTTCAGAAATATTAGCACCATATTTTACTAAACCTATGAAAACTGTGGCAGACCTGCAGGTGGCAAGAGACACCTGACATGGTAGGCAATGTAGAGCTGCAAAGGCCAAGTTACTGAGGGCCCTGAAATCCAACACTGCAGGGATAAAAGAAGAAGTTGCAAGCTATAGAAAATCCTATAATATTCTCCTTAATGAGAACGAAAAGCAAATCGCTTGAGACTTGGGAAGCCCTGATGAAGGCACCCAAGAAAATAACTCTAAAGATTTCTGGAAGATAGTTACGAAAGAAATCGAACCAAGAAGAATTGGATCCAAGCAGTCCTCAAAGAGAATACCTGGCTGGAGCACTTCTCGGCCAATATGTAGAAAATAGGGCAGACTTTCAGCTAGATCACCAGGAAATATTGAACTTGTGTGATTATTATCTTAATATAGCCCCATTAGAACAAACATTGCAGGAAGTATTCATATGCAATCATGAAGAAAGGCCCCCAGTCCATATTCCCTGGCAGACCGTTATATGAGTGAAAGAGGTGTATGGGCTCTATATCTCCAACTTCTTTTCAATGTCATCTTAAAGACACATAAAAAACACCTACCTCACATGTAGCAAAGATTGCCACAATCTTCCAAACAGGGGACCTTATACACTCAAAGATTGTAGGCCAATCTCACTACTGGATGCCAGTAGTATAGGTTTTGGCAAAAATCTTCAAATCAAACTAGAAGATTGGGTAACAGAAACCAATTCCTTAAGTCATCTGCACACAGGGTTTACAAAATGGTTGAGCACAATCCCTCCATGATCCCGGACACATACATTAACATCAAGGGTGCCATTAGCCAGAATGTTCTGATCTGCACTATGGCAAGCACTCCCTCGCCCCATTGCTCAAGGCAATAATAGAGCTATATGAGAACAGGGCAGCAAAAGTCAGGTGGGCCTAGGAGGAGAGAGCACTAACACCTTCCCAGGTATTAAGGGGGTAAGACAAGGGTGTATTCTTCCCCCCTCCTTTTTAACTTATTTTTTGATGGAGTATTGAGGGAACTCCCATGTAACACATCGGATATTCACACTATAGGTGGTGATAGAATGTTTTTTCTTCTTTTTGGTGATAATATTGTTGTAATGAGTCTCGCACACTGATGGGCCGTGTTAGGCTGACAGACCATTTTGTTAAGTTTTGCAAGGGACAAGATCTGGAAATTAATACAAACAAAACAGCAATTATGAGATGCGGCAAACATTGTGGTCCCTGCAAAGAACAGATATTATGATCGATGAAAAGAAAATAGAAGTGGTCCCTTACTTTGATTTCCTGAGTGCTAGAATTGCATGAGACAAACTATTGAGGGAACACACTACTGCACATCTGACATTAGCTAGAAAGTCTAACGATATGACAGGTTTTTCAAATCCTTTGCCAAAAAAACGTTTAGGTCCAGAATTAGAAATGTATAGAGCACAGGTCATGGCAGCTACCATGAATGGAGCAGAATTGTGGGGACACCTAAAGGCCCCAGCCATTGCTGTGACAGAAAATAATGTTCTAAAAAGATTACTGCCGGTCTCGGAAAATATGCCTACTACACCGTTATATATGGTACTTGGTGTGTGTTAGGAAAGATTTCAAATTGTAGGTAATTTTCCTTCCATGTGGCAACCCCCAAACGTTTTGCTGTTGTTTTACACCCTGATCTAGACTTTGCCAGAGAAGCGCAGCCTTCTGCCGCACTCCTCTGGGCTTTCGCTCCATTCTTACGGGGAAACTGACATGCCTGCCCTTAAAACAGTCAGTACCGGGAAACGTTGTTTTCCGTAGTTCATTTCTCATGTTGCAGCTTTCGCGCAACATGGCACAAGAGGGCACTGTAAGCTAAGTTACTGCTCTCTTGGGTCTCTAGTCACTCTACAGGCCCTAGACACTCTCTTTGGATTGTAAATGAACAGTGCAAGTGAATCGCGGATGGGACTGGTGGCAGTGATCGTTTCTTTGTGTTTTGCGCTCCTTTTGGCTGTTTAAGCGCGTTTCTCGCGCTTAGCCCAAAATGGTGGCCTGGCTTGCAAAATGGCCAGACCACGAGGCTCTTTGTCCTGTCCGCTGACCGTCTTGCCCCCTTCACCTTCCCCAGGTCGAGCTGACCTGGGGCCTTCCTTATTTGGGCATGTACTTTCCCGTGAAACACAGATGCTTTCGCAGGCTTCTACAGGCCTTGTGTGTGCCTCCAGGATGTGGGCTGGGATGTCTGGTTCCAATACACATCCTGGGTGCCAGAGAGTCTAGTGTGTCTTGAATGCCTGGGACCACAGTGGTCTGTGATAGGTCCACGTATGGTGTGAGTGTTTTGTGAGCAGATCTCCCATTGGGTCCTCTCCGTTTTGGCGCGAAGGGAACCCTGGATAAGAGGAGGCTGGAAATACCAATACCATGTCGATCTCCTGAGTTCGCACGAACAAGGGATATAGGAGCCAAGTATGCTGCAACTAGGAGGCTGAACCGAGGAATCGTTGGTGACCCGCTGAAGGACTGCTCCTTTGCACTGCTGTCGCCCTGTGAGACCATTCTGCCCCTGATCGAACGAGAAGGCATGTACTGGTACTTCGACCCTTTGGAATAGTGGGAACAACTATTCTCGGCATCTTCATCATCTCCTACACGTAAGCCTTCGGAAGCGTCCCTGGGCCATCCAGCGGACTAACCAGCCTACACAGGAGTCTTGCTCTGTTACCGCCGTCAGGTTTTGTTGTACTCCGAGTCCTTAGAACTCTCACACGATTCGTACACTTGGCATTCCCAGGTTTGATGTGAGAAGTGTGCATTGGGCTGAAATACACACGGCCGCTTCGTTGCCCTGCTGTGGTAACAAACTGTGTGGGTTCGCTGCGTTTGGGACATCCTCAACTCTAACTTCTGCTGCCGCGGAATCTACACGACGCCGAGACGTCCCCTGATCATATCTGAACCTGCCAGCACTGAAACTGACGCGGAGAAGCCTGGGTCTGCCTGCATCGGGGACCGGTGAGTAGCAACGCTAGGAACCGGTCGCCCTCCTGCAGTAGCCTGTAGCTTTTCCTCGCTGTGTTAAACAGCACGCCTTTTTCGCACTCGCGCTCTGCTTCTGCCCACAAGTGGAGGCCGCGCTTGAGTAGCGGAGATCTGTTCACCCTCCTTTGTTCACCGCTCTGAACTGCCTGATTTCCTTGAAGAGACTCCCCTTGGCCCGTTGGCACCAGCTTGTGCAGGTTCTTTTGAGCACAAGGCTCCACTCTTCGTAGGGCTCTGACTTCCTTCTAGTTAGGTGGCCTCTGAAGGCGAACTGGGTCTAACGATTACTTGCACTGCCTGTTTTCCTCCCCATCTAGGTGGTCTGCAGATTTCGTCCTCCTAACTCTTTAGACCCTTCGGTATTGTGTATATATTGTATTTGATTGGAATGTGTTGGTTTACTTGAGTTTTATCGTGATTCTTTACTATGGTCAATGTTAGAGAGGCCTTGTAATAAATGTGTCTATATTTTTAATATAACACCTGCTTGGAGTGATTTGTAAGTGTCCTTGCTTTGTGTGCTCATTGCGGGCTTTCAGTCACCCTCACCCCTCTTGAGACCTAGTCTTGACTGCCGCGATCGCTACCTTGATTGGTCTGGCTTGTCCAGAGGTTACGCTGTTCCAAGAAACTAGGCTGGCCTTCTGAACCTCTGCCCCTCCAGGACAGAGTTCAGAAATCCATCTTAACAAATTGGTGGAAGCAGTGGGATACGACTCAAGGTATCCAGTGTTGCGCACAGGCGAAGGTATTTCGAGTTATTCCTACCAGGACACGTAGTGAATTGTCGTAGTATAACTTTTAAAAGGCCATAGTCTTATCTAACAGTATGGAAACAAATACCTTGTTAACTTTAAATGCTTCTAAATCCGAAACATTGAAAAAGATGTGTGCTGAGAGAGGTGTCTCCTCTCAAGGCACCAAATTGGATATGATCCAAAGAATCGTGGCGTGGCAAGAAGCGCAGCTTGACGCTATAACTTCCGAGGACAGTGCAGAAGGAGGTGGGGCTGCTCTCACTGGCAGAACCGACGGTTCTGCCACTGCACTGGTCCACCGCGACCATGAGGACAGGGAGGATGTGATGTCTAATGTTTCCTCTGCCAGTGTTGATGGGGAGGCCATTCTTGAATTCAAGAAGCAAGAACTGCTGTTAAGGCAGAAGGAGCTTGATTTCAACATGGCCAAACTAAAAATCGAACAAGCAGAAAAACAGAAAGACAGGGATCACCAGTTGGACCTGGCCAAGCTTCAGGTTGCAAATGGATCCAAGGGTCATGGACATGGGTCTGGGGCCTCCTCTCATCCAAGGTTTCCAAAAGATCTGCTCAGTGTGTATGAGGAAAAGAATGACATTATGGACTGGCTGAATACATTTGAGTATGCACGTGAAGTTCAACAAGTTGACAATGCTGAAAAGATTGCCTGGTTACTCAGCAGACTGCCCCATTCTGGCTGTAGTGCTATTATGGAAATGTCGAAGGCTGAGCGAGCAGATTTTGCAAAATTGAAGCAAACTCTCATTTTAAAGTTTGGAAAACTCCTGCCCAATATTTAAAACGATTCTGAGAGTATAAGAATAAAGAAGGTGGTACTTGGGTATCTTATGTAACCGAATCCTTAAAAAACTTGACTGGCTGGGTCGAAGGTTATAAGGTTTCTAAGTTTGAAGGCATGATAAGTCTTGTCATGCTGGAACATATTTTTGCATCTTCTTCCCCGAAGCTTAAGCAGCATTTGGCTGATTCTAAGGAGATAGATCCAAAGAAACTTGCCATTGCAGCAGATTTATGGGTGTCACATCGAGTGTCCCATAAGGACAAAACTCATCCTGGTAAGCAGGAGGAAGGGAAAAAGTCCAAAGATAAGGAGGGTGGAGAATCTGATAAATCTTCTTCTCAAAAGGGCCACAAAAAGAAAAATAAGGGTAAGACACAAGAGAACTCACAGGGTAGTGGAGGTCAGCCTCCGAACAGAACTCTGGTTATAGTAAGCCTCCCTATGTAAACAGACCCAATGGATCTTGGTTTGCTTGTGGAGCGACTGAACACGTGAAGGGAGATCCCCGGTGTAAGGTTAAACCTTTGGGGGTCCACTCCACTAATCTGGCCTTCTCCTCCTACGAGGAAGAAGAGATTACAGGAGCATCCTTCTCCTCAGACTCCTTCCCCAGTGGGATAGAAGCTGAGGTAGTTTTAGTTTCCCTTGGTTCCTGGGAGCCTAAAGTCGCAGAGACTTATGCTAGGATTCCAGATAACTCCAAGCACTACTTTAAAGACAATGTGCTAATCAATGGAGTAGATACTCCAGCTCTTAGGGATAGTGGGTGCAGTCGAACTGTAGTGGATTCTTTCTTGGTAGACTCAGAGGAAGTTGCCATAGCTACTCTGATGCCCACTAAGTTGGCTGACGGCCCACCTTGCATGTTTCCAGTAATACCTGTAAATCTTACTTTAAATGGTACAGCAGTCAGGATTCCAGTGAGCATTCAGAGAAACATCCCAGGAAAGGTCTTGTTGGGCAACGATCTCAGAGCTTTAGGGCTCGTGGGAGACACTGCTGACAGACCCTGCACACGGTCTCAAACAGGGGCAGCATTGGCCAAGACCAATGCGCTGCCACAGCCAAAGGGGAAACCCAAGGCTAAAGGAGTAAGAAAATCAAAACGAGGGAAAGAGAATATTCCCCGAACTCACCTACCACTGCGGTGGAGGAAGTTGGTCAATCGCCCGGACCTGACGAGGAGGTGGCGATGCCTGAAGTATTTGACCCAAAAAACCATCCTGAACTAAAAGACTTGTTAGTAGAAGGTGGTCCTGACAGGGAAGAATTCAGTAAAGGCCAACGTGAGTGCCCATCTCTGGAAGGCCTAAGGAGACAAGCCTGCTCCCAGCTTGGGGGTGAACCTCCTGGGAAGCATCGGATTTATTGGGAAGGTGGACTCCTATATAGTGAGCCCAACTAGTCTACAGAAGGAGACCATAGGAGGTTGGTGGTTCCTCTTACTGTAAGACCCTTCCTCCTGCAGCTGGCACATGAATTGCCCCTTGCTGGTCACCTTGGTATTAAGAGGACCAAGCAAAGGTTATCCATGCACTTCTACTGGCCCAAGATGGGGGTGCAAGTAGAAAGTCACTGCAGGAGTTGTGCCTCCTGCCAGTTATCTGGTAAGAGTGGCTCAACAATCCAAGCTCGATTGGTACCACTCCCAGTTGTGGGAATACCATTTGAAAGGGTAGGGATCGACATTGTTTGTCCCCTTGACCCGCAAACATCCTCAGGCAATAGGTTTATCCTGGTGCTAGTCGACTATGCTACCAGATATCCTGAGGCCATCCCATTGAAAACTGTAACTGCCAATTCAGTTGCAAAAGCGTTACTTGGCATTTTTGCTAGGGTTGGCTTCCCTAAAAAAGTTGTGTCTGACAGAGGCAGCAACTTTATGTCAAAGTATATGCAGGCTATGTGGAAAGAATGTGGGGTTACCTACAAATTCTCTTCTGCATACCACCCCCAGACCAATGGTCTGGTGGAACGTTTCAACAGAACATTAAAGAGCATGATTGGGGCTCTGGAAGAACCTCAGAGAAGAAAATGGGATCTTCTTTTACCATGCTTACTGTTTGCCTACCGAGAGGTACCACAGGAGGGTGTTGGCTTCAGCCCCTTCGAACTTCTGTTTGGTCATCCTGTACGGGGACCCTTAGCCATCGTCAAGGAGGGATGGGAGATGCCCACTCCCCCTATTACTACCAATGTAGTAGACTATGTGCTAGGGCTCAGAAAACGGATGGTACTTCTGATGGGTCTGGCTAGTGATAAATTGAAGGCAGGACAAGCGCTGGTGAAACATTGGTACGACCAGAAAGCTTCCCTCATCAACTTTACACCTGGTCAGCAAGACCTGATCATGAATCCCATAAGGCCTAGAGCTTTACAGGATAAATTGTCAGGCCCTTACAGAGTGGTGGAGCCCCTGGGTGAGGTTAACTATTTAGTGGACCTTGGAAGGCCTGGACAGGCTCCAAAAGTGTTCCACATAAATAGGCTGAAGGCTTTTGTCCAAAGAGTCAAAATCGCAGCACTGCTACTGGCTTCAGATGTTGAGGAAGAGGAGTCTAAACCTCTCCCCGACCTGTTCCAAAGCGGTCCTTCAGATAGCTCCTTTGAGGGTGTCTGAGTGGCCCCTCACCTGACTTCTGATCAGCAAGCTGAGTTGAAAAGTTTGCTTAGGCAATTTTCCCCCCTGTTTTCGCAGTCCCCTGGTTTGACTCCTTGGTGCAAACATAACATAGACACAGGAGACAGCGTTCCTACCAAAAGTAGAGGATACAGGATGTCAGACAAAATATGTTTTTACATTAAGACAGAGCTCAACAAAATGTTAGATCTTGGGGTGATTGAACCCTCTAGTAGTCCTTGGTCCAGCCCTGTGGTTTTGGTTCCAAAAGCAGGCACTTCTGAATTGAGGTTCTGCATGGATTACAGGGCACTGAATGCTGTCACCAAGACAGATGCACACCCCTTGCCTCAAACAGATGAGCTGGTGGATACCTTGGGTGCCTCCAAGTACCTCAGCACGTTTGACCTCACTGCGGGCTATTGGCAAATAGCCTCAGCAGAACATGCCAAGGAGAAGACAGCATTTTCCACTCCAGGCGGCCTTTACCAATTCAGGGTAATGCCGTTCGGGTTGAAGAATGCACCTGCCACTTTCCAGAGGTTTGTGAATCATGTGTTGAATGGGTTGGATGAGTTCTGTCTTGCATATCTGGATGATATAGCAGTTTTCAGTGCCACCTGGGAAGACCATAAGAAACACCTCGGGATTGTGCTACAGGCTCTTCAGAAAGCACACTTGACCATAAAGGCTAGTAAATGCCAGATTAGACAAGGCTCAGTGGTTTACCTTGGACATAAAGTAGGTGGAGGGAGGATACAGCCTCTACCCAGTAAAGTACAAGAAGTACAAGACTGGCCTACCCCCACTACACAGACCCAAGTGAGAGCCTTCTTAGGACTCACGGGGTATTACCGCAACTTCATGGCAGACTATGGTACCATAGCTGCCCCTCTGACTGCCCTCACCACTCCGAAGAAACCTAAGAAGGTAACTTGGACCAACGAATGTGAGAAGGCCTTCAACGGCTTAAAAGACTCCTTGTGCCAAGCCCCTGTCCTCAGGGCCCCTGATTATCAAAGACCTTTTTTTGTGCAGACAGACACCTCTGACACTGGAATAGGAGCTGTACTATCGCAAGTAGATGAGAAGGGTAAGGAGCACCCTATTGGTTTCATTAGTCGCCAGCTTAAGGACAGAGAGCTCAGATGGTCCACAGTGGAGAAAGAATGTTTCTCTGTTGTATGGGCCCTACGGAAGCTGAGGCCCTACCTCTATGGGACCCACTTCACTGTGCAAACTGAGCATAAGCCCTTAAAGTGCATGATGAACATGAAGGGAGAGAATCCAAAGTTGCTTAGGTGGTCCATAAGTCTCCAAGGCTTTGACTTCACTATTGAACATAGGCCAGGTGTCCAACATAGCAATGCTGATGGGTTGTCCAGAATGTTTAACCGACCTGAACAAGAGACTCATCCAGGGGTGGATTAGTTCTGGGAGGGGCGAGTGTTAGTAAAGATTTCAAATTGTAGATAATTTTCCTTCCATGTGGCAACCCCCAAACTTTTTGCTGTTGTTTTACACCCTGATCTAGACTTTGCCAGAGAAGCGCAGCCTTCTGCCGCACTCCTCTGGGCTTTCGCCCCATTCTTACGGGGAAACTGACATGCCCTTAAAACAGTCAGTACCGAGAAACGTTGTTTTCCGTGGTTCATTTCTCATGTTGCAGCTTTCACGCAATATGACACAGGAGGGCACTGTAAGCTAAGTTACTGCTCTCTTGGGTCTCTAGTCACTCTACAGGCCCTAGACACTCTCTTTGGATTGTGGTGGCAGCGATCGTTTCTTTGTGTTTTGAGCTCCTTTTGGCTGTTTAAGTGTGTTTCTCGCGCTTAGCCCAAAATGGTGGCCTGGCTTCCAAAATGGCCAGACCACGAGGCTCTTTGTCCTGTCCGCTGACCGTCTTGCCCCCTCACCTTCCGCAGGTCGAGCCGACATGGGGCCTTCCTTATTTGGGCATATAATTTCCCGCGAAACACAGATGCTTTCGCAGGCTTCTGCAGGCCTTGTGTGTGCCTCCAGGATGTGGGCTGGGATGTCTGGTCCCAATACACATCCTGGGTGCCAGAGAGTCTAGTGTGTCTTGAACCCCTGGGATCACAGTGGCTCGTGATAGGTCCATGTATGGTGTGAGTGTTTTGTGAGCAGATCTCCCATTGGGTCCTCTCCGTTTTGGCGCGAAGGGAACCCTGGATACTAATCATAGGAAGTGGGGAACATAGGAGGACCCTGATCTAAAACAAAATCTGCCAAAGGTTACCAAGACATTATCCCATTACTGGAAACAGAGTTCAGTTTGTATTATGTGGATGACCATATTATTTTAGATTCAGTCCCTTCAGTTTCAGAAATATTAGCACCATATTTTACTAAACCTATGAAAAATGTGGCAGACCTGCAGGTGGCAAGAGACACCTGACATGGTAGGCAATGTAGAGCTGCAAAGGCCAAGTTACTGAGGGCCCTGAAATCCAACACTGCAGGGATAAAAGAAGAAGTTGCAAGCTATAGAAAATCCTATAATATTCTCCTTAATGAGAACGAAAAGCAAATCGCTTGAGACTTGGGAAGCCCTGATGAAGGCACCCAAGAAAATAACTCTAAAGATTTCTGGAAGATAGTTACGAAAGAAATCGAACCAAGAAGAATTGGATCCAAGCAGTCCTCAAAGAGAATACCTGGCTGGAGCACTTCTCGGCCAATATGTAGAAAATAGGGCAGACTTTCAGCTAGATCACCAGGAAATATTGAACTTGTGTGATTATTATCTTAATATAGCCCCATTAGAACTAACATTGCAGGAAGTATTCATATGCAATCATGAAGAAAGGCCCCCAGTCCATATTCCCTGGCAGACCATTATATGAGTGAACGAGGTGTATGGGCTCTATATCTCCAACTTCTTTTCAATGTCATCTTAAAGACACATAAAAAACACCTACCTGACATGTAGCAAAGATTGCCGCAATCTTCCAAACAGGGGACCTTATACACTCAAAGATTATAGGCCAATCTCACTACTGGATGCCAGTAGTATAGGTTTTGGCAAAAATCTTCAAATCAAACTAGAGGATTGGGTAACAGAAACCAATTCCTTAAGTCATCTGCACACAGGGTTTACAAAATGGTTGAGCACAATCCCTCCATGATCCCGGACACATACATTAACATCAAGGGTGCCATTAGCCAGAATGTTCTGATCTGCACTATGGCAAGCACTCCCTCGCCCCATTGCTCAAGGCAATAATAGAGCTATACGAGAATAGGGCAGCAAAAGTCAGGTGGGCCTAGGAGGAGAGAGCACTAACACCTTCCCAGGTATTAAGGGGGTAAGACAAGGGTGTATTCTTCCCCCCTCCTTTTTAACTTATTTTTTGATGGAGTATTGAGGGAACTCCCATGTAACACATTGGATATTCCCACTATAGGTGGTGATAGAATGTTTTTTCTTCTTTTTGGTGATAATATTGTTGTAATCATGTCTCGCACACTGACGGGCCGTGTTAGGCTGACAGACCATTTTGTTAAGTTTTGCAAGGGACAAGATCTGGAAATTAATACAAACAAAACAGCAATTATGAGATGCGGCAAACATTGTGGTCCCTGCAAAGAACAGATATTATGATCGATGAAAAGAAAATAGAAGTGGTCCCTTACTTTGATTTCCTGAGTGCTAGAATTGCATGAGACAAACTATTGAGGGAACACACTACTGCACATCTGACATTAGCTAGAAAGTCTAACGATATGACAGGTTTTTCAAATCCTTTGCCAAAAAAACGTTTAGGTCCAGAATTAGAAATGTATAGAGCACAGGTCATGGCAGCTACCATGAATGGAGCAGAATTGTGGGGACACCTAAAGGCCCCAGCCATTGCTGTGACAGAAAATAATGTTCTAAAAAGATTACTGCCGGTCTCGGAAAATATGCCTACTACACCGTTATATATGGTACTTGGTGTGTGTTAGGAAAGATTTCAAATTGTAGGTAATTTTCCTTCCATGTGGCAACCCCCAAACGTTTTGCTGTTGTTTTACACCCTGATCTAGACTTTGCCAAAGAAGCGCAGCCTTCTGCCGCACTCCTCTGGGCTTTCGCTCCATTCTTACGGGGAAACTGACATGCCCTTAAGACAGTCAGTACCGGGAAACGTTGTTTTCCGTAGTTCATTTCTCATGTTGCAGCTTTCGCGCAACATGGCACAAGAGGGCACTGTAAGCTAAGTTACTGCTCTCTTGGGTCTCTAGTCACTCTACAGGCCCCAGACACTCTCTTTGGATTGTAAATGAACAGTGCAAGTGAATCGCGGATGGGACTGGTGGCAGTGATCGTTTCTTTGTGTTTTGCGCTCCTTTTGGCTGTTTAAGCGCGTTTCTCGCGCTTAGCCCAAAATGATGGCCTGGCTTGCAAAATGGCCAGACCACGAGGCTCTTTGTCCTGTCCGCCTACCGTCTTGCCCCCTTCACCTTCCCCAGGTCGAGCTGACCTGGGGCCTTCCTTATTTGGGCATGTACTTTCCCGTGAAACACAGATGCTTTCGCAGGCTTCTACAGGCCTTGTGTGTGCCTCCAGGATGTGGGCTGGGATGTCTGGTTCCAATACACATCCTGGGTGCCAGATAGTCTAGTGTGTCTTGAATGCCTGGGACCACAGTGGTCTGTGATAGGTCCACGTATGGTGTGAGTGTTTTGTGAGCAGATCTCCCATTGGGTCCTCTCCGTTTTGGCGCGAAGGGAACCCTGGATAAGAGGAGGCTGGAAATACCAATACCATGTCGATCTCCTGAGTTCGCACGAACAAGGGATATAGGAGCCAAGTATGCTGCAACTACGAGGCTGAACCGAGGAATCGTTGGTGACCCGCTGAAGGACTGCTCCTTTGCACTGCTGTCGCCCTGTGAGACCATTCTGCCCCTGATCGAACGAGAAGGCATGTACTGGTACTTCGACCCTTTGGAATAGTGGGAACAACTATTCTCGGCATCTTCATCATCTCCTGCACGTAAGCCTTCGGAAGCGTCCCTGGGCCATCCAGCGGACTAACCAGCCTACACAGGAGTCTTGCTCTGTTACCGCCGTCAGGTTTTGTTGTACTCCGAGTCCTTAGCACTCTCACACGATTCGTACACTTGGCATTCCCAGGTCTGATGTGAGAAGTGTGCATTGGGCTGAAATACACACGGCCGCTTCGTTGCCCTGCTGTGGTAACAAACTGTGTGGGTTCGCTGCTTTTGGGACATCCTCAACTCTAACTTCTGCTGCCGCGGAATCTACACGACGCCGAGACGTCCCCTGATCATATCTGAACCTGCCAGCACTGAAACTGACGCAGAGAAGCCTGGGTCTGCCTGCATCGGGGACCGGTGAGTAGCAACGCTAGGAACCGGTCGCCCCCCTGCAGTAGCCTGTAGCTTTTCCTCGCTGTGTTAAACAGCACGCCTTTTTCGCACTCGCGCTCTGCTTCTGCCCACAAGTGGAGGCCGCGCTTGAGTAGCGGAGATCTGTTCACCCTCCTTTGTTCACCGCTCTGAACTGCCTGATTTCCTTGAAGAGACTCCCCTTGGCCCGTTGGCACCAGCGTGTGCAGGTTCTTTTGAGCACAAGGCTCCACTCTTCGTAGGGCTCGGACTTCCTTCTAGTTAGGTGGCCTCTGAAGGCGAACTGGGTCTAACGATTACTTGCACTGCCTGTTTTCCTCCCCATCTAGGTGGTCTGCAGATTTCGTCCTCCTAACTCTTTAGACCCTTCGGTATTGTGTATATATTGTATTTGATTGGAATGTGTTGGTTTACTTGAGTTTTATCGTGATTCTTTACTATGGTCAATGTTACAGAGGCCTTGTAATAAATGTGTCTATATTGTTAATATAACACCTGCTTGGAGTGATTTGTAAGTGTCCTTGCTTTGTGTGCTCATTGCGGGCTTTCAGTCACCCTCACCCCTCTTGAGACCTAGTCTTGACTGCCGCGATCGCTACCTTGATTGGTCTGGCTTGTCCAGAGGTTACCCTGTTCCAAGAAACTAGGCTGGCCTTCTGAACCTCTGCCCCTCCAGGACAGAGTTCAGAAATCCATCTTAACAAATTGGTGGAAGCAGTGGGATACGACTCAAGGTATCCAGTGTTGCGCACAGGCGAAGGTATTTCGAGTTATTCCTACCAGGACACGTAGTGAATTGTCGTAGTATAACTTTTAAAAGGCCATAGTCCTATCTAACAGTATGGAAACAAATACCTTGTTAACTTTAAATGCTTCTAAATCCGAAACATTGAAAAAGATGTGTGCTGAGAGAGGTGTCTCCTCTCAAGGCACCAAATTGGATATGATCCAAAGAATCGTGGCGTGGCAAGAAGCGCAGCTTGACGCTATAACTTCCGAGGACAGTGCAGAAGGAGGTGGGGCTGCTCTCACTGCACTGGTCCACCGCGACCATGAGGACAGGGAGGATGTGATGTCTAATGTTTCCTCTGCCAGTGTTGATGGGGAGGCCATTCTTGAATTCAAGAAGCAAGAACTGCTGTTAAGGCAGAAGGAGCTTGATTTCAACATGGCCAAACTAAAAATCGAACAAGCAGAAAAACAGAAAGACAGGGATCACCAGTTGGACCTGGCCAAGCTTCAGGTTGCAAATGGATCCAAGGGTCATGGACATGGGTCTGGGGCCTCCTCTCATCCAAGGTTTCCAAAAGATCTGCTCAGTGTGTATGAGGAAAAGAATGACATTATGGACTGGCTGAATACATTTGAGTATGCACGTGAAGTTCAACAAGTTGACAATGCTGAAAAGATTGCCTGGTTACTCAGCAGACTGCCCCATTCTGGCTGTAGTGCTATTATGGAAATGTCGAAGGCTGAGCGAGCAGATTTTGCAAAATTGAAGCAAACTCTCATTTTAAAGTTTGGAAAACTCCTGCCCAATATTTAAAACGATTCTGAGAGTATAAGAAAAAACAAGGTGGTACTTGGGTATCTTATGTAACCGAATCCTTAAAAAACTTGACTGGCTGGGTCGAAGGTTATAAGGTTTCTAAGTTTGAAGGCATGATAAGTCTTGTCATGCTGGAACATATTTTTGCATCTTCTTCCCCGAAGCTTAAGCAGCATTTGGCTGATTCTAAGGAGATAGATCCAAAGAAACTTGCCATTGCAGCAGATTTATGGGTGTCACATCGAGTGTCCCATAAGGACAAAACTCATCCTGGTAAGCAGGAGGAAGGGAAAAAGTCCAAAGATAAGGAGGGTGGAGAATCTGATAAATCTTCTTCTCAAAAGGGCCACAAAAAGAAAAATAAGGGTAAGACACAAGAGAACTCACAGGGTAGTGGAGGTCAGCCTCCGAACAGAACTCTGGTTATAGTAAGCCTCCCTATGTAAACAGACCCAATGGATCTTGGTTTGCTTGTGGAGCGACTGAACATGTGAAGGGAGATCCCCGGTGTAAGGTTAAACCTTTGGGGGTCCACTCCACTAATCTGGCCTTCTCCTCCTACGAGGAAGAAGAGATTACAGGAGCATCCTTCTCCTCAGACTCCTTGCCCAGTGGGATAGAAGCTGAGGTAGTTTTAGTTTCCCTTGGTTCCTGGGAGCCTAAAGTCGCAGAGACTTATGCTAGGATTCCAGATAACTCCAAGCACTACTTTAAAGACAGTGTGCTAATCAATGGAGTAGATACTCCAGCTCTTAGGGATAGTGGGTGCAGTCGAACTGTAGTGGATTCTTTCTTGGTAGACTCAGAGGAAGTTGCCATAGCTACTCTGATGCCCACTAAGTTGGCTGATGGCCCACCTTGCATGTTTCCAGTAATACCTGTAAATCTTACTTTAAATGGTACAGCAGTCAGGATTCCAGTGAGCATTCAGAGAAACATCCCAGGAAAGGTCTTGTTGGGCAACGATCTCAGAGCTTTAGGGCTCGTGGGAGACACTGCTGACAGACCCTGCACACGGTCTCAAACAGGGGCAGCATTGGCCAAGACCAATGCGCTGCCACAGCCAAAGGGGAAACCCAAGGCTAAAGGAGTAAGAAAATCAAAACGAGGGAAAGAGAATATTCCCCGAACTCACCTACCACTGCGGTGGAGGAAGTTGGTCAATCGCCCGGACCTGACGAGGAGGTGGCGATGCCTGAAGTATTTGACCCAAATGACCATCCTGAACTAAAAGACTTGTTAGTAGAAGGTGGTCCTGACAGGGAAGTATTCAGTAAAGGCCAACGTGAGTGCCCATCTCTGGAAGGCCTAAGGAGACAAGCCTGCTCCCAGCTTGGGGGTGAACCTCCTGGGAAGCATCAGATTTATTGGGAATGTGGACTCCTATATAGTGAGCCCAACTAGTCTACAGAAGGAGACCATAGGAGGTTGGTGGTTCCTCTTACTGTAAGACCCTTCCTCCTGCAGCTGGCGCATGAATTGCCCCTTGCTGGTCACCTTGGTATTAAGAGGACCAAGCAAAGGTTATCCATGCACTTCTACTGGCCCAAGATGGGGGTGCAAGTAGAAAGTCACTGCAGGAGTTGTGCCTCCTGCCAGTTCTCTGGTAAGAGTGGCTCAACAATCCAAGCTCCATTGGTACCACTCCCAGTTGTGGGAATACCATTTGAAAGGGTAGGGATCGACATTGTTTGTCCCCTTGACCCGCAAACATCCTCAGGCAATAGGTTTATCCTGGTGCTAGTCGACTATGCTACCAGATATCCTGAGGCCATCCCATTGAAAACTGTAACTGCCAATTCATTTGCAAAAGCGTTACTTGGCATTTTTGCTAGGGTTGGCTTCCCTAAAAAAGTTGTGTCTGACAGAGGCAGCAACTTTATGTCAAAGTATATGCAGGCTATGTGGAAAGCATGTGGGGTTACCTACACATTCTCTTCTGCATACCACCCCCAGACCAATGGTCTGGTGGAATGTTTCAACAGAACATTAAAGAGCATGATTGGGGCTCTGGAAGAACCTCAGAGAAGAAAATGGGATCTTCTTTTACCATGCTTACTGTTTGCCTACCGAGAGGTACCACAGGAGGGTGTTGGCTTCAGCCCCTTCGAACTTCTGTTTGGTCACCCTGTACGGGGACCCTTAGCCATCGTCAAGGAGGGATGGGAGATGCCCACTCCCCCTATTACTACCAATGTAGTAGACTATGTGCTCGGGCTCAGAAAACGGATGGTACTTCTGATGGGTCTGGCTAGTGATAAATTGAAGGCAGGACAAGCGCTGGTGAAACATTGGTACGACCAGAAAGCTTCCCTCATCAACTTTACACCTGGTCAGCAAGTCCTGATCATGAATCCCATAAGGCCTAGAGCTTTACAGGATAAATTGCCAGGCCCTTACAGAGTGGTGGAGCCCCTGGGTGAGGTTAACTATTTAGTGGACCTTGGAAGGCCTGGACAGGCTCCAAAAGTGTTCCACATAAATAGGCTGAATGCTTTTGTCCAAAGAGTCGAAATCGCAGCACTGCTACTGGCTTCAGATGTTGAGGAAGAGGAGTCTAAACCTCTCCCCGACCTGTTCCAAAGCGGTCCTTCAGATAGCTCCTTTGAGGGTGTCTGAGTGGCCCCTCACCTGACTTCTGATCAGCAAGCTGAGTTGAAAAGTTTGCTTAGGCAATTTTCCCCCCTGTTTTCGCAGTCCCCTGGTTTGACTCCTTGGTGCAAACATAACATAGACACAGGAGACAGCGTTCCTACCAAAAGTAGAGGATACAGGATGTCAGACAAAATATGTTTTTACATTAAGACAGAGCTCAACAAAATGTTAGATCTTGGGGTGATTGAACCAGCTAGTAGTCCTTGGTCCAGCCCTGTGGTTTTGGTTCCAAAAGCAGGCACTTCTGAACTGAGGTTCTGCATGGATTACAGGGCACTGAATGCTGTCACCAAGACAGATGCACACCCCTTGCCTCGAACAGATGAGCTGGTGGATACCTTGGGTGCCTCCAAGTACCTCAGCACGTTTGACCTCACTGCGGGCTATTGGCAAATAGCCTTAGCAGAACATGCCAAGGAGAAGACAGCATTTTCCACTCCAGACGGCCTTTACCAATTCAGGGTAATGCCGTTCGGGTTGAAGAATGCACCTGCCACTTTCCAGAGGCTTGTGAATCATGTGTTGAATGGGTTGGATGAATTCTGTCTTGCATATCTGGATGATATAGCAGTTTTCAGTGCCACCTGGGAAGACCATAAGAAACACCTCGGGATTGTGCTACAGGCTCTTCAGAAAGCACACTTGACCATAAAGGCTAGTAAATGCCAGATTAGACAAGGCTCAGTGGTTTACCTTGGACATAAAGTAGGTGGATGGAGGATACAGCCTCTACCCAGTAAAGTACAAGAAGTACAAGACTGGCCTACCCCCACTACACAGACCCAAGTGAGAGCCTTCTTAGGACTCAAGGGGTATTACCGCAACTTCATGGCAGACTATGGTACCATAGCTGCCCCTGTGACTGCCCTCACCACTCCGAAGAAACCCAAGAAGGTAACTTGGACCAACGAATGTGAGAAGGCCTTCAACGGCTTAAAAGACTCCTTGTGCCAAGCCGCTGTCCTCAGGGCCCCTGATTATCAAAGACCTTTTTTTGTGCAGACAGACACCTCTGACACTGGAATAGGAGCTGTACTATCGCAAGTAGATGAGAAGGGTAAGGAACACCCTATTGGTTTCATTAGTCGCCAGCTTAAGGACAGAGAGCTCAGATGGTCCACAGTGGAGAAAGAATGTTTCTCTGTTGTATGGGCCCTACGGAAGCTGAGGCCCTACCTCTATGGGACCCACTTCACTGTGCAAACTGAGCATAAGCCCTTAAAGTGCCTGATGAACATGAAGGGAGAGAATCCAAAGTTGCTTAGGTGGTCCATAAGCCTCCAAGGCTTTGACTTCACTATTGAACATAGGCCAGGTGTCCAACATAGCAATGCTGATGGGTTGTCCAGAATGTTTAACCGACCTGAACAAGAGACTCATCCAGGGGTGGATTAGTTCTGGGAGGGGCGAGTGTTAGTAAAGATTTCAAATTGTAGATAATTTTCCTTCCATGTGGCAACCCCCAAACTTTTTGCTGTTGTTTTACACCCTGATCTAGACTTTGCCAGAGAAGCGCAGCCTTCTGCCGCACTCCTCTGGGCTTTCTCCCCATTCTTACGGGGAAACTGACATGCCCTTAAGACAGTCAGTACCGGGAAACGTTGTTTTCCGTAGTTCATTTCTCATGTTGCAGCTTTCACGCAATATGACACAGGAGGGCACTGTAAGCTAAGTTACTGCTCTCTTGGGTCTCTAGTCACTCTACAGGCCCTAGACACTCTCTTTGGATTGTGGTGGCAGCGATCGTTTCTTTGTGTTTTGAGCTCCTTTTGGCTGTTTAAGTGCGTTTCTCGCGCTTAGCCCAAAATGGTGGCCTGGCTTCCAAAATGGCCAGACCACGAGGCTCTTTGTCCTGTCCGCTGACCGTCTTGCCCCCTCACCTTCCGCAGGTCGAGCCGACATGGGGCCTTCCTTATTTAGGCATATAATTTCCCGCGAAACACAGATGCTTTCGCAGGCTTCTACAGGCCTTGTGTGTGCCTCCAGGATGTGGGCTGGGATGTCTGGTCCCAATACACATCCTGGGTGCCAGAGAGTCTAGTGTGTCTTGAACGCCTGGGATCACAGTGGTCCGTGATAGGTCCATGTATGGTGTGAGTGTTTTGTGAGCAGATCTCCCATTGGGTCCTCTCCGTTTTGGCGCGAAGGGAACCCTGGATAAGAGGAGGCTGGAAACACCACTACCATGTCGATCTCCTGAGTTCTCATGAACAAGGGATATAGGAGCCAAGTATACTGCAACTACGAGGCTGAACTGAGGAATCACTGGTGACCCGCTGAAGGACTGCTCATCTGCACTCCTGTCGCCCTGTGAGACCATTCTGCCCCTGATCGAACGAGAAGGCCTCTACTGGTACTTCGACTCTTTGGAATAGTGGGAACAACTATACTCGGCATCTTCATCATCTCCTGCACGTAAGCCTTCGGAAGCGTCCCTGGGCCATCCAGCAGACTGACCAGCCTACACAGGAGTCTTGCTCTGTTACCGCCGTCAGGTTGTGTTGTATTCCGAGTCCTTAGCACTCTCACACGATTCGTACACTTGGCATTCCCAGGTCTGAGGTGAGAAGTGTGCATTGGGCTGAAATACACACGGCCGCTTCGTTGCCCTGCTGTGGTAACAAACTGTGCGGGTTCGCTGTGTTTGGGACATCCTCAACTCTAACTTCTGCTGCCGCGGAATCTACACAACGCCGAGACGCCCCCTGCTTGTATCTGAACCTGCCAGCACTGAAACTGACACGGAGAAGCCTGGGTCTGCCTGCATCGGGGACCGGTGAGTAGCAACACTAGGAACCGGTCGCCCTCCTGCAGTAGCCTGTAGCTTTTCCTCGCTGTGTTAAACAGCACGCCTTTTTCGCACTTGCGCTCTGCTTCTGCCCACAAGTGGAGGCCGCACTTGAGTAGCGGAGATCTGTTCGCACTCCTTTGTTCACCGCTCTGAACTGCCTCATTTCCTTGAAGAAACTCCCCTTGGCCCGTTGGCACCAGCGTGTGCAGGTACTTTTGAGCACAAGGCTCCACTCTTCGTAGGGCTCGGACTTCCTTCTAGTTAGGTGGCCTCTGAAGGCGAACTGGGTCTAACGATTACTTGCACTGCCTGTTTTCCTCCCCATCTAGGTGGTCTGTATATTTCGTGCTTCTAACTCTTTAGACCCTTCGGTATTGTATATATATTGTATTTGATTGTGATGTGTTGGTTTACTTGAGTTTTACCGTGATTCTTTACTATGGTCAATGTTACAGAGGCCTTGTAATAAATGTGTCTATATTTTTAATATAACACCTGCTTGGAGTGATTTGTAAGTGTCCCTGCTTTGTGTGCTCATTGCGGGCTTTCTGTCACCCTCACCCCTCTTGAGACCTAGTCTTGACCGCTGCGATCGCTACCTTGATTGGTCTGGCTTGTCCAGAGGTTACTCTGTTCCAAGACACTAGGCTGGCCTTCTGAACCTCTGCCCCTCCAGGACAGAGTTCAGAAATCCATCTTAACAGTGTGACATGCATCAGCAACCAGATTGCTTTCAAACCTATATGCATCTGGTCTTGGGACTCCTCAAAATTCAGGGCTGGTCTAAAAAATATCCTTTCTTACCAGAATGTTCTTTCCTGTAAATGGCTTAGACACATTTAAATGAATCTCCATTTTCTCAAACGAGAATATCACTGGTTTTCACCAGAGGTCATTAATGGGAATACCAGACAAACTGTTATCGACGCACCCATGGACTTTCTAATAGGCCAATATATAACCAAATGTTTGGATTCATCTATGGGATACAGATATTTCTTTTAAAAAAAAACATTTAATGGAAGATTACCTGTGACATATCGAGAGCCCATTCAAGAGACCTTTAGTTTTAAAAATGTGCCTAGATATACTAGGATCTGTGTGATTACTATGAAAATAAATCCAGAAGAAAATGTCGATTTATTTCTCCCCACACGTGGCACTGCAATTAAATGCAGGGGGAGACCCCCTACAGCCCCCATACTTCTGTCATATGTTATATTACCCCAACCCACCCAATCCCCACACATATCATATCATTTTGAGGATATGCTCAGTTTGAAATTCAGCATTTTGTGTTCAGGATTTTCTTTTTCTGTATTTTGGTACATCCTATAGCCAAAGTCAAAGCCAGGTGGCCCAAGAACCTGGCAGATACATGCCCTTTTTGTCCTGAAAACTGGAATTCCTACAACATTTTCTCTTTTTATGTCCACAGCACAGTGACATCAGATGTAGAAATTTGAAAAATTGCCTATTAAATAGAGGTATTCAATGCTTAATTAAAAGAGAAGACTTGTGTGAAAGGGCAAATGCAATAAATCTCCTTTTGCTGTTTGTTACTATCTGGATAAGGCCTGGAGGAGAGAAAATCTAGCAATTATTAGCCCTCAGAATAGCGAATCTACTGTAGTTTTTTAGGTATACATCACGAGTGTAATTATTTTGTTTATATGGAAAATGTAGCACAAATGAAAAGTAAAACTAATATTAATTGATGTAGCAGAATCTTATCAATTTTATAATGATCAGGATTTGCACTTGAAGTGAGAAAGATGTGCTCATTGTTTTGTGGATGGTTAAGGACATGTATATTAATTGTATGCTTTAATGATTTCATTTTATGCACAGCTTTTTTATGTACTTTTATGGTTACATACCGAAATAAAGTAATTATGATGATGACGTGTTACAAATAATACATTACAGAAGTGTGGTCCTTCGAGCAGTTCATAAATTGGTCGGTTCGCCTTGTTTTATCTAATTGACTTTAAACACCACCTGTTCCTTTAAAAGCGAGTCCTGGATTTAATAATCTATGACAAGAAATAAACACACACTGTTGTATGGTTCACCGTGCTATTGTTACCCTTTTACGTTTGCAGACTGAGGCCAGATTATCAAAGATTTGCACTGGTGCTAAACAGTGAGCAGATGCTTTGATAATGCAAAATGGAGCAAGCAGATTTCGTCACATCCATATTATCTAAAATCGTGTGCACTAGGGCAAACTTTAATCAGGCTGTTTTTGCACTATATTTGCTGCATAAAATGCAACCAAAGGTGTCTACTACATTTCTTTCAATGTTACGCAGCAAACATAGCAAATTAAACAGCGTGTGCCGATTTCCCCCGGTGAAAACATGCTGAGATAATAACAATTGGGGCTATACCTTTTTGCTCCATTCTTTATTATCAGAGCAGACAAATTGGTGCTAAATTCATTTGCTCCACTTTTTTGCTGCAGTGCAAATCTTTGATGATCTGACCCCTGGTGGTTACTTATCTTTGGGCCAAGGAACACATAGTGCAGATTTCCCGGCTGGTTGCCTTTAGGCGAGGTTTGCATGGTTGCCCCTGAGTGAGACGGCTAGTGCAAGCAAAGACTCGTTCCATGCCATTTCTTCTTGGACTCCACTGCGTGCTGTGGTGGATATAATGCCAGTAAGTGGGGAAGCGCACTTGGGCACCCTCTTGCAACAATGGCAGGCTAACACTGATGTGCAAATGCTGAACCCATGGAAGAGGCAGGTCAAAGCCATGTGTCTCAGATGCTGGAAGTGTAAAAAATGTGCGAGTGAAGAAATTCGTGTCCTGCCCTTGCTGTGATCGTCAATCACCTGCAACCGGGAAGGGCATAGCATGTCTTTTTATAAAATCAATGGCACACAGAAGTGCTGCCAAGGGTTCTGGGTAATGATCTAGTCTTCAGAGCCAAACAGCATCTCCACACAGGTTAGGAGGCAGCAAGTTCCCACTCCCCACTCCCCGGCGATCTGATCGTGCCTCATATGGCTCTTCAGGCTATACAGCATCCACAAACCGTGTGGTATAACCACCTGCCATATAACTGGGGACATCCCTAAACCCAGCTCAGGAACAGCTGTTCAGCTTCATAACCAAATTGCCTTGAAAAGGACCCCTGAGGGTCGAAATAAGTATCGGCAATGCAATTAAAATACTTGTTGGACATCACAACCAGTGATGTATTTCTGAGTTATTACTAAGAGAGAACACGCTCTCATTCTCATTCCTGATACCTGGTGCGAGTTGGAAGGGTTCAAACCGCAATTGCTTTCTACTTCTGCATGTGACCCATGCAACGGCCCCTCCGCCTTGCTTCTGCCCACTGCACAGCTTTCCCTCCACTTGCCAGCCCGCCAGCAGCCTATCAATACATGCTGGCCACCGGCCTGCCAACTGCACACTGCTCTCTCTCTCTCTTTGTGGTTTCCCTCTCTGTGAACACTTTGCCATAGTAACGCCACTTTTCAGGGGAGCCGGAACACAGTGGTTTTCTCCACAGTTGTTTTCACATTTCTTTGCAGAGACAGTAGCAAAAAGCTTTAGCATCCATAGGTCAGTGCAATGGCATGGATTTGGAGACTAACTTGCAGTATGTAACCTTGCTCCATGATTTTATGAAAGGAGAGGGCATTGTGCAAGCCATTCAGCAAGGAATGCT
Source organism: Ambystoma mexicanum (assembly GCF_040938575.1). Taxonomy (NCBI): domain Eukaryota; kingdom Metazoa; phylum Chordata; class Amphibia; order Caudata; family Ambystomatidae; genus Ambystoma; species Ambystoma mexicanum. The sequence continues at coordinate 410,211,158 of NC_090924.1, forward strand.
AAACCTGTTTCTCCCGTTATCCTCATCACACCAGGATGTGGTGAGCAGGAGGAAAAAAAGACTCCCAATGTGGATGCCAACAGGAGAACAATTCCCTGGATTCCTGTCCCTTATGCCTGACTCTTGGCGGATCACCAGATCTGGGGCACCTCCCTGCCCCCATCCTGTTGGGGAGGAGCACCATGTTCTGGCTTTTGCCTGCCCCGCCTGTCACCTTCCTCAATCCCTCAATCTCTGTCGCTGAAACTGCTTCGGGAAAAGCAGACAAGGCAGGGAGACATTAGGTATGCCAAACATATGCAGGGTTGCCAAAGCCTGAAAGATGCAGTGAAGGCACATAGAACAACAATGGCTCAATTGTCTGTTGCACCTAATAGCCCTATCTCCTATTTCATTAGTCTTCTGTCTAAGCAGGTGTCAGTGAAGCATTAGACAGGAACCAAAAACTGCTTCGGGAAAAGCAGACAAGGCAGGGAGACATTAGGTATGCCAAACATATGCAGGGTTGCCAAAGCCTGAAAGATGCAGTGAAGGCACATAGAACAACAATGGCTCAATTGTCTGTTGCACCTAATAGCCCTATCTCCTATTTCATTAGTCTTCTGTCTAAGCAGGTGTCAGTGAAGCATTAGACAGGAACCAAAAACAGACACATTCGGAATTCCACCCATTTACTGCTACAAACAGGCTTCTTCCCATAGAGTGGGTCTGTACAGTTCTAACCATTGAAAAATGTCTTACACAATGGGTTTTCGCAAAACATTAATATGCACCTTCTCTAATTATATTTTTATTTTATTATTTATAGCGCAAACCTATATCAAGGGCAGCGGAGTGTTTTACACCAGGAGAGTGCCAGAGTCGGGCTCAGCATTTTATACAGCAGCAGAGTACTGTTGGTGGCAGATAAGCAACAGGTCGCCCTCCAGAAGGTTTGGCCTACAATTCCCAACAGGCACTGCAAGCATAGTTAGTCGGTTGAAGGGTGTTTTGGGCCAAAACATCTGCAGGGTGACAGGTTGCCTAACCCTGATGTAGTAAATTGAAGAGATTATGTGAACATTTCTCACGAGATAGTGCAATATGTACAGGCTTGATGGCTGATGCTAGTGGAATATTTGACCTTTTTTTTTGCTTTGCAGTTTCCAGCAGTGATGGTCACGCGTCTTTGGGCCTATGCAGCTTTGTCAAGCTCCTAAGCGCGATGCCCCCCAAGCAGATTACAGGCATGCAGAACGCCTATGCCAAAGGGTGTGGATGTGAGGTGAGTGTGCCTGAAAACACTATCCATTGTTGAACAAAAAAGAGAAATAATTGGAAAAGGGAAGTGAACGGGGTAGATGAAGTCAGGAGGAATGGGAAGAGGGACATGCCTAAGAGCAGGCATGCCAGTGGGAAGGGCAAAAGAAGTGCGTCATGAGAGCTGAACCAGCAGATTAAGCAAATCAAATCCATCCTGAGTAGAATCTTTACTGAAGCTGCTCATTGCTCAGTACAGACTGAAGGGGCTCAGTGTGAGGATGGTGGTATTTTCAAAAGCAGGTGGGATGTTAAATGCCTCCTGTAGCAACCGAGATTTGAAGTATTTATCCCATGCAACATATTGGAAATCTATTTTCTAAATACCGCATGTTAAGGGGTAGAAATGAGTCAGAAAAATATCATGTTTTAGTACAAGATTAAAGTCAAATATTAGTACAGTCCTGCCAATCATGTATTTTTCCCTACGTTTTCGTTTGTAAAAATGCATTTGCTTGCCTGTTTGAGGGATTGAAATGCATGTGGGACAGTAGTAGTTCACGATGCTGCAGCCCAATGGGGGACAATTGTGCACAACACGTTTTTACTGAAGACCCTTCTTTGTATTCTTGCACAAGGGTGGTGAGAATGCAAGCATACCAGTGCTCACCTTCTCTCCCCCTTTGCAATTCCCAGGCATCTTTTTGAGGCTGGAGGATGGAGCTTTGCACTGCAAAAGCTATAAAGACTCTCATAGTAAAAAATAAAGGAGGAAGCTTGAGGTAAATAATAGCCTGGTGAATATGGAAAGTCTTGTTATACCTACGATATAGCCCCACTTCAGCGTAGACAGCAATCTTATTTTTCAGTCGAAGAATAATTATGAAAATGAATTTCTTTGCCGTTCCTACAGAGCGATTCTTATTTCACTGTGTTAAAAAGCTCCTATTTTGTCTCCTTCTCTGCGCTAGATCATCCGTTGTGCTGAGGCGCCGTGTGCGTCTGACCCTAACCAGTGCATCCTTGAAGGTGGTGACTCCGGGAACCAGCAGCAGAACATGATGTGTGCGCCAGATGCAAACGCCATCTGCAGCTGGAAGACAATATGAAATGTGTGTTAGGAAGAACCTCACTCTGGCAGAGCGGTCAGAAGGATACAACCTCCTTCTCTACCATCCAAAGTGCATCCATTTATATCCTGAGTGGGGGTGCAATCAGACCCAGATTCCTGCTCCGACAGGAAATTACTGCGAAGCAACCAAACCTAACTTCACTACCCAAATCTCATGTTTTAGTACATATTTTCATTGAGCATATGAAGATATCAAGTAATTCTTAATGGCAGTCCTATAAACATCTTTACTGTTCCCATGCAGACCCAGCATCTCATGCGGGAACACAAGTAAAGAGAGAAATTAATCAAAACGAGTGCTAAAATGAACAACATGGGCCCAATTCTGAAAAAATCCGGCATCACAAATAGTGCAGTGCATGCACTTTTTTTATATGTTATGTGGTCTTATACCGCGCACTGCTAGCACATGCGTGGTCTCTTGGTGCTCTGGCAGATCTATAAAGGAAGAGGGTTTGAGGGGTTGTTAGTGTGATTGAGAGGGAGAAGAGCAAGGGAGCTTTGATGTGCTGCTGGCAAGTTCAGTTTGGAAAAAACTGTCACTGAGCCATGGCAAATTTTCTGGTTGGTAGCCGTCATGTGGTGTTGATCTATGGTTGTGGCTGGGTGCTCTGTGTGTGCTTGTGTTTAGTTTAATGGTGCATGTTGTCAGGTTTGATGTTTCCGTGTTTTAGGGAATTATCTTGTCACCTTATTCACAAAGGTGACCTGCATGGATCTGTGTTGTTTGACCGTGGGATAATTGTTTTTGGTGGAATTGACCATAGTCAATTTTGCTGTGACTACAATTTTACTGCAGCCAAACTAACCCAATCTATGTCCCCCACCCCACTATAGATCCCTCCACCCCCTCTTACCTTTCCCACATCCGCTGCCTCTCCTGACCCTGCAGTGTCAGTTCCGTCCCTCTAACGCGGGTCGGATTCGACAGCACAATGGCCCCTTTTGTTTTTTCTTTTTTTTTTGTCGCCCGCCTCCAATCTTCAGGAACCCACAAGGCCAAAAATACTGAACATGAGGAGCGGGGGATACCCCCGCAACCCCCACTGCCCATGTTTGGCATTCATTACCAAATTTAATTCAATCAAATCGATAGAATGGTACTGGTCGAATTCAGTCAGATGTACCATTCGATAAATATTATTCGATCAAATTGGGTAATAACACCTGCACATCTTGAGGGGATTGTGTGCCACTGCAAATGATGTGCTGATCAGCCGTCTTGCATACATTAGTGTTCTCCCAACACTAATACACAACTTGCTTTCGAGACCCAGTTCGGTGTTGGAAGATCATCTCACAGCGTTCCGCCCTTAAAGTGCCTGTCACTGCAAAATATAAATAAAGTGAAAATATTTCTAGCTATACCACTGCTGTTGCTAATGAGTCTGTTCTTCATATTTTGCCCAGATTAGGTGTCTCAAATTGTTTGAATATGCCCAGTTTGGGACTTTACACATCTTGAGTATATGTAGCTGAGCTAAGATCTGTTTTCATTAGCATTACCTGATATATAATTCACTTGATCGTTTTCCAATAAACTGTCTCTTGTGAAGGGTGGGATTAGTGGCCATGTGCCCAGTAAATAATAAATATCCAGGGATCCCAAATTCTGGTTTCCTAAATTCTCTGTGCGCCAACCAGCAAATCTTGCACCTGATTCTATAGGCATTCCATATTATTGCCTATTTTATGATGATGTTAAGGTTTTGTGAACTACTTTGCACTGTTTCTTCATTTAATAAAAATGCTTTCAAATATTGTCTTTCCTGACTTATGTTCTCAAGTCTTCCTTTTATTGGGTATTTATTTCCTTTCAGTTCAATTCTGTGTATTTAAATCATTTTAAGGTACTATAATGTCATTGGCAGTTTTAGTTATATGATGAAAAACTACAAGGTCAAATCCTTAGTGGTTTGTGAATGTCAGCCAAACCCTGACATGTTTTAATGGACACCAACACACATAAACTCTGATATGCATTTATTATTTGAGATGTAATACATTCTGTGCTAACCAGTTGCTTGACATTCTTAACTGAGTTGGGTGATGAAAAAAAACTGTGCAATAATACAATATATACTTATGGGTATACATTGCACTACTGGCACGTAAGTAATACTTTTCATAGAACAAGGTTTAGTTTGTTTTTCATTTATGAAACCATATTTTGAATCAAACTGTACAGTGAAATGGTCATAGTAATCTAACAATATAATAAAAGGCCAGATGTATGTTTGTCCCTGTATGTTTGTCCGATGCAGTAGCTTCACCTGTTGCTACTGCTAGAGGGAGCTGTTGGCTTAGGGTATTTAATGAACCTACTGTGTCAATGAAAACCTGCACTTTGGCCCATGTACACAGGCCTGTAGACTAGTCTGTAAAAAAACGAATATGAGGTATACATAATCAATTTCTGTCTTTATTACACACCAACAACACAATGCTGGTATCCAACATCACCACACGCTATAGTTGGCCTCGCTGTTACTGAACTCATACTTTTCCTACACCTTTTTGTTCAGTGATTTGTTTATACTTCGCAATATAATACACTCAGGAGCTCCTTATGGTCCTAAGTGTAATTTGACGATGGGGAGCCGCTACGTTTGCACTGCAAGTTGTGTTCCGCCCACCCCCTCTCTCCACCATGCAAATGAATGAAAATGTGTTGTGGCATGAATGGAAGGCATTAAAGCCTTATTCAAGGATTGCACACCTTCCTTTTACATTACGCCAAAATGAAGATGAGCTCTGCAGTGTGTAACACTGGTCACAGTGATTTCACCAATCTTTAGTCATACCCATTGGCTTTCCTAGACAACAGTGTAATCATGCTCAAGTACAGTGCCCATAGCTGGTTTGCACTCTGCCCAGACCATGGCCTGTGGCACAGTGTCACTGTCACTGTCTGCGGTGTCCAATGTGCTGAGGGTAGCACACATGGAATCTTCCACAGTCATGCATCCGGCACACTTCTCTTGCCTGCTTTACTCACAGATGTTACCTGATTGTATTGAGGCTTGGGCATACCCTTGATGAAGCCCAAACAGTATACACTCTCTGCTTGCTGGAAGTTCTCTACTGACATGGTCTGTGGCTATGCCCAAGACATACTTCTGTCCCCATTATATGTATGGCATGACAATGGGAAGCCCGGAAACTCGACTCACAAAACATCACAGTTGTATTCGCACCAAGAACTTTAAGGCACCAATGGTCAAGCATTTCCTGTTAAGAGGACACACAAAGGAAGGTATTAGGTAGACCATTCTAACAATGACCTTGGATCCAAATGTTGAAGATCGTCTTTTTTCATTTTGGAGCAATGACTTATTTTCAACACTAAGAGTTACATTACAGGACTGAATGAGTTCTTCTTTTTGAGTTACATTTTTGTTTGGAAGAAATTGTTCCATGCAGTCTGTTTGGCATTTGTCTGATATTACTTATTTATTGACTTACATCACTGAATGATTCACCCCTTTTCTTATTTTTGTAAATATATTTAAAAAATCCTGTAATATTATAAGTATGTAGTTCCTCCTTACATTACACAATATTTCATTCGATCATGTCCACTGTTGCTGCCAAATTTGAAATCACCTCTTCTTCATCTCAGAAATTTCCCCTGAATTCGGCAACATTAATTGTTCACTTTATGTAATTTGTGTTCTCTTTCACTGGTTCTCTCAATATTACATAGCATGGCGGCAAATGTGCCATTGTGCCAATTTGGCACATCAGGAAGTCAACTCTTCTAGATCTCAGTAAACCCGCATCAAGGAACTTCCTAAAGGGGTAGTTCACTCAAAAATGTTATGTTTTAAAAAGGTTGTCCATAATAATAAAAAAAAAATACATTGGCATGGTTTAAAAAAAAAGATCCTATGGGAAATCATTTCGAATGAGACCGTTAAAGTCTTCATTTTCAGCCACTTGGGTGCAACCATTTTGTAAGCTGAATCAGTTTCAGTTGTAAAAGTTAATTATTTGCTCTCGCGGCAACAATCATGCTACTGGGATTGCTGCTGGAGAGCAGAGCATTTTTCAACATAAAAACATAAAAATGCTTGGCCTTGTGAAAGGATTCAGCATCTTTTCACAGTCTGCATGTTTGTGATTTCTTTGGCACCTTGCCTAGACTGGCAAATGGAAATATTTGCACAGGTTGTGTGTGGAATCTCATACGTAACCACGGTTTTTCACCCAAATTGCAGAATGTTCGTGCCAGCTCTCCACATTCCAGAGTCTCTTCAATTGCTCGGATCTGAAGCTAGAATGGGGTGCACGCCCCACTGCATATCCCTCCTCTCCCCCCTCAAAGTGCAGGCACACAGGCTGGGGCGTTGCTAGGGGGGGCTAAGGGGGATATAGCCCCTGATCTTTTGGTTGTAGCCCCGGATAGAATCTCAGGAGCTACAGCCAAAAGACTAGCTAGCCCCCAATCCCAACAGTTCCGACACCAGAGTAGCCCTGGGTCTTTTCCAGACCTAGCAACTCCCCTGCACACAGGTCTAAGGTAGGGCCTCGCAGAATGACTGTGCTGGCAGATTCTCAGCTGGTAGGGGCGAGCAGAAAGAGTCACAACAGCATAAAACTAGATTGCACGTTTTGAGATGCTTACCCACTGTAGACATGCAGTCAGGCACAAGAGCGCTTCAGTATTTAAATGTTAAGAAAGGGTCCAAGACTACACAACTTCTTTCACACACCATTTTCTGTTTCATGTGCAATGCCAGCCCAAGGATTGCTTCACTCTCTGCTGTCTAGCATACGACGTGCACGTTTAAGCTTCTTCTACACTTGCGCCCAATGAATCGACAGTGGCAGAGAAAATGCCCCTCTCTCTCGTACTGCTATCCCATAGTAATACACGTACAGTTCAAGCGTACTAATCACACCCTACCTTTCTCTGGCTTAAATGGAAATCGAGATGAGGGCCTCTTCCCCAGCCCCTTGTGCTTGCAGTGTTGTTTAAGTGCACACTATTGATGTGTATACAATGCCTGCTCGCAGGCTTGCTCCTATGCCGAGCCCAGGCCCTGCTGTGGGCTGTGCGCTGCAGACACGTTATGCGATGTTCTTCGGATGCTAATTGCTTGAAATGTTTAATTAATAACTGCAACATTATGTTCCTGGCTGGGGCTTCCATCTGTGCTCTAGCAGTGAGTAAAGGCCTGATGGCATAGAGGGAGTGTTCGTTATTGTGAAGAACGGGTTATTAGCAAAGATTCTTTTGCGCCTGTGATCTGCATGCACAATGCATGCTTATTGAATTAATGCAGAGGAAGTCTGGGAGTTGTAGTCTATTTTCCTTTGCATTTCTATTTTGCTGTGTCTCAGTGGGTAGCTACCTGTGAGTAGCTGTTACTAGACAGCGCAGTGTTGAAGTGTGCAGTCTCCTTGCTGAGACAGAGCCAAATAGAAATGCAATGAAAATAGACTACAACTCCGAGACTTCCCGATGTGCATACAGATCACAGGCGCCAAGTGAGTTAATTGGAACACACTGATTTGAGGTGGCAAATACACACAAGAGAAGAAGTGACTTGTTTAGGTGAGTGAATGCTGATCTTGAGTTATCCTACAATTGAGATACCTTTAAAAAGAAGTGTGAACAAATATTGGGTGGTGCGGAAAAAAAAGTGCCGGTATTCGTGGATACCAGCACTTTACTTGCCTGCCCCACTACGGGTTTGCCGGTGGGGAACCTAGGTTACACCCAGCTAAAAGCTGGAGGTAAGGCAAGCACCCTACCAGCAAAAAACATAAACCTCATTACTGCCACTGGCATTGCCAGGGGGGTAATGACAGCATATCCCCTCCTGGAGTCCAATGGGAATCCATGAATGCAGATTTACACTGTCCTTCCAGCACTAGTAATCCGGCTGGAATGACGCTATACCGAGTGCCAGTAAAGGTAATTACCAAATGCTGGTATCCTGGCGGTTGTACCGCCAGGATACTGGCATACTCAGAATGAGGCCCAATGTCCTTCTATCTCTTTCCCCCTAGTTCACCTACCCCTACTTATTGCCAGGCACAAACTAGAAAGTACTTCAAAAACATTAAAATAAGCCAATTTAGGGCTGGGTCCTTACAGCAAACATAAGTCATGTTTTTACCATTATTTTCATCAATAATCTTCATCAGAAACTTTACTTTAGTTTATTCCCTCGCTTTCATTTTTCTCTCTACATTATTTGAAATCACCATCAAATGTTCTGCTCCTGATAGAAATCCCACACCAGAAATGAGATTGAAACATGTAGGATCATGTTTCTGTTCACGTTTGGACATGGAATGCATTAATTTGTAATTTTGTCATGTGTATTATTGGATATTTGTAGAAATATGTTTTGTCATCGATGTAAAAATCGGACCAATCGTTTTTTTAAAATGAATGTGCCTGTAGGTTGATGTGCAACATCACACATGTTGTGTAGGGTGATACTGTATTCTTTTTGTAAAAAAGCTCAATTAGATATCTTTTTAATTGTGAGGAATATTTTTCAGATTTTCAGACATTTATTTATTGGAGATTTGTATGGCAAGCAAACAAAAAATGGTGTTTCAAGGCACCACAAGACAAAAAAATGGGGGGGGGGGAGAAAGATAACAATAATGGTCCTACTAGGCATTGTGACATTCGGATCATGCAAGTGCAGTAACAAGAAGTGTGGTGGGAGGTGGGAGTGCCGTTCAGCGTGTATTACGTAGTGTTATGGTGGGAGGAGAAGTGCAGGGTAAAGAGGGGAAGAGTGCAAGTGATATGGGGCCTAGGAGGAGGGGCAGAGGGAGACAGCGGCTAAGCGTGTGTTAAGGGGAGGCTAGGAGGGCTAGGAGGGCAAGTGCCAGGGATTGCATGGGGTGCAGGGGTGAGGGTCCCGTGCTAAGAGGGAGGAGGAGGGTGGACTGGGCAGGGGGGTACTGGTGCTCTGTAGAAAGAAAAAATAGGGTTTTGAGGAGCTTCTGGAACTTAAGGAGATCCGGCTCAAGCCTGAGAGGGGCAGGGAGATCATTCCAGAGGATAAACCCCAACTGTGTGCTTAAAGAAGCATCTGATCTGCAGAGAGTTGGAGCTACAGGACCGAAGAGCTCTATCAGGAAGATATTTAGGGAGAGAGAGTTGGATGTAGCAGGGTCTGAGGCCCCAGAAAGCCTTGTGGATGATGCAGAGGAACTTGAACTTGATCCTAGCAGCAACCAGCAGCCAGTGAAGAGATGTTAGGGCTGGAGAGATGCAGTCCCTGGGTTTGAGGCCAAGGATAGGTCTTGCAGTACTATTCTGGATTAGTTGAAGGGGGTGAAGGGAGGAAAAGGGGAGTGCGAGGAAGAGGCTGTTGTAGTAGTCCAGCCAAAAGAGGATCAGCGCTCTGAAGACATAGAGTTTTTGGGGCAAGAGGAGGTGCAGCTGATAGTGGGACTTCTAAGCAAGGTCCACGATGTGAGGAGAGAGGGCGAGAGAGGAGTCAAAGGTGACATCAATGTTACTTACCTGACAAGAGGGTGAGGGGAGGAGACCCATAGAGGGCGGCCAGAGGGTAGGAGGGAAGGAAGGGGCTGGGGTCCCAATGAAAAGGATCTCACTCTTACTGGCATTAAGGCAGAGATTATTGGCAGCACTCAATGCCTGAATAGCAGTCAGGCAGTCAGGGATGAGAGAGGAGGAAGAGGAGGCATTAGAGGGAAGCTTGAAGGAGAGTGTCATGTCGTCTGCATAACACTGGGAGTGAGGCAAGAAGGAAGAGATCAGGTGGGCCAGTGGGGCAAGGTAGATGTTGTAGAGCCACTGCAAGAGGATAGAGCCTTGAGGGACGCTGCAGGTGGAGAGTGGGATAGGGGAGAGAAAAGGGCCCAGTTGTACCTGGGAAGGTCGGTCAGAGAGGAATGAGGTCAACCAGTCCAGTGCCAGGCCTGTGATACCAAGGATGTCACAGAGTCAATTTGCTAGGGTGGCAAGAGAAAGATCCAGGAGGATAAGAACGTATGGAATCGAGATTTGAGAGCAGGTCATCACGTGCGTTCAGTAGAGCAGTTTCCTTGCCTGTGGCTGCTCTGAAGCCAGAATGATGGTCGTGGAGACAACCAACAGATTCAGTGTGCTGGATCAGTTGGGAGATGACCAGCTTCTCCAGGAGTTTGCAGAGGAAGGCGGTAATGGAGATAGGGCAGCAGTGTTGGGGAGAATTCTCAGAAATGTGCTAATTCCTTTCTACCTTAGAGACCCCCAGCTCTTTTTCTGGACTCAGGGACTTTAATTTCTTGCCTGGAGAGAGTGAGACCCTTTTTTCCCACTCTCTCATGTATTTTAATGTGATTTTTAACTTTGTGTTTCTTTTGGTTGTGGAGTCTGACAAACTCCATAGGCATCATCTTTTGCATTGTGTCACACAGCACCTTCAGTGCAGTGATAAAGGGAAGTCTTTCAGATTTCCCAAAGGTTTAAATACCTTCTCTTGGATAAACTACTGTTTCCAAGAGCAGTGAAGTGAAATTGACTTTACTTACACTTGTAACTTTCTAGACCCAGCACACACTATCTTACAATCGGGTGCTTGAGGGGATACTTAGTATCCCCTTTGTCTAGCTTCTCATGTAACATTTTTATGTTACCCTTTCCTCGATGAATGGCTGGTGGCAGTAGTTTACTTTTAACTACCGTCATGTGCCTTTACCACGGGCTGCATTCGCAGCTGCAGTGAAGCACCCAAGGGTACCATTTTTGCCAAAGTGGCCCAGTCTTCTTTTTTCACCATTTCTTGGTGGAAAGGTCCTTCTTCAGATTTACTCTGCGCGCCATGTTTGGTCCCTTTGTTCCTTTTGTCTTTGGTGGGATTCATGAGTGAAGCCCCCCTCTGGCTCCAGGGAGTCTGGCGGGGGAAGGAAGCGAGGGAGGTGCCCACAACTCCCTGTTCCTAGTCTCCTAGGAGACAGGAATGCACTCTTAGGTGATTGGGTAAGGACAGCCACCCTGCTGGGTGGCTGACAGCTGGGCTGGAATGAATGGGAGAAACCTGCATAAAAGGCTTTTTGACTTGGAAGGCAGAGTCGACCACTGGACGAAGGAATCCGAAGAAGAACTTGAAGGAGATGGCTGCTGCAACTCCTGGACTGTTGGTTTACCCGGTGAAGCCCGGCTGCTGTGCTGAAACTCCAAATTCGTATCGACAGAGAAGCCCCTGCAAGGACAACTTCTCCCTTTGAGTTGATGGGAACAATCAACTCCAAAGTAATCCACCTGGACATCCACTTGGAGCTGGTTGAAATTCCACTGCAGTTGCTGTCGGAACCAAATAGGAAGGGAGAGGAACACCCGATTGAGTGCATTGCTTTTAAGCTGGCCAAGAGCTCCAGGAAGATCCTCCAGACTCCCAGGAAGCAGGACTGACCGAGCCTGATTCACCTCAACAGAGTGCTGGACCCCAGATGCAAGGAAAGCCCATCTCAACAACCAGGAACCGCGGTGTTGCTATTTGCGGTAGATGTAAGGAGCTGAAACACTGAAGTGCCACTTGTCTGAAGATTGCCGGTTGCGGTCGGTGACCATCCCATTGCAGTGCCGGATTCCCCAGACGTCTTCCCCCTTGTCCCCACGACTGAGGCCCAGGAACAACAGGATCTGCAGAGCTGCACAGGAACTGAAGTCATCTGCTGCCTTTTTTCTTCAACCTAAAGGTACTGTTCAGTCTCAGAGAACGTACCTCTTGTTGTGTAACTGCACTTTTTCTCTGATGGTGAGACCTGTTGTGGTTGCTCTGTAGAATTGATGATAGCTTCTTTAATTCACAAGCCTAAACAGCTTGTGGCCCTGCTTTGAATTCTTCTTCTCTAGAAAGACTTTTAAAACATTGTGCAAGACTTTTACTTAATGGCTCTTCTTCCCTCTGAGATTGTGTTTTGTCTTCCTTTCAGGAGGGTGTTAATTAACTTTGCATTGGGGGTTACCAAAAGTACTTCTTTAGGAGGATTGATTTCTGGACTTTTCTTTTTCTTCGTTTCTTCTTCGTTTGTAAAAATAGTTTTGTACAATTAAATCAAATAAAAGAAAGAAAATAAAGAAAAAGTACTTACCAGCTTCAGAAAATGTGTGTGATCTCTTGTTCTGTTCTAATAACCTTTTTCTTTGCCAAACTCTTAAATCTGATTCTAAATGCAAACAGTGTTATATTAATGTCCACAGTGTCCTAGTTACTAAAGTCACCTGAGGGTGTAGGAAGTGTCTGTGTGCCATCCCAAAAGGGTACTTATTAGTTTAGAAATATTAAGAGTGTGGATTTTGGAGTGTATTTGTGTGTTACTATTATATTGCCCCCTTCTGAAGAAGGCTTACTCTAACTGACTGTTAAATCAATAATTGTTTAATCAAGAAACCTTGTGTGTAGGAGTCTATTTGAATACTTGTCACTGTGAATCTCTATGTAACTCCCCTACAGCTCACATTGACCTCTCTTGAGATAAGCCTGGCTGCTCATCACACTACCAACCTGTGTAGTACAGACTTATACCAAAGGTTTGGTTCCTATTGCCAGGAGGTCAGGGTTGTTGTAGTGCACCCAAAGGGTACTGCATACAATCTTGCCTAACAGTTAGTCAGGCGGGAGGCCTGGGGAACGCTTGAGGAGTAGTGGGAAGGAGCCAGTGGCAAAGGAGTGATTATAGAAATCGGCCATGGCTTGAGGAAGGAAGGCAGTGTTGTCCTTGATAGTTCTGGAGGAGCAGGGGAGCACCTGTTTGGAGGAGACTTTCATAGAGAGGACTAGAAACCTCATGCGGTGCTATGGCAGAGAAAGAGGAGAGTATGGGGAAGGGAGTCCTGAGAGCTGGGGGGCAGGGGGTTGGGAGGCAGGAAGGGAGTAGAGGAGTGTGAGGACAGGATGTCCTGAGTTTTTGTTAAGAAGTCGGAAGCCAGTGAATTAGAGAGGCTCAGGGATGGCAGGGAAGAAGTGGAGACTGCAGTAGGATTGGCGAGTTTGTTGCAGAATTTAAACAGTTTGCTGTGTTGTTAGTGGCCCCAGAGATGCAGGCTTGGATATGGGCCCTCTTCTTCGAACAGATGGAGAGTCTGTATTGCCTTTGTAGCAGGCTGCAGGACAGTCTGTCAGAGGATGTGCCTGAAGCCTGCCACTTCCGCTCAGCAACTTTGTACTTGCGCTTCAGAGAGGCAAGGTTGGAGTCATACCAGCAGTTGAACTTGGAGCCAGGCATCATGCGGATCCTCATGACAGGAGCAAAGATATCAAGGGTGTTGGTTATAGAGAGGTGAAGATTACTCAGGGCAGAGTCAGTGTCAAATTCTGTCACAATTTACAATTCTGAGGTGGATATGCACATATAGGGTTTGTTTTGTCTGTATATCCTGCTTCTGAGATACCCTTCTGTTCCATTTCAACTATACTCGGATGTTATCACAATCTACCCAAAACTACACTCACTAATTCAAACAACTCCCATTCCATTAATGTTCTCCAACAATCACAATAAGTGTGATGCTGGAAATGCATTGGAGGAACAGGGCCTCCTTGTCCTTGTCCTGTAGTCCTTTTTCGTGCATGTTCTGGCAGTGCAGCACTTCCTCTTTTTTGGTCATGGTGAACAGACCCTTGGGATACCCTTCTGGCACCCAGGGGTGGGAGTACAACCCTGTACTCCTAGTGTATGTTTTTGGGCACCTGTGTGTGGCCCATAGAGCAGGGTATGGGCTGGTGGCAGCTCCATGCTGAATTTGACAGGTGCTCTGAGTATCCTCCATTTCGGGATACCGAGGCCCTGCCATTGGAATCAGTTGATTCCTAATAGGAAAGATGATGGCCCCTGTGGCCTCTTGTTTTCTGTCGCCTGTTACCTTATTTTTTCCAAAGTCCCTGGAAGCCCTGACTCTGTCCCTTCCCCCTGACTGACTGTTGGGTGGAAGTTCCATATATGGTATTGGGGGAAGTCCAGGCCAGACTGGCTGGTTCCTTCCCAATGACTGTATGTTGTGGGTACGCCTGTGGGATGGGACCTGGGTGAATGGAGTGTGTGATGAATACGCATTTCATGTTATGGGTGTCTAGTATCTGGTGGTTGACTCTGTCCCTTCCCCCTGACTGACTGTTGGGTGGAAGTTCCATATATGGTATTGGGGGAAGTCCAGGCCAGACTGGCTGGTTCCTTCCCAATGACTGTATGTTGTGGGTACGCCTGTGGGATGGGACCTGGGTGAATGGAGTGTGTGATGAATACACATTTCATGTTAGGGTGTCTAGTACCTGGTGGTTGACACAATGAAAGACAGCCCTGCCTGAAACTACTATGAATGCAGTGTGGAGTGCTGAATGGCAGAGTGCTTGTCCGAATCCACATTGCGTGTTGTGTCTGGGCAGAGAAGAATGGCCTGAATGCCCTGTGAGGCTGATTGGCTGCCTGCCTGCCTGAATGCCCTTCTGAGTGATTGGTTGCCTGAGTGTGACCCAGCAAAGTTAATTGGAGATCAACAGTATATCTGGGGACCTCTCACTGATGGAAATCATTCAGAAGCTGAAGTTGATACTTGATCCCGCTGGAAGAAGAAGAAGAATTGCTGCTGCTGTCCTTTGCTAATCTGAAAGCTGTGTGACTGTCAAGGAACTGATCCAAGAGAGGACCTGGCTAGGAGACCTCTTCCCGAGCTACCAGGGACCATTGTGCACCAGCTGATCTTTGCCAAAGCTCCCTGGATGTCAGACCCTTCAAAGGCTGCCGACCGGAGAAGGGGACCACTGCGGAATCACAAAGCGAAGCGCCCGGACATTGAAGTCCATCACCGTCAACAACCTCCGTCGAAGACCGTACCCGCAGTGCCTAAGACATTTGAAACAAGAACTCCCTCGCTCATCCCCGACGGCCGCTTTGTCCCGCTGGTGAAAGTCAAGGCCACTGACAACCGAGGAAAATCCGCTGCTGGGTTTCCCGCCACCCAAAGACCGCAGAAACGCTTACGACTCGACGCCCTTGTGGGGCCAAAGTTCTTAATTATCTCTTTGCAGCAACAAACTCTCATCGTCAAGGTGCACCACATGCCTCAGCTTTCAGGACGTTTTCGACCGATCGTCAATGAGTACCGCAAGAACCAAAGCTGCTGCCACAACGACAGTGTTCACCCTTTTCTTCACTGACTCTCGACAACCTGTGGCTCCTGCCTGTTAGGAAAGATTTCTTAATTGTGGGTAATTTTCCTTCCATGTGGCAACCCCTAAACTTTTTGCTGTTGTTTTCACCATGATCTAGACTTTGCCAGAGAAGTGCAGCCTTCTGCCGCACTCCTCTGGGCTTTCGCTCCATTCTTACGGGGAAACTGACATGCCCTTAAGACAGTCAGTACCGGCAAACGTTGTTTTCCGTAGTTCTTTTATCATGTTGCAGCTTTCGCGCAGCATGGCACAAGAGGGCACGGTAAGCTAAGTTACTGCTCTCTTGGGTCTCTAGTCTTCTACAGGCCCTAGATACTCTCTTTGGATTGTTAATGAACGGTGCAAGTGAATCACGGACGGGACTGGTGGCAGCGATTGTTTCTTTGTGTTTTTGAGCTCCTTTTGGTGTTTAAGCGCGTTTCTCGCGCTTAGCCCAAAATGGTGGCCTGGCTCCCAAAATGGCCAGACCACGAGGCTCTTTGTCCTGTCAGCTGACCGTCTTGCCCCCTTCACCTTCCCCAGGTCGAACCGAAACAGGGCCTTCCTTATTTGGGCATGTACTTTCCTGCGAAACACAGATGCTTTCGCGGGCTTCTACAGGCCTTGTGTGTGCCTCCAGGATGTGGGCTGGGATGTCTGGTCCCAATACACATCCTGGGTGCCAGAGAGTCTAGTGTGTCGTGAATGCCTGGGACCACCGTGGTCCGTGATAGGTCCACGTATTGTTTGAGTGATTTGTGAGCAGATCTCCCATTGGGTCCCCTCCGTTTTGGCGTGAAGGGAACCATGGATAAGAGGAGGCTGGAAACACCAATACCATGTCGATCTCCTGAGTTCTCACGAACGAAGGAATACAGGAGCCAAGTATCCTGCAACTACGAGGCTGAACCGAGGAATCGCTGGTGACCCACTGCAGGACTGCTCCTCTGCACTGCTGTCGCTTGGTGAAACCCTTTCTACCTCTGATCGAACGAGAAGGCCCGTACTGGTACTTCGACCCCTTGGAATAGTGGGAACAACTATTCTCGGCATCTTCACGTAAGCCTTCGGAAGTGTCTCTGGGCCAACCAGCAGACTGACCAGCCTACTCAGGAGTCTTGCTCTGTAACCGCCGTCAGGTTGTGTTGTATTACGAGTCCTTGTCACTCTCACACGATTCGTACACTTGGCATTCCCAGGTCTGAAGTGAGTAGCGTACATTGGGCTGAAATACACACGGTCACTCCGTTGCCCTGCTGTGGTAACAAACTGTGCGGGTTCACTGCGTTTGGGACATCCTCAACTCTAACTTCTGCTGCTGCGGAATCTACACGACGCCGAGACATCCCCTGCTCGTATCTAAACCTGCCAGCACTGAAACAGACGCGGAGAAGCCTGAATCTGCATGCATCGGGGACCAGTGAGTAGCATCGCTAGGAACTGGTCGCCCTACTGCAGTAGCCCATAGCTTTTCCCCGCTGTGTCAAACAGCACGCCTTTCCGTACTCGCGCTCTGCTTCTGTCCACAAGTGGAGGCTGCGCTTGAGTCACGGAGCTCTGTTCATCTTCATTTGTTCACCGAACTGAACTGCCTGATTCCCTCGAGGAGACTCCCCTTTTGCCCGTTGGCACCGGCGTGTGCAGGTACTTTTGAGCACAAGGCTCCACTCTTCGTAGAGCTCGGACTTCCTTTTAATTAGGTGCCTCTGAAGGCGGACTGGGTCTAATTATTATTCGCACTGCCTGTTTTCCTCCCCATCTAGGTGGTCTACACATTTCGTGCGTCTAATTCATTAGACTCGTTTGTATTTGTATATATATTGGATTTGATTGGTATGTGTTGGTTTACTTGAGTTTTATTGTGATTTCTCGCTACGGTCAATGTTACAAAGGCCTTGTAATAAATGTGTCTATATTTTTAATATATATATATATAATATAACACCTGCTTGGAGTAATTTGTAAGTGTCCTTGCTTTGTGTGCTCATTGCGGGCTTTCAGTCACCCTCACCCCTCTTGAGACCTAGTCTTGACCGCCGCGATCGCTACCCTGATTGGTCTGGCTTGTCCAGAGGTTACCCTGTTCCAAGAAACTAGGCTGGCCTTCTGAACCTCTGCCCCTCCAGGACAGAGTTCAGAAATCCATTTTAACACTGCCTTAAAGGGAGTACACTCAAGAAGGGCCCGTCGACCACTCATCGAAGAACTCTACGAAACCAGGTACTTTGGGGTCGTGGAACCTTTTAGGAAGAATCGAGACTATATTGAGCATAATTGGACTGGGCTTGTCAAATACGCTTTATTTATAGGTTGCCCAGGTAGGGGGATACTCACACAGAACTGTCTCATGGTAGTGGGATAGACTGTTCTGCCATTGCTTGATTTAACTTGCTTTCTTTCTGTAGTCTATCGTTGAATCATCTTACAATCTGATTCGTATGCTATTTATATTATATTTATATATATAATTTATATTCGTATGCTGTGGGCCCATTTCAAAGGAATCAATAGTTAAGATTTGTACCACGTAGACCTGTATATATTTGCCGTTATAGTATTGCCAGAGTACAAAGTTTTATTGTGATTGTGTATATAACTTGAACCTTATTTATATAAAGACTGTGTTTTCAATAACATCGTGTGGACATTCCTTTGTGGGTGCTTTGGGACTACACTGTACTTAAGAACCAGCCCACATCACCTCCTGAGAGCTAAGCCTTGATTGCTCGCCACTTTTTATAACTTAGAAAATCTTGGCTGGGGTGCTCTGTGCTACGACTCTGCTATATAGAGAGCATGAGTACAGTTACCCCCTCCAGTCTTTACAATAAGCCCAAACAAAAAGTACTAAAAACAGACAATACACAAATATAAAACAACAAAGCTTACACCCTACCCAACCAGTACCAATCTCATTATTCACCATGAATCACTCCACATCCAGATATAGAATATATCAAATTCAGCACAGCATCCCCACACACACAATACCACAAGCCATGCTCCACCACAACACTTCACTACACAGTACCACCCCCATTATCACCCATTTTAAATCTGCACAAGAGCCCCACCACTCAGTTCACAACCAATGCCACATAAACAGTACAACTCCAGACTACTCACCAGACCATAACTTCTCTACATTCACTACACTCGCGAACAAAATACGAGGCCAAATTCACATTTGTTTAATCAATGCTAGATCAGCAATAACATTCGTACCACACACCTGGGTTCTTATAGAAGACTTTAATCTAGATGAATTGGCCAAAACAGTAATATGGTTTACAAACAATTACATGACAACTCCTAAATCTCTTCTTCCAAATGACTTCAATGTTAAAACACTCAACAAGAGACTTAAAAAAGGCAGAGGCATAGCTCTCCCATACCACAAGGTTTGCACCGCACTTAGTGTCACCACCATCCAAACAACTGCCCTAACATTTGTCATAAGCAACACATCTTCCGGCCCCAACCCACACTCCCAAATTGAATGGGACTCTTTCCAACATCTCCACCAGCACACATGAATTCCTTGTACTAGCCAATATCAACATCAAACTAAATTATCACAACTACACCACACCACACTCCTTCCACAACAGCCTCTCTGTCCATAACATGGACCTCTGCTTTCAAGGCTCACATGCCAGAAATTGTATTCTATTGACATTATATCATCTTCAAGCCTCCCTCTCCCCAAAGCAACTTGGACTGCACTAGCATGGAGTGACCAACCCTTACCTCCTTGCTAACACCTGGTCGCACAACACTCCATCCATCTCGCACACAAAATAATGCAGAGCCCAGAAAATGTTCTTCAGATCAATGAAACATCACCTGCCAAAACATCAACAAAATCTTCCTCCAACTCCATCATACAGTCCCTCACCACCCGCACAGACATCTTGCAAAACATTTACCATGTAATTGCCACCACACTTGACACCCTCGTTCGCATAATAACAACATTGACTCAAACCTCTAGAAAAAAGATCCAACAAATGGTCTGACTCTGAGCTTAACCTTGATAAACATGCACTTGCAAAAACGGAAGGCAAATAGAGAAAAACCAAATACGTTTCTCAATCCACTTTCACTGGAGCTCGATTCCCAAACAGCTGATCTCTTAAAAATATTCTACAAAATCACCAACCCTGAAACCTTGAAAAACAACCCCACCCCTACACGGGATTGTCCTGATAATATAGCTCTGGCTTTCCAAACAGATATTAAGAAATTCCAGAACACTAAACAAATTCAACCAATCCTTCGATAAACCCCATAGCTCATCCCCAGCATCACTCCCCCTACATTCAAAGCCTTCACGCTTACTTCAGCTTGGGAAAAAGAAAAGATCCCTATTAGGCCCTACATAGCACCACTCTGCAATGGCTCATTCTCATCAGGCTTGTACCCAACAGAGCTAAAAAGAATGACTGTGCATCTCCCTTCTCCCAGATGTCAGCTCCCATGTAACTTCTGCCCTGAAACTACTGCATGCACACATGTGCCTGCTGCTGAATTACATACACCTGCCAGCTCTTACACCCAGATGAGACTCCTCTTGGCTGAAAGAGGAAGGCAAATGAACTGGTCCACATGTCCATGGTAAAGGCGATTGGTTTAGTCCCATGGACTGCTTGAATCTAATCAGAAACTCATCATGTAATTCCAATACCAGGTGTGGATGGATCTGAGCAGACACAATATCATTTGGAAAAGTAACAATGAAAAGAGACAGTTTATTGCATTGTAATATTAACAAAACAACAGCATACCCCCCTCTAATACTCCAGCAGCAACGTAGCCCCGCTCCCAAAACACAGTATTTCACAGGAAAAGTATGAAATGACAAAAAAAGAAACCTTAGCAATAAAAGTTTGTTTTTGTGGCTTTGAACTTTCCTGGGAAAAGTACCTTTCGACGCTTCAGGAGTGAATCCCTCTAAGTCGTTCATCAATTTCCCCACTGGTTCATCATAGTCCTCCGATGCACCTGCAGTCCCTGATCACAGTTTGAGGTGATCATTGTAAAGGCTTTGGCAATCAATGTATCAAATCGTGTCCGCTGGGCGCTGTTCCCATGCAAGTGAGAGCACACAGGATTGACATGATATTCAGCAGTGTTTTAATTTTACATGTATGTAGGATTAGTGGCCAAATAGACTCCCAAAATCTCAACGTGAAGAAGTTATACAGTAAGTGGTTGAGGGCGCCCCATTCAGCATTGCAAGACTTTTTTCTCAGATGGTAGGCCAGAAAGATGACAGAATACTCTCATCACTGGATTTATTCCATACTTACTCTGTTCTGCGATTCATATGTTGGCTGGTAGATGTAGATAGAATGCTGTATACATTTGATGCTGATTTAGGCATAGTTTTAAGTGACCTTGAACTCAGATTGTGTGGGTCCCAGGATATTGTGTACCGATTGTAGCATTTGAACTGACAACATATCCGATAATGGCTAAATGTGATTCTCATGCAATAGACCAGATGCCATCCATGTAGGCCATTATATTGCGTGTCACACCACAGTTTTATTAAACCAAAGTGGTTTGAACATTTCCCTTCCAGATCCCACCGTGAACAGTACAATCAGGTATGTAAAGCTCCAGCGGTAGACTGGATAGAGGTCATTCCCTTTAGGGAATGATTCACTTCCAAATAAGGAATGTCTCTGGTTAGGTTCCAGTTCTCTCTTTCCTTCTATTTCTAATTCCCGGATACCAGTGAGACTAGATTCTGGAGGGAACTTTATTAAAACGATCATGACTCATAAAGGTGTTTGACAAGGGGGCTTTCCCACGCTCAGGAAATGAACCAATAGTTATGATTCACTACCAAAGAAGATAAAAGCAAAGATAACATTGAGCTTAAAACGTGACCCTGCATACACCGCCCATCCCTTTAATGTTTCCACATGGCAAGGCTTTAAGCCACTGATTCTAGAAGAGCTTGCCAACATCATAACCTCACTCAAGGCATCATCTGCTGTGGATGATATCCCATTCTCCATCATCAAACCTCTAATTACAAGAAACACTGATATGCATCATGGACAATGTCAACTCATCCATCCATCCTGGAATCTTCCCCTCTTCACTCAAAACAGACCACATCACCCCTTCCTAGAAAAACCTGGGACTATAGCTTGTGATGTTGTACTTTTCAAATCAGCTAAATAAAAGACAGACAACCTTTGGTGTAAAACTAAACAGCAGATTAGAGGAAAGGGTCTGACTAGCCAGTACATCTGAGTTCAAATCCCAGGTTCAACACTTGATCAAATAGTGTGATCCTGGGCAAATCACTTCAATGGAATTGAGTTTGATTTGCACCTAGAAAATGTATTTCCTGAAAAATACCACATAGTCACGCTGTAGTCCATCTGACATTGGCTTACTTCAGGACCCAGTGCCATCTTATGTCCCTCGTCCATGCCCTGAGCCCTTTCTGAAATCTTTTCTACAGGCTAATTTTGTTTTAAATCTGTCACTGCTTCTAGGGTCTGGCGGCCCAATGGTAAAAAGGGCATGCCTGGGAAAATAAGGCTTCAAACGGCATACGATTAACACATGCCAACGTTTGCTGTACTTTCCCCAGAAAATAATTTTAATACCGGATACCCGCACCTCATTAGCAGTGGCATATTTAGGCTATTCCTGGCATAGCAGCATTTAACTGCAGGCAGTACATGTGCAATTGAGGCAGCTGATAAGCACTTGTTAAGTTTTATAAGATGACTAGACGTGGCATATGAGGCTTAACATGGCATGTGATGACCCTACCAGGGCACTGGAGCCTGCACTTAGCATATTATGGCAGCATGTGGACATGTGAGGCTATGCAGAAATGTGTAGGCCGTTCCCTGGTCAGTGAGTGTCCTGCTTGGTATGCCATTGTTATTAAGACGCATCGAGGCAGAACCTCAGTTGATTTACAGTTAAAACCAAAGAGACCTGTATTTGCTTTAGTACTATTTCGTATTTTATTAATCGGATACTTGATTTTTGTAGATTTGTGGTGTCACGTCCTGAGATCATGGCCAAATGTCATGTGGCATCAAGTCCTGTGATTTCACGGGGGTCACTATTCAACCTGTGTACAGCTGTGTGATGCCATGTCCTCTACCCCAGGAATTTTAGTAAATTGGCATGCCTGCCACACTCCTGAGTGCTATTGAGAGTGTGAGTGTGGGAACTCTGCCAATCCAGGATCATTAATAGAAGGCTCCCAGGCCCCATCCAGGGTCAGTTGGTTTTCACCGCCTTCACGTGACCAAGGTTTCTGTTGGCAACACATGGATGCCTTGCTTCCAGTGACAGAACGGTAGCCAGCACTTACTGGTGGTGATGCTGGACATGGCTGCTGCCTTGAATACAGTAGACCATCAATGCTTCATAAACCTATTAAGAAGTCAAATGAGAGTAAAGTACATTGCCTTGCATTGGAATGGTCCGTTTCTGAAGAAAAAAAAATGTGCTCAATGGTTTGCTAGAGATGACCCCAGCCCAGAGTCATGGGTTTAATCATCTGACATTCCTCAGGGCCCCCCAGTGTCACGCATTCTGTCGCCCTTTTACAAAACACCAATAAAAAAACATCAGGCACTCATACATTTTCTCTTCACAATAATAAGGAAATGATACACACATATCCTTTGCGATCAAGGACCTACGTTGCTAAAAGTGCACGCAAATCGGCCATCATCATGGCACCAAAATCAAACGGAGGGAGCACCGCCAGTACTTCATGGACCATTAGAATCCTGGGTGTGCTTATCACACTTTTTGATAAGACAGAACAATTGGGTATTATTGATAAACATGAGATCACTCTATAGCAGAAGATTCAGTGGTATACACCACTTTGCCAAATGGCATTTTTGCTGAATTGTTTTCCACTTTTTTACCACAAACTTGCAGATAGTAAGTATGGGTAAGGGATGTGTAAGGGATATTAATGGGCCTCATTACAAGTTTGCTGGTATTTTGTTGGTAAATCCATCCAAATATCACCAAACGGTTTTACTGTTACCGCCACTTGGTCCGGCTGTACGGTGGCGTTATTCCACATTTATAGGGTCCACAGGACTCCATGGGGATTTTGGTGGAATTACCACCAGCAGTAATTCGGCTGAAATGTCTGTTTATTGGTGGTAAAGTGGCTGAATTACCTCCAGCATTTTGCTGGAGGTTTTTCCTCCTCGTTACCGCCAAACCCAAAGATCGGCAGGGCAGAAATGTGGAGGTAATTCAGTCATAATGCAGTTACCACTGCATTACCACTGTTTTTGGTCCCACCGCCAACCTCATTATGAGGCCCATAGTAAGACGTGAAGGAGTGAAGTGGTGGGTGGCAGGGGGGGTGATCACCCCCTGTTTGTGGTAAAAAAAAAGTGGAACATTCTGCACGAATCCATTCTGCAAAAATGCAATTTGGCAGAAAAAGTGCAGCAAACATTCATACTACCGATTCAGTAGATTGTCACTTTCGTTACTTTACACTTCCTAGCCAGACCTTAAAAGAGGGACCTTTAGTATCAAAAACAGAAATGGGTTACTAGCAATCCTTACAATGTATTTTGATAAAAGGCCACTCGCATTTCTCCAGCAAGGCTTTACTTGCTTTAAGATGTTAATTCCTTACATAGAATGCCTGGTGCAGTGATCTTAATTTGCCAGCAGCATGAGCAGATCTGGATAGAACGAAATACCAGTCCTGTGAACTCTACTATTGACAGGGGTCCACCAGGACAGCAGGAGAAAGGCAGCTTTCAGAAAACAGATGCAAGATGTGGCATGGGTCACGTAGAGGTAGGGAGGGCACAGGTGGTGAAGCCAGTAGCTGTGCACACACAGTTCATGTGCCAATGCAAGCCGGCAGTGTCAAAGCACAGAGGGTAATGACAGCATAACGAAACATTTTGAGCCCAACTAGGCTCAGCATAGACAGGCAAGAGTGTAGGGTGCAGACACAGTGCTGGTGGTTATCTCCCCCTGCCCTGTTGCTTGTGCCACCTATCGCCGACACGCTGACTCTGCACTCACTGGGCAGTGTTATCACTCCTTGCAGCCGATTCATCATACACAGGTCCTGTGGATTGCCAGTGTGATCATCACCCAGTTCACAGCACTGTCCAACAAGCACAACACAGAAAAAGTGCAGAGTAGTAGCACGGCCTGACAGAAACAGGATTCAGAATGCACCTCGAGCCTGCACCTCAAAATGGAAGAAGAAATCCTTGAACAATTTCAAGAGGGAAGGACTTCACCAGAAGGGCACATGATTGGTCGCCATATTACACTGTTTTTATGAAGCTTCTTTAGAACGTAATACCTATTATTTACAGTGGTATGAAGGCACGCCAAACTGCCTTGTCTTGCAGTAAACAGATGAAATGCAAATTCACAGGTGCAAAGGGTAGATGCTGTGTTTTTTAAGCGCAGGGAGGAGTGATACGTATGAATTAACAAAATGTGGGTAAAACGATACTATGGACACCTGTAGATGTATTCTGCTTCAACAATGCCACCCCCTCGCTGTATACAACATCCAAAACGTTTTTCTCATAGGGTGATGCTGTTTGGAGTAGCCATTGATACCTGCATTGATTACAGTAATTTCAAAAAAAGGTAGCAGGCGCTCCTCTTCAGAAAGAGCATAGCATGATAACCTGTTCTGAGATAAGTGTTTGTAGCACACGCTTGATTACAGTTATGCATTGCTAGCAGGCCTGTTTAGAAAACAGTTTGGATAAACTACATATTCTATAGAACCAACAATTTACCTGCAGGGCAGTATTTTGAAACGTGAACACTGAAAGCCGCCGATTCATGGAATTATTTGGGCGTGAAATCGGGAGCTTGCACGTCAAACTGCGTGCGAGACACCGTTCATCGATTCATGGAACCGACTGTGTGCCCCAGGCCCCGTGCGGCACAAAGTGCGGCACGATGCAGGGCCTAGAGGGTTAGGCGCAGGGTGGGGGGAACCCAAACGGCGCAAATAATAAAGGGAGGGGCAGCCAGGCGGCGCCCCCACCCGCAGCGTAGCCTAGGCGACCCAGGCTCTTAGGGGAAAGGTGTGAGAATTAGCAACATGGGGGCAGGAGGAAGTCCTGCCCCCAGCTAGCAACAATGGGCCAAGGGGGTATAAATACTCCAGAGAAAGAAGGAAAGCTACATTCAGGTAAGGAGCTCACCTAACACGGGTAGGCTCCCAGGGCCTGGATCAGGGGGAGATAAGAACATTTTAGGAGCTCACCTTACTCGGGTAGGCTCCCAGGGCCTGGATCAGGGGGAGATAAGAACGTTTTTTCGTTTTGCCTTTACGGGCTTTTCGAGATTTCGTTGTCTCTGTTTTCTCCCCCTCTGCAGCGACGCCGGAGAAGAATCGTAGCAGGAGCTGGAGCCGCGTGAGAAGAGGACCCCGGGTGGGCAGCAACGCAATGCCGGAGCCGCGTCAAGAAGATTGTTGTCGGGAGAGGTGCCGCGGGAGAGGACTAACGCCGGGACCAGAGCCCAGCTGAGAGTCCTTACAGAGCCGCGGGAAGTTATCGGGAGCCGCGGATGTTTCACGGAGCCACGGGCTGGAGGAAGCAGCAGTGGGAACAGAGAATACTTGTCTGCATGCGAGCGAGTTGCTGACCCGGCAGACTAAACAAAGGCGAAGCGCGTTGGGCGGAAATCTGCTTGGGCGGTCCTGTCTATTGCAAAAGGTTGTGAGTTCGAGACCATGTTTCACAATTAGTGTAAATTTGCTTTCGTTCTCTAACTACTTCCTTGTCCCCTCGCCTGACTGCTCAGCAAGTGTGGCCAACGGGGCAGTGAAAGCACGAGAGCGTGCTTAAACAATCGAATTTTGTTTCTTATAACGGCCACAGAAAGCAAAGCAAATAAGTGCTGCCAGCTAATCCCGCGTCCGAAGGAAGTCAGGCGCCGGAAGAAAGGAAGTCAGGCACCGCGTCGGAACTAAGTCAGCTTTAAACTTGCGCAATAAGTCTTTTAACTCGCAATACAGGCGACCCGAGTTCTGGTCCCACGATAGGTGTGTTGTTTTGGTGTTGGCCACTTTTTACTTCCTTATTTCCGTGGAAGCATGAAATTGATGCTGAATTAACACTCATCACACACAGAAGAGCAGTCAGAAGAAGAGCAACGTGGAGAGGAAGACCCCGGAGAGTAAAAAAAAAACAAAAAAAAAAAACGTGGGAAGCAATGGCTGAAGCCCGGGCATGAAGAGCTCAGGAATTTAGCGCATGGGCTAAAAAAGCAGAAAAGGAATATGGAGCACAATGGGTACTGCAGCTAATGCAGAAGGAGGAGAAGGTAAGGGCAATGTTGCCTTTACTACTAGAGGAGCACAGCAGCAGCGAAGATGAGGAAATAATACCACAAGGTCAGAAACGGGCGAGAGAAGTGGCGGAGGGGCCGCAGGAACAGCCGTAGGAGCCCAAGAAAAAGCAAAAGAAGACCAACAAAAAAGATAAATAAAAAATTGATAATAATATTGGGGAAAAAATTGTCAAAATGTTAAAAGAATGCATAACGGTTCAGGGTAAGTCGCCCAGAGCTCAAGAGGGTAAAGAGAAAAAACGCAAAAATCGCAGGGCCAAACAAACGGCAGTAACATCCGACGAGGAGGAGAGTAGCGAAGATGAGGAAAGAGAACATTTAAAGGCTTGGGTGAGATGGAAGGGGGTAATACACAAAGATAAGCAGAAGAGGACTGGGGCAGAAGGGGCTGGAGGTGGCCAGGGAGCTGATGGCTCATGCACGACAGGCAGTGGGGTACCCATCACGCAGGGGGATGGACAGGGGGTGCTACCAGGAGCCACCCCGCAAGGGGCACACCCCGGCATACCGGTGGCACCGGCCGGGCTCTCTAGCATAGTAGTACAAGAACCTGCCACAGTAATGACGAAATATGGCAGGGCCATGGTTGGGAAAGATGCACAGGGACGTTCAATGAAGGCCCAAGCATGGTACATTAATGAGAAAGTGAAGGAGAAGATATGGAGGAAAGAATTTATAGATATCTTCTCATTGCAAGATGTACAGAAGAGAGGCCAGAATGTAGCACTAGATGATATAAAAGAAGATGAGAAAGGATTACTGAAAAGGGCACCGGTAGCTAGGAATTTCCATAATTGGACAGCGGCTTTCCAAATTATGTCCACCATTATCCAGCAGAAATATCCAGAGGATGGGCTGTCACTGGTAACATACCAACAGAGGGTGTTAAAAGTTTACAAAGCATTTGGGGGGGATGCATGGAAAGAATACAACCATGAATTTAGAAAAGAAATGGATTGTTTCCCAGGCATAGGTTGGGACGAAGAGAATTTCAATCTATACATATTTAATGTGCTAAAAGAAAAATGGGACGCTAGGGAACAGAGCAGTGCTGGGGGCTATCAAAGGAGGCAATATTGGCAGTACGATTCCAGAAACGATTATAGATATGGGAACAGAAGATACGAGAGCAAGTATGACAGATCAAGAGAGCAGAGTTTTCAGAGTAGGCAATACAACACACAGAGAGGTTGGCAGAACAATATATTGCCAACAGCACAAGGGGGTGGGAGAAGTGCCAATGGGCCGACTAGGACAGAGGCAGCACAATGCAGAAACTTTGAAAACGGGTTACCATGCAGCTGGGGCAAGAAATGCAAGTTTAGCCACATATGCGAAAATTGTAGGGGCGAACATGTACCAGAACATCATCTAGCACACACAGGGCTCTGGAGAAAAGGAACTGAAAAAAACATGGAAAAGGGGGCCACACCCGTTAAAATTGAAAGAATGGAAAAGTGGCTACAGGTATTCCCAGACAAAGAAATCGCAAAGACAATCAGAAGAGGCTTCCAGGAGGGCTTCAAGATACCTTTTGAGGTTCAGGGTTCCCAGAATATCCCAAAAAACTTGAAATCTGCCTTAGAAAACAGAGTGTTGGTGGGCCGAAAGATAAGGAAAGAAGTAGAACTGGGAAGGATAGGGGGACCATACAGGTCTCCCCCATTTGACGAATATATATGCTCACCATTGGGTCTGGTCCCAAAGAAGGAACCGGGCGAGTTCAGGCTAATACATCACTTATCATACCCCCCTGGGGCATCAGTAAACGATGACATATCACAAGAGGCAGCATCAGTGACATATGCAGATTTTCAGGATACGGTGCAGGTGGTCAGGAAAGCAGGGAAAGGGGCATGGATGGCGAAGGTAGATATAAAATCAGCCTTTCGCTTACTACCAGTCAACTGGGAATCTCAAAGGTGGCTATGCATGCACTGGGAGGGTGAATATTATGTTGATAAATGCCTGCCAATGGGTTGCGCTATCTCATGTGCATATTTTGAGAAAGTGAGTTCGTTCTTACAATGGTCACTCACAAAGGAGCTAGAGGAGGCACAAGTGGTCCACTACTTAGACAATTTTTTATTCGTGGGGCCGCAGGGTTCGAGTTATGTGGGGCAACCTTAAATAAATTCATGTCATTAACGGAGGAGTGGGGTTTTCCACTGGCAGAAGAAAAAACAATGGGCCCTACTCAGAGAATACAATTTCTGGGTATAGAAATAGACTCACGAGAGGGAGTGTGCAGGATCCCGGAGGAAAAAGTAACAGACCTCTTGAGTACAATCGAAAGCCTAAGGGGAAAAAACAAGGCCAAGGTTAAGGAACTACAATCACTGGCAGGAAAACTAAACTTTGCTGGACGGGTTATATCGTAAGGCAGGATATTTCAGAGAAGGATCGAACAGCGAACAAGAGGGGCAAAAGAAGGTCACCACAGAGTCGGAATTGGCAGAGGTATCAAGAAAGATTTGGAAGTGTGGGGTGCATTCCTGAAAGCATTCAACAGAGCGATAATCTGGCGCTCACCACTAAACGAAGAAAGCAATAGGGTACTATTTACAGACGCAGCCAGGGGTTTTGGTTTTGGGGCGATCTTGGGTACAAACTGGTGCGCCGAAGATTTGCCAAATGCATGGCGGGAGGCATCTTGGACGAGTAATATCACATTATTGGAGCTGTTCCCTATCTGGGTAGCTCTATGTGCTTGGGAGGCAGAGCTGAATAGCAAGGAACTGAATGTGTGGTCAGACAATATGGCGGTAGTACATGTGGTAAACAATGGAAGCGCATCATGCCCGCTGGTATTGGAATTGATGAGGGCAATTACATTGGAGTGTCTGAATAATGATGTGGCACTAAAGGCGAGGCATATCGCCGGGGAAGCAAATGTGGTCGCTGACGCCTTGTCTCGTTTCCAGTGGGACAAATTTCGGGAGCTGCGGCCGGACGCAAACAGGAAAAAAACGCCCACGCTGCTAAAGGCATGGGTCCCTTTAGAAGCAATGGAGAAAAAACGGTCAGCTACCAGGTTGACTCAGAAGAGGAGGTACAAGGCCAGGTGATAGAAAGATTGGCCAGGAACGCCATAACATACAAGACCGGTAAGCAATACAAGAAGAATGTAAATAATGTGTTAAAAGAAACTGGTTTACAAAATGTGGGGGAGATCACAATCTCCAAAATGTGTACATTCCTGGAGAAAGCATTTGCGCAAGGGAAAAGAAAAAGCTGGGCGGCAGCTCATTTGGCCGCCGTCGCATACACAGCTAAGGTGGCAGGGGTGACAGACCCAACTTGCAGCCCTCGGATAAAATATGCAATGAAGGGCTGGGCAAAATTGGAAGGAAAGAAGCCGGATGGGAGGAGACCCCTTAATTTTTGCAAAATGATAAAACTCTTGCAGTTGTTGAAAGGCACGTGCAGCGATAGTTATGAGACAAAGCTGTTCAGGGCGGCATTTGCGCTAGCGTATTACGGGGCGTTCAGGATTGGGGAACTAGTAGCACGCAACACGGTGGTAGGGGACGGCTTGGCAAGAGGAGACATCTGTGTGGGGTCCAAGGGCATGTCAATTCTACTTAGGAAATCAAAGACAGACCAAATGGGAAAAGGTAGAACAATAGAGCTGAATTGTATAAAGGATAGGGGGCACTGCCCCAGGTGCATTACACAAGAATTCATCGAGGTACGGCCCGACGCAGGGGGGCCAACTACTAATCCATAGGGACGGCAGGGCTCTCAGCAGATACCAATTCCAGGCAGTGCTAAAGAAAACCATAGCCGCAGCAGGATGGGATGCAGCGGAATTTGGGACCCATTCCTTTAGAATAGGGGCAGCCACATCAGCATGGGCAGGAGGTTTGGGAGAGAAAGGAGTGAAAAAAATCGGGGGGTGGAGGTCTCAATGCTTTAAAAGATATGTAAGAGAACATTTGATATGATTTCTTTCCTATCCACCCCCATGCAGATACGAGCCCATACAAGTCGGCATGGATAGTCGGCCATTCATTCATATCCCGGGCAGGCAGGTGGATCGAAGATTTCAGAGAGGGTCTACATTTTAAAAAGACAATAACTTCCTGGTGGGGCCTTCCTGGGATGCATTGGGAGGACA
This sequence comes from Ambystoma mexicanum, assembly GCF_040938575.1. Classification (NCBI taxonomy): domain Eukaryota; kingdom Metazoa; phylum Chordata; class Amphibia; order Caudata; family Ambystomatidae; genus Ambystoma; species Ambystoma mexicanum. Next base: position 410,242,152 of record NC_090924.1, read on the forward strand.
TCCACGACCGGTTGTCGGATTTGATCGGTTTCAGGGATCCACCCGAGTACCTGGTAATCCACATGGGCGGAAATGATCTAGTCAAAACAAATAAAGGGGAACTGCTGCGCAACATGTGCGAGTCCCTAAGGGCGATAGCGCATTGCTGGTGGAAAACCGAAATTTTCATGTCGGAGATTATCACACGCAGAATTTGGTATGGCGCCCACAGGATGCATGCAATCGAAGTTGCAAGGAAAAAGCTCAACAAAGCTGTAGAAAAGTACTCCAAAAGCATGGGGCTACAGTTTATAAAGCATGGTTTGTCTCAGAACAATCCAGACCTGTTCCACAAGGATGGGATACATTTATCCAACAAAGAGATGGGAATTTTTACTGATAACATTTTTAGAGCTTTAGCGGAACGAGGTTGTAAGTTGGGATGCTTTTTGGGGGGACCTGAGCGGCCGAGGCTTCACCCACTCAGGTGTGGCGGCACGTGTCCAGGATCGGATGCCCCGGGTAAATAAGACCAGTCAAGAAGTGGGAGGGGCATCTATACATCCGGGACACGATGGGCCCAAAAGCGAGTGGTGTCATTTATTACTTGTCATGATATCATTGGTTCTATCGTTTTGTAGAAAATAAAATAAGCCTACGGCCATAATTTTTCCACCAACAAGAAACTCTGTCTGTTTATTACTGCAGTTTTTTGGGGACCAGGGTAGGGGATCTGAGCGAAGGGGAACCCACACTACTCAGCCTATGCCCCAGGCCCCGTGCGGCACAAAGTGCGGCATGATGGAGGGCCTGGGGGGTTAGGCGCAGGGTGGGGGGAACCCAAACGGCGCGAATAATAAAGGGAGGGGCAGCCAGGCGGCGCCCCCACCCGCAGCATAGCCTAGGCGACCCAGGCTCTTAGGGGAAAGGTGTGAGAATTAGCAACATGGGGGCAGGAGGAAGTCCTGCCCCCAGCTAGCAACAATGGGCCAAGGGGGTATAAATACCCCAGAGAAAGAAGGAGAGTTACATTCAGGTAAGGAGCTCACCTAACACGGGTAGGCTCCCAGGGCCTGGATCAGGGGGAGATAAGAACGTTTTTGCCACCCAACCCACCCAGCAAATGGGCAAGGAGAAAATAACATGGAACACGAACACCGAGTACTTCCTTCGGTACACGGTCACAGAATGTTGTAGGCGGCGGCACGTGTCCAGGATCGGATGCCCCGGGTAAATAAGACCAGCCAAGAAGTGGGAGGGGCATCTACACATCCGGGACACGATGGGCCCAAAAGCGAGTGGTGTCATTTATTACTTGTCATGATATCATTGGTTCTATTGTTTTGTAGAAAATAAAATAAGCCTACGGCCATAATTTTTCCACCAACAAGAAACTCTGTCTGTTTATTACTGCAGTTTTTTGGGGACCAGGGTTAGGGGATCTGAGCGAAGGGGAACCCACACTACTCAGCCTATGGGACTTTGCCGGGACTTGTGTGGAGTTTGCACAGCTTTGGCACGGCTGTGCGTGCGGACTAGTGCCTCGTGCAAGACTTCTTGCAGAGAGTGGGTGTGGCCTGCGTAGGGGCCGGAATAGGGGTCGGAACACGCAAAATTAGGAAGAACAGGCCAGAAAGTGGGCATTATGAAGGATGGATCGCAGGCAGTCCATAGCACGCTCGCAGAACAAAGTGTGTTCATAGATATGACCCTGCAATCTCTCACCTGCGAAATGCCGATGTAAAGCTCTAGATGTCTACGCAGCCCGAAAGCAGGCGTACAGACTTGCGCAGAGGAATCGCAACTCTGGGGGTAGGTTTGCATGTTGGATTTAGTTGTTCGGGCACGCAGACAGGGTTCTGACCCTACTTATGGGTGTGCATATGCAGCATAGCGGGGTGCAGATAAGGTTTACAGGGATTCGCGACGAGTTTGACTGGGAAAATAATGTTTTCCTGGAAACTGTACGCATGTACTCGGGGTGCTGGTTAGAGTTACGGGGAACCCCAGGCATTGGTGCCGAGGTGCAGGCTTGGTTGGGGGGACCCTACGCACTGTTCACGGGATGCATGTGTTCATGCCCTGGAAGCCAACAAGTGTAGGTGAATTTGGCTCTTTTGCCTTTCCGTGGGGGCGAATCGGGGCTATTTTGTCCGAGACCTGTGGTTACAGTTACTTTGTGCTGTAGATTCCATGAATGCGCAGGTGCACATTTTTTATTCTGCGCGTATGCTTGCACACTGTTATTCTGAGCACGTGGCAAATGCAGGTGAAATTTGCACTTCGCATGAATCGGGCATTAAAGGTCTATCCAGTGACTGCAATCTACTCATGGGAGCAAATTGCAAGATACATGTTCAACAGACCATTTATCTACAGTGTTGGAATGACACTGATAATGCCAAGAACCGAAGAGAATGCACACATTGAGCAGACAGCAGATGAGATGTAGTTCTGCGGGCAGATTATGGCGCTCACTGATTCAAGGTATCAGGTTATTGCAGACCATATCAGCATAAAAATAATATAAATTGCAACCGCCACGTGATATACAAGTGTTCAGATGTAATCACTCAGCATGCCCTAGCCAGTGAACATGGATCTTGACACTTAGTTTAGCCAACCACAATCGACCTAACGAGAATTCAGCAGGAAGGCAGACATCAGGAGGTATGGAAGTGTTATACAGAAACATCCATATATACGACAGTCAAATATTAGAATCCACAAAGACGTAAAAAATATACTAATTTATTAGGCCTGAAGCCAGTAAAACTTAAGAATAACATATATCACACATAGCACTTATACATACATTTGGTAATATGAAAGTGGTATTGCCAACACTTTAAGCTAAACACAGTAAAGATACTTTAAACTAAAGCACAGTGAACACAGTTGGACATGCTTTAGCAGTCCTTCCCTATCAGGCAAGTATGCCTAGTACCTTAACAGAGTGATGTGCCAGATAAATACTGGAGATGGATGTTAGACATACCATGCTATTTAATAACTCCACTGATCACAGCTAAGCAAGAGAATGCTAGGGAGTGGACCATCACCCCTATAATCCCTAAGGTGAAAGGGGGCAGGAAACAGGTATGTGGACTTGCATCTCTTACACCAATTTTCTGAGTATCCACCCCTGAGCTACTCATAGTCACTGGGTGCACTTACTTCTGTCATTGATCTCATCGATGGAGGTACAGGGATGTCAGGTGCAGTAGCTGAAGACCGTGTAGGGATGGGATCTTGCCTCCCAGCTGTTCCCATATCTGGATCTAGGATAGCTTTGACAGACGGGAAGCTGGACAGGCCATATACCTCAGGACAGCAGCCACAGCAGGTCCAAGAGACCTCCAGGATACTGAAGAAGCAGTGAAGCAGCAAAGAAACTCTAGACAGTGATCACCAGAGAACGCATGGTTCATGGCAGTAGTCAAGATCAGAATCATTAAACGCCCCTCTTCAATTAGTAGAGCATCAACAGCAGGAAAGAGAACCTTAGGAAACAAGTCAGTGAAAGTCAGAGTCCCATGGTCCAGCTTGGGTTAGTGACTGGTGAAGCTGAGAGGCCTTGCCTTCGAATGGGCATCCCACAGGATGGTCCTGGAGGAAATATATGAAAATATCACCAAAATAACGGCAACCAGGCAGTTACTGCGACTTTCCCCCTGCATATTATCCTGGCTCCCATTACTGCGCCCAAGCAGAGCAGGGGTTAGGGGGGTGTCCCCTGCTCGCAGTAATGGGAGTCAGCGGTTGTCCCCCGCTTACCTTTACGGTAAGCAGCGGATAAGAAATAAAAAATAAAATAAAAAAAGGACCCAGCAGCATCAGCACCCCCCCACGTAAGTGGGAGGAACTTATGCCAAAGGGGTACAAGGCAGTCGGTGGCGCACACATACATTTGCCGCAGTAAAGGTACGCTAGGGGGGTGCGGGTTGGAGGATTGCGGGCCTGGGAATGGGGGCAAAAGTGATCCATCTGGTCACTGTGCCGCACCATAATTTGAGCCGGCATTTTCATCGGTGAATTAAAGGCGGTGCAATGATCACATAGATTCGCCCAGAGAAAGTTAAGACATCTTCCAACAGCAGGCTTCAGATGCAGGACGCAGGACTATATGGTCCCACCAGTCTAATTGTTCATACATTGACAAGGTTCTTCTGTGGTCCAAACAAAACTATCAGGGCATCACCGGGAGATAGCTTTGGCTCGTTGTCCTGGACTGCAGTTTCTGGGTCTTTAGTACAGGCACCTCTTCTTTCGAATCTTGGCTCTAGTGGTTGACTTGTCAAGGACATAAACCACATGGAATTGATGACAGAGCACACCGATTTAAAGTCTGTACCCAACTGCAGCCATGATACCTGCCTGATGCAGGGGGCATTTTCCTCCTTTGTTGCTTCTGGAACCTCCTCATGTGTCACACACCACGTGTCTCAAAGAGGATCCTCAGCAAGACAATGTGATGAATCCAGGAAATTCATCCCATCTCCCCAAGAGGGAGCTAGCCCCTTTGGGATTAGGGAGGTGAGCCTGCTAAGCTTAACACCCTCTATGAGGGGGGAAGAGGGATTCCGCTGGGGATGACCCCCCTTGGGGGTCAAGCAATCACTGAAGAGGGATACATCTTATCCTTGTGGGTTACATGGGAATTACATTGTATAATAACTTTCCTTTGTCTCAGATGGGAGAGCGAATGATAGACCCACTGCCTTGCTGTGGAAGTATAAAGAGCCAATCAGTTTGAGGGAAAAAGAGGAAGGTAGTCCGCAACACTGCAATGAGACCTCCTCTTAGGAGGTATGGCATGTGGAAGCGAACACCAGTCTGGTGTGGTGGATTCAGCAGCAGCTGAGTTTGCGGAACACTGAGGGTCTGTTCGAGAGACAGACCGGAGAAGCCCAGACCAGGAGACGATTGGTGCAACACGGAACTGTTGCCAAAACTCTGCAGAAACCCAGCAGGAAGAGAGCACTGGCTCCATCAGATGTGAAACTCTGACAGGAAACTGGAGAGTAGAGTATATGTTGGCCTACCTGAACACCCACTCGGAGGAGCACCACATGAAAAGAAAAGGTACGCAGTCACTCTAGGGACCCAGGAGGAGGCCAGAAAGGCCAGAACACACCACAAAATCAGACGCCAAATAAGAGCAAATGAAACTAGACCCCATGGCAGAGTAACTGGAAACAGACCCCAAGCTGGGTTAACCGGAGTCAGACCCCATGTTAGACATCAACGTCACACAACCAAATTCAAATGGTCTGAAACCCCAAGGCGAGGTAACTGAAATCAGATCCCAAGGCGGGGTGACAAAGATCTGAAAACAAGGCAATCCCGAGTTTGCCTGTTTACTCCTGTTGCCTAGCAATGGTATATGAATCGCCTTATCATCAGCCTATTCCAGGCCGCGGGCAAGCAGAACACGGCCCTTTGCATTAAGGCCTGTGCTTGAAGGCCCCCTGTGTGTGCCTGTCCATGCCGGCATTCTCTACAACATTATGCCAAACTCCATTGATCATCTCACTGAACTGTGTAGACTACATATTTGCCTTGCTGTCCAAATGCCCGACAACAGCCTTTGCTTAATCATATGTTCCCGCCAAACTTTGCTACGAATGCGACTCATGGCTAGCTAGCTCGCCTACTAACAGTAAGCCATTACCTGTCATTGTATCAGATTCTTGCCTGTTGACATGTCATAACGGTACTCCTTAACAATGCTCTTAGTGATTGCTCTGCCTCGTAAACCATTTTTTATGAGCACTGTACGTAATGTAATACTACTGTTAGCAAGCATGTCTATTATACTTCTGCACGTACAGTGTTAGTATTATTTCTACTCATTGTCCTGACTAGTATTAACTTAGGTACACCTGAGGAGACCACTTCTCATGAACACATAGGATAAACGCGCTTTCTCTAGATCCCTTTAAGAGCCTTTGCCTCTAACTCTTGCCTTTAGCATCCGTTGCACATGCTAAGGGATCATTAATCATTATCATTAGACTATTGCGCACCACAGAAGCAGCGTCATAGGCATGCTCAATCCAGGATAGGCCATATTAGTGTTACCAAGTATACACTGGTCATATTCCTTCCTGTCACCTTAAATACTTTAAAAAAATAAACTTCTGCCTCAAGCACTGCAGGATAAATCCGCCAGCCTCAGAAACATCTAATCCCTAGCCCATAGTAATGACTCGTATAGCACAGGACGGGCAAACCACCTTTGGGACAATCTTATGTATGCCGAGGATGCCTCCTCCTACCCACTCAATACATCCTACCAATTTCCTTTCTGCCCTTCAACAGTTTAACAATGTATCTATAACCTCACTAAACACTATATCTAATAAGAACCCCCACCCCTCACCCCAACCCAATGGATAGCAAAATGAGCCACCCGGCCCACGCCTAACATACCTTGTCCACCTAGTATAAGGAACACTAGAATAAGATCAAAAAGTACTATCCCCCACAAACATCCTACTAAACCTAGGACTCAAAATGACAACAGCAGACCCCTCACGTCCTGCTCCAATACCAATGCAACTTGTACCCATGTTGCCAGCAAGCGGCATGTACACTCTAATCTCCCATTACCAACAGGGAAATACCCAAGTCTGCGTTAACAGTTATCAATGGAGCTCTCATTAATGCGAGATTCCTCGCAGCACATGCGCTTGATATTACTGATCTTATCCTAACCAACAACCGGACATTCCGCCATCTCTGAAACTTGGTTGCATGCAGCAGCCGGCCCAGCTCTATCACTGGCCATACCAGATGACTACATGATCCTTAGAACAGACAGAGAAAATTCTAGACGAGGTGGAGTAGCACTCATTGCTAAAAATACAATTGGGTGTAAGAGAAATACTCAACCACCAATTATTCACCTCAGGGGAACCCCTTTCCTTGAAACTACCCCTCTCAGCTAATTCAACCTTGACCATACATCTCCAATACAGACCTCCATGTCCAGTATCATCCTTGGATGAAGAGATGACTCAGCTACTCTCCAATATTGTCAATCCAGGATCAAAAAGCATCCTACTTGGAGACTTTAATCTAGGTCTCAATGACCCTAAAGATAACAATGCCTTAACCTTAACTAATAAGATAACAGAACTAGGTTTCCTGAACCACATTACAAACCCAACTCACAACAAAGGCCAAACGCTTGATTGTATTGCCGTTCTTAACTGTAATACCAAGATTCTTACAAATACTCTGTGCGCCTGGTCAGACCACCACTTGATCACTTTCACTATCCAGGAAGAGCCTACTGCAAACCCTGCCCAGAGTATGGCCCCTCCAGCCCTCACCAGAAATAAACACAATATGACAGCAGAAAAGATTCTGCCCCTACTCCACCCTATTATCAGCCCCCCTAACCTTGACAGTTTAACCCCGATAGCAATGGTAGAGTTATATAACCAAACTCTGTCTCAGGCTGTTGATAAAGTTGCCCCGCTAAATATGTACAAAGCCAAACACACAGCTCATTTAAATACCTGGTTCACTAAAAGTCTAAAAAGCCTACGTACAACTAAAAGAACAGCTAAGGTGATCTGGAAAAATAAACATCTTCTGTTAACAAAGATACATTTGTCATGGCTTCAAATAACTCCAAAAACGCTATTCACCAAACCAAAAGTGACACTTATAATGCAAGAATTATCAATGCTTAATCAGGAACAAAAGAATTATTTACCATCCTGAGAGAATTAGAAACCCTTGTGACCCCGCAGGATCACTGCATAAAAGGAACCTCTTGGTGCTCCAACATCCAAAAAGCACTCTTGGATAAAATCTCGCTCCTTCAAAATAAAATGTGTACTAAACAATGCAGCCTGCCATCAGGCTCCAACGGTCAGAGCACTGAAACTCCACTTTAAATTGGCCGGCCCCATTTCAGTTTGCACCAGTCTCGGTACCTGAAGTGATTAAAATAATTGAAAGGCTCAAACCCTCAAAACGTCATGGGGACACATGCCCTGCCACTCTTATCAAAGATGTGGTCGTGGAGCTGGCTCCCTTCATCACACATTAATAAACGCTTCATTTGAATCAAGTACAGTCCCTACCAACCTCAAGGAGGCGTGGGTCCACCCACTCCTTTAAAAACCCAAACACACCTATCAACTATCGGCCCATAACCATGGTACCCTTCCTTTTGAAAATACAGGATAGGGCTGCAAACCTTCAAATTCAAAATTATCTTGAATCTAATAATCTCCTAGGCCTTTGCCAGTCAGGTTTTAGACTAGGTCACAGCACAGAGTCAGCGCTCATTGACCTTAAAATACAAATGGATGAGTTAAAGGACAAAGGCAACATAGTTCTCCTTGTACTAGACTTGTCTGCTGCCTTTGACCTGGTCAACCACAACATTTTGTGCAAACATTTTACCTCAGCTGCACACTTCTCCGCTAAAGCCACATCTTGGATCAAATCTTTCCTCTCCAATAGAACAATGAGAGTCTTCACCCCAACAGCAACGGCTGACCCCACGCCTATTCTATGTGGAGTTCCCCAAGGATCTTGCGTCTCTCTTACTTTGTATAATATTTTTACAAAGCCATTATTTGACCTCCGTCACAGTTTGGGTGTCACCGACACTTAACTATGCAGATGACACCCAAATACTCATTCCCCTTTCAGGTTCTTATGACATCGATTCTAAACTCCTGAACAAAATTGACCAAGTTATACATTGGATGGCCACTTATAGCCTTTGTCTTAACAACGACAAAACTGAGATACTATTGATTGATCCCAAAACCACTTAAACAAATTACCAGAACAATTCAAACATTTTGTTATTGATAATATTACCATCAAAGTTGTAAAAGAAGTCAAAACTCTGGGGATCTACATGGAATCAACACTCTCTCTAACCGAACAAATCAATTCTACAGACTCCTCAGTGGCATATACAGCTAACCTCATTACCGCTTGCAGTCCATTTCTCTCTCCTGTCAGTTGTATCACCTTAGCGAGAGCCTTGATATTATCAAGACTGAACTACTTCAATGCCTTATATATCAGCATGAGTTGCCTCAACCTGAACAAATTACAAGTATTACAGAATAACACATTAAGAGTGGCACTCAATATTCCAAAAGCCAACCACATCACTCCCACTAGACAAATGGTATTTTGGCTCCCAGTGAAGAACAGAATCACCTTTAAAACGCTATCTTCATCTTTAACCCACAAGTGCCTGGCAAACAAAGCCCCCAAATACTTAAACTGTAAATTCACCAAGAACCAATCGAACAGACCTACCAGAGCCTCCCAAGCCAACCAACTAATGGAGCCTAGAAATAAATTAGAAAAAACAGGGGGGTAAGAGTTTCCCAGTCCTAGCTTCCAAACTCAGGAATGCTCTGCCATCAGACCTCAGAATTGAGACTGCTTACTAGGCCTTCCGAAAATAAAACTAAAAACTTTGGCTATTCTCATAGGAATGATAAGGATCCAAGCACCAAACTACCGATCTCTTCAAGGAACCCCTGTACCACTGCTCTGCAAAGGTGCTATGTCCGGCACCATAACGGTATCTCCTCCACTGCATTTATACTTTTGAATTGTACTATAATCTTCCTCGTCTTATTACTGTATGCACGTTGTTAATTGAAAATGTAATTGCGTGCACCTCAATGTTAACTTGTAAATATTATTACTGTATGCACGTTGTTAAATAAAAATGAAATCATTTGTACTTCAATTTAACCTGTAGACTTGCACCCAGATACCTTTGGGTTAGGAGCGCTATATAAATAAACAAACAAACAAACAAACAAAGGCAGGATACCAGAAGCAGGACCCCAAGTGGGGTCACGAACAGCCAACCCCAAGGTGGGGTAATTGAAACTAGACCCGATTGAGGGGGTGGATGAAGCCAAGTCTCAAGGAAGGGCAAACAACACACCAAACCACAAGACAGGGTTTTGGATCCAAAACCCCAGTAATGGGGAGGAGCTAGATGCCTCCTAGTTGGAAAAATCAATCTGAGATTCCATGATGGGAAACCCAAAGCAAATACCTGGTGTGGCCTTCGAACTAGGGCCTCTGCAAGGCTGACAGGAGTCTCAGAAGTAGCAACCCCATCTCTGGTAAAATAGGGTGAAAGATACTAATTAGAGACTGATCCCCTACCTGAAGAGGGGAATGTGCAAGAGACATTTGACATATTTTGTTTTTAACTGTAACATGGGATCAAGCACATTCTCTCTGACAAAGGGACATTATGGTGGGGTCTGAAAATCAGCCACCACATCCTTTGTTTTTGAAGTTAGGCTATTGTTTTGGTCATCGTGGTAGGAAACTGATTCAGGATTGAATAGGCTTTGCGAATGGCAGACTTTGGCGACTTTGGGACCTCCTGACAAGCACTCTTTGGACTAATTTTCTTTTCTGTAGGTTAAGGACGAGATATGTAGAATCAGCTTAGGTTTGGAGAGACAAAATTAAGAAATTCTGTAACCAAAATATCACCACGTCCATCTCTTGATTCTGACTTACCACAACAATCACCAATGACATCCTTTTTGACTCTATTGGATGGTCGGCAATACTGTCACAACATGACATTTTAGCTCAGGAACAAAATTGCCCCTAGGCACATTTCTGTGGTGCACTGTTTGGCACTGAATATATTTTTATGCATGCACAAAGACCTGCCTACATACTCTGGCCCAGTATGTTTAATCATTGGGACAGCACTCGATACAAACAAGATTCTGGTCCTTTCATTCCCTCTAATATAGGAACCTGCAACTCAGTCTCACACATGCTCTGAGTACATTTCAGCCATAGAAATAACGCATCTACTCCTCCCTGAGACTGGGCACAGTAATGCCACCATTGTCACTCTGGGCACCAAGCAACTAGGAGCACTAGAGTGGCTCAGAAACTCAAAGCAGCCCTGCTCCCAAATGCCATATAAAACAATACTGCAACCCAAAATGCTCTCTAAAAGTCATACGGCTGCTTGCGTGTGACTGCATGCAGTTGCCAGACAGAACTGACTACTCTAGACCCACATGTTGCAAGTCTGTTTCAGACCACAGTACCATATGTCACGTTGATACATGACCTTGTACTGCAGTGACATACTGCAGCAGAGTGCACCAGTCACCTATGTCCCCCACAAATCCCAAATAGTCTGCACACACTAAGAGCCATGATGTTAAAAAAGGAGACTTTATTACAGTTATAGCTAAGCAGGATCAAGCAGTATGAATATGACACATATACACTAGGGAACACATCACCAGGCCAACCTCTCTCTAGCCAGCCTCTCACCAACTGTCACTCCTGGAACACACATCAGAGAACACTCACACCACATTCTATACTAGGAACACTCATGACCTCACATCCATAAATAGTAGAGCAGATAGATAAGGGTACATCACCACACCCACCCCCTTACAAGAAATAGGAAAATTAGCACGTTGAAGGAGACATACACATAGCCGCAAGCACTGCAACATCCGGACATTACTTCGAGTAATCTTGCTGTTCCACCATTTACAGACCTTGAATACAAACTCCACTCTACATCCAAAACCCAACAACTGTCCTCACTTATCCACAAGCACATGCCAACTGACAGTGGGACAACACTACACAAATCCCCTGTCACCCGTCAAAATATATGAACTACAATGAGAGGCGACCACTTAAACTAAGCAAAGTATACCATGACTCAACTCTCAAATAGCATGATCCATGTGAACAAGAATTAACCAGACACCATTTAAGAACAGCCATAAGACCATGTGCAGGAGAAACAAAACATGAATTCCCTAGGCAAACTTACTTAAACAATTTTCAAAAGCACCAGCAGTGGGGACTCGAAACCTACCTCTAATGCATTTAACCTCGCAAACATCCATTGTACGTCCGTAAAACCCTCTACATGATCCAATCAATTGCCACACTCGCTCACGGTGATCATTCTCCAAATGCATTCAACATCAGACCAAGCCCAGGTGTCAGATGCAAGACTACAAAGTCCTCAGAAGCCAACATAACTTCTCAGTTAACATGGTGTCCTACATCACAATAAGCACAAAACCTTTGTTGTCCAACACCTCTTGAAAACCTGATGTCTGAAACAGTATAATTTCCTGGGTGTCTAACACCCCCATAAACAGCCCGTGTGTCCAGCATCCACATAAACAACCTGGGTGTCCAACAACTCCAATACTATGGTGTTCAACACCACTAAAGGACCTAGGTGTCTGATACCTTCATAAACAACCTGGGTGTCCAACAGCTCTTTAAATGTTCATGGGTGTCCAACACTGCAAAACCAACATGAGTGTCCAACACTCTGAAGCGGCATGTAGATAGCACATAGCACACACTAACAAAAGTTCCAAGCCAATCCGTAAAACCAGAAAGCACATACCTACTTCAAAATACACAGCTGCACCCAACTGGACACATTGTTTGCTAGGCCATGACCCCAGTGCCATACACATACACAGGACATACATGTGTCTCCACCGATTCAACTCACAGTAAGTAGGCAAGTCCCAAGACTATGGAACCTCCTCCCTGTCAGCATCAGACTCGCCCCCATGCTCCAACAATTCAGAAAATAACTCAAGATAGATCTCTTCAAGGAGTAGATCCTCCTCAACACCTCTGCCATCACGTGGCCCCTCGCACCACCTGACTCGCTCAATGCCGCCCACCTCTCTCCTCCCGCCACCCAGTACAGCTGTACCGCTCTTGGGTGTCCCTCTGTATTCTACCCCCCGCTGTATATCTGTTCTGTTGTTACCTCTGAAAAGCGCTCCGTTATGCATCTGTACTATTGTATACCACTGTAAAGCGCTCCGTTATGTATCTGTATTACTTTATACCTCTGTAAAGCTCTCTGTTGCTTGTCTGTGCTTAATAAATACCTAATAGTACCCGGCGAGGGTCAATCAGAATGTAACAAATATTCTGATTGGCCCTCGCCAGGGCATTACACGACTGGGAATCCCTCAGGCCGGGTTTCCTTGCCATTGTCCCCGGTGGGGGCGTGGTAACCCCTCCGCCAATGAGGAGGTTCGAAATGGGGCCATCCCCGCTCCGAGTATCCACACCGCTGGAGGCTACCATCGTCCCCTGCCGGGGATTCAGGTATGATATGATATGATATGATATTTATAACGCGCTTAATACCCAGAGGTTTCTAAACGCGAACCCGGGGATCGAACCCGTGTTGCTCCATGTCGTCTTGCATCCAAGACAAGCACGCTGCCACTGGGCTATCCTCCCGAGACTGTATTTTCTTTCTTACAACTTCCTCCCCTGCAAATTATCCACTCCCCACCCTCCCAACCCCACGTACCTTATTTTTCTCCTTTTTCGGGCACAAACGCACTGGGAAAACTCCTGTCCTCAGCGACTCCGTTCCCGATGGCTGCCATGAAAAGGGAAAACAGACTCTGTTTTCCCTTTCCCGCAGGCCATTTTTTTGACATTTTTTTTTTTTTTTTCTGTTCAGAAACACTGCAGCATTTCGTAAACAAAAACAATGCTATTAGTACCCTGGTCTTGCGGGCTGGGGTACTAATAGCAATAAGCCCCTCGCCGCGGGGGCATTACTGAGTCAGATAGGGGTAAAAATAACATTACAAATAACACATACAAATCACAATAGTTGCTTTGACTCCTTATTACAGGGGCCACGACTTACATCCAATGCATGGTCACCCATTAATCACTAGATATCACTATCACAGGCCTCACATCAAACGGTATTCTTTTATTGAACACATTAAACACATGCCATTACAGTAACTATACAACTGCATAATTCCTCCTCTGCTTTGCTGTTAGGCAAGATTGTATGCAGTACCCTTTGGGTGCACTACAACAACCCTGACCTTCTGGCAATAGGAACCCAACCTTTGGTATAAGTCTGTACTACACAGGTTAGTAGTGTGGTTGAGCAGCCAGGCTTATCTCAAGAGGGGTCATTGTGAGCTGTAGGGGAGTTACACAGAGATTCACAGTAACAAGTTTCCAAATAAACACTTATACTCAAGGTTTCTTGATTAAACAATTATTAATTTATTTAACAGTCAGTTTGAATAAGCCTTCTTCAGAAGGGAGCAATATAATAGCAACACACAAATACCTTCAAAATACACACTCTTAGTTTCTCTAGTTCAGCAAACACCCATTTGGGATGACACACAGACACTTCCTACACCCTCAGGTGACATAAATAACTAGGACACTGTGGACATTAATATATCACTGTTACACTTAGAGCATTACTTAGATGAGTGTCAAAGAAAAGAGTTATTAGAATAAACAAGAGATCACAAATATTCTTATGCAGGTACGTACTTTTGGAACCCCCAATGCAGAGTAAGTTAACCCCTTCCTGGAAGGAAGACCAACACAAAGTAAGAGGAAAGAAGAGTCATTCAGGGAGCCAGGGCAGACCAGGGTCAATTGGGCAAAAGACTAGGTGGACTGAAGCACTTCTTAGAGGTAGGTTAACGTCTTGCACAATGTTTTACAAATCTTTGGAGAAAAGAAGAAATCAAAGTAGGGCCACAAGTTGTTTAGGCTTGTGAGGTAAAGAAGCTGTTAGCAACTCTACAAAAGCAACCAAGACAAGTCTCAACTGAGATCAAGTAAGGATACACAAGAGGTAAGTTCTATTAGACTGTACAGTACCTTTGGTTAGAAGAAAAGGGCTTTGGCTGACTTCTGTTCCTGTGCAGCTCTGCAGATCCTGTGTTCCTGGGCCTCAGTCGGGGGGACAAGAGGGAGGACGTCTGGAGGACCCCTGCACTGCAATGGGATAATCGGCGACAGAAAGGGACCAACTTCTTTTCAGTGGCACTTCGCGGTTTCAGCTCCTCGCATCTCAGCAAATAGCACTACCGCGATTCTTGGCTGTTGACTTAGACTTTCTTTGCATCTGGGGTCCAGCACTCTGTTGAGGTGGCTCAGGCTCGGTCAGTCCTGCTTCCAGGGAGTCTGAGGATCTTCCTGGAGCTCTTGGCCAACTTAAAAGCAACGCACACACTCTGGTTTTGCTCTCCCTGGCTCTTCAGTTCCAGCAGCAACTGCAGTGGATTTTCAGCAAGCTTTGAGAGGATGTCCAGACGGGCTTACTTTGGAGTTGATTGGTATCACCAACTCAAGGGGAGAAGTCGTCCATGAAAGGCTTCTCTAGTCGAGGTGAATTCTGAGCTTCAGCACAGCAGCAGGGCTTGACTGGGCAAACCAATGGTCCAGGAGTTGCAGCAGGCTTCTCTTCCAAGTTCTTCTTCAGGTTCCTTCGTCCAGTGGTCGACTCTGCCTTCCAAGTCAAAAAGCCTCACCTTTTATGCAGGTTTCTCCCATTCATTTCAGCTTAGCTGTCAGTCACCCAGCAGGGTGGCTGTCCTTGCCGGACAGCCAGCCGGCCAATCACCTAAGAGTGCATTCCTGTCTCCTAGGAGATTAAGCACATGGAGTTTTGGGCACCTCCCTCACTTCCTGCCCCCACCAGACACCCTGGCGCACAGAGTAAATCTCAAGAAGGACCTTTCCATGAAGAAATGGCATAAAAAGTAGACCAGGGCCATTTTGACAAAAATGGCACCCTTGGGTGCTTTATGCAGCTGCGAATGCATCCCGCGGTAAATACACACTATGGTAGTTAAAAGTAAACCACTGCCACCAGCCATTCATCAAGGAAAGAGTAACATAAATGTTACATGAAAAACTAGACAAAGGGGATACTAAGTAACCCCTCCAGCACCCTTTTGTAGGATAATGTGTGTTGGGTCTAGAAAGTTAACAATGTAAGTAAAGTTAATTTCACTTCACTTCTCTTGGAAACAGTAGTTATCCAAGGGAAAGGTATTTAAAACTTTGGAAATCTGAAAGACTTCCCTGTGCCACTGCATTGAAGGTGCTGTGTGACACAATGTAAAAGAAGATGCCTATGGAGTTTGTCAGACTCCACAACCAAAAGAAACACACAGTTCAAAATACATAAAATACATGAGAGAGTGGGAAAAAAGGGTCTCACTCTCTCCAGGTAAAAATGAAAAAGTCCTAGAGTCCAGCAAAAGAGCTGGGGGTCTCTATGGTACAGAGGAATTAGCACATTTCTGAGAATTCTCCCTAACACTTGGCCCCCCAGACTAAGGGACAGGAGAATTTTTATCCACCCCTGGATGAATCTCCTTACTTCAGTCGTCATATTTTCTGGAGAGACCAGCAGCATTTTGGTGATTACACCATGACCTGTGTACTATGGTATAATCAAACCTCTGTAGGCTGATAGACCATCTTAACAATTTATTTTCCCCCTTTGTCTGCATTAACCATTTCAAGGGTTGATGGTCTGTTTGAATTACAAAAGTAGATCCATACAAGTGTGGTCTAAACTTCTTCAGAGACCACAAAATGGCAAAACATTCACATTCTATGTTTGCCCACCCTGTTTCAGGGTCCTTCAGTTTCCTACTGATGACGCACATTGGGTGTTCCCTCCCTTTCGAATCCAGCTGACTCAGAACTGCACGAATACCTGTATTGCAAACATCTGTACAATAAAGGATTGGTTGTAGTCAGGAGCCCTGAGGACTGGAGCTTGACAAAGGGCTTTCTTAAGTCCTTCAAATGCCTAGGTGCACTCCTCATTCCACCCGACCTCCTCGGGAAATGTGGGGAGGAGATCACATTTAAGGGAGAAGCTATGGTCCCATAGTTCTCAATGACGTTCCTATAGTAACCTGTGAGACCTAGAAAGGCTCTCACTTGGGATTGAGTAGTAGGGGTGGCCCAGTCTTGTACAGCTTGTACTTTGTTAGGCAATGGCCTTATTTCACCTCCTCCTACCTCATGTCCAAGGTAGACCACTTTACTCTGGCCAATTTGACATTTGCTTGTCTTTATGGTCATATTGGCTTGCTCAAGAGCCTGCCAAACATATCCTAAGTGGGCAATATGTTCTTTCCCAGTAGGGCTGAACACTGCAATGTCATCCATGTATGCCACGCAGAAGTCCTCCATTCCATTAAGAACATGATGTACCATCCTTTGGAACATAGCAGGAGCATTCTTTAATCCAAAAGACATAACCTTAAACTGGTAGAGCAAGGAATATTCGGGACCAGCAGACGCAGGCCTGGACTGCCCAGAATCCGACCCAGAGCAGGGTGTGCACGCACCTGTGGAGAGAAGGGGAGAGGTTTAGGTCAGACAGGCGGAATTGTCTAGGTTCCATGTGTGGGTAAAGAGTGCACAGAGTACTGGATGGTGTTTGAGTGTGCTGCATTTGCTGTGCTAATCTAAATTTGGAGCTGAGTTGGAGCAGTCTGCTGCAGTCCTGTGTTCTGACCACATCGTTGTTTGCAGGAAGTGACTATTAGCAACTAAAACCCGCGGAGCGGTGCGGAGTTGTGAGCTGAGTTGGAGCAGTCTGCTGCAGTCCTGTGTTCTGACCACATCGTTGTTTGCAGGAAGTGACTATTAGCACCTAAAACCCGCGGAGCGGAGCAGAGTTGTGAGCTGAGTTGGAGCAGTCTGTGCAGTCCTGTGTTCTGACCACATCGTTGTTTGCAGGAAGTGACTATTAGCACCTAAAACCCGCGGAGCGGAGTTGTGAGCTGAGTTGGAGCAGTCTGCTGCAGTCCTGTGTTCTGACCGCATCGTTGTTTGCAGGAAGTGACTATTAGCACCTAAAACCCGCGGAGCGGAGTTGTGAGCTGAGTTGGAGCAGTCTGCTGCAGTCCTGTATTCTGACCACATCGTTGTTTGCAGGAAGTGACTATTAGCACCTAAAACCCACGGAGCGGAGTTGTGAGCTGAGTTGGAGCAGTCTGCTGCAGTCCGCTGCTTACGCGGAGCCGCAGCAGGATAGACCCTGATGTGAGACCGCACCGAGCTACTCCTACGTGGCTGTCCCCTCCGGGGAAAAAACAAAGAACAAAGTCCGATTCGACGCGAAATCGACAAGTGAAGGTGCCAGACAAAAGTGCTTTGGGCAGGTCTTACAACCGTCAGCAGCCTGAGTGCATCTGCCTTCGGAGGGAGAGGGAAAGGTGAGTGATTCTGTCTCCGTTAACCCTCACACTCCACCTGTTTCCATGACCGAAATCTCTGAACTTTGTGCTCCCAATTCTTGGCCGGAGAGGCCACAGCATGGGTCCAGCGAGCATAGTGCCATGACCACACCTGGGGGTAGTTCAAACGGGGTCTCACCCCCCCCCCCTGGGAAAACTTAAGACACCCGAGAAAACACAAGCTGACCAAGATGCCGACAAAGAGGTTGATGCGATCGCATCTACTCCCTCCATACCTTCTGAGTCTGAGCCCCCTGCACAGTCCTCAGGGAGACAAAAACTCCCGGACCCAAAGCTCCTTATCTCCGTCGTGAGTTCGGAGTCTGCCGTGAGGCCGGTGGACGCCGCCGAAGAGTGTCTGCAGTTCGCCAGAGATGTGAGGGCAAACGGGGAAAACATGACGGGAGAAAAGGCCCCGCAGGCAATCGAGACCCATGGTGTGGTGGGGCAAAGGGATACAACCCACCCGAAGGAGGTGACAATGGACCACGAAAGGGGAAACCACCGGGCGAGCACCAGAGAACCAACCCAAGCCAGTGAACCAAGCCAAACCCCGGGGGTCCCCTCTCATGCAAACACAAGTCGGCTGATCGCCGTTAAAAATCCAGAAAAAGAAGAAAGAGCTAGGGGGGGAAATCAAAATCCCCCGCTCAGCACTCCGCAAAAGGAAGGCCCACTCGGCAGACCCAAGGCTACTCAGGTAATGGCAATGATTCATACAAACCCTAGTGGATTGTCCCCCATCTTAAAACAAGCTAAAAAAGCAATCAAAAGGTCTAAAAGACGATCAAACGAACGCAAGCGCCTCTTG
Source organism: Ambystoma mexicanum (assembly GCF_040938575.1). Classification (NCBI taxonomy): domain Eukaryota; kingdom Metazoa; phylum Chordata; class Amphibia; order Caudata; family Ambystomatidae; genus Ambystoma; species Ambystoma mexicanum. The sequence continues at coordinate 410,261,052 of NC_090924.1, forward strand.
GAGACGAGCAGCAGCGAAACGGATTCAGACCTAAACATGGTCTTAACCAGGGATCAAGAATCTCAGCTGGGATCTGACGAGGGGTCGGATGTGGCAGTAATAGAAGTGGACTCTGACACTGAAACTGCCGAATTGTCGGTCCCGATAAAGAAACCGAAGAACTCGAACTCGAACGCAGAAAACCTGGAAAAGGGGGGAACTATAAGTCCAACTAACCATACCCTCTTAAATCTAGGAAGAAAGAGGATACTGCAAGACACCAAAAAAACTGCCTACAAAAGAGCTAAGTCCGTCTCAGAGACGATAGAACTAAAGGGTAAAAAAGAAAGATCCAAAAGAGAGGCTCACTCAAAGGGGCTCCCCAACCCCTTAAACCAAAACTCTTTAAAAGCCTTCATTACACGCCACCAAAAAGGAAAAAGTCAAACAGAAGATGAAGTATCGGACGCTGATATGCTGGAAGCTGTAGGGGACTTCCCACAAGCCGCTAATTTGCGCAAACCTGACCTGCATCTAAATCACATCCAGAGTCAGGAGCAGCTAAACGAAAAAGCAAAAGCCCAAAACCCAAAAGATAGGGCAAAGTCACTAAAAATCGATACAACAGAAGAGAGAATGAACAAAGACGATAGGGGAAACCTGATGGAGCCGCCACTTAGTCACCCCACTTCACCTCGAAAGAAACCTGATCAAGAGATGACAAGCCTTACAGAAGACCCTAGTACGGGTATAGAGGAGAGTAAGGAACCAGAAAAGCAAAATACCAACGACCCAATCCCTGAGAAAAATAAAGAAGTTGACAGGGAGCAGCGGGTGGCCTGGACTCGACCACACTTGACGCTGGTTTCTCCAATCAAACAAGCCCCAGAGATAAGGGACTCGTCCAAAACCCTCTGGAACCAGGTTCTAGCGAACAAAGGGCGAAGAAACCCAACCATGTTAATCAATAATGGCCACAGTCCGAGCCGAGACTCCCTGTACAGTGACCTCTCGGCAATTACACGAAGAAAAGAACAAATCTTGGCCTCTCCGAAAAAGAGACGCTTACGTGATATAGCGGCAGCAATGCAAAAGGAGTCGCCGAGCAAAAAGCCTGACATGATTGCAATCATGTCCGCTATGACGATCGTGCTGGCCCCATTTTGCAAACTATACGAGGCGATAAAAGAAGAGGTGAAAGACAACACCGCTATTCTATCTAACATGATGACCAAAATGTCCAACGTCGAAAGCTTTATCTCAGTCATAGAAAACCGTGCCACCTCTCCTCATTGCAACTGCGAAAGTAAAATCATTAGACTTGAGAAAAAGATAGAAATTATGGAACAAATAAACAATGAGCTGAGGGCTCAAATAAACAGCCAAAAACCACAACCCCAGGTATCACAGCCGTACCAGAAGGGCACAAGAAACTCCATATCAACGCTGTTTCCGTGGAAAGAGTTACCCATCACAAACAATAACATAGTCAAAAGGCCTGACGAAATCCAATACCAGACAGTGGATCTAAGTAGCCCACCCAAAGAGGCAAGCCTGCCCAGAGCCCTAACAAACATCACAAAAGACAGGGCAAAGCCGCAAGAAAGGGAAATCCGTAATACTCAATATAGATCGGCAAATGAGGCGTCCTCTCCCAAATCACCGCAAACTTCAGATGAATTTATGGCAAACTCTGACCTAATAAACATGTCGGTCTACGAGGAAAACGAGCAAACTGAGAAAAGCAGAGACACAGAGCAGAACGGGCAAACTGCAGGAGTAGACATACACCCACAGGCCCAAAATGGAGACAACAGAAGGGCGGAAAAGGAAAATGGAAGTAAAGACGCCAGAGCGACACCGCAGCAAAATCGGGTTGTCCGCGACCCAAAGGAGAGACCTCAGACATCTCCAGACAAGGCAAGCATCGAGCCCAAAACACGCAGAGAAAAAAACAGCCCACTGAAACAAAGAGCCCAAAGAGGCGTAAGGGGTGACCAAAAAACAAACAAAGACGAGCTAAGAGTGTTCAAGCTAGAGCAAAGAAAGCCAGAGAGCGGCCACCTTATTTTGAATAGATCCACGGTTATGAAGATTATGAAGAAAACAACAACTCTAAACAAAATCCGACCGGAAGAAGTGGTGTTAGTGGAACCATACCACAGGGAGAAAAGGGCTAAATCCTACGTCCACATCAAAGCAATAGGTATAGAGCGGATTGACCAAGTAGCATATGAGGAACTAAAGTCGTTGGGCTTCACTTTGACAGAGATAACAAAATCAAGGGAGTCAGCTTCCCTGAGTGAGAAAAAGGCAGATACCGTTGCTATATCAACACACTATAAATCAAGGACGGAAGAGCTGTACCGCCAAACTCGAAGGCAAGAGGCAGCCAAGAATGACAGACGCCGAAGGGCCTACCACGACCATCGTTGGGATAAGGTTTCAAAGAATACCACAAGAAAGAGATACCACGACTCTCCTGCCGAAACTCGGCAGTGCTACAGAAGAGAACAGCGGGACAGGGTGTATAGTCGTGTAGAGGGTAGCCCGCCACGTGAAAGAAAGATGGAGCAACGGAACGAGGTAGACATCGAGCCAAGGAGGAGAGATGAAAAAAGCAGCCCACAAGAGCTCAGAGACATCGCTAAAGCTGCTAATCAAGAACTAGGCCCCTGGAAATGGTTCAGCCAAAAATGGAACAAAAACAGAAAATAGCAACGACCAGGGCCGTTCAGCGTTGGCAATTCAAAACTATGCAGCGACGAGGAGCGGCCAGAAAAGGAGGCCTTCACATTGTGCTCGTGGAACACAAGAGGGCACGCCCACCTGACGAAGGTCGGCGAGACAAACCTGGGGATTTATGACATGATCTGTCTCCAAGAGACATGGCTGATGGCCAAACCGGCTTTGGACGGCTATACAGTTGAAATCTCAGCAGCAGTAAGAGGCTTACTAGGCAGACCATCGTCTGGCCTCTTGGTGGCGATTAAATCTGGCCAAGGCCTATCGGCTCCAAACAAATGGAAGGAGGCATACGAAGTACTGGTGGTGCTGACTTCATGGCAAAAGACAAGTTACAGAAGTGAAACCAGGCAAATAAGAACTGTAGCAATTGTCAACTGCTACTGGAACCCTCAACGGATGTCCACAAAAATATTCTGTAACAACATGAGAAGCACTATCGACAAACTGTATGAGAACTTTGACCTGATTGATATTATAATATGCGCCGACTTCAACGCAAAATGCTTTGACCCAAGGCCCCTCGGTTCGGCAAGTGATAAAGTAACCAGGTTAAAAGAAGCAGCTTTCGAGCGAGGTAAAGCCTGGGTACAAGTCATCAAAGCAAGAAATATCCAAGACCTCGCCAATCTTTTTCCTTCACAGGTAAATCTCCCTACATGGGAACGAAATTCGGCAAACGCAACCCTCGACTACATCTTTATCTCAGACGGTCTCATAGCAGACCTCACCAGCTTCACAGTCATAAAAACTGAACACAGTGACCATAACCTACTCACCTGTGTATGGCAAGGCAGTAGACAACAAAAAGAAACTTATGGTACGGCGCTTGACCTAAACCCCCAAAGAACAAGGCTGAAGATAAGCGAAGTGGACGTCGCCAAAATCAAGCAAGGTTGGGTCGAAAATGTACACAAAATGCAGGAGTTAAACCGGATGGAACGGCCTAACTATCTGCCTTTGCTATTGGCCTACGAGATGAAGGCTAAAAAGTCCTCCAAGCCACCGGGGGCTGAAAGACATGCCTTTAACAAAGCCCTGGTAGACAAAAGAAAAGAGGTTCGCAATCGAAGAAGAATAGCGAAAAAAACAAACGCTGCTGCTGATTGGGAGTTATTGAAGCAAGTATCTAAAGGATACAAAAACTGGTTAAGACAGCAAAGAGCTTACCAACTACAACTAGACGCTGAGCTGATGATGTCCAAATTACAGACAAAAAAATCCAGCGATTTTTGGGGCCTCATAAAAGATATGTCAAACGTCCCTGGCTCAGCTCAGACAAACGCGGTCGCCGGATCAAGCTGGATTACATACCTGACCGCGGAATTTAAGAGTCCAGACAGTAAAGTGTTTCCGGAGATCAAACAGTCGAATTCATCTTGGGTTGATGTATCTGATTCCAGCGACATAGAAGCATCAATCAACAAACTTAAAACATCAAGAGCCCCAGGTCCCGATGGCCTCACGAATATGGACCTCAAGCGGTACCCAAAAAAATGGTCAGAACTGATCAGTGAAATTTTCAAAGAGTGCGGCAGAAAAAAGATGATCCCCAAAACATGAAACAACGCGGTCATTGTCCCGGTGTACAAAAAGGGAGCCCGCAACGAGCCCGTCAGCTACAGACCCATCGCTCTCCTTGACATTATAGGTAAGATCTTTGCAACGCATCTATTGGCCCACTTCAAATCGTGGGAACAAAACAGCCCGTCGAAAGACTTCCTACAAACAGGCTTCCAAAAAAACGGGAGTACTACGATCAATATCTTAATCCTCAACATTTTGAAAGCCAAGGTAAAGGAAGGGGCGCCCAGGATCTTTCTAGCCTTCGTGGACCTATCGAAGGCCTTCGATAAGATTGATCGTAACAGGTTATGGTCGAAACTCCATCACTGGCACTGCCCGGACCAGGTGCTGGAGCCAATAAAAGCCCTCCACGAGAAGACGAAAATCAGGGTCAAATTGAATCAACAAGGGACTCTATCTGAAGAGATTGAAGTTCATAGAGGCGTAAAACAGGGTTGTCCATTGGCCCCCGCCCTATTCATTGCATTTTTGGGAGATTACGGCCAGACAGAAAGTAAAATCAGGTCATTCCCCCCTAAAATAGGGAATACAGAGATCCCGCGATTGCTGTACGCAGACAATGTCATACAAATTGACCAAACTCCAGTCGGTCTCCAGCGCAAAATTACAAACCTGGCAAAGTATATCAGCGAAAACAACCTGGAGATCAACGAGTCCAAAACCAAGATTCTGGTCTTCGAAAAAAATAATAAAAGAACTAAACAACACACATGGTTTCTTGAGCACACCGAAATTGAAACTGTTAAAACCTTTAAATACCTAGGTGTTCTGCTGGACTGTTCTGGAGGAGTCTTGGCTTGGCAACTTCAACTATGGGAGAAAACCAAACGGCTGACCGCCCAAGTAAGAGCTGTGGACAGAAAATATGGCAAATTTTCACTCACGCCAGCCATAACCTTCTATAAAACAAAGGTGGTCCCGTCAATAGCATACGGCGCCGAGTCATCTCTGTGCTTACCTCGGCAGCTATGGTCCAAACTAGAGGGTTACGTGTGGAAAACAGTCCTCGGTTTACCCAAATCCACCGCCAATGCAGCAATTAGGTGAGAACTGGGCCTAGTTTCCCTGGCGTCCATGGTGGACCAAAGCGCGATGAGGCTATTTAGAAAAATCATCATGTCTGACACCCTGCAAATATATGAAACCCTGAGGAAAGAAAAAGAGCAAGGTAAATGTACCGCCTTGACCAACTGGGCGAAGAAAAGGGAAAACGATCTAGCCCAAATAGCCTGCTCCGAACAAGACCTGAAGGAAAATCCAGACCGCATCAAGCGCAAAATGGAAGATTGGGATTGGATCACCACAGTGGAAAAGGCGACTAAAAACAAACTTTTATCCAACCTACTGCCCACGTTTAACAAATTAAAGAAGCCACTAAACTACTGTCTAAAATTCCCTGATAAAAAATTGAGAACCTTACTTCTGAAAGCCAGATTGAACCTACTCCCGACACGGGAAATTATGGCCATTCGTGACCATAGACCGTCAAGACATGCCGCCTCTGCAAAGACCAGACTACGATCGAATCCGTCAAACACCTAGTGATCGACTGCCCTACGACCAGGGAAAACAGAATAGCCTACCTTCGCCCTCTGATCGAGAACGCCTGGATCTTGGAGTCCGACGAGTGGTGGGATAGACTAATCTCAGGAGAGAAAACGAGTTGGGCAGTGGCAATGGCCAAGCTAATTGAACTAGCGATGAAAGAAATAAACTCACAAGGAACTCCAGTGCATCCACAGCAAACGACAGATTCTCTTTCTTCACCCTCCACCGTAAGTCGCAACGCACGAGAGGTGTCTCCGGAGTAAGCATCCGTTGGAGAATAACCTGCGGTGGCGTTGCGTGAAGCCTTTCCCTCCATAATCGAAGAAAGAGGACAAACTTTCACAACTTTTGATAAAACTCAGTTCCTTAAAAACTGAGTCAATATTTCAATAAACAAAAAAAAAATGTAGTTTTCTCCTTGCCATGGTCTGTCAGAGCTATTTGCAATAGCCTGAGGTTAGGTCAAAGGTACTGAGGAACTTGGCTGAACCACGTTTGTCCACCAGCTCATCTGTCCTAGGTAAAGGATGGGCATCAGTCGTGGTGACTGCATTAAGAGCTCTATAATCCACACAAAATCTCAACTTCTTATATACTGTCTTTGGCACTAGTACAACTGAACTAGACCATGGACTTGTAGATGGCTCTATGTTAGGGAGAATAACTTTATTAGCCTCTGTAAAACCACAGACCCAGTACAAAGCATCTTACATGGAGTACTGGAAAGGGTTAATACTTATCCCTTTTTGTCTGTTTCTCTTCGAGCATTGTTTTGCTCCCTTTTCATCAAGACTTGGCTGGTGGCAGTGGTAACTACCATATTTTTCCTACCGCGGTTATCTTAAATAACCTTGGTATTGTTTTACAGGGTGTTGGTAGCCTCGAACTTAAACCCCCTAGACCATATATGTTTTATTACGGTTCTGGCTGGGTTTATTTGCCATTTCTTGTTGTAAAAGTCTTTCTCATGTTTTAATCTGAGCGCCAAACTGGGGTTGATTCCTTTGTTCACCGTCTTTCGCTGGCTTCTATGCAGAAGTCCTCCCTAGGTGCCTATATGTCTGGGGGGGACAGGATGTGAGGGAGGGGTTTAGGACTCCCTGTACAGGGTCTCTTTGGAGGGGCCATGTCACACTCTGAAATGATTGGCTGTGGTGACTGTCCCGGCGGGACAGCCGCTCTGCTGTGTGTGGTTGACAGCCAGGCTGTGTGAATGGGGGAAAACTGCATAAAAAGCAGATCTGGGTCTGGAAAGGCAGAGTCACCACTGGAACGAAGAATTAACGAGGAGTTGACGGAAGAGGACCCCTACCACGACTGAACCGCCCGGTGAAGCCCTGCTGCAGGTCCGAATCCTCGAACTCCAACGACAGAGAAGATCCTCCAGGAATCTTCTTCCCCTGAGCTGGTGGGACCAACCAGTTCACCCAAACTGCAAGCCAGGACTCCCTCCTCTGGTCGAATTCGCTCTACAGAGCTACAGGGGGCCGGATAGCCAGGAAGGTCGGACCCTGCTTGGGTTTTAAGGAGCGCACCTTTTATTCATTGCTTTTCTCAGCTGCTGGTTTCTTCCCTGGGTAGTGCAGGACCCTCCAGTCTTCCTACTTCGTGTCAGTCCGACAGTCACTTCAGGAACCGTGAGCCTGCAGGAACTACCAGGAACGTCCGCCTCAGCTACAGATTCTTCTCCATTTAAAGGTACTGTGCAAATCCGGTTGTTCGTTTCGTTCCGCCGCGGAGAAAGTGTGTGAAATCTTTCTCCAATCCGAGGGCTTGTCCTTCTCTACTCTTTAAACTAACTTTTCTGCCGACCAACTTCGTCTGGAACTCTTGGCAAAGACTTAAACGCGACCACCCTGAACCGTGTGATCTTGAGCAAAAGACTTTTGTCCTATTGACTTTGGGCCTAAGCCTTTTTGATTTGATTCCATCACTGTAGTTCCTCTTTCTAGATTGCCCTGCTTACTTACCTGTTGGTGCTGTTCAATTTCTGCCTAACTTTGTCTTTCCCTCCCTTTTACATTTCTGGAGTGTCATTTTGCTCCCACTTCATTTGTGAGCTTAACTTGTCTGGAACCTATTGGGAATGCTGTGGTGTATTAAGAGTGTGATTTTTCTTACTGCTTTACTTAAGTGAAATGTTATACAACTGATGTGTAAATATATATATAGTATTTTACTCAGAAACCTGAGTCAGTGTTTGTTTGAATCATAGTAATTGCTGTCCTTTGTGTAGCTATTGATACTGCTCACTTGCTCTTGAGATAAGTCTGGCTGCTCAGCCATCGCTACCACGTTTACTGTGTAGTACGGGCTTGTACCAAAGGTGAATTTGTACTGTCACTTGTAGTCTTAATTGTGTGTGGTGTTCCAAAAAGGTACTGCATATAATTCTGCCTAACACTCTATGACCTCAAGATCACACATCTTGTTGACCTCTTCCTTTATGTGGGTTCTTACATGGTCTGACATTCTGTAACCCCTGCTTTTGACAGGGAGACAGTCACTAGTGAGAATATCATGCTGGCACCAAGGGGTTAAGCCTGGTTATAGTGAGAACCGAGAAGGAAACTGACTTAACAGAGCTTTGCACTCCTCCTGTTGTTGCAGAGTCAGATCAGAAGAGAGATTAACTCCTTCTATCTTTCCATCTAAAGGTTGTCCCGTGAGGAGGTCAGGTAGAGTCTCACTCTCCTCCTCATCCCAAGCAGAGGCTAGAAGCAAAGCTCCGAATTCTGGTCTAGAGACAAAAGCCTTTAGGCTGTTGGTGTGAAAGAAACTGCGGGCCTCCTTAGGATTGCCTAAGTCCACCAAATAATTGACCTCTCCAAGTTTGCCCACAACCTTGAAGGGTCCAATCCTTTTTTCCTGTAAGGCCCTCTGCCTTTTAGGTACCATAACTAGAACTAGCTGGTCTTGAGTAAACTCAACCATGTTGCCCTTCTGGTCATGACAATGCTTCACCAGAGCCTGACATGCTTTCACATTATCAGAAGCTTCTGTCATCATGTGTGTCATTCTCCTTTGGAGATTCTCCTTTGGAGATTTAACACACAGTCAGTGACTCTCACCGGATGACTTTAGAGAAGCTCAAAGGGGCTGAAGCCAACCCCTTCCTGAGGGACTTCGCTATAATCAAAGAGAAATCATGGCAGTAGAAGGTCCCACTTTCTTCTAAGGAGTGCTTTTAAAGCACCTATCATGCTCTTCATAGTTCTGTTCAACCTCTGGGGATGGTCGGCTGTTGAGCACTTGTAGGTCAATCCACAGTTTTTCCACATGGTCTACATGTAGTGGGACATAAAATTGGTCCCCCTTTCTGAGATAACCTCCTCAGGAAACTCAACCCTGGTAAAAATACCAAGGAGGGCCTTAGCCACTGCCTGAGCAGTAACAGGCCTCATAGGTATGGCTTCAGGATACCTGGTAGCATGGTCTACCACAACCAATATAAATCGGTTGCCTGAAGATGTGGGAGGGTCTAAGGGACCAACAACATCAATCCCTACCCTCTCAAAAGGAACTCTCACCACTAGGAGAGGCACCAAACGTGCCACATTCTTGGATACACTCTTGCCAGAAGTCTGACAAGTATGACAGCTTCTACAGTACTTATCTACATCAGACCCCATCTTGGGCCAGTAGAAGTATAGAAAAAGCCTTTCCTTGGTCTTCTTAAAACTTAAGTGACTAGCCAAAGGAATCTCAAGGGATAGCTGTAGAAACTGAGGTCTTACCTCCTGAGGCACTACAAGTCTTCTGTAGTCCCCTCGGTTAGTCTCAATAGGCTCACTGTAAATGAAGCCATCCTCCCAGTGCACCCTTGCTTCCGTGGCTCTTGCCTATCCAGCAGGGAAGCTGCCTGTTGTCAAAGTTCTTCAAGAGTATGACACTCTCTTTGGCCTCTGCAAGCAAAGTCTGTAGCTCAGGATGGTCTTTAGGATCCAGATCTCCGACAAGGGGATGGTCTTCTTCCGGCTATGTGTCATCAGTAGCTGTTTTACCATCCTCTAGTTGAACCTCACACTCAGCCGTAGCTGTTGTGGGAGTCACAGGTGTGACTTTGGACTGTCCTCTCTGGGATGTCCTGGTTTTGTGCACAGGCGTGCTACTTTTCTTGTTTCATGAGACCTTGGTTCTCCCCTTTGTCTCTTACTTACTGGAATCAGAAGGTTGTTCTTCCTGTGGACTGGGAGTTAGAGGTACTTCTGTAACTTCCCATTGAGAGTCATTTAAAGTGAGCTCTCTAGCCTTCCTAGTCTGCCCCTGCTTCCTCTTGCTGGGAGGCCTGGGGATGCTTGATACAGCTCCTAGAGCTTTTAAGTCATTCCCCAACAGGACTCTCCCAGGCACCTCCTTTTGTACACTGACAGGTATTCTTACAGTCATATTGTTGCACTGTATGAGAGCTGGTAGCATTGGAACCGTCTGGATAGGGCCTCCTTCAAGCTTAGTGGGGCCTATGGGTGCCTTAGCAACATCCTCTGGTTTGTAAAAAGTTTCATCCACCACTGTGATGCTGGCCCCAGTGTCTCTAATGGCAGGGCTCTCCTGACCATTCACAAGTACACTATCCTTGTAACATTCTTTTGTGTTATCTGGAATAGAGTTATACACATCTAAATTCTGCTGCTCCCACAGACCCAGGGACACTAGAGAAATGCTGGCAGAGTCTCCAATGCGGTCCTCACTTGCCATATGAACTTCTCCCTCTGGGATGAAGGCTAAGGAGGCAGTGTGGATCCCTGAAGGTTTACACTTACATCTGGGATCCGCTTTCACATGGTCAGTTGACCCACAAGCATAACATTTACCAAATGTTTTGACAAATTGGGGCTTCTGCTGACCTCCCTCTGGTTTAGCACCAGAGGTTTCACTAGACTGACCTGGTTTCCCATATGGCTTACCTTTCTTATGTATGTGGCCCTCTTTTTGATGGGAGGATTTAGAATTCTCCTTGTCTTCTTTCTTGTGCTGTTTCCCCTCATCCTTCTTGTGAGTGGCCCCAGAATCCTTTTGAGTGGCCCTGATGTCTGCCCACAAGTCAGCAGCTTTTGCTAGCTTCTTGGAATCAATATCTTTAGAGTCAGCCAAGTGCTGCCTCAGCTAAGGAGAGCAGGCATCAAAAATGGATTCCAACAAAAATAGATGTCTCATTCACACACCTGGGCAGCCCAAGGGGTACCCTCAGTCTTTTTGAGGGTCCTAAGCCTCTTAAGGTACTGGGAATGAGTTTTCCCAAATCTAGCTATCAGAGCTACCTTTACATTTTCATACTCCAATCTTTCAAGTTCCCCCACCTCCATTACAGCATCAGTTGCAACCTGGAGGAGCATAGACAAAAGCCAAAGGATCAACCGATTCCCTGTGAAACCCTGAATCCCATAATTGTATTCAAAAGCACCCAACCAATCCAAAATATCAGGTTTCCCATTATACATACTCACTGCTTCTTTGGGCATGCAAGGCCTCTTTGGACTGGAAGACCTAGAGGACGCTGGGATAGAAATGTTTTCAAGAGACAGTTTCTTTATTTCAAGAGCATGCTGCATGTCTAGTTCCCTGAGTCTGATGTCCTGATGTTTGGTTTCAGCTTGGACTTGTAACTTTTTGAATTCCAACTCAATTCTCATTTTCTGAAGAGAGACAAATTCGGGACTCAGTAATGGACCTTGTGGGGTCCCAGTGGATACAGGTTGAGGTAAAAGGGCCTGCTGAGGCATAGAGGTGCTCCCTTCCTGGGACTCCTTTCCCTCCTCTGACTCTTCTATAACATTAGAGTTAGACTATGAAGTATTATCCTCATTATCAATTTCCACATTTCCTGGGTTCCTGGGTTGAGCATTACTTAGTATGTGTGACAGACCCACTACCCAGACTTTGATGATTCAACAATCTTGCAATCAATTCATTTTTCTTTCCTTTAACAGGGAGATTCCTGACCTTACACATTTCTTTCACTTGATCTACTGTTAAAATGACCAGGGCTTCCTGACTGAAGTTATCCATATTTGCCATGTTACAATTGCTGTTCTAGTGGAGCTTAGCCTTGTGAAGGTTTTTAGTTGAACAAAAGCAAAACACATTCTTAGTGTAACAACTCTACAATAGATTCTCACCGCCTGCCACCAGTGTTAGGCAAGATTGTACGTAGTACCCTTTGGGTGCACTACAACAACACTGACCTCCTGTCAATAGGAACCCAACCTTTGGTATAAGTCTGTACTACACAGGTTAGTAATGTAGTTGAGCAACCAGGCTTATCTCAAGAGGGGTCAATGTGAGGGGTACAGGAGTTACACAGAGATTCACAGTGACAAGTATCCAAATAAACACTTATGCTATGATTTTCTTGATTAAACAATTATGAATTTATTTAACAGTCAGTTTGAATACGCCTTCTTCAGAAGGGAGCAATATAGTAGCAACACGCATACACCTTCAAATACACACTCTTTGTTTCTCTAAGTTCAGCAAACTCCCATTTGGGATGACACACAGACACTTCTTACACCCTCGGGTGACTTAAATAACTAGGACACTGTGGACATTAATATATTAGTATATCACTGTTACACTTACAGCATTACTTAGATGAGTGTCAAAGAAAAGAGTTATTAGAATAAACACGAGATCACAAATATTCTTAAGCAGGTAAGTACATTTAGAACCCTCCAATGCAGAGTAAGTTAACCCCTTCCTGGAAGGAAGACCAAACACATAGTTAGAGGGAAGAAGAATCATTCATGGAATCAGGCCAGGCCAAGGTCATTTGGGCAAAAGTCTAGGTGGACAGAAGCACTTCTTAGAGGTAGGTAAGTGTCTTGCACAATGTTAGAAGTCTTTGTAGAGAAGAAGACATCAAAGTAGGGCCACAAGCTGTTTAGGTTTGTAAGGTAAAGAAGCAGTTAGCTACTCTACGAAAGCAACCAAGACAGGTCTCAACTGAGATCAAGTAAGGCTACACAAGAGGTAAATTCTCTTAGACTGTACAGTAACTTTGGTTACAAGAAAAGGGCTTTGGCTGGCTTCTGTTCCTGTGCAACGCTGCAGATCCTGTGTTCCTGGGCCTCAGTCATGGGGACAAGAGGGAGGACGTCTGGAGGACGCCTGCACTGCAACGGGACAATCGGCGACAGAAAAGGACCAACTTCTACTCAGTGGCACTGAGGGCTGACGACTTCACATTTCCTGTAGCAGCACTCCCAGCACTGCAACAGGGATAGTTCCTTAAAGGAGGCTGGCAGCACATGTTTCACAGAGAGAGAGTACCTATTTTGTCAATCCTTGATTGGGGGCAGTGGATGTCCGCTCAGGCAGTCCCCCAGCACAGTTCAGGCCCTTTCATGCACAGAGCAGGTCCAGCTCGTCGCCATTGTGGTGAGGTAGCTTGGTCCAAATACACTAGGAGCATTGATGTATAAAAGGAGACTTCTTTATTGCAGTTACAGATAAGCAGGAGCAAGCAGTAGAAATAGCACACTGGTACTAACCTGCACATCCACGACCACCCTCTCTCTAGCCAGCAGCTCACCAACTATCACTCCTGGAACACACATCAGAGAACATTCACACCGCGTCCTATTCTATGAACACTCACGACCACACATCCATACATAGTAGAGCAGATAGGTAAAGGTACATCATCACAGTCTTCTTCAAGACTCGACGATGTAGGAACTAGTGGACAAAGATAAATCCTTAATTTAACTATATGATTATTTTGAGAAAGAGCAATGACAATGTAGGCTCCATCGATGCACCGCCACTCATGTAACTGTCATAACCATACCGGGGTGGAGTAGTCTAGTAGGTAACATTATGCTCAGGACATTCTATACATGTCATTATTCATTCTGACATCACACGCTCATAAGCATCCATACACACTGCTTGGGCTGGGGAAGAAAGACCTATTACACAGAGCAAATGTGTCTGTGCACTACTGTATACTTGAACTTCTACCACAAGTTGCTCTGTGGTGTTTAGTCATCATGGTAAAACAGAAAACAGGAACATTGCATACCTTCTTCATGTCAAAAGAAGTAGCATGGGTCAAGGGCAGGCTCTACTCTTCAGAGATGTAACTCATCAGTGGCAACAACATTGTGTTATGTACCAAGATAAAAAGAGTGTTCATACACATCCCTATAAAAATTACAGTATTTTACTTTAAAAACCTAAAAATAAGTAATCACCCATTCCTGCAAGAGAAAAGCATATTTTAATGCAGGCTGAATATTCATTGTAGGAATACTGGGTAATACTGGTTAACAAGCTACCGTAATGCTGGAAGGCTATCAACAATAGCCAGTAAGATGAAGGAATAATGGAAACACCAAACAGAAATAATCACTTAAAAATACATTAAAAGAGAAGTGGATCCTGTTGCGTAGTATGCAAACCATGTGAGCATGCGCGAGCCTCGTTATGGCGTTGTTTAATAAAAGAGGTCCTGGTCACCAGTTGCCACGGGGACCCCGAACCAGCAACACGCGCCCCGCCTCTGTCTATGCCTGACTGCTTGTGCAGTGTGAGTGTGTGCACGGAGGGCCCCGGGGTCACACGCCACCTCCAACAGATTCTAACCAGTTTATAGAGTTATAGGTAAGGGCCACAGCATCAGGGTTTCAAGGAATTCCGGAGAAAAGGGAATACATGCACAGGTTCACTACCATAGGTTCAGCAGCATCACACAGTCTTCTTGGTGCATCTCTTTGCAGCAGAATAAGAAGATTCAGCCCAGGCATCTTGGTATAATGTAATCAGACAGCTACAAGCTCAATCGGTGGAGGACTGCTTTAACCCAAGCCTCTCAACTGCTTGTCTAGGCAGCTCAATGAGGCAAAGAAGGGGCTTTAAGCACAGCGCGCAGGTAGGCGTGTGAAGCCAGTGTGTCTTAAAATATTTAGCAACAGTCACAAACATGTCTTGAATGCAACTAAATTAAATGATGTTGAGCACAGCAATGCAATGGGCAATGCTCTTGGATTAGAAGGGGAACTGGGCGCTCCAGTACAGGAGAGTTAAACAACCTAAAACCCTCTTCTGCACTTCCAAATTCACAGAAGTTTGCAAAGCTACCTTAAGGACACTCTCCTCTTCAGGGCAGTTATTTGACCTGGTCAATGTGTCCTAAATCAAATCCAGTTAGGATTCCGAGTTATTCTAGCTATTCCTCTCCATGTTCCTTAGTCCTGTTGGAGAACAGGGCATTGCTCTGTTCTTGAATCAGCATATTCAATACTGCAGAGGGTAGATTGCACCATCATCAAGATTGTAGTAGGGATTAGTGTATTTTTAAGCCTTGTGCAAGAATCCAATCTGAAAAATGTCTTAAAGAAGTGCCCACCCTCTTCTGCATTAACCAGAGGCCTTAGTCGACAGGAAGCCAATTTAGGGAGGAGCAAGGTATTCATGGTAACATTGAAAATGTCAGGACATATGCTCCTTGTGTCACTGCTCCTGGCTCTACTTCCTGTTGGAAGATTAAAGGTTTGTTATTCATCTGTTAATGGCTCGGCCAGGCAATTAGAACTGCAGTGGTGAGGTGGTGAAGTAAAATTAACATTTGCTATAACTTCAAACTCCTTCCGATTACAATACTTTTCTTTGGCAGAAAATGACTTCACACCTATCACAGCCCACCATCCAGTTTTTAAGAAGATAGGACTCTGCTAATCAGCCCTGAGAGAACAAAAGCCAAACAAAGTTAGCTTGAGGTTACATTAATAAAACACCACATTTCTGCTATGAAAACTAAGGCCTTTACAAACTGATTTAAATAATATAAAAACAAAGAAAGGAAGGAAAGCCTACAAATTGGGAATCATGACCTAATGTCACACAGATAAATTAGATGAAAAAAAGTCAGACAAGTCGTATCAAGAACTTTAGCACATCTAACATATCTCAGCTTTCAAAAAAACATTTTGATTGATATAGGACATTCTAACATCCAATTTTCTTAGTTGATCTTGGATATGTAATTTGTCATCAAAAGTGTGTCCTTCTGGTGATTTCCTATTTTAGCAATAATACCCGATCCGGCACACCGGCCAGAGCCAGAGTTAAAGGCCCAAGGGCCTTTAATGAGGGCCTCAGTGCCATTACCACCCAATCAGGTGGGCTGGATTGGGTATTATTGCTATTAGCAGCCCAGTTGCCAATCCGGTTACTCGGGAGTGCTAACAGCAATGTTTTTGTGTCAATGAACGGGATTCCTCACAGCGTCCAATTCATTAATACAAAATACGTACAAAAGATGGCTCCTACGGAGCTGGAAAACGGGGATCTATGCAGAACCCTTGTTCCATTTCATTGGCAGCCAGCAGGAGCGGTAGCAGCAGGGTGCAAACCATTGCTGAAGAAAAGAGCTAAGTTGGGGTGGGAGGGATCGGAAATTAAACAGTAAGGGAAGATAGGGTGGGGAGTGGATGGTTGCGTGGACGAAGCAGCTGGCAGGTTGCTTGCAACCGTGTCTTGGATCATGGGATTCAGCCCACAATCCAAGCAAACTGATTGGTGCCCCTCCTGCCCCGAGACGCTAATCAAATTTACAGCTTACTGAGTCTGTGTTCTTCTTAAAGCAAGCTGATGATCAACTCCTCTCATATGTTCTTTTATTTCATTGAACACAGTTCATTTTAAACCACATTTGTGGTAAATGTGCTCACTTGACATGCTACAAATGGTATATAGAAAGTATGATTTGCAAACTGAAGATCAGGAGTTTGCAGCACAGAAGAGCCATAAAAATCAAGATTAAACATATCCGATGGTGAAGCATTTTCAGGAACGCATGTGAATTTCAATGACATGTGTGATGTCATCTTTGATGGCCTGTGTGTTAGTCTTAGCAGTGGACGGTGGTGGCGCGAGTCATTGTTGGTTAGATACCATAACTGGCGAATTTGGGGTTTCTGATTTAACTTGTAACCTTAACGTCCCTTTAACAATGATTTTTCACTGAATTTTATAGGTTTTTATTAGTGCATAATGTCCCTTTAACACATTTTCTTCACTGAATGTATATATATATATATATATATATATATATATATATATATATAAAAAGAGAAGGAAAAAAGAAAGCGGAATATTGCTTCCTGGACGGCACTCTTCCTCAATCATTAAAAATCATCCAGACACGTCAAAAAAGGATCTCCATCAAACGTCCTTTATTTGTAAAGCATGGTGGACAAGTTGCACAGGAGAGAACAAAAACAACTACGGGTTTCACCCGAAAGGGCTTCGTCTGGTTGTAAACATAAATGACAGGCTTCCCATTTAAACACTCGTGCATGCAAGAAAGAAGTCCTTCTTTACTTTCCCTTATGTTTCCTTCTCAAACCCAATGTATGTTTCTCTGAGTGACATCTTGGAATGGTAAAAAGTATATAGATATATGTCCTGCATCCAATGTGTTACTTCTAAAAATGTTACAAAAATAGCCCATCAGATATTCATGGGCTAATGTATTATCCCCATATCTATAAAGTGCATTGTGCAGTATGACAATGTGTGTTTCCACACATTTCAAAACGTTTGTACTGTTATAGGTCATGTATTACCAAATTCTTCAAAATATGACCAAACATTCTTTTCAGAGTAAGCCATTTCCATTTAAGTTACCACAACATAAAATCTTAAATGCCATTACCAAAAGTGCAAAGTGCATTATAGCTACCAATGTTTCCAATTTGTCAAGTCTCTAATATCTTGAATAAAGTGCTTAGTGCACGATAGCATCGATTAAAATGCTTTTTTTGCAACACAATTATTTCTCAGTATTACAGGGGGTAAAACATCGTTATTTCTCATCCTTAGGAATATAGTACAATAGCCAGCATAATAATTAATATTTCATCCCCTCTACTGTTGCTTCAATGCAGGATAAAGTGCAATATGTATGATAGCAGCCGGTATTCTATATCATATAAATGACTAATGATACAAATAAAGTGCTAGGTGCCACATAGCAAACTTGCCAAGGTTTACACTGGTTATAAAAAATGGTGTTCCTATTTGGATAAAGTGCTTAGTGCATTTTGTATATAACTTAATTAGGATGTTTATGAATACATTCTGCTTATTCACAGCAAATATTCTGTATTATATGCATGGCAAGGGTTACAGATAAAGTACTTAGTGCAAACTTACAATTTTGACAAGGTTTATAAAAATGGTATTCCTATTTAGGTAAGGTGCTTAGTGTATTTTTTTAGGGGACAGGGGAGAAAGGAAACAATAAAAATGATGCATTTACCAAGTGTCTAAAAAAGAGAGCCTATAACGGATTGAAAATATAACCATATTTCAACAAATATATATGTGATGATTTTAAAAAGCCTCCTACACGTTAAAAAATGTAAGGACTGTTGTATATAACAGTGTGTTAAAAGAAAGCATATGTCAAGGAACACCAGACCTGCGATGGCCTCATAGTCTGGGAAAAAACATTCATATACTTATGTACAGGCATAAGACAGATAATTTGAAAAACATCACAAAAATCAAGGAACCACTTCTAATTTCCCACAAATGTGTAGAGTTCCTCGTCCTTGTTGTGACCATCTGGGTATTTTGTTTGATAATCAACAATATATTTACATTCAGTTTGTCTCAATCTCAGTTCTCGATTACCCCCTCTCGGATTTGGTAAGATTTTATCTATGCCATAATATTTAAACGAGGAGACATCACCATTGTGGTTTTCCTCAAAATACTTGGCTAGGGGGTAGGTTGGATCTTTGTTTTTAATCGCACAAAGATGTTGCAGGATCCGTAGTTTTACTTCTAATTTCGTACTGCCTATGTACCATAAATTACATCCACATGTTATCACATAAACCACATAAGTTGTTACACAGGTAATATGTTTTTTGATAGTCACTTCCTTCTTAGTTCGAGGATGTATGTAGTTCTTCAAGGACACCCCATATTTACAGGCCTTGCATTTGGTACATTTGTAAAAACCCCCCTGATTGCTTAGTAGCCATGGATTTGATATCTGTATCGGGGTCGAGAAAAGGCTTGGTGATAATTCTGATTGGAGCGATTTTGCTTTCCTAAAGGTCACACTAGCATTCTTCTGAATATGGCCTGCGATGTCTGGATCTCTCTGTAATAACGCCCATCGTTTGGCCAGAATTTTTTGAATGTCTTTGGCCCCATTATTGTAAGTTGTGATGAAGCGTATGTTATCAGGTTTTGTTTCCAGTAGCTTCAATTCATTTTTCTCCTTATTTCTTCTGAAAATCTCAGCTCGTGTCTGTTTCGTGCATTGGTTAAATGCACTATTGATAGTCGATTTCTTGTAACCTCTTTCCATAAAATTATTTGCTGTGATTTTGGCATTTTTTTCAAAGGTTTCGTTTTCACTACAGTTCCTTTTCATTCTTAAGAATTCGCCATAGGGTATACTATTTTTTAGGCATTTCGGATGTGCACTCTTGGCATGAAGCAGTGAATTGGTGCTTGTTGGTTTCCTATAAGTTTCAGTCATCAGTACTTCATTATTTACTGAGATCTTGATATCCAAAAATATTACCTCTGAAAGATCATGCTGTTCGGTAAATTTCAAATTGGTATCATGTGTATTCAAGATATTAAAGAAAACCATTCATTCTTGTTCACTGCCATCCCATAGTATAAATAAGTCATCAATGTAACGGCGCCAAAGGATCACTTTGTTGGTGTATATTGATAATGTTTCCTCTGAGAATAGTTTTGCTTCCCAGGCTCCCATAAATAGGTTTGCATATGTTGGTGCTACCGTCGTGCCCATTGCTGTACCACACAATTGTTTGTAATATTGGCCGTCAAACATAAAGGCATTGTGTGTGAGACAAAAGTAAAGCATGTCCAGTAACATTTGTGAATGATCTCTAAAACTTAGTGATTTGCTAGATAGAAAACTTTTGATGGCTTCCATTCCTTCTTGATGTTTGATACATGTATATAGAGATATCACATCCAGCGTTACTAGTAAATACCCCGGTCTCCATGGTATTAGATCGACTTGTTGGAGAAAATCAGATGTATCCTTAACATATGATGGCAGTGTCTGGACAAATGGAAACAAGAAATGATCCAGGTATTTTGACGTATTCTCCAATAGAGAATCAATAGATGCCACAATAGGCCTTCCTGGTGGTGTTCTTTTACATTTGTGGATTTTTGGTAAAAAGTGTATTATTGGTAATATTGGAAACTCCTTTGTTAGAAAAGCCTTTTCTCGCGTATTCAAGAGGCCCATCTCATGCCATATTTTAAGCTTTTGATCATATTTCATTTTGTAAGCCTTGTAAGGATTTGCTGGTAACTTTTCATAATTATCCAGTTGTCTCAATTGACGTAGTGCTTCTCGCTTGTAATTTTCTGTTTTCAAAATCACAATATTTCCTCCCTTATCTGATGACCGTATGACAATTGTTCCACCTTGTTTTAAATTCTTTATGGCTATATATTCTTTTGAAGTTATGTTGTGATATATTTTCTTTTTGGCAGAGGCCAGTTTCTTCAGATCGTCTATGATTAGATCCTCAAAAAGGTCTATATGTGCCAAATTGTTGGTCGGGGGGATAAATCTCGATTTTTTCTTTAAAGTGCTTGGTGCTGGCATGTTGGTAAGGAGATTTTCCGGTACGTTGGAGGACCATGCCAAATCAGATGTACTCATGTCTGTCTCATCTTTGTCTGCTTGTAATTCTGATAAAGTGCACAACGCTGGTATGTCTCTGATGGTAAGGGCCGATGGTATTTCTAATTCTGAGTGACAGGATGTATCGTTGGTGTCAACTCCTGCAAAGAATTTTGCCAGCCTTAGTTTTCTAATGAATAGATGTAAGTCCGCTCTGCATTGCGTATAATCAAAGTTAGATGTCAGACAAAAAGATAAACCTTTGGACAGGACTTGAATTTCTGTATCTGTTAATATTCTTTCTGACAAATTGACGACTTGTGCGTTTTGAGTCATCATCATTGCTTCTGTTTCTTGACCTTCCCAGAGCGTGTCTGCCGGGCTCCGGATTGGTCTCTCTTTTTTGGATTTGCCTTGGCCCCTTCTCCCCTGTCTGTTCTTCCTCTTGTGTATTTCGACTGGTTCCTGCCTTGCATGTTCTTCCCGACCTGGTGCAGGAGTTTCATCTCTTCTAAAAAATTCAATTTTGGCAGTGGTTCATTCGTACCACTTGAGGTCGAAATATCCGAGGATGAACCTGCACTCATTTCTATCTCCGATTCCTCATCTGATAAAGCTGCGATCGAATTCTGTTTTTGATCTTGTATTCCCTTTCTGATAGAATCATATTTTTTAGAGAAGGTATAAATCCTCCCAGTGGCATAGTCCTCCTTGTCACGTAGGAATTTCCTCTGTTTCCTTTCCTTTATCTCTTCCTCATACTTATTGATGTTTTTATCCATCTGTATTTTAAGCTCATTAGCTGTTTTAGATTCTGCACCCGTATATACACTTGATTCCAATAATTCTATTTCCTTCAGGGCTTTTGATCTGTCACTTTTGGCGTATTTCACCAAGGTTGCTAGCATTTTAAAAGAGCATTCATTTGTGGCTTCTCCCCATTCCTGTAGCATTTGGGGATCCGGATCTTCATATGTTGGAATAGTCAAAATTCTAAGACCCCTTGGTATCCGTTTATTGTCAATATATATATATACACATTTATATTTATGTTTATATATGTTTTTATATTACAGGGCCTGTGGTAGTGGCCCTGTAGTTATGGTTTAGGTTCTCAACTCAAACAAAGAGCACTTTTTCGGGTGGCTCACCAAACCTTCAAGTATATGGCCCCCTCGGAATGATTCTGATATAATATGATATGATATGGCATTTGTAACGCACCTATACACAAGTATAGCGACAAGGCCAGGAAGGGGGAACAGAGGGAGGACAGTGGGTCACCAATCTTACTAGGCCAAGTGACATTGAGATTGCGCAAGTGCCAGGGATGGGCGAGGGGAAAGTGCCAGGGGAAAGGGGAGGGGGCAGTGCTATACAATGGATCAAAACAATAACAAGATGTGCGGCCAGCAGGTGGCAGGTGAAAGGGTAAGTGCAGACAGCAGATGTCTAAAAGTGCAGATAGAGGGACTATAGGTTTACAGATACAGACCCAAGTGCCACTGTTGTCGGGAGGTAGTGCAGGTGTGCAACTGGGCGGGCAGGGACCTGGGCCCGAAATCAGAGGGTAGCCAGGTGACCAGCGCAGTATCAGACAGGAAATCAGCAGGGGAGAGGAATAGAGAAGGCAGAAGCAAAAAGGAAGGTCTTGAGGTGCTTCCGGAACCAGAGATGGTTCTCCTCAAGTTTCAGAGAGGCCGGTAGGCTACTCCAGAGGGAGGCCCCAGCCAAAGTAAGAGATCTACCACCAACTCGTTGCTTGGAGAAGTGACTGACCCTGAGGGAGTTGGAGGTGGAGGAGCAAAGAGCTCGAGTAGGAAGGCATTTACGAAGAGAGAGTTGGAGGTATTGAGGATCCATGGCCCAGAAAGCCTTGTGGACAATCAGGAGGGTCTTGAACTTAATCCTTAAAGCCACTGGGAGCCAATGCAGAGATTTCATTGCTGGAGAGATGCAATTCCTGGGCTTGAGGCCAATGACAAGTCTTGCAGTCCTGTTCTGGATGTGTTTCAGACGGCAGAGAGTAGAAGCAGGGACATTTAGAAAGAGGCTGTTGGAGTAGTCCAGCCTAGAGAGAACTATAGCATTAGAGACACTGAGCTTCTGGGGGAAGGAGAGGAAAGGAAGAATACCTATGAGGAGGTGCAGTTGGTAGTTTGACTTCTTAGAGACGTCAGAGATGTGAGGAGAAAAGGAGAGTGCAGAGTCGAAGATGACCCCAAAATTCTTAGCCTCACAGGTGGGAGTAGGAAGAGGTGTCCAAGGGAGGCTGGCCAGAGAGTGACAGGAAACGAGGGTGCAGGTGTGCTGATGAGGAGAATCTCGGTTTTACGGGAATTAAGGCATAGATTGTTGGCAGCACACCACTGCTGGATAGCAGACAGACAGTCAGAGATGAGAGAAGGAGAAGAGGTGGCAGAGGGGAGCCTGAAAATGAGTTGAGTGTCATCCGCATAGCACTGAAAGTTGGAGCAGAGACCAGCAATGCGGTGGGCGAGAGGTGGCAGGTATTGGTTGAACAACCAGGGAGAGGGGTTAGATCCCTGCGGAACACCACAGGTAGAAAGTGAGATAGAGGAAAGGAAGGACCCAAGTTGGACCTGGTAGGGACGATCAGAGAGGAAAGAGGTCAGTTATGCCAGGGCCTGATCGGTGATACCCAGGTTATCATAGAGACGATTGAGCAGGATGGCATGGTTGACCATGTCAAAGGCAGAAGAGAGAACGAGTAAGATGAGGACAGAGGGGAGATTAGAATCAACGTTAGAGATCAGGTCTTCATAGAAGGTCAGGAGAGCAGTTTCCTGGCTTCTGGTTGCTCTGGGGTCAGACTGATGGTCATGGAGACAACCAACAGATACAGTGTGAAGATTAAGCTGGGAGATGGCCAGCTCTTCTAGAAGTTTGCCCAGGAAAGGAGTAATGGAGATTGGGCGATAGTTAGCTGGGCAGGAGGGGTCGGCTGAGGGTTTCTTGAGAAGAGGGTGCACAAGAGAATGCTTCAGGGGGTAAGGTAAGGCTTCAGTGGTGAAGGAGTGGTTGCAGAAGTCAGCCAGGGCAGGAGCAAGAGTGTCAATGTAGTTGTTGACGGTTTTGGAAGAACAGGGAAGAGCCTGTTTTGATGAGACTTTTATAGATCGGACTTGTCTAGGAACCTCTGCAGGGTAGAACAGAGGAAAGGAAGAAAAAGAGGGAGGAGAGGTGGCCACAGGAGGGTCAGAGCTAGAGGAATGAATAGAGGGAGCAGGAGGAGACTACGAGAGGGTGGACAGGATGTCCTGGGTTTTAGAGATGAAATGAGAAGCCAGGGCTGTGCAGAGGACCTAGGAGGGGACAGGAGAGGTAGAGCCTGCAGCAGGATTGGCCAGCTCCTTGCAGATTTTAAAGAGTTTGGCCGAGTTATAAGATGCCGCTGAGACGCAGGCTTGAATGTGGGCTATCTTCTTAGTGCGGACAGAGATCCGGTATTGCCTTTGGAGCAGTTGGCAGGCCAGTTTGTCAGAGGATGCACAAGAAGCTAGCCATTTTCTCTCAGCCACTCTGCCCTTGCGTTTAAAGGTGACGCGGTCTGAGTCATACCAAGAGTTGCACTTGGCTTTGGGCTTCAAGCAGATCCTCATGACAGAGGCAAGAACATCAAGAGTATCAGAGATAGAAGAGTGGAGCATGGAAAGGGCTGTGTCAGGATGTGAGTCGGTCAGAGGAGGCGGAGGGGGGGTGGCAGCGAACGCCTCAACTGATAAACACTTCATTGGTTGGATGACCGGGAAGGTAGGTGGCAGTGCTGGATTTGGCCTGGCTAAGGGGTAGAGAGGGAGAGATGGGAGGAAAGGAGAAAGTGATCACTCCAGGAGAGAGCAGTGTTGAGGGGGATAGAGAACGGGAGGTCTGAGGAGC
Source organism: Ambystoma mexicanum (assembly GCF_040938575.1). Taxonomy (NCBI): domain Eukaryota; kingdom Metazoa; phylum Chordata; class Amphibia; order Caudata; family Ambystomatidae; genus Ambystoma; species Ambystoma mexicanum. Next base: position 410,285,455 of record NC_090924.1, read on the forward strand.
TCAGAACATCCAGTGTGCCCAGAGTTGGGCCAGATGGGAGAATAGAAAGAGAGAGAGAGTCGCAGAGGTTACAAAGAGTCCAGAGGAGGGTCAGGAAGCATCCATGTTGATGTTAAAGTCTCCAAGAATGAGGAGTTGAGTGGTCGAGGTCAGGAGGGAAGAGGAGAGGTCCACCCACTCAGAGAGGAAGGAGGTGATCTGACCAGGTGGACGATAAATAGTAGTCACGGTAAGAGAGTGGTAAGGAGAAAGAGAAAGCCTGCAGGCAGGCTGTGAATTTTGGTGTGGTTTCATCAAGGAGGGCAAGTTATAGGGGATCCCAAAATGTTTAAATTCCTCATAGACACAATGGAAAAAGGTTTTAGCTGCTCCTACAGCCCAAACCACTGCATGTATTTTTGCCAAACATGCACCAGGAGCAGCAGCTTGTTACCGAAACCGTGCTTTTGTTAATTTGGTGTAAATCAGCCTAGTCATTTTTTTAAAAATGGCCACAAAGTAGGTTACAACATAATTTGTGATATTTGGGTTCGGCCCACAGACTCATTTCGTGATTTGAAGTCTGCAGACACCTATAAAGAAATCAGGGGGTGGCTTGATGTCCGCAGACACCAAAAACGCATGCTGATTGGATGGTTAAAACATGAGGTGCATCATAATTTTTTAAATGGTCGCCACCAGGGACATCGCAGTGAGCAAAAAGTCTGGAAAACACATTTGGGGTTATTTGGTGGCTGAAAGAGGGCCTAGAAAGGGTGGGGTAATGGAATAAAGTTGATATGGAACTGTTTTTATAGGTGAAAAAATGTGCAGGTGCTGCCAAGTACGCAGACATTGCAGCAGACTGCGGACAGAGCAGTGAGAAAAAAGACTGGAAAACACATTTGGGGTTATTTGGTGGCTGAAAGAGGGCCTGGAAATGGTGTGGGTGTGGAACAAAGTTCACATGGATATGTTTTTATAGGTGAAAAAAAGTGTGCAGGTGCCGCCGAGTCAGTCAGCTTTTTTCCTGTCCGCGGACATCATTTGGATTGCAGGGGGTTCTGGGTGAGTCTTGTTATTTGAAGGTGTACTGTTATATGGTTTAATTGTGGTGGTTGTGGCCAGTGGCCAGATTCATGGGGGCAGTAATATGTGTATAGTAATTATAGGTACTGTAGGGGGAGTATACTGTATTTATAATATGGTGGAATTGTTTAACTGAAGTGTATATAGTATTTATGATTGTGGTACAGTTGAGGATAGTGCTTATGGAATATGTATTTGTTTCTTTGTGACGATAACAAATAGGATAATACTTTGTATGGTTACTTAGTTGCATGCAGTAATAACGCTGGAATCTCTGGCTCCTTTTCTGTGAAAAAAGACAATATCATCTGTTTAGCAAGATAGTTTAAAAGCTTTAATTGCATACAATTTTACATATAGATTTAATTTTTTTAACCTAATTAATAGTACATTTTATGTATTATGTGTGGTACAACATTAGTGTGTGCTACACTGTTGTTGTGTTGACATGAAATAATAATTGGGTAATTGGAAAAGGAAATCCATAGAGGATCAAAAAAATAACGACTGTAATTCTGTGAGTGTAAGTGTGATATTATGTTTGTTTGAAGTGTGTTGTAATCATGTAATTAAGAGAATGTTTATAGTATTTAGATGCCCATTGACATATTCTAACTATATTGGACTTTACAAGACATTTTGCAGTAACAATAACTGTGATTGCATATTTGATGTGTATTACAATGAAGGGTGTTTCTAATGTAGTTAGATACTCATTGGCGTATTCCAATTGTCTTGGATTTTAACAGTACTATTATAGTATTTTAGATGTAGTTAGATACCAGGTGGTGTATTATAACTGTTTATTGTAATATAGTTACATGAGTAAATTTGGGCAGAAGGAATATTAAGTAGGCATTTGTTAGATTTGGTGGTAACGTTGGTGTATTGTAAATAGATTGGATTTTACAAGAAGTATTGCAGAAACAAGCACTGCAATGGCATATTTGAAGTGCATGCAATGAAGGGTATTTCTTAAGTAGTTAGATACCTGTTGGCGTCTTCTGTCTTTGGGTTTAGAAGTACCATTGTAGTATTATGGATGTAGTTAGATGCCCCTTGGCATATTCTAACTGTGTATTGTGCTATACTTTAGTGACACAATGTGGGGTGAAGGAATAGTAAGTAGGCATTTGGTGGATTTGCTGGTAACCTATGTTTTGGAGTAACGGAAGTGTATGTGTTTTTAGGGGATTTGCCTTTTACACTGTGCCTAACAGAAGGCATCAAGCTATTTACTTGCCTGTTTGCACAAACTGGTCTAGGTAAGCCAAAGCGACATTTGGTATACAATTTATCTTTGTTCTTATAGCACCATCTGCAGTATTCGCCACACTTATGTTTTTGGAAGCGTAAGATTTGTGTACGTAGGTCCCATGTGTGGTTTCTGAAGGGATTTCGTAGTTAATGTACTTTTCAATAAACTGACATTTGGGAGCATCTTTTGTCCACAAAACCATGTGGATGTGTGGTGCTCCTCTGGATTGATATTCATTTCTCAAAAGAACTGTTCCACTTCTTAGGGTGCAGGGGTAGTTTTATTGCAGATGAAGTGAAGCATGGCAATGAAGCAATGGTGAATGTACCTTGATACACTGAAAGAGTCAAGACAACAGAGTTCTCCTGGTGTTTTTATATATATCCCCTCTTTATTTTGGTTTGCAGTACGTAAGAAGTCGTGCAAGTCACCTCATGCGTATTCTACACAACTGAAAGTAACAGACCATGTGGGTGGGACTAGGTTCCTTAGTATACAATTTACATCAGCATGATGTCGGAACCAGTATTCTTTTGTACCACGCATGTTTGCCAAGGGATTTGTGATGCTTGACTGCAAAACTTAATCTTTATCTTTCATCTTTTGAAGCAGTAGGGTAGCGGACATGTTTAAAAAATTAGAGCCCGTTTTTATGTGTGTGCATCTCCATAACATAGAGTTGCTAGTTCACTTTCGAACAGGAGGTGGAAAATGTATTCTACATTTTGTCTCAATGTGGGTTCTTCAAAATACATTCCTAAAGAACAAAATTCTAATGCAGTAATTTGTGTGGATCTTTCATCATATTGTCCTCCTTTTCCTGTAGGCAAGAGTAGAGGAAAAGAACGTCCTTCTACACTTTTCTCCCATGAGCTCATGGGGATCCTTTGCCTTGATGCATTTGATATGTTTCTAATGCATCTTCTACGGTGTCTTTAGAGTGTAGTGGGTGAATTATATACTGGTCTAAAATGTTGGCTGCAGTAACAGGATCTACACATTCAAATTGGCCAGTTGGTGGTGAATCTTGAATTATTTGAGTGGCTTCTCTTAAATTGTCCTTTATGTTAATATATTTGTAGTATGTATTGTTTTCTTTGAGATGTTGTATGGTTTCTCTAACTTTGTTTAAGTCAACTAGTTGTTCCCACATTTTTTTGTCTTTTGTCGGTACACCATTAACTAGTACAATCAAATACTGATCCATTGGCCATTGTACTCCTAGAGTTTCTACATTTTCTCTAAGATCTAATGGCAAATATACTACTTTGCCCCGATTGCTCTTTGTTAGCTCATATGTTGGCAATTTGGCTGTTTTTGGTTGAAGGCGTAGTATAGCTTGAAATGGGTGTGCTGTTTGGATTAAAATGCTCTTATACAAGTCAAGTTGTTGTAGAGCCTTTGGAAGTGGGAATATTTCTAAGTTATTTGTGATAGCACGTGATGGCGTTTGGTTATTGTGAAGCTTTGTATTGCAGTACATGCAAACTATTGAGGGACAGTTATTTTGTATTTATTTTCTGTTTTTAGATATAAAACTAATTAGAACCAAAGAGATTTCTTATTGTCCTCTACGTTGTAGGACATATCTACTATTTGTTGTGCTCTTTTTATAAAATGTTCTGCGACAACAGACACATATTGGTATGGTTTTTCAGCAGATGTGTTTTGAAACAGAGCTATTTCTTTTTTGTATGTGTTTGCTAGGAGGTTGGTGTTTGTTAGGCTTTTGCTAATGTTTTGTTAAGTTACTGAATTTTCTAAGTCAACTTCAGTTCCGAATAATTACTTTGGAAGGCTCTATTTCTCAAAGGAGTTCTTTGGATGTTCCATGCAGGAGAATGTTATTTAAATGTTGGAGTTCTATAGCAGGACTTTTTGCATAGTATAGTCTGTGCACAAGATGTTGTATAGCAGAATGGTGTATTGATAACATTTTGATGTGGTGGAAAGTGCTTTTGCAATCAGTTCCTGAAATACAGGCTAATGAGTGCAGTCTAGTGTGGCTGCTCACTGGGCAGGAGTCTATGGTTTGTAAAGATTTTCTTCTACTTTTTTCTTTTAGTTGCACATAGTGATTGAGGAATTGTCATACAGATTTGAAGGATTGTTGGAGTATGTTACATATTGAGCTGCATGTCCATTTGTACACTGGACGGTTTGTTTGGGCGAAACGAACATTTTCTTAAAAATGTGTTGGGGATGTTTTTTCTATAAGGCCTTTTTGTCATAATGGTGTCTCCTACCATTTCATACCCTCGGTCATTACTGTCTATGGCAATTGGGTTTTTTGTTCTTGTTTATAAGCCTTTTCATTGGAATATGGTTATGTGCTACTTGTGTGAATCCATTAATCTTCACAGAGGTTTGAAAAGGTATCTATTTTTGCACTTTTCATGTTTAGAAGTACTTTTTGTAATTCATTGAATAATTTAGTTAGTGGTTTCATTGTATTTAAAATCAATATAAAAACGTTCTCCTTAGTAGAAAGGTGCAGTCAATTAGAGCTTTGAGGATTAATCTTCTGCTGTAGTTTTTGAGGGTAGATTGTGACATTTTCGCTTTCTTTATAAGATTGTGACAAACTCTGCAGTGGAACATTTTTGGTATAATTATTTTTTGGAATGCTTTACTGTACCTAGGTTAACGTTGCTAGATATAGTGTTAGGTTCATCAATAGGTCTGCTTTTGTTTGTACATCTTTTTTTACTTTTAGTTTTTGCAAGAGGAGCCTACTTTTACATTAGTGGTGGCTGGTTTAGTTTTGTTCAGTGAGGTCACTATCTGCTTTTTTTAAAAAGTTTTCTATAGATGTTTTAGTGGTGGGTGACTATATGGCTTGCTTTCATTCATATATGCTCTATGTTTTGTAAGGAGTTCATTTTTTTAGTAGGCATTCTGTTCTGTCTGTTGGGAAACAATAAAGTTTGGGTTTGAAAGTTGTGCAATGTATATGCATGTATTGTGCATGGGTTTGTGGGTGTGATTATAGAGATTAATAGAGTAATGTGTGATTGTGTAGTGTGGTGACAGGTGTGGTTGGGGAGGTTGTAAGAGTAAGCATCTGCACAGATCTGATGGCCTTGGGTTAGTGAGTGAGGGAGTGGTGGTGTGATTGAATTAGTAGGGACATTATGATGTTTTGAGGAAAACAGGTGTTGCTGTAAGGGTGCGATCTAGTGCATAGGTATGAGGGTTGTGTAGGTGCAATAAAAAATAGGTGAGGACGTGTGTATATTTGTGGTAGTGTGTGATAGTGATTTGGAATGCAATGAGTGTGAAACTTGTTGGGTTGGAATTAGGATCTAATGTGGATAGGTGTATGGAATGGTAAGGAAGTCAAATTGTGGTATAGAATTTGATGAGAGATGGATGTGTTGTGTGCCAGTAAGGAATGGGTGGTGTAGTATTGAATAAAGAGCAATGTTTAGATGGGAATAGAAAGAGTGTGAATGTAAGAGTGAAATACATGTTGTTGACTCGAATACAATACTGTAGGTTAATATATAGTAAAAGTACATTTTTACAATTATAGAGATATACATGCTGTATTAATGTACTTACTTTGTACTTACTTTGTAGGGTGTGAAGAGTGTTCTTTTTTTGGTAGCTGTCTTCGGCAATCTTCTTTTTTCCTGTAATAGTAATAGAAAGTTAGTGGGTTTATGTGGTAATGGTGAAGTGCTTTTAGTAGGACAGGTTGTTATTTATGAAGGTTGGGGAAGTTGTTGGGAAAAAGAGTTAATAAAGTTGTGTTATGGGTGGTGTAGTAAAGTATGTTAACTATGTTGTTAGAACAATTGGAGTATGAGTAGTGCTGGTTGGAACATTACAAGGAACAGGGCAAAAATGGGTGTGAACAAAAGATGCATATCTAGTTTATTTGTGTGCCTGTGATTTTAATAATAGAAGTGCTGTGTTTGTCCTGCAATGTATTTGTAATGTGTTGCAGTCTTTTTAAATAATTGTGTCCTAGTCCTAGTTGTAATGCAATGACAGATTGTTGTTGCAGCAGTGTTTGGTGTGTTATAGTAGAGTTTGGGAAAGAAGAGTATTGTATGTGTATAGATACTTTGGCAGTATGCACATATGTGTGAGCAGGTGGAGAATGGTGACAGTATAAGGAATGTAATGAGGGAGATTGGAAAGTCTGACATTTATATGGAGCAGTGTGTGTAACTTGTTTCTAAAGGAAATGAAAAGCAGATGGAAAAGATTTGTAGCACATGTTTAAATTGCACTTGGTGTATGCAAGTTTAATATGTTGGCAATACATGCATACTTGCCAACATGACCCATTCCAATCTGCAGGTGCCCAACAAGTCTTGGTTTTTTCTTTGCATTCTGGGACTTGAAGTTTCAATTTTCCTTCCCATTATAGAAACTTGGACTAGAAGTCCCAGAATACAGAGAAAAAACTAGGACTGGATAAGCACCTACAGATAAGATATTTATAGTGAAGAAATAAATGTATTTAGGAAAGGGATGCGGTATCAGAATGGGAAACATATTTATTTATTTTATTTATTTTTGACATTTATAGAGCGCACTAAGCTTAGGCATCAAGGCGCTGGTCACAGAGAAAAAAGGTACGATACATCATTGCATAGTTGCAGGTAAATAGTCTTCACAGATAGCAGCATGCTGGAAGAGTGCCCAGCCATGCGGAAGTCTTAAGAGGTGCTGTCCCATGAGAAAAGCCAAGTTGTGAGGTTCTTGCGTAAGCCCAAAAAGAGGGTTTTGACCTTAGAGCAGGAGGGAGGACATTCCAGTTCTTGGCAGCAATCACCCGGAAGCTGAGACCTTCTGATCTTTGGCGCTTGTATCTCGGGGTGGTAAGGCGATTCAAGTATGTGGAATGGATGGGTCTGGAAGATTGAGTTTTGTTGAACTTAGCAGACAGGTATTTAGGTGTGGTGTGGGAGATGCACTTATGATATGATGATATTATAGGTTATTTATAACGCGGTTAATACCCAGAGGTTTCTAAGCACGGACCCGTGGATCGAACCTGTGTTGCTCCATGTTGTCTTGCTTCCAAGACAAGCACGTTGCCCCTAAGCTTTCCTCCCGAGACACATTGAGTGATTGCTATGGATTTGAATAGAATACAATCACAGATCGGCAGCCAGTGCAAGTTTCTTCTGATTGATGAAATGTGATCTTTCTTAGGGATGTTCAAGGCTGCTCTCAGAGCATTGTTTTGGGTGATTCACAGCTTGTTGATGTTGCGGGAACTAGTATCAGTGAAAAAGGAGTTGCAATAATCCAGCCTGGCTCCTATTAAGGCTCTTGCATACATTGGAGGATTTGGAATTTCTATTCAATGAACATCTGGGGAGGGAGGATTGATGTTTCATCAAAGAGTCTTTCATTTATATTTTGGGAATTTGATGGGGGCGATTGCTGGCGGCTAGGGAACCATTACAAAAAGGACAGTGATAATCAACATTTCTAATAGCATGATTTTTAACATAATTTAAAAGTTCCTTAAAGTCATAACTAAGTTCATCCAATTTTGCAGACACGATCATGATTTCATTTTGTCCAGTTGGGGATAGAGATTGTCTTTTTGATTCTTTGGATTCTCCATAATTGAATTGGAGTGTTGTTTCTTCATGTAAAGTATGTACGATAAGAAAAGAAGACATTATTATTTCACTGAGCTCTGTATAAATTACACTTACAATGGTAAAGATATATTGTTTACCATTAAAGATGTCATCATCCCTCATTTGTTCTTTTAGAACATCTTCTTCCAACTACTCAAGTTTGTTTGCCATTTCTGTTAAAATAAAACAATATATATATTTGCTTATAACAAATGTTTATATAATGAATGGCAATAATAGAGAAATAAATACAGTGTACTTAATGTTTGGTGAAAGGTTGTTTTGGAATGAGCGGTTGGTGTATTTGAGTCTGTATGAAGAGTTGTGCTGAAGTGATAATATGAGGTGTACAGTTACGGTGTGTGCTTGGTGCATTCCATTATATTGTCTGCTAAATGAGAAAAATATTTCTACATTTTGAAATAATTAATTGTACAAAGAGGTATATGTGAGTGTAGTAAATATAAGTAATGTTGTTTTATGTATATGTGTTTGTTGGTTGAAAGGTACAACATTTTCTGTTGTACTTTGTGCTTCTGGGTTTTGTCAATGCTACCTGATGTCTGCGGACAATCACACTGTCTGCCGACTCTAGAGCAGCTACATTGTGGGTGAGTGTGATTTTAGGTGTAATCATTAAAAAATAGCTAAAAGGAGCTTTCTGCAATTTAAGGGGGGTCTGGTAAAAACCTATGAAATTCAGTGAAAAAAACGTCATTAAAGGGATGTTATGGTTAAGTTGCACTAATAAAAACCTAGGAAATTCAGTGAAAAAACGTTTTTAAAATTTAAACTGTAATTCACCAGTTACAGTAAGAAATCCAACCATAACTTGCCCCACCACCGTGCACTGCTAAAACTAACACTCAGGACATCAAAGATGACATCACAAATGTCATTGATGACATCATTGATGACATCACACATCTGGGCAACTTGTTTTTTTCACTAATTTATGTAGGCCATTTGTTTGTGTTCACTGACAGTGAGAGTTTTAAAATTCAAAAGGTTCTATATATCTAGATGTATACCTTGTCCTATGTTAAAGGAGGTTTGTAGTTCTTTCATATATGTTAAATGAGGAATCATTGCTAACCTATTTTCAGTGATGCAACATCATGAAACATGTTCACTCATAAAAACCTATGCAATTTGCTGAAAAAACATTTTTAAAGGGATGTTGTGGTTAAGATGCATTAATAAAAACCCATGAAATTCAGTGAAAAAACAATGTTAAAGGGATGTTATGGTTAAGTTGCACTAATAAAACCTAACAAATTCAGGGAAATTACGTAGTCCTGAAATCATGTGTGATATCATCAGTGATGTCATTGATGATGTCATTTGTGACATCATCTTTGTTGTCCTGGGTTTTAGTGTTAGCAGTGCATGGTAGTGCCATGGATTATGGTTGCATAGCTTACCGTAACTGATGAATTTCTAGGGTTTTTTGGTTTTACTTATCTTCCCTGAGTTTGATTACGACCCTTTAACAAAGTTTTTCAATAAATTTCATAAGTTATCAGTGCATCTTAACCATAATGTCCCTTTAACAAAGTCTTTTCCATGAATATATATATTCAATGAAAAAACTTTGTTACAGGGACATTATGGTTACAAGTAAAACTGAAAAACCTCAGAAATTCACCAGTTATGGTAAGGTAAGAAACCATAACTCATGCCACCACCATGCACTGCTAAGACTAACACCCAGGACATCAAAGATGATACATCAAATGTCATTGATGTCATTGATGACATCACTTATGACATCACATATCTGGGCCACTTGTTTGTGTTCACCAACATATCTATGTCAGGCGGTTTTGTTCACTGACAGTCAGAATATAAAAAATTGAAATATGTCATATATCTAGACATTAACCATCTTGTATGTTATCAAAGTACTTTCCTAAGGGTTTGGTCTCAGCTCGTGTGCACATATATGGTTCAATAACCAGGCCAGAAACACACAATGTATTCATATACATGATGATGAACTTTAATATTATTGATATTTCCTGGTGATGTTGTTTCTTTCTTCCTTACTTTAGTTTCCCTAGATGTGTCTCTGATTTGTATGCATTTTGGGTCTTCATATGTATTGTTTGTACTAATACAGGTATGTAGTACGTTCTGAATTATTAGCTATGTATTGCATGTTTAACATAACTCAAAACTCTGATAAGGTACCACTCATTATTTTACTATCCAAAATTACCAGATTAGAAATATTGTACTTCTATGGTGTATGCTGGAGCATTTGTCTATGTGTGTGTATGATTAGGTTCCTGTATTAACAACAACACTCCAATATAATGTTTTGTTTAGATGAGTGGATTCTTTAATACATTAAGTAGTTCAGAATAAGTCTCCCGATCCCGATCACGCCTGACACCTTCTTACCAACATTATAAACACATCCCCTTGTAAAGACTTTTCATCAAAATTAATTGTATATGTGATGTCATCAGTGATGTCATCAATGAAATGTGTGAAGTCATCTTTGATTTACTTGGTGTTAGTCTTAGCAGTGCACAGTGCTGGTGCGTGTTATGGTTGCTTAGCTTACCATAACCGGTGAATTTCTGAGGTTTTTGGTTTTACTTGTAACCATAATGCCCATTTAACAAAGTTTTTTTTATTTAATTTCATAGGTTTTTATAAGTGACACTTAACCATAGTGTCCCTTTAACAAAGTTTTTTAGTGAATTTCATGGGTGTTTACCAGTGCACACTAATTTCCTACATCATACTAATATTATACCTACCCCAATATAGCAACATTTTTGTCCAATATATAAAGGTTTGCCTTAAAACTAAAACTTTGCCATTTCCCAAATTCTAGCATCATTTTTTACACATCTATACACGTTTTGCAACTATTTCCACAGTTTTCGCGTTTGTCAGTTTCCATGAATGTCTGACGTCATTGCAGATTTTCCGGACAGTGTCACATGACCTTGCACGTGCGGATGATCACGTGTCTGCGAACACGTCTGCACTTCGCGATTGGATCTGTGCTTTGCAGATGTTTCGGGACTGCATTTTCTGCTGATGTAGCAACTTTGAAGCTCAAAATGTGCCTTGCACAACTCCTACACCTATTCTTACTCATTATCCATTAACAATATTGCATAGATCACATACTTTGAAAAATATTAGCAAAACTGCTATTTATCTTAAAAAGGGCATCAGCTATTACCACCCCTCCTCCCAAGACCCACAGCTGGAGGACGTACGCAACAAAAGAAGCACAGTACTTCAAAGGACAATAAAGAAGACCAAGAAGATGAGGTAGTGAAAGTGCCTACCTCTAGCACCCAGAGAGATTCATGGGTGTGGCAGTTCTTTACCACTGTTGGGAATGTACCAAAGGCTAAAGCTACAAAAGTGAAATGCACTGAGATAGTCACTGACTACCTGGATAGTACTCCTATGGGACTACCTCCATGCGCCGCCACACCAAATACAGCCACTGCAATACTCTCAGAAAGGTTGTTCCTTTCTTAGCAAGTACTAAGTTGTCTTCCTCCACCACATCTTCTTCAACCAATACTGTAACTACAGAGCCTACTTCTGTGGGATACAAAATCCCACCAGCTACTTTGCAAGCGATAAAAGAGGCTTGTGATCCATATCATTCGAAGACAAAAGTACTCTGTATATACTACAACCCACCACTCTGCAGGGGGGGCAATTCTGAAGTGCTTTTGAAGCTGTAACCAAGCAGCATGAGAATTACTGCCCCCTACCTTAGCTGTAACACACGCACAATATCTTCTCCTGTCTACCTGTCCTTCCATATTACTGCCTGGTGCCTCTTCCCTTATTTCCCTCCCCACCTTATTTCCAGAACACTCCTGCAGAAGAAAAAGGTTCCTTTAGGAACCACCTTTCACAGTTAAAATATTTTCCAACATTTCCATTAGCATTTTGTGTTATGCTAATGGGAATAATGTAACGTTTAACGCCCATTCCAGGGGCTGGAATAGGCGATAACGGCCCGGCACACCAAATTATCCGCCCATACAAAGCGAGGTTGAATAACGAGGGCTCTGGTGTATTATCCCCCGTTCCAGCCCCTGCAACGGGAGATGAAGGCCATTAGCACCCCGGGTTGCCAACGCGGAAACCTGGGGTACTAAAAAAAAGAATTTTCCTTCCTAGGCGGGATGCGCACAGCGTCCTGCTGTAGGATGAAAAATCATTTTCCAAGATGGCCACCATGGAAAGGGAAGGCAGGGCTCCATACAGAGCCCCTCTTTTCTTTCCATGGCAGCCTGCAGGAGGCAAATAGAAGGAGCAAAGACAGCAGCGGCACCCGCCACTAATGAAAAAAAGTAAGTAGAGGGTATGGGGTGAAAATTTAATTTGGCCCAGTGGTTGGGGAGGAAGATGGCAGCAGCGACAGCCTGACGTCAGGTGGCTTGGAACGTGTGCCTGTACCAGCGGTGCAAGCCCACTTTCCTACCCACCTGATTGGCTGGTTCTCCCACCCAGAGAAAAATATAAAAAGACAGAAATAATTTTCTATCATAAATACTTTTCTCGAGCATACAATAAGGACCATAATCGATGGACTTTTATAGCTATGCACAGTTTCCACAGACCCCTTTCCATGCCATGGATCATTAAAAGACTCTGATGGCACGTACACACCATCGACCGGGTCAGCCCTTCTACCCGTATCAATTGTACATTTGTAACACTCCCTTAATGCCTCCTTTCAAACAGTCACACATCCATCCACCAATCACTTCCAAAAACTATACATATAACCCTATGACCATATTAAGCTTCCACACACCAACTGCCACTTAACAATATTTCACAAATCTTGTGCATCTACATTTCCCTTACTTATACAAATAAAGTGTACACAATACTCCTATAAATGCACATATGCATTGTGCAGTTAGAGAAGTGCATAAATAGAACGGGCAGGATGGATGGGCAAATGCTCATGAGAACTCAGGAGGGAAATACCAAGGTATGCCAGGGTGGGATGCCACTGGGTAACTACTGGAGCAGAGGAGACCCAAGGGTGGGATGCACCTTAACCATAACATCCCTTTAACACAGTGTTTTTCTTTCAATTTAATAGGTTTTTATAATTGAAAATGTTTCTTGGTGTTACATTACGATATATAAGTTATTAATAATTCCTCTTTTCATATATAAGAACTATAAACCTCCTTTAAGAAACATATTTTTTGCAACACATGCTTAAGTCTGTCATTATCAGCAGTGCATGTTGGGCATGGAATTCATCATTCAATTGCCTACAGCATAAGGCTCCACCATGACCACAGCCGAAAAAAACCACCCCTTTTATTTACTGCACCTACAATGCATCCTAGCTCAGTGTCCTCTATACCCTAATAATGTAACCAGTGGCCAGTGCTCATGGCTTGCTTCCATGGCCAGTCTCCAAATCCATGGGCCATAGGCTTTGGCCATGCCGCATTCTCCAATGAGCAAATCAGAGTACACATTTGTGTTTGCCAAGGGCCAGGCCCACTACCCAGGATATATTTGAAAAACCATGCTTTCCAGTTCTTTCCGGCCCTCCTCGTGCATATTTGCTGCATTTCCATCCAGTACTTGATCCTGTACACATGAGCACATTTTCTTCCCTTTCAAACCTATTCCAATTAAAACAATCTTTAACACATAGCTGGTTCATGGTGGCCTTGCGCACTTTAACCCCATTGCTGGTCCCTCATGGTCATGGCCAGTAGCAAGATTGTCCAGGTTCATGGCCTTAGGCCATGACCCAGTGTTAGGGAGAATTCTCCACAATGGCTAATTTCCCTTACCTACTGAGTTCCTCAGCAGCTTTGCTGGATTTCTAGGATTTATTTTTTTCACGTGGTAAGAGCGTGAGCCTTTTTTCTCACTCTTACATGTGTTTTGCTGTGTGTGTTTAACATGGTTGTGTTCATGGACTATGGAGTATCACCTACTCCATAGGCATCATCTTTTTAATGTGTGCTACACAGCACCTTTAGTGCAGTGACGCAGGGTTGTCTTTTTCAGACTTCCCACTTTCTTTAAACTCCACATTCTGGGACTGACTACTGTCTCTCAGAACATGTAAAGTTGCCATCAACTTTATTAGTCTTTTTAAACTCACAGACCCAGTACAACCTATCTTACATAGAGTACGGGAAAGGGTTAATAGTTAACTCTTTTTGCCTGTCTCTCATGGAACATTGTTTCGTTCCCTTTTCATTAAGATTTGTCTGGTGGCAGTGGTATCTACCATATTTTTCCTACCGCAGTTTATTTAAATAGCCTTGGTACTGTTTTAGGCTATCTTGGTAGGCTCGAACTTAAACCCACTGGACCACATTTACTTTAATTTGGTTCCAGCTGGGTTTATTTGCCATTTCTTTTTGTAAAAGTCTTTCTCGTGTTTTACTCTGCGTGCCAAACCAGGTTTGGTTCCTTTGTTCACGGTCATTTAGCGGGCTTCTGCAAAGAAGCCCTCCTTAGGCGCCTGAATGTCTGCGTAGGCAGGATGTGAGGGAGGGGTTTTAGGACCCCTGCCACGGGTTCCCTTGGTAACCCAAGTCACACTCCTGTTTCTTTGGCTAGGTGACTGTCCTGCCAGGAAAGCCACCCTGGTGTGTGATTGACAGCCAGGCTGTGTGAATGGGGAAAAACTGCATAAAAAAAAGGTCTCTGGGACTAGGAAGGCAGAGTCGCCACTGGATCGAGAGAACCGAAGAGAAGCTGAAAGAAGAGGACCACAACCACGACTGAACCTCCCAGTGAAGCCCTGCTGCGGGTCTGAATCTCCAAACTTCGACAAGATCGGCAAGGAATCTTCTTCCCCTGAACTGCTGGGACCAAGCAGTTCGCCAAACACCAAGCAAGGCCTCCCTCTCCTGGTCGAATTTGCTGTGCACAGCTCCAGTGAACCAGATAGCCAGGAGGCTTGGACCCTGTTTGGGTTTTAAGGAACGCACCTTTTATTTGTTGCTGTGCTCTGCTGCTGGTTTCTTCCCTGGGCAGTGCAGGACCCTCCAGTCTTCCTCCTTCGTGTCAGTCCGACAGTCGCTTCAGGAACCGTGAGCCCGCAGGATCTGCCAGGAACTTTTGCCTCAGCTACAGCCTCCTTCTTCATTTAAGGTACTGTTTAAATCTGGTTGTTCGTTCCATCCGACCGCGGTGAAAGTGTTTGAAATCTTTCTCCAATCTGAGGGCTTGTCCTTCTCTACTCTTTTAAATAACTTTTCTTCTGACCAACTTCGTTTCGACCTCTTGGCAAAGACTTAACCGTGAACTACCCTGAACTGTGTGATCCTGAGCAAAGACAGAGACCCATTAACATTGGCCCAGGCCTATTGATTTGAATCCTCATGGTAGAAAGCCTTTTCTAGATTGCCCTGCCTACTTACTTGTTGGTGCTGCTTAATTTTGTATAACCTTTTCTCCCCCCCCTTTTAATTAGTTCTGTCCTCTCCCCATTGCCACAGGCTATACCTCAGTCACCTAAGTTATACCAATATTTTTTGTACCTACATTATGAGACTTTTCAAAAAATAAAACACTGACACATTTGCAAAACCATGCTTTCAAGTCCTTGCAAATGCTCCTTACACGATTTTGCTGCAAACCCGCCCATGTTTTATTATTTCAAAAGTGTCAAAATGTACGGATATACTATAGTCATATAAGTTAGCCATCACTTGACAAAATCCATTCAGACATTTCACAAACATTCAAGGTTGGGCCCATAATCTTTCTGAAAACGTTTGTTCACATTCGTCAAATGGCAAGTGATAATCCATCCAAAAATGTTGAGACCAACCTCTAATTTTGCCCCTTCTTGACAAAATCCCACATTTAAATTCTAAAATGTCATGCAATTTCATTGAGTGGCGCCAAAGTTATAAGCCATCCAAAAACTGCTTTTCACCAACCTTGTAAGGCAAAAACAACCATAGATGCCCCCAAACATCTCAGATGTTGGCCAACATCACAGTACTGCCCCAGACTGTTGGCAGACATCAAAGAAGAAAAACACTGATTAATTTGGCTTTTTATGGCCATATCCCATCACCCCTCACCTTCACAGAGATTGTTTCATTAGTTTGACAAGTGCAATGTTGTGTTTTTTTAATGTTTCCAGTGTGTTGTCTGCAAATCCAACATGGCAGCGCACCTCACTTCTTTTCACTATCCAATCAGCGGGTGCATAAGATATCTGTGTACACCACGCCGCCCTCTGGACCAATCGGAGGTCCATCCGCAAACCGAACAGTGAACTAAGTCAGAGGACCGAACACAGATATCACTAATTGGTTTTACCTACTTTTTGGTCCTTTTAATAAAAATACTGGACAGATTTACACCAAATTTACAAAAGCATGCTTTTGGGACTAAGCTACTGCTCCTGCTACAAATTTGGTGATAATCCGTCCAGCAGTTTGGGCTGAAGGAGTGAGCACATTTTTTTCCATTGGCTGTATGGGAACAACCACACATTTTGGGACCCCCCTGTAACTTTGCCCCCCCTTAACAAAACCTCACCAAACTTCGCAGAATCAATTTGACGGGGCCATATACTTTTTATGCAAAGTTTCATGCAGATTGGTCCAGAGGGACAGAAGTTATAAGCTGCCTAAAAAGTGCTCTTCCTAAGGCTTGAGCAACGTAACCATAACCACAGGGCCGCTACCGCAGGCCCCCTTATTATGCTCATTATGCATATTATTAGGGCATACTTATGGTTAAGATGAAATTCCTATGGCATTTCAGAAAATAACTTTCAAACGCTTGCAAAAAAACAAGCTGAAAATATTCAAGAGTTATATTTCGAGAAAGCCTGTGCGTGCAACAATTTTGATTTCTACATTAATGGCTTCAACATTTAAATATGTTTACTTTGATTGCATTTTAACAGCGTTTAACATGGGTTTTTCCCGTAGGAAAATAAAAGATTATTTCAGCCCAAATATCTCAAAATTGCCCATGTCAATTTTTCAAATTGTTTGCAGACAGCTAGATTTTTAACTGGAATTGGTGCACTAAAAGCAATTTTGAAAATCAACCTGCCCCTTTTTGAGATATTAACCATTGAAACATGATCTATTTATGAATAAATACGCACCAACCATATGCCAAGCAACTACATTGCCCATAAGCACAGCAGCTATAATCATACCCAATGTATGCACTCACCCCCACTAAGTACACATTCCTAACATACAGTTTATAAATTAAACATACACAGCAACCATACTCTCAGCAACCACACCATCCTTATGCACAGCAGCTTTAACCCCTCACCCCAATGCATATACACATTACAACCATAGACTCACGCAATAAAATAAAATTCAAGCAGCAATATGCAGCCAGCGGTATCATGAACACACAAGACATACGCACACACCCTCACTACGTACACATTACAAACAGTCACATCAAAAATACACTGCAATCATATGCTCAGCAACCACGTCACCCATATAGACTGCAGCTATAACCACACCCAGCATAACCACACCCAGCATATGCACTCAACCCCACTGTGTACACAATCAAAATACACTCAAGCAAAATTCCAGTAGCAAAAGACAGCCAATATTATGACCACACACAACATACACACTCACCGTATGATGATGACAACTGAATGCTGGCATTCCCCACAATTATAATGAAATAACCAGATAACAGACACTAATGGACACACCGCAGTAGGGAATGAGACCAGGACCAAGTGCAAGTGAGGTAAAAGATAAGTCTTTATATAAAGTCAAAATGGGACACGCAGAGGACTCTGCTACTCCAAGAGCGCTCTGCCCAAACAACAGAAAATACACATTATAACACAAAAACACGTCATCTATGACGTGTACAATAGGGGATACAGTCGGTTGTTCTCATTGTTCTCATTGGGCGAAGGGGACTGGACGCTATACTTTGTTTATAGTTGTTACTTCAGGATTGGTCAGCTCCGGGCTGGTAACTTCGTTGAGCATGCGGGTCAGCTGGTCTCATCTGGGAGGGGTGCAGGGTCAGGTGATGTCCACATCGTTTTTCATTCTGACTCTGCCCTTTTGATGATACACCATCAATGTATTATGCATACATTTCATTACACAGTATACATTTCATCTAAGCGTTTGTCCTGAAACACCAAGAATGAAGGTACATTGGCCCAGGTGCCTTATCTAACACAGTATTTCAAAGACACATTAATCAAGCATCTCTTTGAATCTAACGTGGGTGTTTTACTCTTTGTTAGTACTAGAAGAATATATGGCCACACAGGATTAGTGATACGGCGGTGAACTAGAGTGGCAAACGGGCAAGGGCATGCAACTGTTACATCAAAGAGGTGTGGAGTTAGGGGGCATGTGGTCTACATTTCTTTGGGAAGGGTCTGCTGATGTAGGGGCAAATTTGTGGAGACAGATGTTTTTTTTGCAGGACCAGGTTTCAGCCCGGTCACACACAGGGCAGTGATGTCAAAGGAAGAGGAGAGATACAGTGTTTGGCTTGTTACTTTTCGCACCCAAGCTTCCATGAGAACAGGATAGCTGTGAAGACGGCAGAGGGGAGGAGGTGGGGGGTTGGCATGCTAGCTGTGCGCAGAGAGGGAAGGGGATAGGTGCAGGCCTGCATTTAGTGTTTACATGCGGCCTAGTAGAAAATGAATTTGGTAGTTAACATAAAATGGAGTCTTGTAGCTCATAGGCCATGCACAGTTATGTGTCATTCAATGGCTACCTCACACCTTGGCCAGAGGTGCGCTGTCAACCGCGGAATGAGCATATCAGGTGCGTTATTAGGAAGGAAGGGGGGCCTGGGAGACTCTTCCTCCCTTACATTCCCCCATTTTGTTACTTAAGTAACAAATATTGCAATTCTCCCAAATGTTTCCTTTCAGCTTCTTCAGCCACTGTTTTGTCCCAAGCCGGAGTTCCCTTTCTTGGCATCCAGTCCTGACATACTGCCCTAAGGCTTTCCCCTGATTGTGCATATTCATCTGGGGTACAGGTCATGTAGATGCAGCCCCCGTCCCCCTCTAGATCTACCCATACTTCATCGTACCATTCTAATTCACAGAGTTCTTTAATTGCGGTGTGCCAGAGCGGATCTACAATGTATCCGATGTTATATATAGCAGTCTTTCTATATTTTGGTTCTGAATCTTCTCCTGTTTGAACCTGGGCTTCATGTGTTACCTGTACTACTCCTGCTGCATTGCCCATTGTCACCATCATCATTGCACTGTTAGGAATCGATTTTGCACAGCACCTGAGTCCGAATGGGCACAAACAAAAAATGTGTAAGAAAAAGACGATAATGGGCACCAGCAGTTTCACGACCATCCCAAGCCACGACGGGACCCACTCAACCAGGTTGTCAAACATGTGCATTCCTCCTTCTTCCTTCATTCTTTCTCCGAGATTATGCACTGCTGCTATCACGTGTGATAATGTTCTGTTGTCCGCATCGGCAAAGGGTACGAAAGTGCAACATGCACTCCCGATTTTTCCACAGACACCGCCGTCCATTCAAGTTAGAAGGTCCAGGACGTACCGGTTTGCATGGTCATCAGCCGCAGGGCTCTCAATTACACCTTGATGACATTGAATCCTTATTCTGTGTCGTTGGCTAGCTGGATGAGTTCCCAGCAAATTATCTGTATCCATTTCACATTTGCTCGAGTTTGGATGCTTGGAACGAGGGACGCAAAGAATGTCTCTGCTGAAGTAAATAACTTAAACTTGTCAGGGATTTGTGCAAAAGGTTCAGAGGATTCTGCAGAGATATAGTTTGATGATCTCCATTTTCGGGATACTTTGCTTTGTAGCTGCTCTTCGTATAACATGTCATATGCAGAGGGTTCTTCGGTCATTGACGAGGGTGCCTGGGACATCTTTGCTGGCACCCTCTCCCCTCAGATGTTGCTTTCTGGTATCACCATCAGGGCTGAGTGCAGCGTTGCTAGAGCGCAGGTGTCTTCCATGACTGTGGAAGGTGCAAATACGCCTGTTTGCCGCATACCCAGTAAGTGTCCTTTAAAGATGCTGTTCCTTCTTTCATGTCTGGAATGATGAGAGTTTTGCTACAGTTCTTGTTTGTTCCTAAGGGCACTTTCCCTTCTCTGTGGAAGCACAGTTCAAATGATATTTCGCGTTGCACCTTGATCGGTTTCTCGAGAACTGTTACACATGTTAGTTTGGCAATGTGCTAAGACCAGATTGGAATGCACATGTTCTTTATCCATTCTAGCTTCTCATCTGAGAGTCCTCGTAAAGCCTCTGCCTTGTACATCGCATGTTCTTTCTGCCACTTGTTATCAAAAAAAATTGTCCCTTGGATGACGAAGAAAGGCTCTGTGATGCAGATCACTCCATGCGGCTTGTTATAGCAGGTTTTTTCGTTCTGCAGCATTTGTAATGAGATGGTGTGTGCCTGATAGGTGCTTTTAATTGTACACAGTGCAAGGTGAATCAGAAACTGGGCCTCCGCAATAGGCACCTCCTGTGGCAACAGCACTTTAGGGGTGCGCCGAGGCATGGGGGATCAAGGAGAACACATAGCAGCTTTCATTGGTAGCTTGCTTTGCCATTGTGCTCATGTCTGCGTACCATTTGTTGGACTGGTCTGGGTGTCGTGGATCTTCTACTGTATCTAAACCCAAACCATGATATTCGTCATACCTTTTCCATCCCACCCCCCTTTTTCGCCTCCTGTGCCCCCCCTGGACCACTTTGGATTTCTACTAATTTCTGGTATCGGATTGGGAATATTCCAGTTATTACCCTTGCTCCCCTCCCATCACTTTGCTGCCCACCCATTTTACTATAAGCCAGGGTGGGGGTCTGTTTTTCATCATTTACATAAGCATTACTTGAGGTAGCTTGTGTGGTTGTATAGAGATCATCATATGGCAATGTAAATGCATATGGGTTGGGGTCATTCATGTAGTACACGTTAAATTCATGCTCATAATAGTCAGCTATGGAGTAGTTCATCAGTGGGGCTCTAATCATTTTAATTCTTGTGTAGGGTAGTGAGGTTTGTAGGAACATTGTGGGCCCATATTAGCTTAAAACATCCCATACTAAGTGGGATCCTTCTTGTATCAGTTTTACTCCTCCTCCCCCTCTTTCATATCAATATACATGAAAGATATTGCCCAATATAATGCTAAGCCAAACAATAGTGTGAAAAACAATTGCAGAAAAACAAAGACTGCACTCGAAAGTGTACATGCTAGTATTGCTAACATTTCTCCTACTACTATCTATTGAAGAGTCGTTGGCATTGAGGGCCCTCATTTCTGCCATCTCTGAACCTATAGAGTAAGATACAATTGGGTTAAGCACACACTATTTTATTTCCACAGTACATTTTATTGTATCTTATGTTCATTTTCGTAAACACACCATATTACGTAATCTTTTTTATTTTATTGCACTCATGTATAAGAGATAATAAGGGAGAAAGGGAGAAAAGAGAGAGAGAGGAAGGAAGGAAGGAAGAAAGAAAGAAAGAAAGAAAGAAAGAAAGAAAGAAAGAAAGAAAGAAAGAAAGAAAGAAAGAAAGAAAGAAAGAAAGAAAGAAAGAAAAATGAACCATAAACAGTCAATTCTTGCAATTATAAATCTATGTATTTTGTATTTTGCGGATATCAATACATTTTATATATATTTGTTTCTTTTTTCTTTGTACACCTTTTCCTTCCATTATTTGTAGTTAAGTTTTTTTTGCCCCTCTTTATATTTCTATGTTTCATGTAGCGCTGTATAATTTCTCTGCATGATCATTAATGCTACGTTTGCGTTGTTCTTTCCTCAACATTGTCTTCCCCCTCCACTAAAACACTATCATGTGCTTTTCGCACATCCGATAGATGAATCCAGTATTTCAGCCCTTTTACTTTCACTGCAGTAGGCGTACAATATATTACCTAATATGGGCCATGAAATTGTGGAGCATTCCATCGCAGCACGAAACTGTGCACTTAAACTGTCTCCCCAGGCATAAATTGTACGTTTGGGATGTCTCCTGTTGGGGTTACTGTGTCACTTTCACTTTCCCGGGTAAAGGGCACAGCTATTTGCTTTGCTATTTTCCTTGCTGCTCTGGTTAATTTTCTCAGGTCATCTTTAAACTCCTCACCTGGTACTGTGGCTGTTCTGTGTGCATCTGACATTCTTCTTAGGGGTGATATTGGGGTATGCATGCACCTCCCTGACATTATCTCGTGGGGTGACAAGTGGTGGTCTTTGCTAGGCTGGTTTCTCAATTCAAATAGAGCCAACAGCAAGCAGTGCACCCAATTCTTTTTTAGGGTGCGACACAATTTTGACAATCTGCTCTTAAGGAGGTCGTTGATTTTTTCTACAACCCTGTTAGCTTGCGGTGCTAAATTGAACACAGTTTGTGTTTGATTCCCAGCAGCGCAGTCACTGCTTTGAATAAGTCATTGACGAAATGCGTTCCATTGTCGGAGCATATGACGTCACAGATCCCCCACCGGGGAAACACCTCTCTCACTAAGAATTTCGCTTCGAATTTCGCATCAGGGTGGGCACAGAGTCCTGCTTCCACCCAATGCGAGAAGGGGCAGACCACCGCAATCAGATATCGTGCCCCATTACATCTTTCTCCCATGTCTGCATAGTCAATATGCAGTTCACGGAATGGTCCAATGGGGCGGGGCAGTGTCCCCTCGATGTTCTCAGAGTCATTCTGGAATTTTATGTCTGGCAAGTTGTACAGTCGATTGTTAGCTTGGCTACTTGTTCCTGTAAACCTGGCACAAACCAATTCCCCAGTATGCCTGCTGCTATGTGTTACTTTGCGCTGCGTGCAGGGAAATGCAGCTGCTGAAAGGCTATCTCTAAAAACTCCACAGGCATTACCACTTTTCCTGTACAATTTTGCCACCGGATGAGGTCAGTCGATGACTGGGTGGACCCTCTTTTAGTCCAGAGTTCCTGTTCCTCAAGTGGAGACCGTTTTTGCAAATCAATTATTTGTGAAATTGGCATTGAGTTGTAACCCTCACCTTTCTCTTCCTCCACACTTCCTTGTATAATGAATTCTCCTTGTACCTCCCTTCCTAGGTAGGCTGCCTCATTGGAAGCCGTGTCCACTGCCCTGTTTCCCAAGGATATGATGTCATTATTGTTCATGTGGGCCTGGCATTTAACCAGGGCCACCATTGTTGGTTCTGTTAATGCCTCTATTAGTTCTTTTAGAAGCTTGGCATGCAGTACTAGGGACCCATCTGTGCTGTACAGGGGACCCATCTGCCCTCCTGAACCCTCTCCTCCCCCATCGTGACAATCCCCTGTGTAATGTTGTGGTCATGTAAGCTGAATCTGTGTGAATAGTTACCGCCCACCCTTTTGCTGTGTGTAAGGCCTCAATTAGCACTACCAATTCTGCTGCTTTTGCTGAAAAGTGTGTTGGTAACCTCTTTTGCACTATTGTCTCATACGCCCCGTCTTCCAGAGGCACTACTGACGCTCCTATGTGTTTTTCTCCTGTCTCTGAGTTTATCGACGCTGACCCGTCTACAAAGTACACTTCTCCTTCCTCCAGGTTGTTCTCGTTGGCTTTGGGCATGTCATCATCCTCGCCCTTGTATGTGGCACAGTCATGATTTTGCATATCTTCTATGGTGCAGGCCTCTGTAAGAAATGATGCTGGGTTTACTGTTTTACACCGTACTATGTGTATGTTTGGACTGGAAAGGATAATCTCATATGCTGTGGCTCTCTGTGTTGTCAGTGTGGATTTTGATATTTCAAGGATGGTGAACAATGAATGTTCAACGAACAAAGTCGCTGAGAATCTTATTACAATGGTGCCACTTTTCTCAATCGCGAATGCGGTGACTGCAGAGCCTGTTTGCATGCGAAGTATCCCTGCATTACCATGTCAAGTGTTCCGCTGTAGTATGCTAAAGGCTTGTGCCCTAGTGACTTTTTTTGTGTCAGTACTGCTGTCATCATCATTCCATCACAGTGTGAGAACAAGTAGAATTCACGGTCATAATAAGGGGTTGCCAGAAAAGGTGCTGTTGAAATCAAGTTTTTGAGGGAGACAAAAACTGTGCTAATTTCTGGGGTCCATGTGAGTGCCATGATTTCTTTCTGTGCTTCTTTTAGTGCATGCAGTAGGTGTTTCTTGTATGCTGCATAATTGAATATCCATGCTCGGCAGTAGTTGCACATGCCCAGGAATTTCTGCATTTTCTTTACTGTGCTGGGTTTGCTGACTGCACGCACTGCTGCTGCTCTGCCTGATATTATTCTCCTACCATCTTTTGAAATGAGTTTTCCCAAATACAACACTTCAGTTAGGCAGTTAGGCAGTACTGCAATTTTGTTTGTCTACTTTGTACCCCTTGTGGGCTAATAAGGTGGGCAATATTATTGAATCATTTCTGCACTGTTCTTTGTTCTCACCGCAAATTAGCTGATCATCTACGTATTGAATGATAGTGCTTTTGGTGTTAATGTTTCCGAGATCTTCATGTAGTATCCTGTTAAACATACTTGGGCTTTCACAGTATCCCTGGGGCAATCGGCAATGCTCATATCTTTTTCCCCACAGTGTAAATGCTGTTGGGTATTGCGACTCTGGGTCCAGTGGTACCGAGAAAAAAGCATTTTTCAAGTGTACCACTGTGAAACATGTTGCTGACGTTGGCATGCTACACAGAATGGATGCATGGTTTGGGACAAATGAACATTTCTTTTGTATGATGTCATTAAGAGGCCTTAAGCCCTGTATTATGCGCCAGGTCTGCCTTTCCCTTTTTTAATCAGATAAATGCAAGTGTTACAGGGTGAATTTGATGGCACGATGATCCCTTGCTTTAATAGGGCATGTATCGATTCGTTATCCCCTCCTCTGCCTCTCTTTATATTGGGTATTGTTTTACAAGGGGTAATATTGCACCTTGTTTGAACTTGATCTTAGCAGGGGTGGCTGTATACGAATTGATCGTTTTACAACTGCTCGAATGACAATTGACCTTTTCACAATTGACCGAATTGTGAAGGTCAATTGTACCATATATGTGGGGGGAAACCCCCCACAACCCCCTACCCCACCCAACGCCAAACCCCCCAAATATATATATTACCAAACCGATATATCTGTATATATATATTCGGTCAATTGTGAAAAGGTCAATTGTGACCCTTTAAATTTGGTAATTGTTCATTCGAACAATTGTAAACGACCAATTTGGGTAATACCGCCGGGGTTACTTCCTGCAGAAGTCCTACATCATGGGGTCCTGTGGTCCACTGTATGGAAGGTACCTGTTGAATGTCTTGGTTGAAAAATGCTGGCGGTGCACTGACAATGGCCATGAGGGGAGTCGTTACTTGCCTGTGTTGAATTATTATCTCACATGGGATGGAAATCTGCAATATTATTTCTCCATCAGTGTCATTGTCAGTGAACAGCTCCTCATCTTATATGTCACGTAAAGCTACATTGGGGTCTCTGCACAATGCTGTTCGCCGCTCACACCCATGCATATCCATTCCTATTACCGCGATTCGTCATGCAGATACTTGCATACCATGCAGATCTATGGACATTATCAATCCGAGCACCACCTCTGGGGCTGCCACGGGGCGAAATACAAATTCCGATGGTACTCGCCACTCTTGGCGCGCTGTTTCTGGGACTACTCTTGCCAACACCTGTATCCCATGCACAAACATGTCTGGAACAATGGATATCCTACGGAGGGTTAGTTCATTTGCTTATGTGTGTATTAGCAACATGGCCTTCATAGCACATATTCCTGGTGTTGAACACACTTTTCCTCTTTCCGTAAAGGTCATTTTCCGTACATGGTCACAGTAAGCTTGCTGAGGAGATACCTCCCTAGTACATTTATGGGCCAGTCTTCATAATACAACAGGGATGCCCACACTGTCCCCACCCCCCACTATTACATCAAAATCTTCAGTGTATGGAACCTCGACCACCGCCACAGAAAACACCTGCGTCTCCATTTTTCGATTTGAACGCGGAAACCGGCCTTCTTTTAGACATGATTTATCTGCCCCTGAGTCAACCATAAAGATGAATTGTTTGTTTCCTATCTCTGCCCCCACCAGTGGTTCCTCGTCTGCGTGGAGGGTCGTCGATAGTACTGGACACGCAAGTACTCTCTGTGGGCTGTCCTATGCTGGATGTCTCATTGTCTTATTATTGTGGAAAACATTGTCTCCTACCACTGCTGTCCCTCTGAATGGGGATGGTGCGCCATTTGCTGTGGTGGCGAATGGGTTGCCGTGTGCAGGTGTCATGTGATTCTGTGGTGTGGGTACTGCTGGGTGCCCTGCAGGGGCACTCTATTTTCATATATATACCGGGGGTTTGTTTGTTCTTCGCATCTATATCTACCCGTAGGCAAGCCATAGTTCATTTTGGTAAGGTTCCATGGGCTGGATGCAGCAGTCTTTTGAAAAATGGCCCCATCTACCACAGTTCCAACACACTCCTTGCCCTCCTCCTCTCGGCCCCTGACCTCCATACCCCTCTTGGACCCCTCTATACACTTCTCGTCCTCCTCTTCCGGCCCTTTCCTGCCATTGTGGTTCTCCATACTGCTTGTCGCCAGCCCCATGTTCCAATCTGTTTGCTGCCCAATTTGTTGACATTCTTGCCTGCATTGCTATTGGCCCCTCCTCCCCATTTTTGAGCCGTTCTGCGGGAAGGGCAGCAGCTACTGCTGCGACCTTCACCAATTTCGTTTGTACTGACTTTGCGTCATCTGCCAACCTTTTCGGCACTATCGCCTTTTCCATCTCTTTGATCCTCCTACAGTGGTGCACTATGATGCTTTGTATGTCTGGCCAGCCATTGGCGTCTATCCCTGCAATTTAATCAAGTGCCTTCTGTACTTCCTTGGGGAGGACCCTCTTAATTATGAAGTAAAAAGTAAATTAGGAATTAAAAAAGTGAGGAGGATTGGTCCCAAGCAGTGCCTGTCTCTGCTCTCCACATATCCCATTTTTTCCTGCTATCGTCACCCTTCCTGTTCTATTTCTTAGTCTCCCTTGATGCCACCCTTCCTCGTCCCCTTGCTCGCCGGGAGTTGATCCTGTAAGCAGTGACGCTCCACCTGACGCCTCACCTGACGCTTCACCTGCTCCCTCCCTCTCCTCATCTTCATTGAGATCGCTCCAGTATTCTTCCTCCCTTCAGATGACGCCCTCTCTTGCCCTGTACTCACCTGTTCCTCTCCTTGCTCCACTGTATTATTCTGGTGGGGGCATCATTAATGTGAAATAGGATCTCTCCCTTTTTCCAGTCATCTCCCACTATATTTACTGGGGTACCGGGCGTCTGAGGTGACAGGATCTGCTCGCCCCTCTGTAAGGGCATACTTTGTACACAAATCCCTCTGAGCTATGTTCATTCTGCTTGTGTCATGGTTAATCGTGTTTCTAAGTCCTGTGTTAACTGTTCTATATTTACTGGAGGGGTGCACATCTGTCCGAACGACCCTTTTGGATCGTATGGGGGTGGGGCTGTTGCTGGCGACACGGGAGGTGGACTTGTCTTTAACACATACATGAAGTCACTATATCCCTCTGCAGGTTTCGTTAGCATTAAGTATATTCTTGTAGGCTCTGTTCTTTTTTCCTTACTCTCCCCACTCCATCTTTGCAGTTCGTTGCCTCGGGAGACGTGCCTTGGTCCTTGTTCTTGCTTGGGAGTATCTCTTCAAACAACCTCCACAAATACAACACTTACCTTCTGTTTTGGAGCTGTTTGCCTTTATATTTAATGGTCAAATATTTTGATACCATGTCTAGTACTGACTTTTCAAAAGACTCACCTTCAGGCCATACTTGGGGCATACCTTCCCCTTTCATTTCTGTACGCCACTGTTAGTCGTATTTTTAAATGTGTTCACTATACCCTGCTAAACTCTGACATATGTGCATAAGTGGCGTTTCTGCCCCCATTGTGGCTTAAGTGTGACCTATGGAGCATGCGTGCAAGTACCCCCAGAATTTCACCCCTTTCCTGACCCCGCCTGGACCACCTGTTGATCCAGAAAAACAGACACCCCTCGATCATGGGGAAATGTACTATGTTGACCGAAGACCAACCGTCTCATGTTCTTAGTGTTAGTATTACATAATCATAAGCTTGTCCGAACTGCGGCCATTTTAAGGTGACAGAAATCGCCATCTTGTTTTCTATAACGGTTGCTTATTGCTTTCTGTTCTAAATGCTTTGCTCACATAATATTCTGCTTTACCAGTGTGCAATACAAGGCCAAGGGAAATATGCTGAAACAGAACGTAGCAACCCTGATAGAAATACCCGGTCTCCCGCATGCTATCCTTGAAAGAGGGCAGGGAGGCATCCTAATCAGCCCACAGGTGCCAGTCTGTCTCGAAAACACAGTGAAAATACTCGGAAGCAACATTAAATTCCTTGAATTATGTTCTTCTTTGCAACCCCCCTTCTAGAGCCCTGTAGAGTCCTGGAGAGCGAGTTGACCCCAGGACCCAAATAGAAACTAGGAGATAGGAAGGCCTGGAATGTGTCTCTCCCCCCCACATGCAGCTTGCTAGCGAGAACAGAAGCATTCTGTTCTTTTCAACAAAGACTTATGTCTGCAGCCTTATAAAATTGCAAACTATTGCTAAAACAAATGTTTGAGGTGTCATACTTGTCACAATTGTCAATCATCGTGCTCAGTTCAAAGGAGATGTGGAAGGGGCGGTTTTTGATGTGACACTATTGATTGTAAGATGTTAGTTTTTTATATATGTAACTGATGTTTGTGTCTCGCTCTCTTGCATCTCCCGAGGTCTGTTAGACACACGTCGCGGGGCGTGAGACCAGTTGGCCAACTGAGATTATTGACTTTGCAATAAACCCTAGCTTTTGGCAATACAACCTTGTGTCTGCCGTATCAGTTCGTGTGTGGTGACTGTGCCTTGTTTTCACATTCGAGGGGCCCTCAGGGGCCCCTTCAAGATGGCGCCCGAATAGGGACCCTCCCCCACTTGTTCCATCGTGTACGTTGCAAAATAAGGAAGGCGGTAAGAACGGCAAGGACCGGAACGATCGAGCTGGGATCAAGAGGTGTTCGGGGCGCCCCTGCGTAAGCGATGAGACTCCTTTCTGCAGATCTGCACACAGCTGATCCCTGATCGACGTGCCTGGCCAGTGAACAAGGAGGCGAGGGTCCTGAAACAAGGCAGAGCCGAGATACGCAGACACAACGTCATTGGTTGCGTCAGTATACGGACGAATTATGTCTTGGAAAGACAAATTGACTAATCAGGTGAGTCGTGTCCCGATTCGTAAGTAATCCTGATATTGGTTGAAAGTTGATTTTGCAAAATCAAACACCCAGAGTAAGTTTGATTAACCAAGAGTAAGGTTAAAACATGCCTGGGGTATTGTCCACCCTAGCAGGGTTTTCCGCTGTGGCGGACAATCTTTGGAAACTGGCCAGGTTGCACCTCCAGAGGGAACGCCGGCTTATGATATGTATGTGAAATATGGTGTGGGAGCGATAATGTTTTGTGGAATTTGGCATTAGCAAACCGGAAAGCAGGAAGTTCTTCAGTGGCCGAGGAATGGGAGTTTTGAGATGGACCGAATAGATAACCTGGAAAAGGTTTTGATAAGTAAAAAAACAAGCCCCGCAGCACTTGATATCCTTAGAGATTGGAGGAGGGAAGCGATGGTCCGATTTAGAAGTAGAGAGAAACATGTGGGCAGGCATAAATTGAAATCAGAAAAGGAGGAGGAGTGGAGTAATAGCTTGAGGAAAGCAAATAGACGCGACCAGTTAAATATCGAGAAAATATATCCATAAAGAGAGTTACACTCATCAGACGAATTGATAAATAAAATATTAACTGAAGTGAAACAAGGCCCGAGAATAGAAACTAAAAAGACTACGTCAGTAGCTGCTGCTCAGCCCCTCCAAACCCCAGCACAGCCACATGCTGCATCAGTAACCGCGCCACCCACTAGTCAGCCCGCCCGAGTGTTTCGCAATTACCACAGCCCCAACAGACATCTCTCGCTTACACTGCCCCCTCTGCACCTCCTGCCCAAGAGGGTGTCTCCGTCCCGACTGCTCCCCCAATAAGCAAACTTGAACAAAGTGAATGTGTGAGAGTGACCCACAGCGCGATCAGCAAGGAGAGAAAGCGAGAGTTGAAAGAACAGGCGGAAATGTATATAGACGAGAATGATGAGGCAGCCACGCTAGCGTCGATGAATGTTTTCAGGAGAAGCAATGAAAGACAGGTATTGTTGGAATGCATGGGGGAATATTTGTCGACACAATGAAAAAAGTTAATTGGGAAGTTGCCGCCACAACGATTGTTGGATTTGAATGCATTAGCCCGTTGCAGAGATAGAGATGAAGAAATAAAAGCGTATGTGGACCGACTTTTTGAACTTAAGAATCAACTTGATGAAGAATATTTTGAAGTACTTGCCACACTAGGGTATAGTAGGAAAGATATTGAGAGGGGTAGGAAAGAAACGGTACAGAATAGACTGCAGCGATTCTTGTCGCCAGCAGGACAGACTGGGGCTGGGCTAAAAGTATGCATACGAGAGGCGTTAAAATGGATGGCAGACCCTGGTATTCCGGCGATGGAAATACATGGAATATTTGATGAGTATTCTCTACCGTTGAAAAGGAAAGCATTACAGACAATTGTTGAATATCTGTTAAACAAGGATATAAGTGAAGAGAGAGCCAGCCCCCCGAGACAATGGCAGTATATAAGAGGGCATTGGAACGAGGGACGGGAGAAACAGCCTTATCCCTCGATCTTGGAATATTGTTGCATATGAGAGAAGGGGGAGGAACAGTGAGCACAGTATTTCCTATGAGGGAAGTGCCACCTACCTTTGTACCAAAGGTAGAGATTCCTGCGGCAGGTACCGCTCCAGCTCAGATAACTCCAGCACATTACACAGCCCAATATGTGCACGTCCCTTTCTCTAGACAGGAAGTAAATAACATAAAGCAAATGATCCCTGATAAACGAAAGAACCCAGCGGGCTTCTATAAAGAAGTAGAGTCTTTATTGCAATCATCAGTGTTCACTATGAGTGATATAGACCTAATATTCCCAGTAATCCTGCCAGCGGACATATGGAAACAGATAAGGAAGGTAGATGATGAGACGGCCTACGGCGCCACTTGGGCAAATTTAATGCAGGAGGATAGAAATAAAGAAGTAGGTGCGAAACCGGGGCCGAATATGACAGCGTTACCGGTACAAATAGTACAAAACATTTTAAGAATTTGTCCCAGAGAAAAGAATTCAATGTAATTCAATGGAAGTATTTACAGACTTCAGTGGACAGGATGTAAGCATGGAAGCGGGAAAAAGGTTATTTGTTGACAAATATGTGAGAGGATTAATACTCCCGATTCAAAACTTAATAATGACATCAGAAAGTGCATAGCAAGCGAAAACATTAGGCGAAGTATTACACATGCCCAATATTATGAAAATCGAGTGAATACAGAGAAAGAGAAGGAAGCAAAGGAAAGATCAAATTTGAAAACAAGGGTGTTACTCCAGCAAATACCAGGACACAACAGGTGGAAGGGTGAAATGCACAGAGCAGGTGTAATTTGAATATGCACGAGGGCCCTTGGGATTAAATCAATGTGCGTATTGCAGAGAGGAAAGACACTGGAGAGCGCAATGTCCACATTTACAAAATAGAGGTGGGTACGGTCAAAGAAGACAGCACAGAGGGCACCCAGGAAAAAATGGCCACAACAGAAACCATATGCAGCAGCACCAGAATAGTCAAGGGAATGGAGCACAGAATCAAGGCCAGACTCTGAATCAAACTACTTTTACCCAGAATCAAAATCATCAGGGTATGCAAAATGGAAATAGAGGAAGAGGCGTTTGATACTCAAACGGGTGCATACTACAATTATAACAGTGACTACACTTCAGATGATGTGTTGTTACCCCAATAGGACAGCGCAAGACAGGGGTCGGAACAAGTATCTATTCCTGTGAATCAGAAAGGACCCTACGTAGAAATGAAAGTCGGGAATGAAGAGTATAGATTCCTCGTAGATACGGGGGCACAAAAGTGCTCGATAGACCATCACTTAGTTCCAGAGATACCACTGTCAGGGCATAACAATATTTAAGTAGGGTTCGCAAGTACCCCAGTGATTAATCCAGTGTCCCAACCAGTAGCCGTAACGTTAGGCCCATTCACTGAATACTGTCCATTCCTGTTAACAGAGAATTGTGGGGAGAATCTATTGGGATTAAACTTATTGAAAAAATTGAGCGCAGTTATTCACTGTACACCAGATGGAGTGTTTTTAACTATTGCACCACAGAATGTACCAGTGTCAGAATTTTTGTCCAAGCCTTTGCCAGGAGAATTGAGTGACTTGCCAACTTGTATATGGGCAATAGATGATAATGATGTGGGATGCTTGAAGATAGAGCCAGTGAAGATTACATTGAAAGAGGGAGTAACGTTGCCACGTATTCCATAGTATAACATTTCAGCAGATGGAGAGAAAGGATTGAAAAGTATTGTGTCTGATTTGGTAAAGTTGGGAGTGATTGAAGAGATTACAGGCAGCATATGTAACAGCCCCATCCTTCCGGTGTATAAGAAAGGAGGTAATGAGGTCCCATATCGTTTCATAATTGATTTGCGCGCACTAAACAAGGTAGTAGATCCCCAATTCCCATTGGTTCCGGATGTTACCACAATTTTGACAATGATCCCACCTTCCGCAAAGTATTTTAGTGTTATTGATTTGAAAACTGCTTTCTTCAGTATTCCAGTACACAAAAAAAGTAGATATTTTTCACGCGCATTCCTCAAGGCTACACAGAAAGCCCTAGCATCTATAGCAGAGCATTAAAAGAACAACTAGATATGCTAGAGCTACCAACAGTTTGTGTATTGCTACAATATATAGACGATCTGTTGATCGCAGCAGACACAGAGGAGATTTGTAAAGAGAGTACCATTTTACTATTAACACACTTAGCAGCGCATGGGCACAAAGCCATCTTAAAAAGGTTTCAGTATTGTCGAAAGGAAGTGGCTTATTTGGGTTACTTACTTTCAAAACAAGGGAGAAGTCTAACGCCGGAGAGAATAGAGAGCATTTCTGGTATGTCTATTCCGAAAACACAAAAAGGAGTCAGAGCTATAATAGGCATGGCTTCTTATTGTCAGCAATGGATAGTGAATGTTGCCTTAATTGTGAAGCCGATGGTGGAGTTGACAAAGAAAGATGTTGTGATGCCCTTGCAGTGGAATGAAGAATGTCAGAGAGTATTTGACTTACTAAAAACTGCATTGTGTTCTGCTCCAGTTTTGGGGGAAAATATTTTTAAATTGTTTGTGCATGAGAATGACAGCTGCGCGTTGGCAGTTCTAACACAGGAACAAGGTGGAAGAAATAGGCCATGCGGCTATTTTTCTTCTGCGCTGGACCCTGTAGCGCGCACTACTATGATGTTTGCGAGCTGTTGCAGCGGCTGCTGCGTCAGTGAAACAAACAGAAGGGATGGTATTGGGGCACACCTTAGTTTTGATGATGCCACATGCCATAGACATTCTACTCAATAGAACGCAGATGCAACACCTCAACTCTGCTAGATTGACTAGATATGAAATTGTGTTGTTTGCACCCCACATCCGAATTATGAGGTGTAGCGCTTTGAAACCGGCAAAATTAATGCCAATGCCCGGGGAAAACCGTGGTGGAAAAGAATCACCCCCCCATGATTGTTTAATGGTTACTGAGGAAGAAACAAAAGGGAGAATTGA
Organism: Ambystoma mexicanum; assembly: GCF_040938575.1. Lineage (NCBI taxonomy): Eukaryota > Metazoa > Chordata > Amphibia > Caudata > Ambystomatidae > Ambystoma > Ambystoma mexicanum. The sequence goes on from NC_090924.1 coordinate 410,319,253, forward strand.
TTTAAGCGATACCCCACTAAAAGAACCAGATGGAGAACTGTTTTGTGACGGTTCCTGCTTTAAATTACCTGACAGCACTTCAACTGCCGCATATGCCATCAACACGTTAAAGAGTATTGTGGAGAGCAAAAGAATCCCTTACAAAGCTGCACAAGCGGCAGAAATAATAGCATTAACCAGAGCTTGTGAGATAGCTGAGAATCTGAGGGTGACTATATATACTGACAGTCAGTACACCTTTGGCGTGGTTCATAACTTTGGCCGACTCTGGGCTGAGAGAGGTTTCCTAACATCACATGGGGCTAGAATCCGATTGCTGTCTGCACTCACGTGTCCAAAGCACCTAGCAATAATGAAATGCGAGGCGCACAAAAAGGTAACATGTAAAGTGGGAGAGGGAAACACATTTGCAGACAGAATTGCGAAACAAACGGCCAATGATATGAGTACAAAGAGGTTTACAGTACAGTCTGAAGAGGTGCCCTGCATGATAGAGAATGGAATTGCTACTGTAAAAGAGATGCAGGCGGAAGCCACTGTTGATGAAATCCAAGGGTGGGCTGAGGGCTCTGCAGAATTAGATCTGGAGGGTTTTGGGTGGACAAGAAGAGCGGGAATTGAATGTTGCCGAATGCCTATGTAAATGCAATGGTCACAATGGCTCACAGCCCCACTCATATCTGTGCAAAGAAAATAATTCAACATCTAGCCACAGTTTGGGAAAATCCACTCATAAAAAAGAATGCCGAGAGGTTGGTACAGAATTGTATCACGTGCCTACAACACAATGTGGGGAAGGGAATGGTGACTCCAACAGGCAGTTTTGGCCCTCCCTCTATACCATTTGAGGTGATCCATTTTGATTTAATAGAAATGGAGAGATGCCAAAACTTGAAGTATGTCCTAGTGGTTATATGTGCATTTAGAAAATGGGTGGAAGCATATCCATTGAAAAGCTGCACCTCTATAAGCACGGCGAAAGTGATGTTAAAGGAATATTTCTCCGTTTTTGGCCTGCCCTGTGTCAAATGGGCAGATAATGGTCCGCATTTTGTAGGTGCAGTAGTACTACAGATTTGTGCAGGTCTCCAGATCGATAAGCGATTCCATTGTTCGAGACATCCGATGTCGGCCGGTCTTATTGAATGCCACAACAGAATCCTGAAATCTAAGATTAGCAAGATATGTGCAGGAAGCAAGTTAAGTTGGGTAGATGCGTTACCAATAGCACTATTATGCATGCGAACATCTGTACAGGCGAGAACTGGGCTCTCCCCATATGAGATAGTCATGGGGAGATCAGCTAATGTTTGGTGTGCACCTCAGCCGAAGAAACTGAACGACGGTGAATACCCAGTGCTCAGCATTTATTGTAATGTCCTGATTCAAAAATTGCATTTGATTTATCAGCAGGTGCAGGAGGAGCTACCTATCAGATATACTGGCCCGGGACATGCACTGGAGACAGGTGACTGGGTACTGCTTAAAAATTTTGAACGAAAAACATTGTTGGCATTCAGGTGGCGTGGTCCCTATTTGATACTCCTGACAACGCAGACGGCCATTCATGTGGATGGGCGTAAAGCGTGGATCCACGCCACCCATGCAAAAAAAGGTGCCGTCACCATCTAAAAAACTGACTGATCGAGGCGACCGGAAAGAAACAGCGGTTCCAGAAACGAAAGAAACAATTGCCAGTTCTTTGCCACAGAAACTGCCTGATTCTGAAACAAAGCCTGATGAGATTGCCATAAAGGAAGAAGGGCAAATAATGCCCCAACGTTGTCCAGCAGATTCTGCATCACTCCTGGCTGACACCAAGCGAATACCTCTGTGGCGCCCACCATCCTCTGTTGTGCCACAGCCTGCATCGTCGCCTGGGCGCCCATCATCATCTGTCATTGTGCCCCAGGCTGACTCCAAGCTTGAGTCCGGAAGTGCACCCGCACTATTCGTTAATCACACGGTACCAGGAGCAAAGCGGTACAATCTATGAAGTCGGAAAAAGGAGTGATCAAATCTTCGTTTCATCAATCTTTTGTTGCCTCTGTTGCCTATTCTCGAATGAAGTAGGAACCGGAGGTCTAGAGGAGAGAACGTGAGGGTTGTGCAAGTCAGACAGCCCGAAAGCGAGACTCCTCGGTGCTAACAACAAATCCATGTGTCCTGAACCCGAGCGGAAAAGCGGGGCGCACATGGTACAGAAGGCAATTGATAACTGCTCTGAAGTTCTTTAAGCAGTATACTAACGCATAAGAGATCCTGCCCAACGTGTAAGCAATCCAGGCTGCTGAGAACTGGCAGAATAGACAGTTGACATTTATTGAACTCATTGACATTCGGACGAGTGCCGCGAGGAGAGATATCCACGATGAGAACCGCAGAGGAAGAAGGACCGTGAGAGAAGATGCCATAACTAGCTTTTGCCCCCTCCTGCACCATTGCTGACAATGCTGATAATGAATCAAACATAGAAACTGAAAGATTGCATAAAACAAGTTACCGAACGAATTGCATGCTGACCTTGACGATAATCATGTGCATAATGAGCATAATGGCCCAGTAATAACAGCACTGGTACTCTGGTATTTAGAGGAGATGCACCCTTTAGAAATTCTCTTACCAATTAGGAACATCTCTACCAACGAAAGCCCAGTTTATGTAATTACTTACACTCTGTCCCCAATGGAAGAGAGACATAGAGAGGGTTATGGAAATAATACATTACTTGCAAATTATGAACATGACACATTCAATTTTGAAAAAGAACAACTGTTGGGTGTGTGCTCATTTGCCACAGCATGGTGGCAAAGGAATAGGTTGGTACGTGCAGCCATTGACATTAAGTTCTGCATGCAGTGTATCTCTGAGTACATTGTATTATGGAAAATGGAATAAAAGTGAAACGGGTCAATTAGATAGCACAAACATGAATGAATTTGAAGAAATTATTATGAGACCCATAGGTTGCTCAATATTTCATAAAGCACGGATGATAACACCAAAAGCTACGCCCAAACCAATGCCACAAGATAGACCCTCTCCACCAGAAAAGTCATCTGTGATCGTATTTCGCATAAGATCAGAAGGAAATAAAGATGCAGTGCCCCCCTCTTACACAGTAAACTACAGCCCACGTTCTGTTCCTCTTTGTTTAAAAAAGAAGGGCTCCTATTTTATATGCACCTTCAATAGATGTATAAAAACTGCAATTATTAATAGTGAAGTAGTGCCAGTGTATGTAGGTGACCTGGTGTATTTCATATGTGGAGATAAAGCGTATCCTTGGTTACCTAGAAACTGGGGAGGTACATGCTATTTAGGACTACTCTTCCCAGGAGTGTTTTTATTAGAAACAACAGACATAGCCAAACTATCTAGACCTAGGCCAAGAAGAAGTAATGAAGACGGATTAATAGAAGTAGATGTAGCAAAATCATTTATACCATTTTTGGCCCAAACAATAAACTCCTATAATATTCGACGATTATCCAGAATCTTAGAAAAAACAATAAACGGAGCAACAGATATATTATACAACATGACGTTGGAGGAGAAAGGGGTTAGATTGATGACACTGCAAAACAGAATGGCTCTTGATGTAATCTTGGTTGATCGTGGTGGTGTTTGCAAAATTGTGGAATCAGCATGCTGTGTATTTGTAAATGACTCCTCTCCCACGATTTTCGAGGCAATAAGAAAATTACATGCATTAAGTTCTGAACTCCATACCCAAGACAGGGTTGGGATATAAGTTCCTGGTTCTAGGAATTATTATATTCATGTGGATGGAAACTATTTGCGCTTCTGATAGCAGTACTAGGGATATTCATGACATGTTGTTGTTGCATACACTGCCTGCCTGTGATATGCACCGAAATTAGTGAAAGATGTGTACAGATGATAGAGAAAAAGAGCACTAGTAGATCAAGTATCCTTGGTAGAGAAGAGACAAAGACAGTCAAAGAATTCATGTCCATTGACATTGGTGACAATGAGGAGGAAACTAAAAATATGCAAGATTCAGAGCCTGATTCAGAATCCGAATCTGAAACAGATACGTGGCCGGAAGAGGATGCAATGTACGGATGAGACGTTAGGCATACGGCCAAAAGGAGGGTTAGTCGATCCAGAAAAACAGACACCCCTCGATCATGGGGAAATGTACTATGTTGGCCGAAGACCAACCGTCTCATGCTCTTAGTGTTAGTAATACATAATCTTAAGCTTGACCGAAGTGCGGCCATTTTAAGGGGACATAAATCGCCATCTTGTTTTCTCTAATATTTGCTTATTGCTTTCTGTTCTAAATGCTTCGCTGACATGATATTCTGCTTTACCAGTGTGCAATGCAAGGCCAAGGGAAATGTGCTGAAACAGAACGTAGCAACCCTGATAGAAATACCCGGTCTCCTCCCGCGCGCTTTCCTTGAAAGAGGGCAGTGAGGCATCCTAATCAGCTCACAGGTGCCAGTGTATCTCGAAAACACAGTGAAAATACTCAGAACAAACATTAAATTGCTTGAATTATGTTTTTCTTTGCGGCCCCCCCTTCTCGAGCCCTGTAGAGTCCTGGAGAGCGAGATGACCCCCAGGACCCAAATAGAAACTAGGAGATGGAAGGCCTGGAATGTGGCTCTGCCCCCCACATGCAGCTTGCTAGTGAGAACAGAAGCATTCTGTTCTTTTCAACAAAGACTTATGTCTGCAGCCTTACAAAATTGCAAACTGTTGCAAATGTTTGAGGTGTCATACTCGTCACGATTGTCAATCATCGTGCTCAGTTCAAAGGAGATGTGGAAGGGGCGGTTTTTGATGTGACACTACTGGTTGTAAGATGTTAGTTTTTTATATATGTAACTGATGTTTGTGTCTCGCTCTCCTGCGTCTCCCGAGGTCTGTTAGACACACGTTGCGGGGCGTGAGACCAGTTGGCCAATTGAGACTATTTACTTTGCAATAAACACTAGCTTTTGGGAATACAACCTCGTGTCTGGCGTATCAGTTCGTGTGTTGTGACTGTGTCTTGTTTCCACATTCGAGGGTCCCTCAGGGGCCCCTTCACACCGACTAAGAGACAAGAAAGGAAGAAGGAAAAATAAAGTGTTTCTAAAAACTTCTCTGAGTCTTCCCCTTATACAAGACGTCTACTTTATTAACTTTGTGACCTTTTAATCCCTGTACTAGTCGAGAGTGCCGCCTTTTACTACCTTGCGTAGCTAGGCTCTGGTACCTCTGTTCACCTCTCAACCTCTTATAAAATCCTAATGGCCATGTGCGGAAGAAAGAACAATAAAAGTCCCCCGTTACTATCCCCACCAGATATTCTCAACACACCTTTATCTGACCCCCTTCCCATTTTCCCCCACCTTCTTTTAGTATCTCCAGCACTTGATACTCATGTGTCCCTATTGATCCGAGAGCCTCCGGACCTCGTCTGTCAAGGTGCCGCCCCACACTCAATGGCCACACCCAGCTCCGGCGAGAGGTACAGCCTGGTATTTGAAAAGCCATGACCCGTGGAACCTTCTGTGCTAATGTGCGCACTTCTAAAGGTACCAGTTGCCGTAGGTCGGCAGCCTTGACGGGGCGTCCTGGATCTCACTGCTGTGGCCGGGGGTCGTCTCGTACCAAAAGAACAAAAGAACGCTATTGCGTCAGGGTCAACATATGAAAGCTGGCATTCCCCACAATTATAATGAAATGACCAAACAATAGGCACCAATGGACACACCCCAGTAAGGAATGAGTAAAAGATAAGTCTTTATTTAAAGTCAAAATGGCGCACGCAGAGGACTCTGCTACTCCGAGAGCACTCTGCCCAAACAACAGAAAATACACATTATATTACAAAAACTCGTCATATATGACATGTACTATAGGGGATACAGTCGGTTGTTTTCATTGGGCGAAGGGGACTGGACGGTATACTTTGTTTATAGTTGTTACTTTAGGATTGGTCAGCTCCGGACTGGTAACTTCATTGAGCACGCGGGTCAGCTGGGCTCATCTGGGAGGGGTGCAGGGTCAGGCAATATCCGTGTTGTTTTTCATTCTATCTGACTCTATGCCCTTTTGGCCACACACATTTTAGTATTATGCATACATTTCATTACACAGTATACATTTCATCTAAGCATTTGACCTGAGCCACCAAGAATGAAGGTACATTGGCCCAGGTGCCTTATCTAACACAGTATTTCAAAGACACATTAATCGAGCATCTCTTTCAATCTAACGTGGGTGTTTCACTCTTTGTTATTTCAAGAAGAATATATGGCCACAGGGGATTAGTGATACGGGGTTACTAGAGTGGCACACGGGCAAGGGCCAAGAAACTGTTGCATCAAAGAAGTGTGGTGTTAGGGGGCATGTAGTCTACATTTCTTTAGGAGGGGTCTGCTGGTGCAGGGGCAGGTTTGTGGAGACGGATGGTTTTTTCCAGGACCAGGCTCCAGCCTGGTCACGCACAGGGCAGTGATGTCAAAGGAAGAGCAGAGATACAGTGTTTGGCTTGTTACATTTTGTGCCCAAGCTTCCGTGAGAACAGGACAGCTGTGGAGACGGCAGAGGGGAGCAGGTGGGGGGTTGGCATGCTAGCAGTGCGCGAAGAATGAAGGGGAGAGGTGCAGGCTTGCATTCAGTGTTTTCATGTGGCTTAGTAGAAAATGGAGTTGGTAGTAAACATATAATGGAGTCTCGTGGCTCATAGGTCATGCACAGTTATGTGTCATTCAATGGCTACCTCAAGCCTTGGCCAGAGGTGCGCTGTCAACCGCGGACTGAGCATATCAGGTGCGTTATTAGGAATGAGGGGGGGCCCGGTAGACCCTTTGTCCCTTACACCACACACAACATACACACTCATTCCATTATTATAACCACACACAATATAGACAGTTATCCATGTGACAGACAAACTGACCCGTGCATAACATACACACACCCCATTACCATGAGTGCATACACACTCAACATATTTTCATGGCCATACACAACATACAGAAAAGAGATAGGGAAGTAGGTGCACACCCGGATATGATGTATTGTAAGGAAATAGTATCAAAAAAGCCACACATGCAGTATTAGTGTTCTTTGTTTCTTACGAGGTGCAGGGGAGGAAAGGAGGGTTTTGGCACAAAAACCCTATAGTGAACAAGAACAGGAGAAGAGGACCCAAGGTTGGAGTCCTCCCGTCCCCTGCACACTCTGGGGCTATGCAACAAAGGCGTAGTTTTTAAGGGTACATTTTCAGTGTTCTTAGTAAAGAACCTTTTAAATTGATATGCTACTTTTCAGTGTTACTTATTGAGGTAAAGCAAAAGAGCCATTAGTGGTGTTAAGGAATAAAGGAGAAAGATCTCCTATTTATTCATAAATGTTAGTGGAAGCAGAAGCAATCACGAAAAAGCATTACATTGTCTACATAATCACTAATTAACAGAGATTCACTTTGGATGGCTTGCCGCATTTCGAGGACAATCCTCTTCTTCAGAAGCCTCTGTGGAGCTATTGTTCAGCATGATATATACATAGGGAAAGCAAAGAGAATTGAGAGTTCTGTTAAACATGGTTCCAGTAGGTTGTTGATTCATTCAACGTAAACTCACACATGTAGTGTCTCTTGCTATGCAGAGACATTCATCCAATTAAAATTTGTACTGATATCATGCATTTCTAGATCATAGTCTATTCTAATCTATTTGTCTAGATATCATACACTGCTAGACCCCAAACAATTCTAGTACGTGTCACATATAATGAGCAATATATCATATAATTTTCACGGGGTGTGAATAAGCCTAAGAACACCATAACTAGACATAAAATGAATGCTATCTTATTTTACATGGAGAAGTACTGTTTAAAGAGCACAATAGTAGTAATACCTTAATGGTTAAGTGAATATAACTGTTAGCTGTAGTGGAGAGTATTAGGTGGCAGATGCCAGATGGAGGGGGGTGGAATGGGGAAACTTACATCCAGTCATGGAATGCTGTATAAAGTCGTGCAATCTTCGTATCGTCCCTCTTAAGGAATTGGTTCACTGTTCTATGGTAGGGACCAGGTCCATTCTCACAGAACCAAACGGATTAGGGCACATATATTCTGTAATGTAAGTGCATGTCCATATCTAGTGCAACTCTCAAAATGTATGTGATATCAAAATAAGTGGTGGGACAAGTAGGTAGATAATGCATGCAAAGTACTGACCTAATAGAGGCCAATAGATTACTGCCATAGAAGCAGACCATTCTCCCATGGCAGTAATCGATTCCAGTGGGACATGCGTGTCATCCAAGCGCTGCACGCATAATGGAAACCAGAAGCGGATGGTAATGGGTAGGTAGTTCAACGCCGTGAACGATTTCTGTGGGGAATAAGGGTGTCTATGTAAGTGTAAGTGTATCGAACAAAAAGCAAGCCCGGGGGCGGAGTGCGGTAATAGATTGTGTTACAGAGTAGCACGTCCCTGATGTCTCTCATGTGCAGTCTAGGACGCATTCTGTGGCTTGATCGGTGTCCATGGAAACAGGGGACCGTGTGAAAACAGTTTGTCCATAGTGGGCGTTATTCAGGAACTAGGAAGAGACTTGGAAATGGAAATAGAGAAAGGACTGCCATAATGAAATCACACTGTGGCCGACATCTTTGACAGGAACTGATACCTGGCTTACTCAATGATAGTCTATAAGGTATAACACATTTTCTACATACCCTAGTCAGATACATTTTAGTGCAGTATCACGATTCTGCTTTTCGTGCATATATACAATGAAAATTCGTATTGTTAGGGGCAGAGTTTTTTCCAATTTTCTTTTTTATATAACAGCCACTCATTATACCATGGTTCTAAACAATCAAATTATTAATTGGTTAAGGGAATGATGATTGATAAAGAGCTTGTTATATATCCTGGAAACATATATGTGTCCTAATCTAAAGTTATGACATTACACATTGTTCAACATTGTTCACTGGACAATCTTCTTCAGAGAGCTGATGTCCTTACATTCTAAGATCGAGTGTACATGTAGACATAGTTAGCATAGTTAATGTCTAAGAAAACGGATCCATATTATGTCGTATAATGAAAGATCAAATTCTTCATCGGTTAAAGCAATGTCTGTTACAGGACAACTCATTATATGCTGTAGAGGAATGTATATAGCCTAGTGTATAGGAATGACACGTAATGAAGGATAAAAGGTCTATAGTGTTGGTACTATACAGGATTGTAGTGTTTCTATATAAAACAGTTCAGAGATGTTTCCTCATTGAGACCCATCGGGTATTTAGTGTCCAAAAGGTATGTCCAATACTTTTCTCTTTGAGACAAGAGTCTTGTGTAGTTGCCACCTCCCTGTGGTTTTCTTACAACTTCAATAACCTGAAATCTCAATTGTGCAATGTTATGCCTGGCTTCCATGAAGTCACTGGTGATTTCTGATTCTGTCACCGGATAGTGGATTTGTGCTCATATATCCGTTCTTTCAATGATCTTGTAGTCTGTCCAATATATAGTTTACCACAGGGACATTTCAGAGCATATATAACGCCTGACGTCATACAGGTGGCAAAGTATTTCATATTTATTTTTTTGCAAATTGACGGATGAGAAATGGTGTCTCCGATAATTACATTATTGCAATTAATGCAATTGAGATATGGGAAAGTCCCCATTTTTTTAGTTTGGAGGAGCCTCTGTCTCTCCTTGTTCGGTCTCTCTGCCTTCACAAGTCTATCTCTTAGATTACGACCTCTTTTGAATGCCATCATTGGTGTTCTTGGAAACTGTTCTTTTAGGTGCTCATCGCTTTGTAGTAAATTCCAATGTTTCCGTATGGACTTACTGATCTGAAAACTTTGTTGTGAATATTTGGAGATATACATCGGAGGAGCAGAGTTGCTCTTGGGTTTAGGCGTTAATAGATCTTTTTGTGTTAGAAGGTTAGATCTAATGTTGGCATCTTGTAAAATGTCTTGTGGGTATCCTCGTCTTTCAAAACATTCAATCAGTTGAGAGCATTCGACATCCAGACCGGCCGGGTCAGATATGATTCTCTTCAATCTCAATATCTGGCTGTATGGAAGACTTTTCAGCATGGGTTTGGGATGAAAGCTTTTGAAGTGTAAAAGATTATTGGCATCTGTGAGTTTATGATAGATGGTGGTAGTTATTTTTCCTTCATGGATCTTCAGTCTCACAACTAGGAAATGAAGATCTGCTTCTCCAACGTCCATTGTGAATTTGATCTTTGGATGTAATGGGTTCATGTAGAATAGAAAGTCATCCAGTTCGGCTCTTGTGCCGCACCAGACCTCAAAGATGTCGTCTATAAATCATTTCCATAGAATAATCTTAGAGGACCATATTTGATTGTTTACGACATGTTCTGACTTGAATCTGTACATAAAGGAGTTTGCATAAACGGGGGCCATTGCAGACCCCATTGATGTTCCTGATATCTGGTTGTAGATGGTTCCTTGGAAACGGAAATAGCTATTGTGGAAAATCAGCTTCAGTAGTTTGATAATGAATTCTGGATTGCCTTGGATTTGTTCAGAGTTGGAAAGTAGCCAATCAACAGCGTTAATGCCTTCATTATGGGGTATCGAGGTGTATAAGCTGCATACATCCATGCTAAATATTAAGCAGTCCGGGCTAATAGCTGAGATTTCTGCAGGCCAATTCAGGAAGTAGCTGAGATTTCTGCAGGCCAATTCAGGAAGTCTGTGGTATCTTTAAGGTATGTAGGGATCTCCTGAAATAGGGGTGTAGGAGTCGGTCCATGTAAATAGCTAGGGGATCGAAGATGCTTTCCGTACCTGCAACTATAGGTCTCAGTGGGGGATTCTGGTTGTCTTTGTGGATTTTCGGAAGCCCATAGAACACAGGAGTTATGGGGTGTTTGTTGGTAAGGAATTGGCTAGTTTTGTATGTTAATCCAGTCATTGTCCAGTGCACTGTCTATTGAGGTTTCTATAAGGGCCTTAATGCCCTGAAGAGGGTCACCATTCAATTTGGTGTATGTTGTGGGATCATTAAGTTGTTTCAGGCATTTGTTGGTGTAGTATCTTGTGTCCATAACCACTATGGCTCCTCCCTTGTCTGGCGGTTTGATGGTAACCTATTCCTCTTTCGCCAAAGTCTCAATGTGCTCGGGTTGACTATTCTTGATGTTGATCGGAGATGATTTACGGTAGTTGATTTGTTTAAAATCATTAAGTACTTTTCTCTCAAATAAGTCAAGAATGGGATTTTGTATTGGTGGGTCGAAGGAACTCTTAGGGCATAGCTCCAAGTTGTCTTCAGTCACATCGTCTTGTCCCGGTTCACTTTCAAAGAACATTTTAAGCCTGATCTTCCTCATAAATCGGTGGAGACAGACTTGTTCTTCAAAGAGCGATGTGTTACATGTGGGGACGAATGAAAGAGCCCTATTGAGGATAAAGAGTTGGTTGCTTGATAGATGTTTACTCAAGATGTTAATCACTAAGTTTTCAGTTACTTGTTTTTGGCTTTTTGTGGCCTTTTTCCATCTTCTGGTCTTTCTATTGGCCGTTCTCTTAGGCCTAAAAAAGCCCCTGATGGTGTTGCTGTTCGTCCCGTGTGTTGTTCTGTTGGTGCCTCAAGGCGGACGTCCTCTGTCTCACTCTGGGAGGTTGGGGGATGGTGTCCTGAAGTCTGGGTGATCGGGTCTCCTATACTTCCACTGCTGCTGTCGCTGCCAGAGTTAGGAGAATTCGGATGTGGTGGTCTATTTCTGTTCTGGTTTCGATGGTGATAAAACTCTTGCCAGGTTTAGACGATATCATTTAAGTAGTCAAAGGTGTCTCGTTTGAATTTTCTTATCTTTCTTTGTTCGATGTCTACCTTATAGTTATTAAGTTTATCGTTAATGTCTTCAGAAGACTGTGCACGGAGAATGAAGGGGAGAGGTGCAGGCCTGCATTCAGCATTTTCATGTGGCCTAGTAGAAAATGGAGCCAGTAGTTAACACAAAATGGAGTCTTGTGGCTCATAGGCATTGCACAGTTATATGTCATTCAATGGCTACCTCACGCCAGAGGTGCGCTGTCAACCGCGGAATGAGCATATCAGGTGCGTTATTAGGCATGAAGGGGGGCCTGGGAGACCCTTCGTCCCTTACACCACACACAACATACACACTCATTCCATTATTATAACCTCACACAATATAGACAGTTACCCATGCAACAGACAAACTGACCCGTGCATAACATACACTAACCCATTATCATAAAACAAACTCACACCATTGCATACACACTCAAAATATTTTCATGGCCATACACAACATACACACTAATTCGATTATCATAACCACGCACAACATATGAAGTCACCCAACCCCATAACATACACATTCCAACATACAGTTAAGCAAGCAGAGACATAATTCCAGCAACAATATTCAGTCAACACTACCATAACCACACAGAGCATACACACTGCACCACACTGCATGTGCATCACAACATATCCTTAATCAAGGAAATAAATAATTTAACAACAATTTATTAACAAAAATCTATATGTTATTGAGGAAACAAAACTAAAGCAGAACATGAATGTGGAACATAATTTAACCCTTTAAGAATAGTGCCTAAAAAACCATTCCTCTCACCTGTCAAATGTACACCATCTACCCGAAAAATACTGTCAATTTGACTCTTAATGTTCATTTGAAAAATAAAATGTAGTCCATGTTCCACTGAAAGCTTATATATAAATCTATTTACAATCGTGCATGCACAATACATTTTTCGGTAAATCACATTTCCCCGCATCCATATTTTAAGTGCTGCCAAACACGAAAATATAATTTCTATTTCCGAAAATAATCCTGCTAGGTGTAGCATATCAGTTTTAATGTTAAAACACATTTGTGTTCCTGTTTTGTAGTCCAGATCATTCGGGTGGCTTGACAACACTGTCACAAAGAACAAAACAAATTCAAGAATTTCTTGCCATTTGCCACATTGATAAGCAAGCCATTCCACCTTCATGGATGCAAGGCAGTTCAAGGGTAGAGAATGTCACAGGGATCTGTCACTTTCTTGCGAGTGAAGCCACAACTTTCCATTCTTTCTGAACAGATGGTAAGATGGTTCAGATCTTAGTGATAGCGGCAGATCATTCCAGCTTTTGGCAGCTAATACCAGGAAGCTGATCCCTCCTTCTCTTTGTAGATTGAACCTGTGGCTTTTAATGCAATGTGTCTGAGCAGATCTGGTAGGTTGGGTAGGTATGTTGCATAATAGACTATTAGACAGATATTTGGGTGCAATATTAGTGAGACACTTATAAGTGACAAGGTTTTCAGTGTGATTATTTGCTTGACAGATAACCAGTTTAGGATACGTCTGGTTTCAGAGATGTTTTGTGTTCTTGGTATGTTTAATGCTGTTCCAATGGCATTGTTTTGTATGACTTGCTTCTTATCAAGGTTCCGTTGGGTGGTTCCTAAATATAGTGCGTAGCAGTAGTTGAGTTTGGACATGACTAGTGCCCTGGCTATTGTGATGCAGTTTGCAGTAGTGGTGAATCGCCTGTAGGCAGTGAGTAATTTGCAGGTGTAGGCTGAGGAGGAGGCAATAGCATTGGTTTGTAGAGTTAAAATGAGAGCTGAGTCGATGAAGAGGCTTAGGGTTTTTACATCTTTAGATATTTTGATTGTGTTCCTGTTGATGTTGAAGGATGCCAATTGTTTGTCTAGTTTATTAAGGTTTGCTTTGGTTCCTAGAATGAGCAACTTGTCTTATCATCATTAAGACAGGGTGCATGCTTGGCCATCCAGGCTTGTATGATTATGTAGATGTCCTTTAGTGTTTTACTATCCGTAGCATGGTCTCCAGTGATGGGGATGGGGATGAGTATTTGGGTGTCATCAGCGTAATCGTTATAGGTGACACCCAAATAGTCAAGGCCATCAGATAGAAGCTTTGTGAACACAATATATAGTGTAGGGGACACATAGGATCCTTGGGGGACTCTGCAAGTGACAGGAGATGGCTCTGCAGAGGCTGATGGTGCAAAGACCCTAATAGATCTGTTTTTTAGAAAGGACTGGATCCAATTGTTAGCTTTGTCTGAGAAATGTGCAGCAGACTTTAGATGGTTGCAGAGTATATTGTGGTTTACTAGATCGAATGCTGCCGATAGGTCTAAAAGGAGGAGTAGAGTAAGTTTGCCTTTGTCTTTAAGGGTTTGGATTTGAGTCTTAAGGTTGACCAGAGCTGCTTCAGTCCCATGTCTGGGTCTCAACCCTGATTGTCTGAGACCAAGAAGGTTATTTGATTCTAGATGTTGTTGAATTTGCAGATATGCTGCTCGATCCAATATTTTCAAAAGAAAGGGTACTGTGGTAATGGGTCTGTGGTTTGATGGGTTATTAGGGTCTAGGGTTGTTTTTTGTAGTAGCTGGAGTACCCAGGCATCCTTTAGGTTGTTGGGTTTAATGCTGGACTTGAATGAAGCGTTTATAAGGGATGTGGTGAAGGGGGCGAGTTCCTTGACTGCCTCTTTAATGATAGAGGCAGGGCAAATATCTCCCTGGCATTTGGAGGGTTTTAGTTTTGAGATAATGTCCTCGACCACTTTGATGGAGAGGAGGCAAAAGTTGAATTGGTTATGGGTTTTCGCACTTGGTGTGGGGGGTGTGGTGGTGAGTGCTGCCTTGGTGATGCAGACCTTTTTCGATTTGATTTTGCTTTGGGCATTGAGATTTTATCTTGTAGTGCCTTCTGGATATTAGTGCACCAACAGATAACTTTGGTGCAAGTGTCTGGTGCTGGGGCAGGGGTTTCTAGCTCTTTGAGTATATTAAAGAGTTCCTTGGTGCTAGATTTTGCTTTGGAAATATGGTCGCTATAATTGTCCTTTTTAGCCTGGACAATAGCTGTTTTTTAATTGAGAGAGGTTGTTAAAAAGGTATCCTTGCTAGCTATTGAGGGGAGAATTTTCCAATGGGCTTCTGCATTTCTTTAGTTTTTTCGTAGGGCTCCGAGGTGTGGGGTGAAACAAATGTTCAGACGCACACATTGTTTGTATTTGTGCAGTTTTAGAGGAAGTATGGTATTGATGGCGTTTTGTAATGTACGATTATAAAGGTAAACTAGGTCCGTGGGGTCGGTATGTTTCATAGGGGAATTGATGATTGGCTGTACTAGGGGTAGAGGTTTCTGCATTGTTATTTTGCGTTTATTTCTAGTGCTCATTGGTGGGGCGATGTTCAGATGGTTGGTCTGGTTGCTTTCCTTGATGGTGAAGGAGATAAGGTGATGGTCTGACCACGCACATGGTGTGTTAGCCAGAATCTTTATGTCGCAGTTGAGATCAGCTAACCTTCTGCCTTTGTTATATGTTGGTTCCATTATGCAGTGGAGGAATCCTAATTCAGTGATTGTATTCACAAGTGAGGGTGCATTGGAGTCTTTCGGGTCTAGAAGCCCTAGGTTCATGTCACCCATGAGGATAACTTGTGATTTTGTCTTGATGTTGGTGGATAGGAGGGGTGAGATACCCTCTTCGAATGTGGATGTGGGGATGGGGGGTCTATGTATGAGATGGATGGTGATGGTGCGGAATGGAAAAATCAGTAGCTTGATGGATAGTAGTTCTGTAGAGGGCATGGTTTGGTTAGCAATGATTCTTAAACCTAGTGATGTTTTTGAGATGAAGGCGATGCCCCCGCCTCTGGATGATTTGGAGTCTCTATCGTGTCGGATGATGGAATAGTTGTCTGGGATAGCAAGAGAGAGTGAGGGTCCTGATGCTTCATGGAGCTCAGTCTCTGTAATGGCTAGAAAGTCGAGGTCATGTGAGGTTATGTATTCAGCAATGTCTAGAGCGTGGGCTGGCAGTGATCTGGCATTAATGAGAGCCCAAGTGATCGAGGTGGGGTGTCGTCCAATTTACATTTGGATTGCAAGTTATTTCCTAAACGTGCCGGTGCATTTTTAGCTGATGTATTAGGTGAGGCAGTAAACTTAGGCAATGAGTGTGTAGGCTGAAATCTGGATCTGAGTCTATGATTTCTGTGTTTGTAGTGGGCAGGGCAGGTAGGTTCTGGGTGTAGAGGAAGGTGGGTTGTACCTAGGTGTTTGTGAAGTGTGAGTGTAGTTGTTGAGTGGTAGCGTGATGGAAGGCAGTACTGGTGTCATTTGTGGACCCGATTGTGGTAATCCTATAGGGTGTATCAAGTCTGGTGTAGGCAAGGTGGGTTTGGTAAGTGTAATTTTCGGTGCTGTTTGAAGGCAGGGCGTGAGGAAGCCTGAAGGCAGGATGTGGTCTGATGGGGGTAGACTCAGTGACATGGAGAAGCAGACATGTGATCTGGGAGTGGAAAAAACATCCATGGCTGGTAGCAGTGTGTAGTTCTTTCTGTAGGAGGTTATTGGAATGGGTGGATCTGTGACTGTAATGAGGAAGTAGAAGTAAGTTAAGAGTGAGAGTGGTACGCGCATGACTGATCCCCTTGTGCGTTGTTCTAGTGTCAATGGTGCGATCTGGTTTCTAGTTCAGGAGGCCTGTTGTAAAGGTGTCCAGATGGTAGAGCTATTGGTAATTGTTAGTATGGGGGGATGTGTTCGTTAGGCTAGTGTGATCTGATGGTCAATGCTAGAATAATTCAGAGTTGCAAGTAAGTAAGGTCGAGTACGAGTGACAGTGCAAGTGCAGGATAGGCCTAGCGGGATGTGATTTGTGCTGGGCTGGTCAGTTCACTGATCAAAGACTAACTCACAGTACAAACGTTTTGTGACAAATTAATGGCGAGGAGTTACTGGTGCATGATGCAGAGAGCCAAAAGCGCTAGGTTTGCAGGCAGGCCTATCAGGATACAATGGTCCTAAGCAGGTCGTACAGCTAACAATGGCTAACTGGCGGTGCTAACATTACACAGTGTTTCAAATATGTAAGGCCGAATGAAAAATGACAATGCAGATGTCATTTCACACGCAGGGAGGTGTAGCCGGCCATCGCACTAAGGCCTGCACAAAGGCTTTAGTCCTGTCCCTGCCTGTGATCACAAAGACACCGAGGGAACAGGAGACCCCAAACACTGCTGGAGCAGTGCATCGTCTCAGGGGAGAAGCAGGAGCTCCCTCCCCCACTCGGAGGTAAGCCCGCGGGCTCACCCTCTTCCGAGCGAAGTCGCTGCATTTCTCAATTTCAGCACCACTTTAATGCGCCTTGCCTGACCATAGCAAGCTTTTACCAATATGCTGCTATACCGACGCCTTTCTACCCACACATGCCGTTTCTGCATTCGGGCTGCTACCTTAATGCCATGCTGGCGCCATTCAAAGATGGCTGCCCAACTTTGCTAGCCCACTCTCCTAGTGCTTCGGCCCCCCACTCTGCCGCCTTACCTGATTGGGCCACTCGACCACACCTGACTACATCAGCAGCCTATCACACGACGGGAGGCGTAGCCGGCCATCACACTAAGGCCTGCACAAAGGCTTTAGTCCTGTCCCTGCCTGTGATCACACAGACGCCGAGGGAACAGGAGACCCCAAACACTGCTGGAGCAGTGCATCATCTCAGGGAAGAAGCAGGAGCCCCCCCCCCACTCGGAGGTAGGCCCGCGGGCTCACCCTCTTCCGAGCGAAGTCGCCACATTTCTCAATTACAGCGCCACTTTAATGTGCCTTGCCTGACCATAGCAAGCTTTTACCCATATGCTGCTATACTGAGGCCTTTCTACCCGTGCATGCCGTTTCTGCAATCCGGCTGCTACCTTAATGCCGTGCTGGTGCCATTCAAAGATTGGCGCCCAACTTTGCTAGCCCACTCTCCTAGTGCTTTCGGCCCCCCATGCTGCCGCCTCGCCTGATTGGGCCATTCGAACACACCTGACTACATCAGCAGCCTATCACACACCAGGAGGCGTAGCCGGCCATCGCACTAAGGCCTGCACAAAGGCTTTAGTCCTGTCCCTGCTTGTGATCACACAGACGCTGAGGGAACAGGAGACCCCAAACACTGCTGGAGCAGTGCATCGTCTCAGGGGAGAAGCAGGAGCTCCCCCCCACTCAGAGGTAAGCCCGCAGGCTCACCCTCTTCCGAGCGAAGTTGCTGCATTTCCCAATTTCAGCGCCACTTTAATGCGCCTTGCCTGACCATAGCAAGCTTTTACCCATATGCTGCTATACCAACGCCTTTCTACCCACGCATGCCGTTTCTGCAATCCGGCTGCTACCTTAATGCCATGCTGGCGCCATTCAAAGATGGCTGCCCAACTTTGCTAGCCCACTCTCCTAGTGCTTCGGCCCCCCACTCTGCCGCCTTACCTGATTGGGCCACTCGACCACACCTGACTACATCAGCAGCCTATCACACGATGGGAGGCGTAGCCGGCCATCA
The DNA here is from genome assembly GCF_040938575.1 of Ambystoma mexicanum. NCBI lineage: Eukaryota > Metazoa > Chordata > Amphibia > Caudata > Ambystomatidae > Ambystoma > Ambystoma mexicanum. Next base: position 410,337,650 of record NC_090924.1, read on the forward strand.
CACTAAGGCCTGCACAAAGGCTTTAGTCCTGTCCCTGCCTGTGATCACACAGACGCCGAGGGAACAGGAGACCCCAAACACTGCTGGAGCAGTGCATCATCTCAGGGAAGAAGCAGGAGCCCCCCCCCCACTCGGAGGTAGGCCCGCGGGCTCACCCTCTTCCGAGCGAAGTCGCCACATTTCTCAATTACAGCGCCACTTTAATGTGCCTTGCCTGACCATAGCAAGCTTTTACCCATATGCTGCTATACTGAGGCCTTTCTACCCGTGCATGCCGTTTCTGCAATCCGGCTGCTACCTTAATGCCGTGCTGGTGCCATTCAAAGATTGCCGCCCAACTTTGCTAGCCCACTCTCCTAGTGCTTTCGGCCCCCCATGCTGCCGCCTCGCCTGATTGGGCCATTCGAACACACCTGACTACATCAGCAGCCTATCACACACCAGGAGGCGTAGCCGGCCATCGCACTAAGGCCTGCACAAAGGCTTTAGTCCTGTCCCTGCTTGTGATCACACAGACGCTGAGGGAACAGGAGACCCCAAACACTGCTGGAGCAGTGCATCGTCTCAGGGGAGAAGCAGGAGCTCCCCCCCACTCAGAGGTAAGCCCGCAGGCTCACCCTCTTCCGAGCGAAGTTGCTGCATTTCCCAATTTCAGCGCCACTTTAATGCGCCTTGCCTGACCATAGCAAGCTTTTACCCATATGCTGCTATACCAACGCCTTTCTACCCACGCATGCCGTTTCTGCAATCCGGCTGCTACCTTAATGCCCTGCTGGCGCCATTTAAGATGGCCGCCCAACTTTGCTAGCCCACTCTCCTAGTGCTTTTGGCCCCCCACGCTGCCGCCTCACCTGATTGGGCCACTTGACCACACCTGACTACATCAGCAGCCTATCACACGCCGGGAGGCATAGCCGGCCATCGCACTAAGGCCTGCAGAAAGGCTTTATTCCTGTCCCTGCCTGTCCTCGCCTTTCCAGCCGTCGGCCAGAAACCCTGCCTCTCTGCCGGCAGATGTGGAATTACTGGCGGACACCCTTCTAAACAGGTACACTATTACTGGCAGTATCAACTCGCCACTACCAACTGTCCCAATGGTACTCGTGCAGTGTCTATAGTGGATCGCACATGCCAGCTCCAACATGCTTAGTTTTCCAAACCAATTACTGTACAGGATGCACATTAGCATTGGAGTACTTATGATGTACTCATGATGGCCTCCATGATGCGAGAATGCTTTCCTACATCCTATCATCTGCTCTAATAATAGGCTGGTCAGACCTCAGCAAACTCACTTCCTTAGCATCGTAGTTCATGTCATTCCTTTCATATTGCTTCCCGATGCTTTAACAAACACTGCAATCAATGATTCCCTGTGAACTATCACTACCTAACTGTTTCAAATGTCATGCTAATGTACGCTTGTACACTATATCGTGGCTTGCCTGAAAACCTGTATCTAGGCAATCCATTGAGTCTAAATTGACCACAGACTAGCATCTTGCTACCTACGTGAGACCCTAGGTCGCTTACCAATGCACCTTAACTTAGATTTACTATTTTTGCCCATAATTGCTTATGCGTTTGTCAACCATACTACAGGTAAACATTGCCAGATTGCATTAACTAAGTCAGTGACCCCCATTGTATGCATTCCTTAGTCGCTGGTGGATTGCCATATCTAGGTGCCTGATGTATGCATTATTAGTCACCGGTGGGATTGACAAATCTAGGTGGCCTTGATGTATGCATTTTTAGTCGCTGGTGGGATTGTCAAATCTAGGTGCCCTTGATATATGCATTTTTAGTCGCTGGTGGGATTGTCAAAGCTAGGTGCCCTGTACCTTCCTCTATAGCTTAACCATATGCTCATTGTAGTTACCATAGGTCAATCTATCTAAGTTGTGAATGATGGATTGTGTCTCATTCCCAGTGTACATTAACTGCACCACACCTTACGTTTCGCACGACATGCAGTTGATGCCTTCTACCAGCCTCTACCTCACCTACATAGTCTTTTTAGGAGCCTTATCCCTCACTGCAGGCACTTACCCTGCCAACATATTTAAGTCACACCACGACTTCCAACTCTCTCTTCCCTCCACCATGCTCCACTGCTCAGATCTTCCCTCGAATTCTTACCTCGATGACCCAGCTCTGTGGCCCAAGCACTTTGCAACCAAACCTACACCAAACCTTCCATGTACATTACAATTTAGGAATATCAGACTTAGATCTAGACTGCCTCGACCACCCTGTACTCAGCGCAGCCACACCGCCCCTCCACAGCCCAACCTACCTACGGCACCCATCACCCCCCCTCCACCTCACTTACTTCAGCGCTCAAGGGAGCCCTCATCAATGCAAGATCCCTTACGGCTCATGCCCTTGACATCGCAGACCTCATCACTGTCCATAACCTCGATTTCCTAGCCATTACCGAAACCTGGCTACATGATGCCTCTGGCCCACTCCTCGCCTTATCCCTACCCAAGGGTTATAAAATTATCAGAAACGACCAAAAATCCAACTTGTCTAAAGGAGGAGGAGTCGCTTTCATTCATAGCGACAAAATCACTATGAGAGCTGCCGCCAATACACAATTCAGCTCTGCAGAATCACTATCCGTGAAACTATCCCTCTCTCCCACAAACACAGCAACACTCCACCTTATGTACAGACCTCCAGGTCCACTGGGCTCATTTATGGACGATTTTGCATCCACCCTGTCGGCTAACACCAAGCCTAATTCCCAAATACTGCTATTAGGTGACCTTAACCTCTGCCTCTCTGATCCCAAGGACCACATGGCCTCTGAAGTCGCCACCACCCTCTCCAACCTAGGCTTCCAGCAGCGCATTCGCGATCCTACACACAACAAGGGTAGAATGCTCGACTGGTTAGCTGACCTCAATTGTAATACCAATGTCATTTCCAATGCTGCTTGCGTCTGGTCTGACCATCATACCATTACCTTCCTCCTGCCAGCCACCAAACCTCAGACCGCACCTACCATAGCCCCTGCTATACCCACCATAAATAAAAAGGACATTACCAGGGAGAAACTGCTTCCCCTCATCCTCCCTTGTTTGAACACTCTTGCTTCGCAGCACAAGGACAAGGACCCCACTGTCTTAGTAGACGCCTTCAACAGCCTGATGATCAAAGCCATCAAGAGTATAGCCCCACTAAAAATGTGCAAAGCCAAACAACAGTCCCACCTGAACTCTTGGTTCACTCCGCAGCTTAACGCTCTGAGCAAAGAAAAGCACAAGGCCGAAGCCCTCTGGAAAAGTCATCCCAGCTCAGCTAATAAAGCCTCCCTCCTGATCACCTCTCTTAACTATAAGGAAGCCATCCTTCAAGCCAAAAAAGAGACGTACAATTCACACATATCCCAAGCAGAATCTAACACAAGAGAATTATTTAAAATTCTCAAAGGATTAGAATCCCCCTCACCTGCCCCTGACGTGTGCACCAAAGACAGCACTTGGTGCAACAATATACAAAATGCACTTCTCAACAAAATAACTACTTTGCAACCCAAACTCAATGCCAAAGAAAACTCCCTCCACACTTCGCTGCTTAGCAAGACCTTGCCACCTAAAATAACCACCCCAGGCGCCCCTGTGCCTTTCAGCTTCACACCGCTCACTGTTCTGGAGGTCGAAAAAATCATCTGCAACTTAAAACCATCCAACTGCCAAGGGGACGCATGTCCAGCCCCGATCATTAAGGAATTGGCTCATGACCTTGCTCCTTTCATTACCACTTTTATCAATTCCTCATTTCAATCGGGAGTGGTCCCCAACAATCTGAAGGATGCGTGGGTTATCCCTCTCCTAAAAAAACCTACCTTAGACCCTGAGGTCCCAACCAACTACCGGCCCATCAAAACGGTCCCATTTCTGCTAAAAATCTTAGATAGAGCAGCATATCTTCAGATACAGAACTACCTGGAAACGAACAATCTACTAGGCACTAGACAATCCGGCTTTAGACCCAAGCACGGTAAGGAGACAGCCCTCCTAGATCTCAAAACCCAAATTGAGGACTTTAAAGACAACGGTAAACTAGCCCTGCTACTACTATTAGACTTATCTGCTGCCTTCAACTTGGTCAACCACCAAATCCTCTGTCACCACCTGAAAATTGCAGCCCACTTCTCTGACAATGCCACTAACTGGATTCAATCATTCCTGGATAACAGACATATGAGGGTTTTCTCCCTAACCTCCTCCACCGACTCTATGCCAGTCCCCTGCGGGGTACCACAAGGATCGTGCGTATCCCCCACCCTCTACAATGTTTTCACTAAACCCTTGTTTGATGTGCTTGACTATCTGGGTGTCACCTACACTAATTATGCTGATGACACCCAGATACTCATCCCCATCACAGGCGATTACACGGTAGACTCGAAATCCCTAAATGACATATACCATGTCATCCAAACCTGGATGGCACAACATGAGCTCTGTCTTAATGACGACAAGACAGAGCTCGTCATCCTAGGTACACAGCAAAGACTCAACAAGCTGAACCCCATGTTCAGTTCCTTTAATATCGATGGAAACTCCATAAAAGTCTCCAAAGATACCAAAACTCTCGGAATCTACCTCGACTCCACTCTCTCCCTACACAGACAAACAAATGCAGTTGCTGCCGCCGCTGCATACACTTGCAAGCTAATCACAGCTTGTCGCCCTTTTCTCTCCACTCACAACTGCACTATCCTTGCCAGGACTTTGGTTATGTCCAAATTGGACTACTGCAATGCATTGTACCAAGGAACCAATCAATGTAACCTAGACAAACTCCAGATCATACAAAATAACGCCATCAGAGCAGCCCTTAATATCCCCAGATCAGCCCATATCTCGGAAACCAGGAAGAACCTTCAGTGGCTGTCAGTCCCCCAAAGGATCTCACTAAAATCGCTTGCCCTGACCTTTAAATGCATGAATAACCAGGCCCCCATCTATCTTTCCTCACAGTTCATGCATTATACCCCATCGCGATCTCTAAGGTCTACCCTTTGCCAGAGCCTACTGATGCCTAGATACAAGCTCCAAACAACCGGTGGGTCCAGCTTCCCAGTTCTGGCAGCCAAACTGTGGAACTCTGTCCCCCTTACTATCAGAAACCTTCCATCCTTGAATGTATTCAAACACAAAGCCAAACGCTGGCTAGTTACATCAGACGACCAAGTTGCATTCTGAAAACTTGATTACCTATGTACTTCTGTCTTTACCTCCAATGTGTGCTGATTACTTTGTTCAATTTATATGTTATCTGAAATGTCATATTGTTTGTAACCACTGTTTTTAAGATATGCGTCTGGTAGCCTCCGGGCCTGGTCTGTGCTATACAAATAAATAAATACAAATACAAATACAGATACAGGGTGCAATATGACGATGCAGATAACAGCAAGTTGCAAATGACAAAACAGGTACCAGCAGGGTACAAAATAACGGTGCAGATAACAGCAAGATGCAAATAACAATACAGGTACCAGCAGGGTACAAAATAACAATGCAAATGGTGAAACACTTAGCAGTCAGTGTACGTAATGCTCCAGTAAATACACCCAAGACTCTCCAAAAGTCAAATTTTGTTTCCCTACATTTGAAAAATACATTGTTTAAATAAGTACACCCACTTGAAAAATACTTGTAAAAAGGCACATGTCATAATACACACGTACATAAAAATGTACGGCCAAGCATGTGAAAAGGAAAGCACAATAATTTGCATCACATACAAATCAACATACGTGCACGCATGCCTAACATACAATGCTCATAATTTCCTAAACAGACAATGCACACATATATACTGTAATAACGCAACACTGAAACAGTTCAAATACGCAGGAATCCATAATGAATAAAATAATGCTGAACACCTACGAATACGCACACAAGCCTAATGTCAAATATATACGTATATATACGAATGTACAACAAAGGCATGTGCCATTTGTGCTCTAGACCACGCCCAAATGCACTACCTTTTAAATCAAACCCATTAACAGCATTAAAAACTTCAAGTGAAGATAGTGACCAGTGCGGATGGAAAGTAAGTACCCTTCAACAAACTTATATACCATTTTAATAATAATGGTAGACTTGTCATTTTTAAATGTTATACTTTAAAATGAATAATGTATTACAATTTAATTGCAGCAAATTTGAAGATGGCACCAACAACACTTCTTTATAGCCTTTGATGTTGCCAGGTTACTAAATAATGTTTTGTTAAATTGCCCCTTTACCAGAGAATGCAACAATTGTTTAAATGTGAACATTGTAAATAATAAAACCTACCCTTGTAGTTAATCCTTTTTATAATGTAATATACCAATTTATATAAACTGGAAATACAACTTAAAACAGTTGCATACAATACATGTTTTCACAAGTCAATACGATGTATATGCTGCATAGTTTCAACAACTGTTAAGACAAAATTCAATAATGTTTTTGATGCTAGATAACATTTAATACAAATCTAGCCACTACCTCACTGTTAATAGCATGATACACAAAATGGCAATACAAATGTACACACTATCGTACCATTAAGAGCACTATTTCAAAAAAGGTCAATACGATTTATGCACTAGCATAATATGAATAGTACTAATTAGAACATGTTAATACAATTATCTACTCCACTCCTATATTTGAGATACTCTGATGCTCTTGCCCCTGTCATGAGGATCCGTTTGAAGTCCAAAGCCAAGTGCAATTCCTGGTATGACTCAGACCTAGCTACACTTAAACGTTTGTGTAGGGTGGATGAGAGGAAATGGAGGGCTTCTTGTTCATCCTCTGACGAACTGGCCCGTCGCCTGCACCAAAGGCAATACCGACTCTCTGTCCTCACCAAGAAGAGTGTCCACATTTAAGCCCATGTCTCTGCAGCATCTAACAACTCGGACAAACTCTTTAAAATCTGCAAGGAGTTGGCCAACTCTGCTGCAGTCAGTTCCCCTGCTGTTGCTTCCCTGGCTCTTTGCAATACCCTTGCCTCTCACTTTATCTCAAAAACCCAGGACATCCTGTCCACGGTCTCCTCCTTTCAACCCTCCCCTCTCAATCTGTGCATGCTAACCCTCTTCAGCCACTGCCTGCCCTCTTTCTCATCCTTTCCTCTTTTCTCCCCTGATGAGGTTGCTAGACAAGTCCAATCTATGAAAGCCTTGTCAAAACAGGTTCATCCCTGCTCCTCTAAAACCACCAAGGACCACATCGATACCCTTGCTCCTGCCTTTGCCGATTTCTGCAGCTACTCCTTCCCCTCCCCTCTGAAGCACTCACTTGTGCATCCTCTTCTCAAGAAACCCACTGCTCATCCTTCTTGCCCAGTTTTTCTGGGCAAACTCTTGGAAAAGCTGGCCTTCTCTCAGTTTAACCTTCTTTGTAATTCTATTGGTTGTCTCCACGACCACCAGTCTGGCTTCAGAGCTGGCAGAAGCACGGAAACTGCTCTTCTGAACATTCGTGAAGATCTGCTCTCCAACCTTGGCTCTAACATTCCCTCTGTGCCTCACCCTACTCGATCTCTCTTAAGCCTTCGACACAGTCAACAATACCACCCTGTTCTACCGTCTCTGTGATAACCTGGGTATCACTGATCAGGCTCTGGTCTGGCTGACATCTTTCCTCTCTGATCGACCCTCCAAGGTCCAACTTGGGTTCTTCATATCATCTATCTAAATACCTGGCAACTCTTGGCAACTGCATTGCCTTTTTCTGCTCCAATTTCCATTGCTATGCTGATTACACTCAACTCATTTTCAGGATGCCCTCTGCCACCTCCCCTCCTTCTCCCATCTATCGTTGCCTAACTGCCATTCAAGATTGGTGTGCCACTGACGATCTTTGACTGAATGCCAGCAAGACAGATATCCTCCTCATCGGCACACCTTCATCCTCCTTTCCCCTCACTCTCTGGCCGACCTCCATTGGTCCTCCTCCTACCCCCAGCTACGAGGCTAAGAACCTTGGGGTCATCTTTGACTCCACACTTTCCTTCTCCTCCCACATCTCTGAGGTCTCTAAAAAATCAAACTTCCTACTGCACCTCCTTAGAGGTATTCTGCCTTTCCTCTCCTTCCCCGAGAAGCTCACTGTCTCTCAAGTTTTGGTTTTCTCTAGGTTGGACTATTGTACAAGCCTCTTTCTAAATCTACCTGCCTCTACTCTCCGCCCACTGCAATTAATCCAGAACAGGACTGCAAGACTTGTCCTTGGACTCAAACCCTGGGATTGTATCTCTCCAGCTCTGAAATCACTCAATTGGCTCCCAGTGGATGCAAGGTTTACATTCAAAACCTTCTGAATTGTCCACAGGGCTTTCTGGGGCCTGGGTCCAAATTCCCTTCAGTTTTCCCCTCGCAAATGCCTTCCTTCTCGAGCTCTTTGCTCCTCTTCCTCTAACTCCCCCAGGACCAGACGTTTTTCAAAGAATCGAGCTGGGGGTAGATCTCTGTCTTCAGCTGGGGCCTCCCTTTGGAACAGCCTCCCTGCCACTCTGAAACTTGAGGAGAACCTTCTCGGGTTCCGGAAGCACCTCAAGAACTTCCTCTTTGCACCTGCCTCCGCCATCCTCTCCCCTGTTGATCTGTTATCTCTTCGGCACTCTCTTCTTCCGGGCCCAGGTACCTGCTCACCCTGCTACCCTCTCCACTGCCTCTGGGCCCTTCCTTGCACTGGGGTCTGTATCTGTACCCATACAGCACCCCCTTTTTTCTTCCTGAACTTATCAGACATACCCTGTCTGCTGCCTTAAACCTAGCACTTGCTGCTTGCTGGCTGCACTTCCACTATTTGTTGTCTTTTATTTATTTTATTTTTTATTATTCATCTGTTTTCTCCTTTGCTCCACACTTTCCACTTCTCGTCCCCGCTCATGCACTTTTCAACTATCCCTCTTCCATGCACTTACACATTCTTAATGTCACTAGGCCTAGTAAGATCATTGTATTTTTTTTCCCTTGTTTCCCCTCCCTTGTCCGGTTGCTCTCTGAAACACTTGTGTACAAGCGCGATATATATAAGATATAAATCTAAATATTAAAAAAATATCAATAAGCAGTATCATCTAATGTCCTAACAATTATAACATGCCGGTCTACTCAGTTATGTTTGTCATGATAAATATAAAATGCCAATGTACGGTGACGATTCATGGGATCACATCACTTTTCCAGTGAAGGGGACTTTTCCTTTTAAGGCTAGGGAGGTGAGCCTGCTATGCAACATTCCCCATAGGGGTGGTCGAAAGTGGGACCTCACAGGGAGAGCCTCCTCTCCTGGGGACACTGACTCCAGTTCCATGATGGAATTCCCTAATCCTCAGACGGTTGAAACTATGAAACCTATAAGATCTGTAAATAATCAGGCTGACAGCACTACTGTGTTTTATTGTAATACTCCTTGCCTTCTTCCTGTAATGCTTCATACCATTAAATCGAGGAAGAACAACATAAACATCCAGGCTGATTGGGAAACCTATCCAAGTACTGAGAAGAAGAAGATTAAAGGAGTTATACACACCACTCCATTGAAGTCTAACTGGTACTGCATTCTTCATGCCTCTTGGGGACCATCTATTGATGTCCCCGAAGAGGCATGAAGAATGCACAATTGAGCCAAACAAAAGACTATGCCACTCCGCTGGGGAGGACCTAGTTATATAACATAAAAAGAGAAGAAGGACTCAATGAAGAGAGATGACGCAGGAGTGAAACCTGGTAGAACCGGGAAGTTCGAACCAGGGGAGAACACTGCATGCCGAGGAAGCAGTCTGGAGGATGCTGACAGCAGAACACAAGAATCCTCCACAGGCCAACGCAAGGTAGACAAGAAGGGAAGCTGGCAACTGGGAGACTGTGTCGTTAGCTCGAGGAGGTGGACCGGTCGGTCCCTTAGCTGTAACTGAACCACCTGGCCAGGAGAACCACAGAGCAAAAGCGGTGTAGCGGAAAGTCAAGAAAGCATTCACTTGGAGCGCAAAAACTCAAGACAAGCACACAGGTAGCACACAGGTAACGGAAGCTATGGGAGACCCAGAGGATTGGGGGAAGATGAACAATGCCATGGGAATAATCTCCCTCATCTCAGTAATTTTATACAGAATAACAAGACTGGACAAAGCCTGAGGACAAATCTCCCTCTTCTCAGTAATTGTTTCTAGAGTAACAAGATTGAACAAAGCCTTTGGAGTAATCTCCCTCGTCTCAGTAATTGTATCCAAAGTAACAAGAGTGATGAAGTCCTCAGGAATTATCTCCCTTGTCTCAGTAATTATATCAAGAGTGTGAAGTGGGAATACAACATCAAGAGTGATCTTCCTCATCTTAGTTGCTGGGCCAAAAGACTAAAGATAAAGAAGATTTCAGGAGCCACCGAAGAGACATTAAACTTTGAGAATGCCAGGAAATACATCTCTCTTATACAAGTGAAAAAAAGAACCAAGAACAAGTTGAAAGTAGCTCCCCTTGGAAGGATTGTACACTATTCAGATAAGCCCTGAGAGGAGCTTCGAAGGAGTTGCAAGGGCTTATAATAAAAACTGTTTCAGGAAGTGAACCGAGGACCCACAGATCCAGGAGAAGAAAGTAATTCTCCTGGATTTCTTAAATCAGAAGCTAAAGGAAAAGGCTGTTAAGCTACAGCCTGGCGGCTTACACAGTTAAAGTTAAAGAGAAGAAGGTAATTCCCTTATAAGAGATACTCTTATGTTAAATTGGAACCATTATAAGGAACTATTAGCCAGAAGCCAGGATACTGAAGTTGCTGAGCCAAGAGACGGGAGTCATTCTCCTTGTAGAAGCTGTACTAATGCAAAAAGACTGCCCCATGTGCATTGAACCAGGAGAAGGGATTCATGTTCCTCGTGTTGTATTATGTTTATATTGTTTGTTTAGTGATAGGACTAGAGAAGGTTAGTTTGGACAGATGATAGACATATTTAGTTTGACATCCACCCTGACCACGAACACCCCCAGCTATCTTTAGTTAGGTAGGAAAAAATACCTTTAGTCATGGAGGAGGTAGGTCTTTTCTTTCTTATTGGAATACAAATGCAAGTTAACATGTCACCCATTTGTCTGATTCCTTCTTCCAGCACACCCCAGTACTCACTAGCATACTGTTAATAGCACTGTACACAAAAAAGGTAATACAAATGTAGGCACTAGTGTATGATTAATATCAATATATAAAAATGGTGAATACAAATATAGGCAATAGTAGACTATAAATAGTACTAAACGGAAAATGTGAAAACAAATGTAACCCATAGCATCTAATTTCTTTACTATTATAACGTAGAGGTGTGTACAGCAAACAGTTGGATGAGTTAATATACTTCATATGCTGCATAGATTCAACCAATGTGAATGCAACATTCAGATATGTTTGTAATGCTAGATACAATTTAATTAAAAAGGCACTAGCGTACTGTAGAGAGCACACAATACAAAATGTCAGTCTGACTGTAGGAACTAGCATAATATAGAGACCACTATTTACAAAATGTTAATACTAATGTAAGCAGTAGCATCAAATGTCATTACAATGATAGCATACAATTGTATAAAGTAAATAGCACTACATTTTATATTTTAATAAGTCTTCTTTTGTATAGGTGAAACATCAACATTAACAGATGAGTAGAAGATGTCCAAAAAGAACACAAACATCATCATAGATCTTTTCAGTATAACTTATTATTAAAACACATAAAAACATCACAATATTTTCATTTTTCACACACAAAAAACACAGTTGTATGTTAAACATAAACATGTAAAAATACATTAATAATATATAATCTTTTAAGAAACAATTCATCCATTGTTATTTAATTGCAGCAAAACAATAATCATGAAAACAAAGCTGTAAAATAACAAAGAAAACATAAAGAAAAACACCACTAACATTCCTCAAAAAAGCAACACAAAAAATAACATAACAAGCATAGAAATTGCCAACAGGATGCTCAAGTAAACATTCTGACTGACAACATTGTAACTGTGCTAACTACTGGTAATATCATCGAAGTAGTGAAACATTTATTTTTTAAAGAACACCTTACATCAGAAACAACAACATTCACCATACTGTTTGAATTCTTAATGTCTGTATCCACAATGAAAGTTAACAAATTAAAATGACTAACAAACACACAAAATAAATTAAAATATATTTCCACAGTACAAGTTTCACCTATAGAATTAGCTTTCAGTGCTGATTACTAGTTCCAGCACTGCTTTAAAAATTGAAAGTGCTGTTACGCTACAAAAAGCAAAACATACCTCATCTAATAATAAACATACTACTATTCCAACAGTTTAAAGGCCAGGAATCATGAAAAATAACAGAAATACCTTGCAGAATACTGCTTCTAGTACCACTGCAACTACCACTATTTCAAAAGTGCAATGTACTTTTCTTGAACCAACAAAAAAAATACATTGTAGCAATTCAACTACTTCTATTTCTAAAAATAACATTTCTGATATAACTAAAAGGAAAACAATTAAGGTCCCAATAACATCAGCAAAAAAGCAACTTAAAATTCCTTCACTTTTAAGTAGTTGTATTTTAAAAAATAAAACTAGCGTAGCCCACACAACAAAAAAGATAATATACCTATTACTACTACTCCTTTAACTTATACATCAAAAAGTTCATCAACTGATCAAATACCACAAATATATGTGTGTGTTGAACTGATGGTAGTCAACACATTTCTAGCACCACTACTAATAAAAACAAAAAGTAAAATCCCACTACCTCTGGAACAATTCAATTTGGAAAATAAAGATGTTAGATTTTGGACTAGTTTGAAAATCCTGCACCAGATGATGTGGCAAATGTAACAGAATTAATTTGCACCATCTGCAAATCGAAATTAAAAAGGTGTAACCCTCAATAATATCACTTAGGAAATACAGCAAAGTTAGGACATATGTGAAATAAGCGTGGGCAGATGTATTTTAGAAATGTTAATAAAAATCAAACTACAGAAAAAACGTCAATTGAAAAATCCAGTTCCACTGTAGGTAGTACAACTGAAACCAAAGTACTAAAAACACCAGAATTGTAACTGCACAGAAAGGAAATGAACCTGTACCTTCTAAAGTTCATAAAACATATCAAGTTGGTGATTGTGTGTCACTTCAAAATGTGTCAAGTATTGCCTGGTTTTAATCCAGAATATGCTTATTCTTTTTTAGGCTGCTTAAAATAAATGTAGTATGAGAAACAAATGCAGCTACTGGTCTGCAAAAATTAAAAATATATCATCATTTAAGACATGATTTTAAAACATAAATATTTCTTGAAACAAATTATTTTATTACTAAATAGCATACTCTAAAATTAAAATTTCAATTTCAATTTTAGTGTGCATTTAAGATATTAGCTGTTGCTATATAATAATAATTAAAGTATTACTCAAAATATAAGTATATTAACAATAAGAAATGTAGTTCAATAAAACATTTATACATTTTAAAAGTAAATTTATTATTCTTCAAAACCATATATGTATAACTCCACCAAAACAATACAACACACCCAAATACATTTAAAATAGCCAATCCATTAGTACTAAAAATGCAGACAACACATAATATGATTTAAAATTGTGTTTCATGTTGTACAAAACATTGGCTAGACATCCTTCCCTTGACCCACACCCATAACCACAACCCAGGGCAAGTGCTGGAGTGGTGGGTAGCCTGACAGAAAAAGGTAGGCGAACCCGATGTGACCAAATTACTTGGACTGCTTTGTTTGCGTCGCAACTGTGTTCACACCACTCTCCCTGCCTGCTCCTGTGAAGAGGGGGTTGCTCCGTTTCTTTTATTTGGTGAAGGGCGACCTCCTACTTTTGCATAATGTGTATATCATGCAGGAATTAGCAGTGCTCGGGGGTGTCAAATGCACTGCAGTGAGTGATGAAGTCCAACAAATAACTTGGAAACTGGGCTTTCGAGTAACGCCTTCTTTTGTGGTGTCTGTGACTGCAAGAGCTCATTAGGTGTCTGCGCCATAAAACAGCGTTTTGGGGAAACATTATCCCTCGACTTTTCGCTTATTATCGGTAAACGCCTTATGTCTTCAGAAGAGCACAGTCTGCTGGCTAAAGGAGTCAGTGTATGAGACGGGCCACATTAGTGAATAATTTGTGGGTTTTTGAGGGCATTCGCGAGGGTGAGGGATACTCCCCGCTACTCATATCCTACCCAGCGTGAGGAAGACGTCAATGTATGCAAATAAACAAGCAGGTGCCAGAACAAGACTTCTGGTAAGATTGTGCGCTGGGCCTGCTTTGGCGAGTGCAAGTGCATGTATCACAACTTCACTGACTGCTGCCCTTGTCCCCCCCAAGAGTTTAATCTGTTCCCTTGGTCCAGTTATCTCTCAGACTTCAACCCCTAGTTTGATGAGCAAGATCATTTCCAAAGACCAGGAAAAGGGATGGACCGGTCCAGGAATAGACCCCTGTGGCTCAATGAACCAAGCAATATCAGCAACCGGCAGGAGTTTTGGGGAGAAAAGTTGTCTGCGGTTGGAGCAGGAAATACCATCACTAAATCCCCTGCAAAAAAATAGCCAGCTGAATGGCAGAGAATGGTCCCTGGAGAGGTAGATGATGGGCTGCCCACAGGAGCAACTGAAAGAAGTAGGGCGGATTAGTTCAACACACCACTCACCGGAACTCATCCTATCCCGGAGTGAGGCAATGGAGGTCAGGCTTGTGCCTAATCCTAAAGAACACAGGGAAAGTTCCTAAATCCAAATCCCTAAGGAGGGGCTGGGTCATCCTAAAGACTCAGATCTGGAAGCAAAGCTGGCAGTGGATCTATCGCTTTTGACAGATAAAATAAACACGCAAATGCGATTAAGTATCTGAATTATAAAAGAGAGGCTTGATTCCCTGAGAGATGAGCAAAGCCCCTACAGGGCAGCTACCCCGGCAGGTCTCCAACCGAGCACCAATATAGGTGGCCCTCAGCGGGGGGCTTGGGAACCCGAACTGAGAATGGAAACTGCAGTGGATAAATTGCCTCAGAACATAACAGCAAATTGTAGTAGTGTGCCTGAAGGGTGCAAAATTCAATTGGAAGCCCCACTGGTGGGTGAAAGCATAGAGGATGATGATTGTTCACAGGCCCCCCAGAGAGAAGGGGCGGCTCATCGTCTTTAGATTCCAGTATGTTAAACAATTATAGTGAGGCTGGGAGTGGTCATTGCCAAGGGTGCCACATTTTAAAGATGAGATAGCCAACATCCAAAACACAGTGATGGCCTCACTGGCTATATCCCTATCTCCTTTTTGCAAGTCATGTGAGTCTATACACTCCGCTATTCAAGAGCAAGTAAGCCTCATGTACACACTGCAGCAACATTTGACATACTTATATACCTTCACAAAAAAGCTAGAACAAAGGCTGGACACTGAGGCAGAAACCTCCAATCAGTGTCAGCAAATGCTTTGTGACCTGGCCAGGAGGGAGAGGGCCGATAAATCCTCATTGGTGGAAGCCATCATAGAGGATGGAAAATGAATGAGGGCCCACTGGAAGACAACCCAATACCCGGTCCAGGACATGAACGTTGCCTCCCTGGCTAATCAATTGACAGAGGATAGGCCTACCTCGAATGCAATCAAGGATAATGGAAACACTATGGTTGACTTGACAAAAATGCCCTGTCTTGGGTCGACCAAGGCTAATATGTTTTCAATATTCAGACCTTCGGCCTTTGTAGAGGGAGCAGTCCCTGGCCAGAAAAGAAAAGATGAACGGATCAGGAGCATTCTTACGGAACATCATATAAGTTCCCCCTCAAAGAGACCCGCCCCGCCCTACTAAAAGATCCTGCATGGAATTGGTGATGCCAAAGCATGTGCATCCTCGAGAAGATTTGCACAAGATCAGGCTGGATCAAAGCCAGTCTCAGTGATCTTCTGGAAATTATGGACAATAAGGAAGATGATAGGTGGAACAACCTGAGCGATTCTGACCAAAGGGAAATTGAGAAGCAGGATGCCCTAATATCACAAAAGCCTGTAAGAAAAAAAATAGCTGTGAGACTTATGCAGCAACAATCGGTCCCTACTTTCCGCACTTTGGAGGAAAAAAGAAAGGCTGTAGAGATGAAGAGCTGTTTGGCTACTATTGGCCAAAATATCAAGGAGGAAGGGAAGCAAGAATCTGGTAACATTGACAGATCCCGGATGTATCCGGTGCAGGAAGAGTGCTCATACCCCCAAGAAGAACAGAGGCCATTCCGAAACTATCCCTGGAAAGAATTATAGTAGACCGAAAAGCTCTGCTTCTGCACAGGGGAAATGTGATGAAGCTCCTACAATGCATTCAAGCACTTAGATTTATAACAACAGACGAAATAAGAGTGGTCAACTTTGTATCAGAAGATCAAGGAGATTTTGTAATCCTTCATCTAGAATCCCACCTTATTAAGGAGGCATTGCTGGAGCAAAGCAAAAGGCTGTTACCTTTGGGGTATGATCTCAGTGAATATAGTGTCGAGCGATTTCAGAAATACTCAGGTTAAGAAACGAACACCTCAACCAACATCTATCATATGTACGAAAAAGCCCGAAAGAAAAAGTGATGTGATCTGCCATTATTAACAAAAGGAGTTCAGAAGAAAGAAATGATGCCTTTGGGGAATTTTACAATTAAGACAATGGAATTAAAAACCCCCAGAAGATCGGCAACGCGTCTCCTGATAATATCGTTCCAAACGAGTCTGATTGGAGCTGGCTAGCGGGTGCGTTGGCAAGACTTGCTGGAGAATAAACTGAGGAAGAGCCAGCAGAGCTTTTGAGAGTGGGATCATGGAATACCCGGGGCTTTGAATTTTGGTTTACAAAGGAAGGGAAGGCTGTGGGGGGCTATGACATCTTATGTCTCCAGGAGACTTGGCTCAGGAACAAGCCGGCATGTGACGGCTATGAGATTTCTTTAAATCCTGCTCTTAAGGGAACCTTGGGTCACCCCTGTTCTGGTCTTCTCACTCTAATTAAAGTAGAATGAGGCTTTGTGATATGTCCTCACCTTACATCTAATCCATATGTCCACATCTTATCGATGGAGAGCCACCATTTAAATGGAGTAGCCAATCTCTTTCTAATAATTATCTAATTATCAGGGATTTAAGGGTCTAGAGGCCGGTACGTTTGTGGATCTCATTATGGAGAAGGTTGATGAAGCCCTAACAGATTGGAATAACCCTGGTGTGGTGATTTCAATTTCCCATTATTATCCAGAGATGGGCGGCCACTGTGGCTGGAGATTCTTGATGGGATTGTTCGTAGATGGGCAGAGGAAGCGAAAATGCGAGAATTGTGGTTGTTAAATGGGAAAACTGAGGGTGATTATCCGGTGTATCCACCTGGAAAAATGGAACACAGACAGCATGCCTGACTTACTGCTTTATGTCATCTACTTTGGGAGAGAAGGTCTCTCAGTTTGAGATAGTTCCCTTGCCACAGAGTGATCATGACCTGCTATCTATCATCGTGCAGGTACCATCAGGTCTGCATAAGCATAAAGTTATGCCCATAGTCGAGCTAAATGGGGGGATGAATAGAGTCAAAATTCCAACATCTAAAATTCCTTTCTTACCAGCTTGCCTAGACCAGGGCATTGCCAGACATTGCAGGCTGGTGGATCTTGCAAGACCTGAAACAGTGGGTAGATGGAGGGGGCTCAATCCATCATACTCCAAAACATATATATAACATTGACCTAGTGAGGAAACTAAGGCGCAGGAATGTAATAGATTCGGAAAAACTAGCTAAGAAACGTAGACCGGCCTACAAGAACTGGGCCAAGGCGCACAGAGCTGTACTAGTCCAGAATGATGCAGAGATGATGTTGTTGGCAGTCTGGGGAAAGCACTCCCGCAAAATGTGGGAACGTATTAATAATGGAGGCAACTCCAGGAAAGATCATATGATGGGTGGTGTAACTGAGGAGGGTTAGATAAGCCATTATTCTAAGATATTTGCGTGAGTGGAAGCCCAACCTCTGACCCAAGGGGCTCAAGAGACAAAGGGCTGGAGCTCCGGATTTGATATAACCAAGGCTAGATCCATGATTATGAAGCTTAGCTCATCTCGAGCGGCTGGGCCAGACGGCGTGTCCAATAGTGTTTTGAAGAGTAATCCCGAAGCTTGGGCAGAGTTCGCTGTGTCCCTGTTTAGCCAGGTGATTTTGAATAGACAGGTTCCTGATTCATGGCAAGAGGCCTGGGTTGTCCTAGTGTTCAAGAAGGGTGAAAGGGCGGATCCAAAGAACTATCACCCTATCGCCCTTCTGGACTAACTGGGCAAGCTTTTTGCCTCAGTGGTTCTTTGAGATCTGAACGCTTGGGCCACCAGGTCGGGAATACTTGATCCCAGACAAACAGACTTAATAAAGGGTGTAGGGTATCTTTACATCTATTTGTCTTTAATCTATTGAAGTGAAGTTCGACTGAAAATAAATCTACAATTTATATGGCCTTTTTAGATTTACATCAGCCCTTTGATGGAGTTCATCAGAATCGTCTGTGGGTAAAATTGAAAAATTGGAACTGTCCTGTTGATATCCTGGAAGCAATTCAGGTATTATATACAGGTACATCAATACAGATTAGACTGGGGGCAAGGGGATTGATCTCTAGGCAGATCAGGTTTTTTCATGGGCTCAAACAGGGCTGTGTCCTTGCCCCCTTACTATTTACTTTGTACCTGTCCAACCTTGGGTGCTCGCAGGGGACAATTTGATCTTTTCTACCTAAGCTGAATGACTGTGAGCTCCCATGGTTGCTATATACAGACAACATAGTCTTCCTCGATCAAATGGCTATAGGTCTGCAGCGTAGAATCTCAGCATTCAATGATTACCTAAGCCTGAATGGCATGTAAATGAACATTCAAAAATCACAAGTTCTGATAATGTCTTTAGCTAGAAGGAAAAAAAAGGATGCCCTTTAGGTGGAAGGTTGAGGAATGCCAGCTAGAAGTGGTGGAAACAATTATATATTTGGGACTCTAAATAAATGAGACTATAAATGAAAGTGCCCAACTTGACTGGCTGAGAAACAAACTTAAAAACCTGATAAATCAAGGAATTGCCATCCACAGGCATAAGGGGGTCTTTTCCATCATACCGGTCCTCACCTTCTGTAGGCAGAAGGTGACACAGGTCCTTACGTATGGAGCAGAAACGCTGATTAACCTTAGTGAAAAGGTGTGGCCGTTGATGGATGGGTCATTTTGGCATAGCGTTTTAAGACTCCCCAAGTCCCTTCCTATAGCTAATATCCTACACGAATTACGTCTATCCTTCATGGCCTCCATAGTCCTGTGGAAGGTGATTTATTTATATCTAAATGTATCGTAACTTAGGGGTGTTAGGGAGAATTCTCTGTTTAGGCTGAATTTCCTAACCTAGTGAGTCCCCCAGCAGCTTTGCTGGATTTTTGGGGTTTATTTTATTTCTCCTGCCAAGAGTGAGACTCTTTTACCCTCACTCTTGGGCATGATTTGAGAGTGTTTCTTTGAATCTAGATGTGTTTAATGGGCTATGGGGTCTTTTACTCCATAGGGCTTCATGTGTTTTTGTGATGTGTGTCACACAGCACCCTCCGTGCAGTAACACAGGGGTGTCATAGTGACCCCCCAGTATAGACTCCATACCCTGGGACTGACTACTGTCTCCCACGGCATGTAAACTCACCATTGACTTTACTAGCCTTAAATTCTGAACAGAACCAGTACAAACCATCATATTGTGGACGTACTGGCTGGGGCAATTCAATTGCCCCGGGGTCTGTTAGTCGAGGGGGCACGTCTCCGTCCCCCCTGTTGCCACTCTGTCTGGGGTACTTAGGAGGGGTAGAGGGAAATGTAGGCACCCTGGACTGAGTTGCCTAGGCAACTCAAGTCGCACTCCATCCTGATTGGCCCAAGTGGTGAGCCGGCCGGCTCACCACTTAGCATGTTTGAGTGACAGTTAGGTTGAGTGAATGGGGGTTTGCTGCATAAAAGCAGGGCTTTGGGGACTGGAATTTCAGAAGTCGCCACAGGACCTAAGCATCCAACGAGGGAGAAGCTGAGCCGACCTGCCACGACACCACTACTGGTGGAGCCCTGCTGGACTGCCTCACCACTTTTCCCAACGACAGAGGAGATCTCCCGCCGGAGAGTCTTCTTCCTTTGACTGGTGGGGATAACCAGTTTCACCGTCTTTTCGCTTTCCCAATGTACCTCGTGGCCGCCTTGCCTGTGCCAAGCACCCAGGCAACCGGATACCATGTTTTACCACGACCGCGAAACAAATGTATGACCTTTAACCGGAAAACTCAGCGGCTGGTTTCTGCCCTGGTAGTGCAACGACCTTCATCTTTCCTCCAAGTCGAGATCTTCTCTTCCCCTGGACGACAACGCAACTTGTATCCACTACCAGGAACAACTGCCACCGCTGGAGGATCCTTCCCACTTAAGGTACCGTGTCCCGCCTGGCTTCCCTTGCTACCGACTGTATGGGGTAGATTTAGCCCCTGGCTTTGGAACCTGGGTTAGCCTGGGACACCCTGGCTAAACTTTCCTAAAGCCTCTCTAAACTCTTTTTGCACCCTCTGCAAGACTTTCTAAGCCTAGTGTAACTGTGTGATCATGGGCGCATTTGTGCTCTGCTCTCTCTAAGAGTGGGCCCAGCCTTTGGACTTTGGCTCACCAGTGACTTTTGCTCTTCTGCCTTGCTTATAGTGTTCCTGAACCTTAGAGTGGTGTAC
Organism: Ambystoma mexicanum; assembly: GCF_040938575.1. Lineage (NCBI taxonomy): Eukaryota > Metazoa > Chordata > Amphibia > Caudata > Ambystomatidae > Ambystoma > Ambystoma mexicanum. Next base: position 410,358,490 of record NC_090924.1, read on the forward strand.
CTTTCCATATTCTGTCTTTCTCCCTCCCTTTCTCACAAACTTATTGGAGTGCAATCTAGTTAAGCGCTCACCTCTGTATGAAAATAAGTGGTGTTTTACTGTGACTTATCTGATAAGGGAAAAGGGGTGTATATATTACAATAGTAACTGTGTTTAGAATATTTTACAATAAGAGTGCTGGAGTGTTTCAAACTGTGTGTTTTTAAATAAATAATTATATACTTTGATACCAAAGCTCTGGTCAGTGTTTGCTTGTATTGGTGTATCTGAGTGCCTATTGTGTATACTTTGCATACTGCCTAACTCTTCTTGAGGGAAGTCTGACTGCTCAGCCACAGCTACCAGGTAAATCTGGGTGGTACAGACTGCTACCAAGTGGGTTTACTGCCAACACCTGTAGTCTTAAATCTTTTTCAGTGGTCCCTAAGGGAACTGCACAGGTTTCTGCCTAACAAGGGGCCTCCCCCATTTTCCATACTGAGAACCTTGGCCAGGTCAAATAATAGGTCTTTGAATCTGTGGTTCAATAAGGTGCTTGGGACACTGACCAATTGTGGGGTGGACATTGACCAGCTCAAGGCAAACCCTCTTAAAGTCAAGGAGTCCCTAGAGAGGGTAGATTGGATTAATACCAGTGAAGCAAGAAATATTGACCCCTTGGCCTTTAGATGGTGGGTAGAAAAAAAGGGACTGAATGATATGCCTCTCAACCTTTGCAAATTTCCCTCGGCCTTCTATAGGGATCTTCTTTTGTGATTCCGTCTAAATGTTATGCCTACTCGTGAGGTACAGTATAAACAACACCAGATTGGGGTGGAAAATAGTTCTTGTAGATTTTGTATAAACGGGGAACACGTGGAATCACTTTTCCACATTCTGATGGAGTGCCAGGCACTAACTGAGCTTAGATCCCAACCTATGGGAGAACATCTGGGGAGGATAGGGTCACTATATGTGGAGGAATGCTGGGACCGGCTATTAATGGGGCAAAAGATAGGCCGGGTCTTGGGAATGCTCAAATTTGTGGACTCAATTATTGGCCTGAATGCAAAATGTTTTCACACGTTGGGCTACACATTGGAGACCACAGATGTGTGAATGATAAAGATCGGGGTATTATGTTGGATTTGTTGATATTTGTGGGATTTTACTTCATTCTACTTTCTAGTGGGGAAAAAATTGCATTTTTGGATTGTGGGAGTTTTAAAACTGTTAAATGTTTCTTTTGTTACTTTGTTGTACTAGTTTGAAAACAATAAAACTTTTTAAAAACATATTAACACTAAAAGGAGTTTTTACTAATTAAAAACATTTAAAAGTACAAACATAAATAAAACACAATACTAATTAAACATTTTTTAATATTAATGACATTTGAGTCTACTTTTACATTGTTCCTCAAATTGTGTCGATTTTTGTAATGATACCCACAAAACAATTAACACATACATAAAAGGATTTTCATTGAAAGAACTTTTAATTGGTATTTTTCTAAATGGTATTATACATAAATAAAGTGAAAATGGAATTTTAACTCTTTTGTAAAAATGTTTCCAAATAATATTTATATAGAATAGTCATTAAGCTTTCTAGAGGAATGTTGAGAAAGACAATCATAGGTATTTACCCCTAGCAGTGTGTGATACTTTGTAAATTCATTTTGATATATGCTTGGCATATGTGGCTTTATGAACATTGCCATGAAGTAACTTCATCTGAGTTGTGGATTTCTTTCATTTGTGGTTGCTTTAAAAACTACAATCGGCAGATGGAATTGTTTTTTTTTTGTTACAACCATAATGCCACTTTAACAAATACTTTGTTCACTGAATTTCGATGTTTCTGTTTAAGTGAAACATGTCCATGATGGCCCTGCAAACAAAGTCTTCTCACTGAATTCCGACTATGTTTTTAATGATATGCAGCATTTTAGTGACAGTTCAAACTAGGCATGCAGCAATGCCCTAGGCTCTCCTGAGTGACACTACTAGATCCGTGGGCACTGGCCATTTTGCAAAGCCCCCGCTCCCGATTCGACCTATTTGTAAACGTAATTTGCTTCATACTGAAAGTGGTAGTTCAGTCAGAAATGTTATTGTCCCAACATGTATTTTCGATCATAAATCGACCATTCTTAAAAACAAATCCTTTTATACATGCAAATACGCCTGCCTGGGCAGTGCATCTTGTGGAAATCGTATCTGTTGACCTAGCGCCCTGGCACTAAATCATATCAACCGCCCCTCAAGTTGACACCATTTGTCATAAGTATGTGCTAATGAAGTTGGTGAGCAGCGTAGTCAAGCGTACCCTGTAATCACCCACTTCATAATATTATCTAATGCAGAACCTGGAACACAAGCACACAAATCCACACAGTACATGAGACAAAAAGTGTAAAAGATTTATATTTCCAAGAATACAGAGATAATCGGAATGGTAGCAAGTAGTTTTATTTTTGTCAAATTGATGAAAAGAGGAGATAATGTCCTCGAAAACATCTTTTAATGCTGATTCCCTTTAGCAATCATTGGAATTGGAATTGGTTATTTATAAAGCGCTTAATACCCATAGGTTTCTAAGCTCGGAACCGGCGATTGAACCTGTGTTGCTCCACAAAGCCTTGCTTACAAGGTGAGAGCGTTGCCCCTGAGCTATCCTCCGAAGACGATTAATCACACTCTTTGTATCGACAAATGTTTTCTTTCAATCAACGTACATTGCGATACATAAGTGAGAAGGACGGAGTGGGTTCAATTTAAAATGCAACACTTTCACATCTTCATGGTTTCATAATCTATATGCTGCCATATTGCTCCTTGTTCCTGAAACAGCGAAAGGACAGATTGGTGTCTGTTGATCGTCCCATATTATGGTCACTACCAATGCATTGTTCACAAGTATTGTCCAATTTCTGTTGAAGAAGCCATCTACAGGAAGCATCGCCCCAAAACAAGCACACATTTGTATGCCGTAACTGTAAAATCGAGAATAAAAAATGGTATTTAAGTACAAACTAAATCAAAGTATATTCACTATAATTCCAAGTTATAATTAACACGTACAATGTCGATCATTTTTGTCTACTTGAACATTCATCCGTTACATCATTAATCATATAGCATACAGCACACTTGCCATCTTCACTTTCTTAAATATTAATACAAACTTTGCTCACATTGTGTATTGAGTGTCCGTTCTCTCTGGCACGGGAGACCAACCGCTTCAAAAGACAGATTTCAGTAATTGAAACGCAACTTTGCTTTGTCTGCTTTCAATATATTGAATATCTTATCAATTCTTTGTGGATATTCTGAACATTGTGACCTTCAAGTAGTTAGTGTGGTAGATTGAAGGCCAAATAACAATGGGATCCTTTATCCAGTGTTCACAACAAGTTTAGTTTCTGACGGTGCTGTAAGGAAGGCATGATATCAAACAGTTTAAGAGTGTTTATTGAACTTTCAAATGGGTTGGTAAAATGCCTATCTAATCTTAAATATAAAGATGGGAGCAAGCTATGACCATCAAATAATAAAGCTGTCCTAGTATATTCTTGTCAAAATAAAAGGGCCTATACTAATAGAACTATTGCCAATCCTTACTTCTAAATACATATTGTCTGGGAAATAATGTCATGCAAAAGAAAATTGTTCAAGAAATGATATGTCAGGATATTTCAGCTGGTGGCTCTCTTTCCCCATGTTTTCAGCACGGGACAAGGCGGCACACTCAAGCTTAGCACACACTCTGGCTTCTCTGGCACGAGGATGCGGTTCAAAACCTCTGCATCACGCCCTTCTGTGCCAAAGTTCCTTTCTTCTCAGGATTTCACATGCACAATTTCTCAGGTGATTTACTGTTCACCCCAGGTCCCCCTCCACCGGGCTCAGCCCCACTTCTCTCAGGATTTTCACATGCACAATTTCTTGGGTGATTTACAGTTCCCTCCGGGGTCCCCCTTCAGTGGCCTCAGACCCAGTTTAACACAATGCTCTTAATTGATCTCCCTCAATCAGGCACGGACCATTTTATCTCATCTTCCAATCTTTCCATTTATATATCAAAAACCAAAGACTTTTCATTGTACGTAGGGATTTTGGTTGATCCGCTGCAGGACCACATTGATTCACAAAATCTTTTGCTTTATAATTCTTTACTTTCACTTCGGCCACCTCTCAGCTGGGTACCTTACAGAGACCTTCCATTGAGGGTGCATGTGGTGCCAGACCACTCTGTCAATGATATTATATCCTTTCATAGTTCAAACACTCATCAGCAGTTCAAATGTACTCACGTCTTTCATCACACGCGTTTTAACAATGTTCATCCCAGCGCTCGGTATACAATGTTGCTGCTTGAAACCGTGGCTTCAACACAGACTGGTCTTGTTTTGATCTCCCCAGCACACCCGTTGTGCTGATTACGCTGTTGCTACTTTCTTTTTGGAGCCAAGGACGGTACCACGGTGGCTGCTGCTTCTCCCCGACTCGATTAGTCATGTAGGAGGAGCGCGGGTACCTCCAACACATAATGCAGGATTCTTCAGACTTGTCTCCGGGCCTTGAGATGTCCAATCATGGGGTCTCTTGAACATAACGTTTCTTTTCCAGAAAGGTCAAGGTAATTTCCCTCCTTGCAAATCCCTTACAGTTTGCTGTGTTTCGTCCCTCATTCAGTTTCCGTCTCGGAACTGCTGTTTCCTCATGTGCTTTGTGCTCTGCCTTTTATCCATTTGGCATTGCCTGACCTCGCCTGACCATTGTATTGGGACACATAAGATATACTGCTCAGCTGTTAGTCTGTTTTCTACCAGAGCTTCCTGTCCATGTGAATGTGTTCATGTAGGAAAGGGGGGGGGGGGGAGTTCCTATGTATCCTACCTGGTAGGATGGGGTAAAGATGTTACAGGGAAGGGGATACCACATCTTGCCATCCAGTGTCCCTCTCCCACTCCCCAACGACCTATCACCCAGGTGATCCTCTCGCACTGGTCCACCTCCAGAAACTGGATCCAAAACCGATGGCCGTGTCCTGGCCACCTGGATGTCAGATCCCTGAAGACTAGTGGGTGAGACACCTTCTGTTTTCTCACATACCCTTCCCCTATGCAAGGTGGATATTCTTGCTCCTTTCCTAGCTTCTTCAATTTGAAGACCTTGATAGAACAATAGGGAAATGTATCCATGAACTCTTGCATATTCCACAGGTTTCTTTTCTCCCGTTCTGGTAGATGTGGGGTGTTCCTATTTGTGTCCCAAATGTATTCCATAAACTGGCATTGAGGGGGTGATGTTTGAATTAGGTGTTTCTTAGGTCTCATGGAAGGCTTTTGGTAAATGGTAGACTCAGGAGGTTCTGTCTCTGTCCACTCCCACTGTGAAGAGGTTTGGGAGTAATAGCTAGAGTGTGAATAGTCTTGGGCTATACATTCCCTACAGGGAGTTGGACGTTCCTGCAAGAGAGTGGATAAAGCAGGCAAATCCGTTCCCCAATGACTTTTTCGGGCAGCCCCGGAATGATGGCAGAGGATGCCAGAAATGACTCTCCCTGGATACTAATGTATATGGGTATCTTGGGGCAGATCTCGTTATCTCCATGTACACATGTAACTCTAACTAAGGTTGCATTTTCAAGGTATGTTGCTGTAACTAAATCAGCCCTGATGGTGGTCTGTTAACTGCAGAAATCAATTAATGCTTTCACTTGTTTTCCATATATTATGGCCTTTTCACATGTAGAGTCAGCGGAAGACTGACATAAACATATGCTAAAGGTTTCCAGATCTTCTTCCAGTTCATCCCACTCTTCCCTTTTTAGATACCCTATTTCCATCAGTTTTTCCTTTAGATTTTTAGGACTGTTACTCTGCATGAAAAGCAAATAGGAGGTGATGGTTTAATTCCTTTAGGTTCTTCTCTTTTGCTTTCCTCTCTACCCCTTGGCCAGGTCTTTTAACTTTTATTCTTTCTTTCATTATCCAGTCCTTAGATTTGTAGGATCCCACCCCTCTATCTAGTGCCTGGGGATGGTAGCGGTAAGTAAATTTGTGATCCTTCCGTTCCTCCCTTCTGTGCATGGAGTGGAAATGTTTGGCTGCATCCGAGTGGTTTTGAGTAGTCGCAATTGCCATGACTAGAGTGGGTCAGTTCTGCTGTAGTACTGCCTGTAGTACTGCCTTTTGCAAAAAGGGGGTAAAGAATTAGTGAATTGCTCCAGAGTGATCATTTCTACCAATTCTTCCATTGTTTTGTTGGTAATCCAGAGGGCGACCATGTTTTTAATACATTCTCCCAGTTCAAGGTGAGTCTCCCCAGGTTTTAGTCTAATGGCCTTACATTTTTGCTGATAAAAAGTAGAGGTTTGTCCTACCCTTTTTAGGAAGCCCCTCTCTTATAGATATAAAGGTGGCCTCCTGGGCAAGGTTAAGAAGCTGGAAGGCAGTCTGTAGTTCGCTTTTCAACTGGGATCCTAAATAAAAAATGTTTAGATTTTCTTCGCATCCCAATTGCTCAGCTAATCTCTCAATGTTCAAAAAGAAATTCCCTAGGTCTTCACCCTCTTGGTATGGTTGTCGTATCCCTTAAAGTAGTAGTGGTCTTGCTTGCAACTTGACCAGTTTCGTTAAATTCTCTTGAAAACGGGCTTTGGCCTGAATCTGATGGGTGGCCACCTGGGCTATGATGGCTGCTGTTAGGCCGAAATACATGCAGTACCCTTTGGGAACGCTAAATGTAATTAAGACTACAAGTGTCAGTACAATTGCACCTTTGGTACAAGCCCGTACTACACAGTTCTGTGGTAGCAGTGGCTGAGCAGCCAGACTTATCTCAAGAGTTGAGTGAGCAGTAGAACAAGTTACACAAAGGCCGCACAAATACAGTGATTCAAACAAACACTTACTCAAGGTTCCTTGATAAAAGAATATACATTTATTTACACAGTCAGTTTGAAAACATTACACAAGCACGAGCAGCTCAATATCACACACTAATATACTACAAATACACAACCAATAAGTTACTGAACAAGTTGAGTTCCCCTGAAGTGGGAGCAAAATGGCACTTCATATACTTTAAAAAGGGGTAAAAAGACAAGGGCCCTCATTACGACCCAGGCGGTAAGTAATCGAAATTACCGCCATGGCGTAATGAGCGTTAACGCCATAGTCCGATGGCGATAAGAGCGCCATATTACGACCCATCGCGCACGAGCATTACGCCATGGCGGTAACGTAAACTACGCCATGCCGTAAATAGCCCTTACCGGCCTCGTTAACAGCGCAGGGTGACCTACCGCCACCCATCATTGCGCCGACCGTAGTCAGCGGTTACCGTAATTAGCGGTGACCGCAATTAGGCGGAACCGGAAATAGCGTAATCGCGGCGGAACGGGAAACAGCACAGCGGCCATCTTAAAAAACACAATCCATTGCCATCCTACCCAACCACACCACAGCCAACCCTCAAGCCCTGTCATTCCCATAACCCACCCATTTCCACACCCAACCATGCCGAAAGTTGTGAAGAAGGCATGTGACAGGCAGCGGCAGGAGCGCTACAGTCGTGAGGAACTGCAAATGCTTGCAGACACGCTCCAGGAGAAGGCCGATGTTGTCTTCTCCACTGAGATGACCCGGCCAGCCATAGGCCGCAAAAAGGAGGTGTGGGAACTTGTGGCACAACGTGTCAGTGCTGTTGGAACCACCCCACGCACCTCCAAACAGTGCCGCAAGAGTTGGGACGACCTGCGGATCAGGGTCCGGGGCATTATGTCTGCCAACCGTAACCTGGCCCTGGGAACTGGCGGGGGAGCACACTCCCCACTGAAGATGCAGCCATGGGAGGAGACATGTGCCTCTCTGATTGGCATTGAGTGCATCAAAGGTGTCGGCGAGATGGAGAGAGGGGCCCCGACATCTGGAGACACAGGTAGGTGCCTCATATCCAGCCTTGCAAGACACCCTGATACACTTGCACGTGACAATCACAATGTGGCAGACGCAACACATCAGCAGATGAGCCACACCCTGCGCACATGCAGCATGTACACTGTACAGTAGGAAGACACACGCCTGCATGCAAAACTGAACCTAAAGGGAGGCAACCTGTATGTCACGGGCTGCTAACTCCACCATCTATCCATTACACTCTTCACAATGCCTGCTCAATGTCCGCTGAACCATCAATAACAGTCACCCTCCTCTGCTCCACCACAGGCTCTCAATCGGACACTGGCAGGGACGACAGCACCAGCACCCCAGCCAAGAAGGCCAGGAAAGTGGGAGAAGGGAACCATGCATCCACCTCTGCTGGACCCAGGCCGAAACCACGCCAGGCTGAAGAGGCCAGGGCAGCAAAGTCCCCCGAGGAAGGGGTCGTGACAGCGCCTGCAGCCCAACAACACCCACTGTTGCCCACTGAGGGCAATGTGTCAGCAGGGAGCAGTACTGTTGGGGAGACTGCAGCCATCGCTGCCTGCTCCGATAGTGATGTGGAGGATGACACTGGACTTGCCCACAACACGCAACTTCACTCACCACACCTATCCCCAATCAGCCATCATGGAGATGACACCCAGGGCCAATCACCTGCTAATTCATGGCCAGCAACTCCAAGCCCAGTGGGAGTTGGGGAAGATGGGAGTAGTCCCGTTGGTCCCCCATTGGCACCCTCCATTGGGCCAGATTTCCAGCTGTCGCTGGAGCAGATTGCCAACAGGCAGGAAGTACTGGGCACACTCCTCACGCAGCATGTTGCAGAATGTGGAAGTGCCAGTGCAGCCATGGAGAGGAGTGCTGATGGCACCAGGTCTGCCATCCAAACTGCCAGCAGGGACATATGCACCTAACTTGCTGCAGTGCGGCAGATGATGAGCCAGCTCATCCAGACAATTGTGGACACATGCCGTACTGAGCAGCGCGGTACATCCTCAGCTGCAAGTTCAGCACAAGCCTCTCCCGTCTGCAGGTCATCCAGGACCCTAAGGAGCACAGGCAGGGGGGCCCCAGGTCCCGGGAGAGGGGGCAGTCAATAGTGTGCAAAACTATACACACTTCACCACGGGCACTGTCACATGTTTGCAGGGTGTTCAGGGGGGAGGTGGAGGAGGGAATTGGGTGTGTTTGAGTGTTCAGGGGGGAGGGGGAGGGGGGAATTGGGTGTGTTGGAGTGTTCAGGGGGGAGGGGGAGGAGGGAATTGGATGTGTTGGAGTGTTCAGAGGGAGGGGGAGGGGGGAATTGGGTGTGTTGGAGTGTTCAGGGGGGAGATGGAGGGGGGAATTGGGTGTGTTGGAGTGTTCAGGGGGGAGGGGGAGGGGTTCTGTTATACCTATTCAGAAGAACAATACACTTTTTCATTTCTCACAAACGAAATGTGTGGACATTGCTCATTGCGTATGTGTGCTTTATTGTTTTACAGTCCACAGTGTTGACATACCAGACACACACAGTGCCCCAAGTGCCATCCATATGTTACACACACGCTGTGTGTGCTAGAAGTATCGGTCAATGACATTCTGACGCATTATATGCCCCTCCTGTGCATCGCTGCCTCCCTGAGGTGCTGCCCCATCCCCATCCCCATCATCATCATCCCCATCATCAGGTGGTTGTGGTTCTGCGTCAGGGGGCAGAGGCACATTTCGTCTGATGCACATATTGTGTAGCATGACACATGCCATGACGATCTTTGCAACCTTCTCATGGCGCTACAGGAGTGCCCCGCCAGACCTGCTGAGGCAGCGGAAACGTGCCTTCCGTAGGCCAAAAGCCTGCTCTATCACCACACGGGTACGTGCATGGGCACGGTTGTAGTCCTCCTCATGCTGGTTCGATGGGTTCCGCACTGGTGTGAGGAGCCACCTCTTCAGGGGATAGCCCGCATCACCTGTAAAATGTGAGAAATGAATGTGTCAGGAACGAGATTGATTTGTGAACATGACGCACAACCATGCCTTGATTCCGACTGTTACTGTGCACCAATTAGAGTTGTGCTAATGGATTTACACTGTGCAACCAGTATGTGTTCATGGCTCTCATGTACTGTTTTGCATGCAAAAACACAATGCAGGGGGGACGATTGCCTTGTGAATGGCCATCCACGGTGTCTGTTCAGGCCGTCATTCATGTGACCTTGCACGTGTCCTGTGAGCTTGAAGCTCACATGATAGCAACATTGATGTCTGGCTCATTATGACCCCAGTGAGCATTACTGGTGTCAATGGGGACAGTTTGTGGGTCTTGTAGTGGTGCATTGATGTTCCTGTCTGTCATGTGCCTCCTTTGTGCGCAGTTGTGGGGGACAGGCCTTTCAGTAGTTGGTGCATGGTGACGTGCATGTTGGTGGTTTTCTTTAGGGTCAATGCGGTCACAATTTGCACAATGCACTTGCAGATGGTTGTGTAGTTTTTGGGATACACTTTCATTCACATGTTGGGATGATTAGGTCAGGCATAATGTGTACACTACTCTGTTGACGTCAGTGCTGCCACAGGGAATGATCTGGCTACTGCTAGTTGCACCCATGTGACGTATGCATCACCCCCCTGTATCTGCCAGATGAAATATGCATTGGTACGTCATTCAACACCCACTTTGCATTTCCATGCTCATGACATTAGACTCACCGAGTCTCAATCTCCTGGGCAGACTGTGGTAATGAGATGTGGTCATCTGTGTGCTTGAGGAGGGCATCAAGCACTTGCATCAGTGTACGCGAGAATAATGGTTTTGATATGCCATGCAAGTGCCCCACTGTGTGCTGGTAGGTGCCTGTGGCCAGGAAGTGGAGCACGGACACTACCTTCAGTAGGGGGGGGGGTGGCAGTGGGTGTTTCAATCATGCTGACGATGTCGTTGTGTATCATGTCCACAATGGTGGTGATGGTGTCCCGGTCCAGTCGGTACAGGGTGTGGATCTGCTCAGCGGTGAGGTTGAATGGGCTGGCTCTGATGCGTGGGATTGGGGGCTGCCTGCGTGGTGGCACTGGCTGTGCTGGTGGGGCTTGCTGGGCCTGCCTTGCCCTCCTTCTCCTCCTGCGTCTCCTCTGTGCAGCCTGTTGTTGTTGTTGTTGTTGTTGTTGTTGTGGTTGCTGTTGTAGCACTCGCATTGCTATCAGGTCCTCCAGCCGCAACATTGCTAGTCCTATTGGTATCATTGTGGAGTGTGACTGGGTGTGGGAAGGGGTGGGGCGTGCTCTTTTTGTACTTCCTGAGTCTGTATTGCCTTCACCTGTGCTGTTTCTGTGCACCTGTGGCAGCTGCATTCACTTTACATGGCCCTTTACGGTTGGTTCGCGATGGCGTAATTAGCACCATGGCGGTAAGGTACTTAACGGGCTGGGTGATGGCGTTAGGGGCATGTCCGATTGGGTCGGCATTTGCGTACCTTTCCGCCATGGCGCTAAGTACGGTGTGGATGTTCGCGTGCGCGCGCCCTTGGCGCAGTCAGCGACAGCGTTAGCTACGTAGCCGCTAATGACATCGTAGTTTACGGTCACAGGTCGTAATCGGCCCTAGCGGAAGACGATGGCGGTAATCGTTTACCGCCATCGTTTTTCGTTTTGCGCCAGGGTCGTAATGAGGGCCAAGGTTATTAGAATCAACCGCACAAATACTTTCATAGGCAGGACAAAGGGTTTCAGTAGACTACAACCAGCAATTCAATTCAATAGGCCTGGGCCAAAGTCAATGGTTCAGTGTCTTTGTATAGGATAGCACAGTTCTGGTAATCAACGGTTAAGTCTTTGGGGGTCATTCAGAGTATGGTGGTAGCCATGGAGCAATTAGCTCCATGGCTGCCTCCCATACCGGTACCGACTCCGGTGTTGTTCAATGGGGACTTACCGGTCCATTCCGACCCTGGAGTGACCGGTAAATCCCCAATGAACAAACCATTCCCCATTCCCATTTGAGCCCCCATAGGGCTCAATGGGAATAGGGAGGGTGCAAATAACGGGCTTGCGAATGGCAAGGCCGTTATTTGCACCCTGGTCCCTTAGCGGGACCCGTAAAGGACGTGTGTTCCGACCACACATCCCTTACGGTTCCCGTTAGGGGATCTCAGAATTGGGCGGTAGGGGATTACCGGCAGCTGTCTCCTTACCGGTGCCCGGTATCCCCTACCGCCCACCTCGGAATGACCCCCTTTGCCACGGATTTTAGAAGAATTTGGCTAAGTGAAAAGTTTGACAAATGTTTACGGAAGGACAAGCCTTCAAAGCTGGGAAAGCTCCATGAACTTTCGCGATGGCCGAAAAGATTTCCAGACCGCATTTGCATAGTACCTTTAAAGTGAAGAAGAGCTGTAGCTGAGGCATTTGTTCCTGGCGGTTTGAGTAGATCTCGCTGTTCCTGAGCTTCAGTCTTGGGGATAAGAAGGAGGACATCGGGAGGTTTCTGCACTGCCCAGGGATGAGGCCACAAGCTTGGAAAAATGTGGATTTAAGGTGTGAGTGCCTTAAAGACCACAAACTGGTATTCTTCCCACTGGCTATCCAGGAGGAACGGTGTCCAGGCGGCTTCCGAGTTGGTTGTTCCCACTAAACTCAAAGGAAGAAATTAACCTTGAAGGGCTTCTCTGTCGATGGAGTTTCAGGCAATTCGGACCTGCAGCAGGGCTTCAACGGTCGTCCAGGAGTTGCAGCAGTCCTCTTCCTTCAGCTTGTCTTCGGTTCTTTCGTTCCAGTGGTCGACTCTACTTTCCAAGTCCCAGAGACCTGCTTTTAAACAGTTTTCCCCATTAATTCCAGCCTGGTTGGCTGTCCTTGCCAGACTCCCAGCTGGCCAATAACACCAGAGTGCATTCAGGGCTCCTAGGAGACAAAGCATATGGAGTTTCGGGCACCTGCCTCACATCCTGTCCACCCCAGACACCCTGGCGCCAGTGGAGGGCTTCAGCACTGAAGCCCGCCAAAGGCCAACGAACAAAGGAACCAAACCTGGTTTAGCGCACAGAGACAAACACAAGAAGGACCTTTCCTAAAGGAAATGGCGAAAAAAGTTGACTGGAGTCTGTTTTTGCAGATAGGTCTTGGGCGCCTTATTGGAAAACATGGCTGACCCGCTTTTTTGCTACCATTTTTCGCGGTCGGGAAAAATCATGGTAGTTTGATCTAAACCACCACCACCAGACGAGTATTTTGACTCAGTAGGCAACCTCTCCAGCACTCTATAGGAAGATAGTGTGTGGTGGGTCTGTAAATGTAAAGAGACTAGTAAAGTCAATTTAACTTTACATGCTCTGGGAGACAGTAGTCAGTCCCAGAGAAGGTATTTAACCCTTTGGAAGTCTGTAAGACATCCCTGTGCCACTGCACTGAAGGTGCTGTGTGACACACAGCAAAAGATGATGCCTATGGAGTTGCTTTAAAACTACATGACAAAAGAACACAAAAGTAAAACACATTGAAAATGAAAAGTTCAAAGTCCCAAAATATAGCAAAAGAGCTGGAGGGCTCTAAGGTATAGGGAATTTAGCACTTGTGTGAGACATCTCCCTAACAGCTGCATGTCTTCCGGGGGTGGGGACGGCCACGTCTACTAGGGTTCCCTCCGTATTATTTTCTGAGTTAGAGAAAAACAAGTCCCATTCCCCTCTGATAAGGTTTTCAAAGTCGTCTGATTCCGATGGAGAGGAAAATCTAGACAGATTGATTTCTAAACCTGATGGGCCAGGGACCGAAGCTGACCTTGTACCAAAAAGAAAAGGTCCGGGAAAAGGTGGATTCAGAGCACTAGGTCTAATGAAGATGTGTGCTGTATGTATTTTTAAGACTATTTAATCCCATTGTTGGATTTTGTAGTGGGAGAGAGGAATGGTATCTAATAATAATTGGGTTTTGAAAAACAAATCTTGTTGACCAATTGAGACGTGAAGCTGGTAAAACAATAGCTCTTTTAGAGTGGATACCCGATTGGAATTAAGGAGTGTGACAATTCTATTTGCCCCTTCTGGTGATAAAGCGATTATCAGCATAGATTCTCAATTGTTGTCAATTGAATCACATCCCATTCCTGACACCACATGTAAGGAAGGCATGGCATCAAACCTTAAAAAAGACATAAGTGATCACGGTTCAAGGGTGTTTATTAAACTTTCAAATGGGTTGGTAAAATGCCTATTTAATCCTAAATCTATAAGAGGGAGCAAGCTACAAGCATCAAATAATAATAATGCAGTCCTGTTAGCTTCTTCTAAAAATAAAAGGGCCTTTACTACTAAACCTACTGCCAATCCTTACTTCTAAATACAAATAGTCTGGGAAATAATGTGATGTAAAAGAAAAGTGTTCAAGAAATGATATGTCAGGATATTTGAGCCATTGGCTCACCTTCCCCACGTTTTCAGTTCAGCACGGGACAAGGTGGCACACTCAAGCTTAGCACACACTCTGGCTACTCTGGCATGAGAATGCAGTTCAAAACCTCACCATAAGGACCTTATGTGCCAAAGTCTCTTTGCCATTCAAAGTCTCTTATTTCAGAGGGCCTGATGTGACAAACACCAGAGTTCCTTTCTTCTCAGGATTTCACATGCACAATTTATCAGGTAATTTACTGTTCAACCTGGGTCTCCCTCCACCGGTCTCAGAACCCCTTCTCTCAGGATTTTCACATGTACAATTTCTGGGGTGATTAACTGTGCATCCCGATACCCCCTCCCTCCAGCTCAGACCCAGTTTAACACACTGTTCTTAATTGATCTCCCTCGATCGGGTTCAGACAATTTTATCAAATTTTCCAATCTTTCCTTTTCTATATCAAAAATCAAATTTTTGATTGTGCAGGGGATTTTTCTTGACCCACCGCAGGATCACTTCGATTCACGTAAAATAACACTGGTGGCAAAAAGTCCTAGTGTGTCCACTGCGCTTGCAAGCTAGCATTGGTACACCCAAGGCTGCAGGTAACTGGTAGGATTGGGTACTTTGCCAGGGTACCCACGAAGGTGCAAAGTTTGAGAACAAAACCAGTCTCACAGCGTCACACACGTAAATCAATGGCAGAGCTTTGATATTGCAGATGTAATGAATTTAATATTTGAGAAACATCCTGACACGTGTTTCGAGCACAAAAAATGTCTCTTCTTCGGTGGCTGATCATATCACATTACAAAAGGATATAAAGAAGGATACAGTATAAACACAACATAATAATACATGCAGACGCAAAGCATAGTGGGGCAACAGAGACAAACCAACATATAATACAAATTAAACAATTGATACAAAATGTGCCACATTGCAAAAGAGAATATAAACCATCACAATCAATGGAAATAGAGAGCGGGTGAAGAAGGGGGTTGGAGAGAGAGATCAAAATAATATGTTAGTAAAACATTTGCTAGACGGTGTACAACGTGGCAGCAGTGAGCACGGATGCAAGTGACCTAAAAGTTTGAAAAGGTACCTTCTAATCACTATAGATGTGCTTCAGAAAGATCAGTCCGATCTGGTAAGATTACCAGAAAGTACCCAATAGGGTCCAAGAGCAACTAAAGATGAGCACAAAATTAAAACGCATGTTTCATATTTAGGACGCATGTTATCATAGCAATTTAGTATCTCATAGAGAATGCAGGCATGCCTCTGATGCCTCGCAGTTGCGGTATGTTACACTCATTTCCATATTCAATAGAATAATAAAAGTCAATTCAGGCAGCAACATGTTGAAATAGTGAAAGCCAAATGGTATGGGTCCCCGGGGCACCAAAAAGAATGCAAAAGAAAGTGCACTGCCATTAGATTAATGATACATCAAAATCGCTGAGTGGCGGTGGAACAGATAATTAGATTAGAACTCACGTTATACTCACACAAAACGAAGGGACTGTAGAGCAAGGATCTCACCTCGTCTGTGCGTTTCATAGCTCTGGATTCAGACGCTGTGCGCCGTGCAGATGCTAAGCAACTAAATCAATTCTCTACAACTAGACTGCAATACTGATTTGCAGCTAGTATGCAGTTGCGGCCGACATCTTGGAAATGGCTGCTCCATCTAAATCTGTGTAATTTTACAATGATGACTGGTTCAGTCTGAAGACAAATTAGTAAAAGATATATAAGAAATATGAAGGGGTGCCATGTTCATGCCGGGATTTATATTGACAATAATTGTAATCTGAAAAGGGGGGGGGGAATTCAATTTTCCACTGATTAGTTCATCAAATTGTTTAGTGACTCAGTCTCTCCTGAGAGCCTGAAATGAATCACACCGCCCCAATAGTGTCTCGAATATATAGTGTGAATACTATATAAGAGATGCAGCTTGCAAAACATGCATCATGCTTACCCAGTTGTACAAACCTTGTAACTCCTCTAACAATGATCATCAAACAATGATCATGTTCAAGAACAGCCCTCCCTGAACTTGAATCACCCACTTCAGGCCTCTCCCTCAGTAGAAAATCTGTGAGCGGTGGTACGTGGTGATACTGCTCCTGCATGGAGATAACAGTATGTGAGTGCGCCAATCTCTGATTGTTGTACCTCTCAAACCCTTCACCCCAAAGTACAGTTTCTGTGAGCATACGCTGGCCCATAAAGCTCACCTGTGAATTTTGGAAGATAAGCTCTCCGTCCTGCTGCTTCTGGCAGGGGCACGTCGAATGCGATCTAGTTCCTTCACTGATCCCTGATAAGGATTAGTCCAGTCCAGCTGCGACTATGCTTCTCCTTATGATCGGTAAGTCTTTCTTGAGCTCTTGTGATGCTGTTAGTTCTGTTTAATGTCTTTATATCTTGCTCCTTATTATGCCTGCAATAATGTCTCTCTTCTGTTCTCTTCCCTTAGATGGAATGCGGCCTCAATGCAGCTGTGAGACGCGAGACTCGGCCGGATGGAAGATGGATGCTACCGCAATGTTTGACAGCAGGTAAGTGATGGTTTAAGGAAAAGAGCAAAGTATGGCGAAGCGCAACCTTAAACTGTTTTTTCGATGTTTAACCTTGTCTTCGGTTTTTCCTCGCAGGCGCTGCTGTCGACGATGGAGCGTGTATTGCTGTGGTGCCAAGATGAAGATTTCTGCGTTCCGGAAAGTGTAAAGATGAATACTTGGTTCACCGAAAAGAAGTACAGGTAAGAACAGCTTCCCCCAGTTGGGAAGTATGCTGGCAGGAAGCAGGATGTCCAGGAAGCAGGATCTTCAAAGGTAAGCATGACCCCAGGGGACGGTGAGCGTTACGCTGCTTGCAAGTGCAGAATAACGCAAAGCGTCTGTCTTGAGGATCGGGGCAGCTTATATAGCTGAGATCGTGGGCACACCCATTAGGGCCAGCTTACCAGATACACCCTGCCAGAGAGTGAGCACATGTGAAGGCAATCCATTAGCAGCCACACCCAAGAATACACTTGGGGCTGCTTAATGGATGGAATGTTCAAGGTTAATGCACCCTGCTTAATGGATGGAATGTTCAAGGTTAATGCATCTGAAGTGCTATGTCCATAATAAAAGCTTTTTGGTGTTAAATGGATGTTCTTGTTTACTTTTTCTCATGAGCCTGGCGCCAAAGGCGCCAGGACAGTGTCCACCCAGGTCTCCTGTGCATGAGACCCCTGCAAGCCTGTGCCCCTGACTTCTTGACCATGACAGAATAACTGCAAACTCATGATCAGAATTAAGTCCAAAATGGACAGTACGATATTGACAAGTTTAGCTTTCAATCGATGTAATTTCAAAGTGAGATTGCCACCTCTTGGTGATAGTGTTACCTTCACCAAACCAGCAAACTTGATGTCAGATTTATTGTCCAATTGATGATATTTTTCCAATGGCTAGCCAGAGGGAATTTAGCCTCTTGGCTTGCTATTGTTAACAAATGTTCCCTAATGCGTATTTTCAAAGGTCTAATGGTGCTGCCTATGTATTTTAAACCACAAATACAGATAATGCAATAAATAACATTTTTAGTTTTACGATTAATGAATGACTCAATACAGTGGTCTCCAAATTTATAAAATGCAATGGACGATGTCTCCAGAGCATGTATGCACATGGAACAATTCCCACATTTATGAAACCCTTTATCCTGGGCCATATGTAATTATTCTTTTGAGTGGTATTCAAAAACGAAGGACAGAACATGTCCTAGAAAGTAATCCCTTTGCTGAAGGTGAAATTGTGGAATTGAGCTATCCAATTGGGCACATCCTGATCGAGGTGCAGTAAATGCCAATGCTTTTTCATAATTTTATGAAGATTATGGCTGTCAGCATTGTAATGTGTGATCAATCTGAATTTTCTAGCTGCATTCCTCCGCTGATCAGATTTGGGAGACAGTAAGTCAACTCTCTTCAGGTCATTAGCTTCTAGTTCAATTTTATGAAGGGATCACTTCGATTCACCAAATCTTTCTCATCACAATTCTTTACTTTCACTTCTGCCACCTCTTGGCTGGATACCTTACAGAGAGCTTTGATTGAGCACAGTGCCAGACCAGTTTGTCAGCGATATTGTATCCTTTAAAAGTTCAAACATTCATCAGCAGTTCAACTTTACTCGTGTCTTTCATTACATACGTTTTAACAATGTTCGTTCCAGCGCTCGGTATACAATGTTGCTGCTTGCAACAATGGCTTCAACATAGTCCAGTCTTGTATCTGTCTTCCCAACTCACCGGCTGTGTTGCTTTCTCTGTAGCTACTTTGTTCTTGGAGCCAAGGATGGTACCAAAGCGGCTTCTGCTTCTCCACGACTCGATTAATCATGTAGGAGGAGTGCGGGTACCTCCGACTCACAATGCAAGATTCTTCAGACTTGTCTCCGAGCATTAAGCTGTCCAATCTCAGGGTCTCTTGAACATAACGGTTTTTCTCCTGAATGGTCAAGGAAATTTCCCTTCTTGCAAACCCCTCGCAGCTTGCCGTCTTTCGTCCCTCATTCATCTGCCGTCTCAAAACTGCTATTTCCTCTTGTGCTTTGCCTTGCTCAGAGTGTGCTTTTGTGCTCCGCCTTTTATCCATGTGGGGAAGCTTAATGGAAGTCAGGAGTGAGTGTCAGTCAGTAGTTGGCTGATCTTGCCTGACCATTGTATTGGGACACATCAGGTATACTGCTCGGGTGTTAGTCTGTTTTCTCCCAGAGCAAATGTGTTTGTGTCGGAAAAGGGCGTTGGGGTAGAGTTCCTATGTATCCTACCTGGTAGGATGGGGTTAAAGGTGTTACAGGGAAGGGTAAACCACGTCTCGTCATCCAGTGTCCCACTCCCACTCCCTGAAGACAACTCACCCAGGTGATCCTCCCGTACTGGTCCACCCCCAGGAACTGGATCCAAAAGGGATGGTCAGGGACTAGTGGGTGAGACACCTTTTGGTTTCTCACAATGCGCATCCCACTCAAATGAACAACATTCATGGGAAGCTGTGTGGTGAAACATGATGAATTATTCAAGGTTTTCCACATAGAAAAATCGTTACGCCCATTCTAACGGCCATGGGCGTAATTATACAAGGGACATGGGGATTTGTCCGTCCCAATGTCTGGGGCATGCCTTTTTGTCCCTTTCATCTTTTGGAGGGATGTCAAGGGGGCCACAATCAATTATGTCATTGGACAGCACGAGCCCAGCAAGGCTTGCGCTGTCTCATTACATAATACAGAGATGCCTGGCAGCCACGCTGCAACACATTTAGAGCTGGGATGCCCTGCGTGGCTCAGTACCTCACCCTGGCTGGGCTGACTCAAAGTCAGCATCCAGGGTGCTGAACTGGGTGTTGCAGGGCCTGACGCCTGTGCTGCCACGCTAGCAGCAGCACTTTCAGGGGCCGCGGCTCAGAGAAACACTTTCTGGCTTTGTATTCGAGCGACACACAGGAACTCCGAAGCTCATTCAGCTTGTTGGTTTCGGTCTGGAGGTGCGTGAGTGCGAAGAGGTTGGGTCGTTGTGTAACCTGAGACGTGACCCAGACAGCATTTGAAAACAGAGCAGAGGTACTTTTTAAAAAATGATAATTTTTAATTATGTTGTGTATGTTTGTTGGGGAGAAACAGGAATTGTTTCACCATGTGAATGCGCTGCCAGCTGCCACTAAAGAGAGAGTCCTTAGATAGTACAGTTCAGAGTTGCCAGTGCTCCAAGTCCTCAAAAAATATTGCTCAGAGAAGTCGCAAAATTATATATTTCAAAATTTCATTTGAGTCCAAAGTCAGAGTTGTGTGCGACTCTGAACTGTACTATCTAAGGGCTCTCTCTTAAGTGACAGCTGGCAGCGCATTCACATGGTGAAACAATTCCTGTTTCTTTTCAATGTTGAGTGGGTTTGAGGTGCCCACTTGTTTTACCCGAGTGCTGCAGCTAGCAGTTTTGGTTCACCAAGTGTTTTTCATTGGATTTATTGGCTCAAGCGCTGCCACTTCCTGGCACACCTCAGCTTGAACTGTACTTATGTTTGTTGGGGGGCTGGGCTGTTGGTTGACCCTAGTGCGGACGAGTGTCACATTTGGAAAATGTGAGCAGAGCTGACAGTACACATCAAGCCCCCAGGTATGAAGACACACTAACAATAACAAATGGTGCATTCTCTGTGGCAAGCAACAGCTCTGTAACACCTCTAAAATTAGACTTGCCACTTTTCAGATGCTACTAAAGCACCACCATTCTAATTTCAAAATGAAGTTGGCGGAAGGTGTGCCTTCCCCAAGTAGAGTGGAAACAGTCAAGCTGAGAAAACCTGTGACCCAAAACTGTCGTACTCTGCAAATTCTGTGATATGAAACTGAGTGCTATACGCCTTCCAAACATGGTGAACATTTGTTAAGTCGTTTTTGCTCGTGGTGCGCAGAAGGAACCGTATGGGATTTTGTGTTGAAAGCACACTTTTAGCAGCCCTATATAACTTTTCCCCCTGCCGCCAAAAATAATCTTCACCAAACTGGAAAAAAGTATTTTGAGTTTTCCAGACACTTTTTCTGGACGGTTTGGTGCAAATTAGTAAATGGATGTCATGGTTCCGGTTACAGGCCACCAAAAACTGCTTTACTTACCAAACTAAGTAGGGGAGTATCCAGTATTGTAAGAGTGTGTGTGGGGGGTGGTGGTGGGTGGGTGTGAGCAACGAAATGCAGTGTGTGGAATTCAACATGGTATCATTGGCGCCCCCAAACCGCCCACCCCTTCCCCAATCTACTTTTTTGGTAACATTAGTGGAAGATGGTATTTAAACACACACAAAAAAAAAACTGCAGGATCATTCCAGATGCACGAAACTCATCTATTAGAGCTCTGCCCAGGCCCTTTGAGGCAAAATACATGCAAACTTCCTAATTATTATATGGATTGTACCAACAGAAGTGAGTTCACAGAAAAGGACATTGCAAGGCGCATCATCAGTCTGTAATACTTGATACTTGGGGGCACCATGGAAGTGACTTTAGAATACGATGCCATGAATAAGCCAAGTGACAAATAGCTTTGTGGTGCAAAATACCTAAATTGCACTATTGTTATATGTGGAGAAACTCTATAGTCATTAGGCTTACATATAGTAATACCATGATACATTAACATAAGCTTTGAAGTGAATTAGAGTCACTTGCAGAGATGCAGATAAGAGACAATGGGGGTCATTATGACCATGGCAGTAGCCATGCCGGTAAATTCATGAATTTACCAGCACCAGGCAATGGGGACTTGCCGGGGCATTACAGCCGGTAATTATTACTCCCCATTCCCATTTCAATCCCATTGGACTCAATGGGAATGGGGAGTCCGGATGCACCGGCACCATACATGGATGTTGCCGGTGCATCTGTCAAGGTCTGCTAGCGGGTGCCGGTCTACCCGCCAGGTCAGACCTAGCAGCCGGAAAGGCACCGCTAGCAGAACTCGTTGTTTGCCGGTCCGGTAACAACAGTCCCGTAATTTACGGGCACCGTTGTTACCGGACCGGCAAACTTCTAATGAGGACCAATGTGATTAAATGATTTGCTCAGGATCACAAACTTGGTTAAATGGTGAAACTGGGATGTGGACAATTTAAGTGACCACACACATCTTTCCAGGTTTAGTGGATATAGATATTTATTAAAGTTTTGCTTTGAATTTCATGTGCGTAAAAAATTATTTATAGCAATGACTTGGAAGCAGACCACATTACATAATAAACTAGTCTTTCATAATAAACTAACCTTACACTATATACATTGTCATAGAAATATGTTGAGCAATGGGAGTATGTCTTTAGTTTTATTCTCCCCATTCTGCATGCAAAGTCACAATATCATCATGTAGATTAATGTGAGCCTAACAAATCCCCCTTTTGTTTTAAAGCCACAGTCATTATTTCATAAAGCATGCAACATTATGCACCCTTCTCACCTCTGATCACTACCTCCCATTCACATTTCTAAAGGGACAAAAGTCCCTGCGAAAAGTATCATCCTCCCTCCCATCAGTGCCTAATGGCTCACATTACAATGCTCTGTTGATACAGAGCAACGTGAGGACCCTCTGCTGCCCGGAGCTCCTTGGGACATTTTCCTGGCAGTGGGACACCTCCACCATTCGGAACGGATAAAGTGTCCTGCTGCCAGGACAATGAGCGTGCTGAGCAGGAATTGCTCAGCACACATTGTCCTGCCAGCGGGACACCTTTGCTGTTGGGCACCTTCTTTGAGGTGCCGAACGGGAGAGGTGTCCCAATGACAAATGGCCCGCTCTGGCTCTTAAAAGAACCACAGGGGGCAGCTTGCCCCCCTGCCTCTCCCGCTCGGTACTCCACTGCTTAGAGCCATTTCCACACAGGAAATCATAGCTTCATTTTAATCAGTCAGAATCTTGTAGAAAAAGATCTATCAGCACGTACACATATAAGGTGCTGTGCAGAAACTGAGTTTGAAGATATATGGCATTTAAAAATTGATACCAAGTATACTTGGTCACCCACTGCACTGCATTAGCCGATGGCTTCTGCCTTTGAATGAAAGGAAAAATCAAGGGAATTGGATTGCTGACATTGCAGTGAATATGTTGCTTTCGGCCACAGCTTTATAGTTCAGCTAGGTCAAGTCAACTTGGCCCAATATTTCAGGGATCAGAGGGTGATAAAGTCTGGTCTGCTCAATGGATGTTACGCCACTGTTTCCATGTGTTATTGTATATGTACATATACATGTTGTGTGCACACAGTGTATGTCAATGGATGTGCTGGGTGCATTTGTGTGTGAGTGAGAGTGTATGCAAGCATATGTGTGTTGACCTTTGTGTCTGAATGAATGATAAATAATGCATTGTTTGTATGTTCTATTGGAATTAAGTTAGTGAATGTTATGTTGTTTCACTGGGTGCATGGCAGGCCGGCTAAAGATGTGTGGGGGCCCAATTGAATTTTTTAAATATGCCACCAGTCTTATATGCATCAGCAATGGACTCTTGTGGTGCAGTAGTCTAGTGTTATCCTTCAGGGATTTAGGTTGTTTGACCGAGGTACAAAATCACGGCGGAATTGACCGTAGTCATTTTCACTGCGAATAAGTTTATACCTTGGTACAAAAAAAACAAACCCATGCCCCCCTAAACTGCCAGTACACCCATTAATCTCCCCCCAACTTACCTTTTCTCCATCTGCCGTTTCTCCTGTGCCCAGCAGCATCAGATCCATCCATCTAACGTGGGTCATATCTGACGATGCAGGGTCCCATTTTCTTATTTTTTTTGTTGGGTTTCCTACCACCAATGTTGAGGACACACCCGCAACCGCCAAAGCCAAAAATACCGAACATGGGGAGCAGGGAAAACCCCCACAACCCCAGCTCTTCATGTTTGGTAGCTTTGGCTTCGAACTAATGGTGGAGACCGAATTCAGTCAAATCTACCATTCAACCACATTTTTTCAAACAATTTGGCAGAAACTATCCCTAAGAGACACGATCTGCCCTCCCTCGACCCCGCCCCTGTCCCCCCCAACATTTTCAGCAAAGTTACTCCACTGCTAACGGCAACATGGTGGCTGGTGACACAGCTTTGCGATTCTTTCACAGATGCCCGTATTGCTAGTCCAGACAGGCTCCTGTATGGCAATAGGGCAATGGTCGAACAAAAGAAAAACCTAAATAATGCTGTGGGACATTTTTCTGTGTGAAAGTGTGAAACATATTATGGCAAAATTTACACCACTATAATTAACGCATGTCTATTGTGGGCTCAGTTTTGAAAGGCATACTCATGTGTATATCTATTACAGTAATCACCTTCAAGGATAGCACGTTTTATTTCAATACAAAAGGAAAAAAGCACCAACGAAGAAATCTGCTGCCGTGGAACGTTTGGGCAACATCGGCATGTGCAGTACATTGTCACCATACACCTAGCAGCACAAAACACTTGACCTAGGAGTGAAGGCAGAAGGGTCCTGCTTTCTGATCTTTTGACCGATTGTAAGTCCTGAAGGTTTTATGGTCCACGGGTATCTGGTACAATGGAATTCAGGGCTCCTGGAACCAAAGCAATTGCAGGATATAATTTAGGATTAGGATTGTTGGGGGCCTGTGCCTTCCTTCTCATGGAATCACACTGTTCAAAGCTACCCAGCCCTCCTCCTGTGGCTTTCAAAGGCACATTCTTCCCAGGACGACAAGGGTGGCAACATTTTAGGACAATGAATGGTTGTGTGGATCTGTGTGGCTCTGGGCTTTCTCATCAGTGTTTGGGATACAACCTATTCCAGTGCTCATGTTCATGGCCTAGGCCTGGGTTGCTGTCTGCCATGCCACATTTAATCTGTGGGCTGCAATATGGCTGCTAATATCTAAGATGGCTGCTATTCCTGCATGCATGCTCCACCTACAAAATGCACAACAATTTAATTGTGTGAATGCCTATAAGGGCTCACCCCTCCCCCCTGGTCTCTCACATTTCAGACAATGGCCTCTGCCTTATTCTCAAGTGCTAAGGGGTGTGGGGAAAATATTTCCCCTTCCCAAATATTATAAATTCATGATCCTACTATTTATTGATTTATTGAATTATCAGGCATTTATTGGGCATTTTTATGACACTCATACAGCTTGATGAGTGTTTAGAAGAGCCAAAAGTCAAGAAGAGAAGGGAGCATGTGAACAATTACGACAATGCAGGAAAATGATTATAAATAAAAAAACAACAACAATGGTCCTGCTAGTCGTTCTGAGATTCTGTACGTGCAAGTGTAGAGAGGGAGGGAAAAGAAAGGCGGGGTGGGAATTGCTAGGGGACCTCCAGGGTGGAAGTGTGAGGGAGCCTGTTTAGGAGACAACAGGTAAGTACCAAGGCTCTGACAGCCCAGGCAGGGGATGCCATCAGCCAGAGCAGTAAGTGCAAACCGGACTTAATACAGCTACACAGGCGGGAGTGCACCCAAAGGCACGTTCAGGGGTGTTGGATGCTGGAGGTGATTGGGCAGAAGCCCATGACCCAGTAGGACTCATAAGCTACCTGTCCACCAAACTCAGCAACTGAGGGGAGTTAGCACGTAAGGGGGAGAGGGAAGGAAGAGTAGAAGAGTAGAGACTTGATAAGCTTGAGAAACTAGTGGAGATCGTGGTTGAAGATGGAGAGGGAGAGGGAGGCTGTTGCTTGTAGAAGTGTTTGACCAGTAGAGAGTTGGAGCCAGAGGCTCAATGGGTTCTAGAAGGAGAGTATTAAGTAAGAGGGAGTTGATCCTTGTTGCAACTGTAAGCCACTGGAGAGATTTTAGGGCTGCAGAGATACGGTCTGTGTACTTGAGGCCAAGGAAAAGTCACGCAGCCCTATTCAGGATTAGTTGGAGGGGCGTGCAGAGGAAGAGGGTACATTAAGGCAGAGGCTTTTGCAGTAGTCCAGCCTTGAGAGAACTATAGCTATAGAGACATTGAGCTTATGGGGAGGGGGAGGAAACAGATAATCCCTCTAAGGAGGTGAAGGTGAAAGTGGTCCTTCTTGGCAATGTCCAAGATATGAGGAGTAAATGAAAGAGAAGAGTCAAACAACACCCCAGGATTTCTGGCTTCGGAGGAAGGAGAGGGAGAGTATCCCATTAAGAGTGGCCTGAGCTCAGGGGGAATTCAGAGAACCAGAGTCCCAATATGAATGATCTCAGCCTTGCTAGCATTGATACAGAGATCATTAGAGGGGCACCATTACTAGATCTTGTGGTATTCGGACATGCACGTTCAATTAGGAGTAGTGCAGAGGATGGGGATGGAACGTGGAGCAGTGTAGTGTTCTAGTGCTGGAGGAGGGCCCGGGAGGGAAGTGCTAATGTGAGCCAAGGAGGAGAACCTCAGGCTAAGTGCAAGTACAGGTGACTCACAAGGGTCATATGTGTAGCCAACAAGCAAGGACCTGCAGAGTAGTGCACTGGGGGTGGCTTAAATTGACTAGGAAGAAGGAACTGGGATAATATAACAATTTCCTGATGTCATACTCTGTGTAACTTTGTGCAATTAAAAGAGATTACAAACACTGTGTAAATGGTTAAAACAGGCTTTAGGTACAAATAAAAGAGAAACACAACAGTTGGCAATGTTCTGTGGCATAGACTGCGCTCTGGGAACAAAAAATAAGGAGCTATTCCATGCGTTTGAATGGCCAGCACATTCAAAGTCAGATCTTTTACGAATTCGAAATCCATTGGCTGCAAGATTGACTTTGCCACCCACTGTTTGCTTCTTTTGGTAAACTCCTTGTTGTAAATGAGATTACAGAATGTTCTGGCACTTTTGGATTGTTCCCACCCAACATTCACGGTATGTGCAAGCACAGCCAGTCTTGTTCTGGCCTCCATGCCGTCTATTGAAAACTGCAGCCCTTCAGGACTGTACCTTAGGCACATATTGTGGAACAAATCTTCGCTGTGGCAGAATTCGATGAGTCCTCTCATGCTTCTTGAAAGCATTTTGTCATACAAAATCTTCTGTATAAGGACGGGAGCCTTGCATCAACCACCTTTTCTTATGCTCATGCTCCTCAATCAATTGTCCATGTGCACATTCATGTAAATGTTCATTTTCTAGTGTTTGTTTGAACAAGGGTGCATCAACGAAGACCATTTTTCATGCACCATATCTACAGATCCATAAAAAGTTTTTGAGCTCTGTCAAAGATGGTTGCTAATAGAATGTGACCAACATAAAATGTTTTCTGTAGACTTTACTTTCAAGCTGCTGTAACTTTTTTAGAAATTGATTTTGCAAAGTGCCATACTTCATACTCATGCTTTATGTGTGGGAACAGCTCCTGCATGACCTTGGCTATTACCAAGTACCTGTCAGTGGCTATCGGGCCTATTTGTATTCCTCTGGACTTCAGAAGTTCAATGGATTTAATGAACCCATATTTTTCCATTGCAACTGAAGATGTGCATAAAGACACTTACACGATGACTGAATTCACAATGTCTTGGGTTTCCATGTCTTAGAAGTGGTAAGTGCAGTATTTAGCTGAAAAACCATGTCTGTCACACTTTCCATCCCTGCAAGCCTGAGCCTTTTTTCATGTAAAGCATTGTCCAAAGATATTTCTTCCTGTGTCCATGCCTGGCAAATCGATGGGTGCAAGATTTTTACTGATAGCTGTCGTATTGTTTTTTTTAATTAAATGAATTCCCACAAATGTACAGACATTTGAAATGTTTCTGAATGTTGATTCGTTAAATAGCAAAGAAGCTGAACAAAGTAAATTTCCAGCAGGCACTTTTCCAAGTACAGGTTGCGCAGACCATGCAACTGCGTTATGGTTGTGTACACAGCTACCCACAGCTACCCATGATCTTTTGGTTTGTACCTTTAACAATATGAGTAAACCTATGGCTCCCCACAAACACTCCTATGTAACTTTTGATCACATCTTATCATTTTCATAATCTCAATCAGGCAGCAGTCGAATACAATGTATTTTGGCTCCCGTAACAGACAATTATCCTGCATTACTGTGGTTTGCGATTAAATGTTGGTGGATAAATCTTCAACACTCAGAAGAGTGAAGTCCAGATCAAGAGCTCATTTGTCAATCGCTTGCGAAGTTGATTGACTTATTTCAGTTTGTGCCGTTTCCAGATTTTGAAAATGTATTGGGGACAGGGTCAATATTTTATCTTTCTTAGATTGTATTTTTTTTGCAGGTGTGGATTGTGTGAGCGGTTCTGCAAGCAATTTGGATAAATAGTTTGTTATTTCTGTATATTTGTGAAGCATTTCTTTGCTATAGCAATGATGCAAGGCTGCTTTACATGGGTCACTGCTAACATTGCATTCAAACTCTGGACACTGGACATCTGCATCATGGCTCAGAATTTGTATTGAAGCATGCTGAGTTTCAAAAAGTTGCTGCTCACAATTGACATCGGTTTGGCAAGTCACTTCATTAGTTTGTGTTGTTGTATGCATCTCATGCTCCTCTTCTTCCTAGGTCTATGATGGATGAAAAGAAACATGATTAATTTTCTGTACACATACATTATAAAGGAATTACCTTCAAAGTGTAAAATCAACTCAATACTTCATAAACAACTGAATTAGATTTAATACCATTCTTTCTTTCTGTATTTTCCTTGGAACATTCAATTCTGATGTGCCGACCACAAAACCAAGCTGATAAACAACATTTTGAAATTGTATCAATTATGCAATTTGCTCATTAACTGCTACATTCACATACAAACCTACAAATAACACATTTCACTCAGTTAAACATTTAAACTTGTAAAAATACAACATGACTGTTAAAATGATGATAACTTGAAATGTATAAATATCTTATGTATACCTCAGGGCCATGGATATCTTTAATTTCAACCACTTCAGTAGTACATTCTTTAAACATAACAAATGCAATAACAATGATTAGATTGTTAAACAATGTAATATTGAACTCTTTGATCTCACAAACTAAATCTTGAGACAGTTTATCTAATGATTGTTCACCTTACAATAGCTCTTAAAAATGTTTCAAAAGATACGGTTAATCGGCTGCTACAATTTTGGCATTATTATGGACATATATGCTAACACTGTGTACATGTAACATTTTAAAAAGACACATTTGAAAGTGTACCTGATAAACTTCAGAGATGTCACCAGTTGGTGTGTGTGATCATCCTGCAAAACATATTCATTAAATGATGTTTTTGAATAGCCATTACATTTTTAAACAAGCAGATAATGTTTATGAACAAAAACATACTCCTTTCATACAGTTAGTGAAAGTGTCTATAATTCAGTAAAAAATTATGTTTTTATGATGTTTTTCTTCAATTGTGGGATTAGTTTGTGAGGAATACATAGATGTTGTTGAGATAATGCTTAACAATTTCAGACCAATCTTTTTATATAATTCAATAATTCATCACTTGCCATACCTCATCTGCCCGAATGGTTGCAGAACTAGAATAGTATGATGCTGATGTTCCAGCCTCCCCTATATATAATTAATAGACATAATAGAGATGTAAAAGAACAATTGAAAAGAAATTACACTTAAAATAATGTTGAACAATATTTACATAGAAGCCTATATGTTACTTGGACAGATTTCAGGGTTTCTATGCACTGAAACAAATACATTTTTGGTATAGTCACATCTGAAGGATAATTATATTATCAAAAGAATACTTGAATGGTGAGTGTGGTTGCTGTTTACTCCGAAATAGTGCTAGATGTACAATCTATCACCTTTAATTGATATGTTTATTAACACCATTGTTTAAAAGCCAATATTCATTTGTATTATAAATTAGTCCACAACAAAAGCGATAATGTAAGTTTATGCGCAAGCCACTCAGCCTCACCATGTCAATGGAAGTGCCTGTGTTTTCCTTCGTGGTAACAGTCTGCAATTCCATAGATGTCACCTAAATAAAGACAGACATGCTAAAGGACACGTTGAACAAAATTACCTATTTGTAAAAGACACAATGTAACTTTTTCAAGCAAGCTCACATTTCACAAACTACCACTGTATCCCAGAAATTAGTACAGAATAAGTAATCTACATTTCTAATTATATAAACTTTCATTGTGGCATTATTAGCATTTGTTTCTGTGAGAAATACACCAAGGTTATTGAGCTAATGCTTTGCAATTTGCAAATAGTATTGAAAATAAAATAAAAAGTCAATAATTTCAATAATTCATTACTTGTTATACTCATCCTCCAGAAGGGGTTCTGTACATGAATAGTAGGTTGTTGAAGTCCCAGCCTCCCCCTATGTCAAAGTAATTTCAATATTAAAGATGTAACAGTAAAATCAGAAAAAAATATTACACGCAAAAGATTGACGATATTTACTTACAAGTTCCTCATGCCACTTTGACAGATTTCTGGGTTACTATGCACTTAAAAAAAATAAGGGGCCGATTCATGGAACAAACGTGCGCCGAAAATCTTGGGGCAAGCAGGCGCAAGCAGGCGCAAGCATGAAAAAACAGGTGCACGTGCACGAGTGCGATTCATGGAAGTCCCTCCGCGTGTTTTCGATGGGATGTGCGCCAAACCGGAGCGTGGCGCACACGGGCGCACACGTCATTGCAACCGCTCAAACGCTGTGCGCGATGCGCACAGGGATAGCGCACAATGTCCGCGCACACACCAAAAAGGGGGAGGGACACGGGGCGTAACATGCAGAATGGGGAACAACACATGAAAAAGAAGGCGTAACTGGGGAAGTAATGCTGGGAAGTACACAGAACGCCCACATGCATGCGAACCCCACATATTCATTCAGTAATACATGTACCCCACTCGCACAGGGCCTATCGCGTGTGAAACTTCACGCGAACCCCAGTGATACACGTTCCCCGCTTGCCGTGCTGGTACAGGGTTAACGCAGCCCTTTGCGCTGGATTGGGGATTTTGATGGCTTTTCCCTGCGCGAGGGGCGTTCTTGGGGGCGTAACTGGCACTGCTGCAGGGTTGCTGCGCCACTGTGCGCCACAGCTGGGTTTGGTAGCTAAAATCCATGAATACGCTGTGCGCGGAAATGGATTTTAGCGCATGCGGCTGGTGCAGAGATTCGCACGTGCACACTGTTCGCCAGGCGCGTGCGCCACTTGTGCGCTAAATTCCATGAATTACCCCCTAAATGTCTTGTGTAGTTGAATCTGAAGGATAGTTATCAAAGTTATTCTACATTAGTATTATACATTAGACAGCATGAAAAGTGATAAGGTAAGCTTATGTTGAAGTCACTCAGCATCACCATTTGGATGTTTGAGTTGTCTGTAGTTTGCTCCATGGTAATGGTCTGTACTTCCATCACTGTGGTCCACGTAAAGACAGAGATGCTAATCAACACATTGAACCAATTGACCTATTTGTAAAAGACGCAATGTAAGATTTTCGAGAAGGGTCACATTGCTCCAAACCTTTACTGTATTCATAAACAAGGGATGCACAAAGTAATCTACAGTTATAAATGTAGAAACCACAGTACATTGTGCCACAAAGTAAACGTGTGCAGTAAAATGTAAATTGAAGTATCCCACAAAAAATCCAAAACATTCATTATCTTACCTGTTCACAGACTAGATCAATGTATTGAATGATCATATGAAAAACATACTATTTTGAAAAAAAATGTCAAAATAGTGCATTGCACTGTTCACCTGGTTCAGTGTGTGCTGAAATTCAGTTGGAAATGCATTGGGAAGTAATTTACAATGGAGTCTGGGGCGACCCTTTTTAGTGGACTTTGACTGTTCGTACATATCTTCAGTGAAGTATATGCTGCAGATGCAGAATCGATTTGCTCTCACGTAAAACATGACAATGTTGGCTCTACTTTCAATCTCGGACATTGGAAAACTGCAGTTGGACAGCCATTTCTTTACTAAATTTTTATCCTTTGGAAAGACATGCAGCATTGTACTTTCAATTTTGTCACCGCTGACATTGGGGCTAGTGAAACCGATACATGAAAGCATTTTTTATAATCTGTTAAAAAATAAAATATAGATTTGAATGTCAAAATAATGTGAAACTGAGTAGTACGGCAAACATGCATTGAAAGTATGCAATCGGAAATATTACATTTGGAAGCAATACTCACTAATGTTATGTGATAGGAGGATATGATATGTCAGACATGAAGTACCTGTACACAAGTGTATCTAGGAGCCACAATACATACACCACAATACAAGGGAGGGAAGAAAGGGGGAAGACAAAAAAAACAATACTTCTAGCCCTTATGTCACTCCGATCAAGTAAGTGCGACAATGTGAAGTGAAGGTGGAAGGGAGAGGGGATGGTGCAATCGAGAGTGTAGGGGGAAGTGAGATCAGGGCTGCATGACTCTGGGTAAGTTCTGCCAAAGCATAGCAGCTCTGGGTAAGTGAAAGGAGGCAGGGGGCTGTAGGCTTTACAATTACAGCCCATAAGTGAACGGTAGGCTCAGAGGCAGTGCAAGGAACACTGCTAATGTAGGTGCCTCGTACATTGTGAGACTCTGAAGGTAGCCAAGCAACCATTCGGTGCAGCAGACAGGTAGGTTAGCAAGGAAGTGAGAGAGATAAGTCCCCAGGAAGGATTATGGACGATGCAGAGGGTCTTCAACTTGATTCTTGGATCAGCAGGAGCCAGTGGAAAAAATTCACTGATGGTGAGATACCTCCTCAGAGGTACTCCTCCTTTCCTCACCTTCCCCCAGAAGCTCACTGTTGCCAGATCTCTGCTTCTCTCTAGGCTGGACTACTGAAACAGCCTCTTTCTAAATCTGCCTGCTTCTTCTTTCCGCCTTCTGCAACTCATCCATAACAGGACTGCTAGACTTGTCCTTGGCCTCAAGCCCAGGGATCGTATCTCTCCAGGACTTAAATCTCTTCTCTGGTGCCCAGTGGCTGCGTGGATTAAGTTCAAAACCCTCTGCATTGTCCACAAGGCCTTCTGGGGATTGGGGCCTAAATACCTTCAAATCTCTCTTCCTAAATATCTTCCCTCTTGTGTCTTCGCTCATCCGCCTCCAACTCCCTCAGGTTCAGTTACTTCTCCTAGCAACAAGTTGGTGGTAGATCTCTTTCTTCGGCTGGGGCCTCCCTCTGGAACAGCCTCCATGCCTCCCTGAAACTTGAGGAGAACCATCTTAGGTTCCGGAAGCACCTCAAAACCTTCTTCTTTGCTTCTGCTTTCTCTCCTCCTTTCCCCTGCTGAATTCCTGGCTGAAACTGTACTGGCTACCTGGCCACCCTCTGATCTCGGGCCCAGGTCCCCTCCCCCATCAGTTACACACCTGCACTGCATCCCTGGAAACCCACACACTTGAGGACTGTTTTTCTGTATCCCTACAGTCCCCTAGTAGCATTTGACACCTGATGTCTGCACTTACCCTTGCACTTGCCACCAGCTGGCCATACTTCTCTTATTGCGTTATTTATTCTATTATCTTGTTGTATTCTATTATCCCATTGTACTGCACTGTCCCCAACCCCCTCCCACTCTTCCCCCTTCCCCTGCACTTGCATGATCTGAATGACACTTGGCCTAGTAGGATTGCTCTATGTCTTCCCTCTGTTCCCCCTCCCTTGCTGCGTTGCCCCTTGAAACACTTGTATATAGGCGCGTTGTAAATAACATATCATATCATATCATACAGTGCCTGGACTTAAGGTAGAGGAATTAGTGGCAGAGGGCAAAGAGTAGCCACCTGCAGATTGAGAAAGAGGCTGTTCCAGTAGTCCAGCTTGGAGGGAACCATGGTTCTAAAAACAGTCAGCTTCTGGGGTAAAAGGAGAAAAGGTAGAACACCTCTGAGGAGGTGCAGCTGGAAGTGGTCCTTTGTGACATTTGATGTGAGGAGAGAAGAGAGTTTATTCGAAGATGACACCTAGGTTTTTTTGCATCACAGGAAGGTGAAGGTAGAGGGCCCAAGGAGGGCGTACAGAATAAGAGATTGAAAGTGGGAGAGAGGTTCCCAATAAGAAAGATCTCAATCTTACTGGCAATAAGGCAGACATTGTTTGGGGTGCACCAATCCCGAATAGCTGATATGCACTTAGGAATGATAGAGGTTGGAGAGGAGGTTGAAGAGGTGAGCCTTAAAGAGAGCTGAGTGTCATTTGTATAACACTGAACGTTATATGAGAAGCTATACATCAAGTGGGCCATGAGATAAAAGTACATAGGATGGTTTTTAATGGTGTAAATGTTTTACATACATTAAATTGAGAATAGGGTGTACATTGAATATAAAGCAATAGAAAGTGGTGCAGCAAATAACACGGACACAAAAGAAAACAATAGCAAAAGTTGATTTACCGTTAGTTAGAAGAGCAGATGAGCCAATTCAGCAAGCAAGGAAGAAAGTGGATGGATGGTGATATCCCTAGTGGATTTCAGAGATGTTTTCTTGGTAACTTCCACAGTGTTTATAAAGGCTTCCACAAGTGGGTGTGTTTGTGAATCTCTGACATTTTTGTTTACACCCACAAGGCCTCTATGACAAATGTGGACCTCCTCCATCATCCCACCAGTGAAGCTCCCTTGCCAGCCCATGGCCACAGATACAGATTGCCATTGATGGTGGAGGGGGGATGGATGGATGGATGTAGATAAGGTGCGCACAGTAGGCCGGGAACACATTTAAAGGACACAGCCATATGTTGATTGCAGGAACAGGGCCTTCAAAGGGGAGTCTGGAGACGGGCCATGTGGTCAATGGTCCCTGTGCCAAAGAGCCCTTTGAGGTGTACATGGTGTTCGGCACCTTGAGCCTTCCCACCCATCGAGCCCCTTTGCAAGCACGCAGCCACAGGCGAGAACTGCCATTGATCCCACAGGGGGGATGGATGTGGATGCGGGGAGTGCAATATGCCCAGAACACTTTCAAAGGACACAGAGGTCTGTGGATTACAGGGACGGGGCCTTAAAGGGGAGTCTGGAGACACTGGTTCTGTGGAGGCCATGTGGTCAATGATCCCCGTGCCAAAGAGCCCTTTGAGGTGTACATTGTATTCTGCAACTTGTGCGTTCCCACCCAGCCAACCCCCTTCAGATCGCAGGGACACATGTGCGAACTGCCATTGTTCCTGCAGGGGGGATGGATGTGGCTGAGGGGAGCGTAATAGGCCTGTAAACTTAATGAAGCACACCAATCTTTCACAATCCTTGTATATTTCTGTATGTGGTGTGTATTTACAAATATTTTGCAACAACTTTTCATATACAATCAGTTTTGTATTTATTTTTTACTAAGTTTTGTAAAGTAGGTTGCAATGACAAACTACAAATTGTACTTCTGCGGCATAGGGACTATCTCCATAAATCCGTGTCCTTGTCCATAGTTTTTTTTCGAATTTGTCACGAATGGCTCAAGCCACACAGGCAGGTATCACTCGTCGAACACGGAATCCCAGTCTTCCATGAATCCACCACGTAAACGCACAATAGGCCATAAGCCAGTACCATCTGTTAGAGAGATATAGAAATAGTTCACTTATGTAAATGAACCCAATAATTCCATGTATTATGTTTGCAATACCTTTTTAAATGTAAGACATTGCAATGCTCTAAAAAGTACATTTACATGAAAAGTACTAACAGTGCTTGCTATATTAAGTGGGGATCAATTGAAAATGTGAACGCCCATTCGATCAAAAACAACTTGGGAGAGAGTTAAAAAACATTTTTTTACATCCGAGTGAAAGAAAGCAAATTTGTTGGATGTTGAAATGTTAACTGTCTCGGGTGTCAAACACACAACATATATTCAGTCATATATTTGGATTACACAGGGGAACTGCAGATCGAAGTTCGTGCAGAAGGACCATCATCATTCGCAAAACATGGATCTTGTAAGGCAGGCTGCCCTGAAGTCATTCAGCTCGGTAACACATAGAAGTGGTGTGTCTTCTTCAGCAATGTAGGCCAAGCAGCCAGTTTTCTCGGCAGCAGCAGTTCTCCATCACTCTTGGCATAACCTCACAACGATAGCAGGAACACCAGGTGGAAACGTATCCCAGGCGACTGGGTTCAGGTTCCGGTGATTGATCGTCAC
Organism: Ambystoma mexicanum; assembly: GCF_040938575.1. Lineage (NCBI taxonomy): Eukaryota > Metazoa > Chordata > Amphibia > Caudata > Ambystomatidae > Ambystoma > Ambystoma mexicanum. The sequence goes on from NC_090924.1 coordinate 410,394,429, forward strand.
GACTAGCATCTAATTCCCCATGGTTTCGACTTTTGTCCCTTTCACAGATTTCCTCAACTGAATATTCAGGCTTGTACATGAAGGCTGAATATTGGCAATAGTTTGTGAATTAAAAGTGAAATAAATAGAATTTTTTTTGTATACATTAACAAAATTCGGTTTCACATTAACATTCAATGTCAACTGAAATCAAGCAAGAAAACAGTCATGTTAGAAAAACAATTGAGCAAAGGCAAGATTAATCGAGACAGAAATTAAAGGTTTTTAAGGACACATGTAAAGAACTGGCCATGTTAAAGTAACATTTAAATATGGTTTGGTAAAGACATTTGTACATGATATAAGAAATGATTAAATAAAAACTGACTATTGTGTTCATTATTTTTCAGCAGCATAAATACCTGTTGTAAATGTGTGGAGTACTTGTCAGATAGCTGAACAGAGAACAAACAAGTCTGGTAGACTCGAAAATAAATAAACTGACACAAAGGAAAAAGAATCTCCAATGTTGTGTGGTCAGAAAGGGTTTGTTTACATTCATGGAGGAAAGAGGCGTCTTGGCATTTGCATGCAGACATGTCAATAGATGCTGCACAGAGAACATTCACATGACATGCATTGGTGTTGTCAGCAGGGGCGTAAGGTTCTAGTTATGTCAGCTTGTGGGGTGGGTAAGATGATTTAGTGCCGCAAGGGCACTTGAACTTAGGGCGATGGATCAGCAGATAAGATTTCCACAAGATGGCACTTCCCACGCAGGCGTTTATTTGCATGTATAAAAGTGAGGAAAACTAAGGTAAGATACATAGGACTTTTTTTTAAAATGGATCAATGTATGTTCGAAAATACATGCCCGATCGATTGGGATGATAACATTTCTGAGCAAACTACTCCTTTAACTGTCCATAAAACATATATAAAAATATATACAAAGTAGAGATTTATATAAATATATACTTCAGACATTTAAAACCATCACATCACATGTTTATATCTCAGTTACAATCACCAATAATTCTCTATGTTTTGTTAACTCCTTAGTTTGTTTGTGTTTATCCAATATTCAGTGTCCATAGTTCATGACCTCATACTGCATAGATATCAGCTCTCCTTTGATTGTTTGACTGTTTACAGTTGCTGTTACTCTTGCCATTTTTGCTCTGTTTTAACTTTGATTTTAGCCTATTTTAAACCTTGGTCTGCTCGGATTAGTGTTCCTGTTTTATTTTATATGTTGTGTTGATCGTGTTAGCTTGGTTTTTGCCATTTTGGGAATCACTACATTTCCCATCAGCCTCGTAGTCCTTCTGACTACTTATTGCATTTCAGGCACGTATGCGCTGGCGCTTGAGGGACCAGCTGGTCTCTGCTGGTCCGTGCTGTTTGTGCCTTCGCTGTCGCACCTCAATAGTGCTTCTTTGCCCTCGTCTTCAGACATGCAGATTCTTGAGGTAATTGAGGACACCAAGAACAATTCGGTCGGAATCCATATTCTGTTAATTCTCTTATTAAACATTCACGTTTCAGAGAGAGGCTACTACCACCTGCTGTTCCCCTACGGTGTCTCCTAATTCTCAGGCTGATAATGATTCATGCTCTGTTGATGCTCCCATAATAGACTCTGGCAACAAATCCTTGTCCAACTGCATTTTAGACCAGAGTGATTATGCTTCGACCACTCAATGCTTGACGGCTATTGCTCATGATTTAATATTGCCATCAACATCTTTTGCTGATAATAATAAATGCATAATTTCGTCAGCCTCTTTGCCCATTATTACAAATGTATCTAATTTAACTGTCACCACACAGACCCTTTCATCATGCTCTCTAAAACTGTCTTTATTAAATACCTGCTCCCTCATTTAACATGTTACTGAGGTAGCAGACTTGATGTTGAGTCAACATCTAGACATTATTTGTCTCAAGGAAACTTGGTTATCAGATTCTAACAACCATCATGCTGAATTGGCATGCCCTAAGGAATATTGCATCTTTACGACTGATCGGTCACAGGGCAGAGGTGGTGGTACTGCTATCATTGTTAGAGACACGTCGAATGCGTATTCACGTCCCCTTTCTTTACTCAGTGACTGTCAATACAGCCTTATTAAGGTTAAGTGAGACCATACACTACTATTTGTATTCTTGTTCTATACCGTCCTCCTATTTCTACCCCTCTTTTCGAGGAACAGCTTCTGATGCTCCTTGGTGAATTCACTAAGACCTCCTCTTATGTAATACTTCTTGGTGATTTTAACTTTTGGACATTTCATGATGATGATAATGATGCTAACTTCCTCCTTGAGTCTCTTCAAGCCAATGATTTTATCCAGAATGTCAAAATTCCTACTCATAAATAGGGACATATTATAGACTGGGTAGGGTACTTACAAACCTGTGATTGATCACATGGATATTCATGTAGGCTAATGGACTGATCATAATTTGATCACGTTTGCCCTTCTTTTGACTAAAAAACAGGCAAAAGTTGATACAAATCCCAGAATTGAGACTGTTGTAAGACATACCCATAATATAACCCCTGACATTTTATCTTCTTCCCCCTTCATTAAGTAATCTTGCTCATACTAATACGCCTGACATTCTTGTTGAGCAATACCTGGATATTACTTCCCTCATTATTAACACATTAGCACCATCAATTGCTTAGAAAGTTAAGGGGGAAACAGTGGGCCAATTAAGAGGCACATTGAGAGAGCCTGGCCCAAAGTATTATCTCCGGAACATTTCTCTATATACCGCTCTGCAGCCACTAACTATAAGAATACTACTGTGGCTGCTAAGCGCGGTTATTTTAATGATCGGATATTGTCTGCCAATTCCTCTCAGAAAGAACTTTTTATCATTCTCAAGGAATTTGAAGGAAAAAATAGTCAACATGCAGCCATTGTAAAGAGTGATGCCTGGTGTTCAGATATCCAACTGGGCTTCAGAACTAATCTTATCTCTCATTGTACCAAGGTCGAAGCCTACCAGTAGAATCTAGACTTACCTGTTATCAGTAATTTTAACCTTGAAAATAACTTCCTCCTGAGTTTAATTTTAAGGAAACAACTGACGCTGATTTGATAAAAATTGTTGCTGATCTTAGACCCTCCTGTTGCCCTGGGGATATCTGCCCCCTAGTCTTAATAAGAAAACTATTAATTGTAGGGCTCCACTCATTACAAAAAGAGTGAATTCTTCTTTCTCTGCTTCAGTTGTGCCTACCTCCCTGATGAATGTCTGCATCCCTCCAATTCTTAAAAAGGACACTCTTGATCCAGCAATTACTAGCAACTATGGCCCGATCACTAATGTTTCTATTTTATTAAAAATGTTGGCTAGGATTGCCTGTTCACAGTTTCGGAATCATATTGAGCGTTTCAATCTTTTAGGCTCCCTGCAATCTGGATTCCATGCCTTGGATTTCAAGCAGACAGCAATGCTTGATTTGAAGGCTAATTTGACCAGCATTATGGGCTCAGGACAGGTGGCACTGGTGATGCTCCTTGACCACTCATCAGCTTTTGATTTGGTGATCATTCGTTACTGTTTGAGAGGTTGGGCCCCATCTCTGACTGTTCAGGATCCGCATTATGTTGGTTGGTTTTGTTTCTGGGTCCCCGGATTGCCCCTGTTTCCTTGGGGGCTTTCAGTCTCCCTCAGAGTCTCTGTCCTGTGGAGTCACTCAAGGTGCATTACTTTCTCCTACTTTGTTTAATCTTTACATTCGTCCCCTTATTGATCTCCTGGATAGCGCCGGCGTAGGATATACCAACTATGCAGATGATATCTAGGTATGTTTTCGTTTATCTGGAGATTATGACAGAGACTCACAAACTATCTCTTGCATCTATAGCATAATTGAAAAATTGATAAATATCAATTCCTTGGCTCTCAATGGTAGCAAGACTGAGCTCATGCTTGTGGGCTCGAATCAAGGTCTGACCTAAACTGGGTCCAAGATATCTCCAATTCACCATTGCTGACTGTTGTATCAAAACTGGCCCCTGGGTGAAAACACTGTGTGTTTATCTTGATAGCAATGTTAATATGAAGAAGCATGTCCGGCAGGTTAAGGCATCCTGTGCCTATACTACATGTCTTATCAGGCATATCAAGGCGTACCTGTCTGAGGCTAATGTTGCATCTCTGGCTACTTCCCTTATTAATTCCAAAATAGACTATTGTAATAGTCTTCTTGCTGGAACCTCTAAGTCAAATATTGCTGTTTTACCGGTTGCCCAAAATAATGCAGTGAGAGCTGTCCTTGAACTTGCGAGAAAGGAGCATGTATCTCAAACCAGGAGATCTCTTCCCTGGCTCCCTGTTAGGCATCGCATATCCTATAAGCTATTAACTTTGACTTACACATGTTTGGTCAATAAAGCTCCGGGTTATATGAGTAAGAGGATTCAGAAAGCCCCCATGACTCGATCCCTTCTCTTCAATTGCCACAACAAACTATGCTTACCACGTTATAAACTAGAGAGATTTGGTGGCACTAGTTTTAATATAGTTACCCCCCTTTTGTATAATTCCATTTCCCAGGAATTTAGGAATTGTCATGGTCTCGTCCATTTTAAAAAGACCTTCTTTTTTAACTCTAACAACCAGCCTGTGATTCTCTGGTAGTCTTGCTGCCTTGACTTTTCTACTCTCTGCTTCTTTTCTCTTGTGACATGCACACTGAGGCCTTTGGGCGTGCAGTGCACTATCAAAAATATTTAACAAAAACAAAGGAAGGACATAGATTCAATTCCTTTAATGTTCTTATACTATCATTCTTAAGGATTGGGACTAGTCAAGAACTGCATAGTTCAGAATACACGACAGAATAAGAAAATGGGTTTCTTTCGGACCTGATTCACAGATACACACTCATGGGGCTGCATTGTCAGCTGACCAATACCGTATCACTCCGAAAGAAAGATTTGTAGTTTCCTTTTTAGATATAGGAAGAAGACGGGAACCCTGTCTTTAATGACGCTGCATTTCAATTAATCTAACCAGTTGAATGATGAGTCTTACAACTTCGGTTTGAGTGCAATGTTGGTTTTATTGGCATAGAGTTGCCACAATCTTAGAGTACATGTAGTGCCAATCACACAGAGAAAGCCAACACGTGTTTCCACCAGAAGGTCTTTATCAAGGCTGTGTTATTGTGGCCTAGAGAATGTGCCATTCTGTGATATGGTGAGTGGCGAATTGCTGTGATGTGAGTTGTGACATTGTACTTTGTCAGGTGACATGAAGACACATATATGTGATACATATATGTGATATTATCCCATTTGGAAAGTCGAACAACAAAAAGACTGAATTTCTGTGGTCATTTTGGTGTCGCTTTCAGAATGCTGTAATAACACGTTGCGCCCCGACAATCGCAGTGCCCTCATTTATGGTATTCGGGGGTTGTCACCCATTCAGTCCCCTTGTATGCCCCCTACCCCCTTCTGTCCCGCACCACACTTTCCCATCACACTCACGCCATTTGTAAAAAAAAATGGTAACGTTTTTAACTTTTTCATGCCTACAAACACAGGCACGTTATAAATGACTCATCATATCATATCATAACTCGCGCCCGCCCCCTTCCATTCCCACTAAATACATTCACACACTTCTCCCACTCATACATGTACACACACATGTACACACCCAAACACTTACCTGCTTACACAACGTCCCTCAACCGACCATGCCCGGCAGTCCCTGCGTGCACTCATGTGTATCGCAGAAAGCAGCTGTCATTCACAAAATGTCTGCACACCGAGAGGAGGACAGCATTGACGAACCAAGTTAAGTGCGTGTGGGGGTATGGAGAGGGTGAGTGGAGATGGAGTTTTTGTTGGCTGAGAGGGGTTTTTGTATTGATTTAGAAAGACCGAATTATCAATTTTTCACCTAAGACCTAAAGACACTCCGGTGGGGAATGCCTGTAACCTAACACCTGAGTCACAATGCAGTCAGTGTTATCTCCTAATAAAACCAAGGTTGTACATGCGGCAGATTTCTATGTGAGACCCTGCACGGCTCATGTTTAGTGATACAACAAGATTCCTTGAGAGCTTTTAGCCTCGTCTAAAGACGTAATTCATGGGGCTAAATCACCCTAGTCAAAGTAAATGCCCTCTGTTAGAGATTGTGGACTCTTTCTGAACTGTGTGCTAAAACATCTTGTGTGAATGCACAGACCCGCCCCTTCACTCTCCGTGCATTCAGTTCTTGCTTTCTAGCATCTATCTCACTAATTCCCAGTATCCCTGATGTCAGGTGTAGTGAGGTCCTCTGATCAGAGAGAAAGCCAGGATGGCTCCAAGGGCTTATGTCCTTTCAATAATCCATCCCTTTTTTTCAGCATGCTTCCTATTTAGTGATCAATGCCAAGAGGACCACTGTGAATACATGTCTCTATGAAATGTAGGGTCCCTGACTACAAGGAGATGGCCTAGAAGAGACCTTGAAAGAAGCACCCTACTTTTGCTTTGATAATCTCTTTCTTAGTACTAGTAGAAACCTCTGTGCTCATCATCTTTCTTGATGCTGTCTCTGCATGGTGGCTCAACTCCTTCTGTGTGTGTACCTTCTTCCTGCTGACAAGCCTTTCCATGAAAAAAATCACTCCCTTGTTCTGACAAATGATAGGCAATTGCTACTGCCTGCACTCACAAGCTCAATGCACTTACTTGACCCAGCCTTCCAAGGTTATACTGTTATACTGGAGCAGAAGTCATGCAATCACTGACCATCACCCTGAGTTGATTCTCTATTCTAATAACCAGTTCAAGCTTGGTATTGGACTCAGAATTCCAAATCCATTACATGACAAAGTTGCAGCCCCAGGAAATAAATATTCCAACTAAGTCTTCGTATTTTCAATCGGCTTATGTGAGTTCTTACAGAGACTGTTCACTCTGGGTTCTTTCCCAATTTCTGGGGTCCTGCTAGAAGAATAGGCGTAGTGTGGTACAGCTTTCAGGGAACATGGAAGTTGGAAAGTGACCAAAGAAGCCAGAGTTTCCTTGAATTGCAGCCTAAATATATGTTGGCATGTTAAGGAAAACTGAATTTGATTTCTGTTGTGCTATAAGTGGGAAAATCCCACATGTTAGTTAGGTTTATTTTCCTGTATGTTCCTTCTTGATATTTATAAGTGAACACGATGGAAAATTCAGCACTTTAACCACTTGCACAATCGGTTAATTTCTCATTGCTAATGCTCGGGTTTTGTGTGTTAAGCAAGAACGGAAAACAACCTCTCTCGACACCACCCCATAGAGCACTCTCATTCTCAGTGCGTCCCCAGATCTCAGCTGAACACCCAGAAGCATAGGTTTCTAAAATCATAGATCAATTGCTGCTTGTCGAGAAGCAAGGGGGGGTTTTGAAAGAATGAGATTAGACAGTCAAGGTTGGAAGCCACACATGTTTGAAGCTGCGGCATAGTCCAGGTCCTCCAAGGTTTTTGCAGACTCTGCTCCATTACTAAAGATGATCCCCACATTCCACACAGGCCAAAAGTTCTAACAGCATCAGATATATCTGAGTTTATATTAAACATTCTCCCTACAAATTAAATTATAAGAGTCAGGGCAACATTATTGAGTTCAGAGAGCAATTGTAGATTTTGTAAAAAATAATACCAACATTGAACCTTAAGACATCTCCTGATAGAGCGTGATGCACTTTTACTTTACTTTAATTTATTTTTACCACGCAAACCCAAATAAGGGCCAGAGGCATACGGGCGATATATGACATAATCCTACCCTAGGTGGAGGAGACATATAACATAAAAACCTACATCACTCCCCAGAAATGAGGCGGGGCAGATTGGTTACTAAAGGAGAACTGTCTTCAGTTTCTTCTTGAAAGTACCTAATGATTTTTCAGTTCTGAGACCCGGCGGGATGGAATTCCAAATCTGGGCGCTGCTATACCAAAATCACTTTTATTGACTTGGGACAACTTTGCTCTTGGCAAAACCAGGATATTGGTATTTTCTGATCTAAGATGTTTAACAGCTAGCTTTTTGATTATCCTTTCTGCGAGATAGAGTGGATTTGAGTCCTTCAGGCATTTATACACTATGGTCAGTAGTCAGAAGTGTATTTTAGCCTCCACAGGAAGCCAGTGCAAACCCTACCTAGCCTCTGAGATATGGTCATATTTTTCAGACCCACTATAGATCTAACAGCACTATTTTATTTGACTTGGAGTCTTGCGATTTCAACTTTGTTGACTCCTGTAAGAAGGCTGCTGCAATCATCGATCTTGGAGGATATGATGGCTCTACTGACTGCTTCACTGCTCTTTTCGGAGAGATAAGGGTGTATGTGGGACAGTAGTCTGATACAGTAGGTTGATGTGACAACAAGAATATTCATTTTCGCTCTCATATTCAAATTCTGACCAAGGATTACTCCAAAGGTTTTTATCTTCTGTTTTGTCTTGATTTTGCATTCAGCTATTTGGAACTCGAGGTATTTAGCTCTTTATCAATTCCTTCAGCCCTTTTGGACCAAAATCCATCTCCATCTGAAAGCCACAAGAGGCTCCTCTTGCAACAGCAATAAGGATGAAATCCTCTCAGCCCAGCAACAAAAGGGACAATGGCCCTCATTACGACCCAGGCGGTAAGTTACCGCCTGGGCCGTGACTTTACCACCATGGCGTAAACTACGTTTACGCCATGGTGGTTGGCGGACTTACCGCCCCATTCCGACCTTGGCGGGGCAGTAAGTCCCCAATCCCCATTTACCCTTCCCCATTCCCATTTTTGCCCCATAGGGCATAATGGGAGTGGGGAAGGCGTTAATTACGCCACCGTAAATTACGGTGGCGTAATTAACTCCATGGTCCCTTAGCGCCATGGATTTTAACACCTACTAAAAGCAGGTGTTAAGTCCGCCATGGCGCTAAGGGACCTCGTACTCAGGCGGTAAGGGTCGGCGCTGTTTACGGCGCCGTAAACCCCTTACCGCCTGAGTTGTAATGAGGGCCAATATCAGAGAGAGCAACCACTGATGGACTAGGCAATCAGGTGACAAGAGTGTGTGTCATTCCTTCTGGTTTTTGGCTTCACTTTCTGTCTGGAACTTGACTGCCAGTAGCCATCTTGGATTGTGCCCTGACAACATGAAACGCACAGGCTGTGATTGGCTTGTTGTTACTACTTAGCAGCCAATTGGAAACCGGCAGGCTTCGTAGCTGACCCCCTCATAGAAGGCCTGCTGCAAAAGGCCCTGTATGAGCCTGTCTGGTCCTGAATCGGCATGGCTCGGCCCCCACACCATACTCCAGGCCCACAAACAATGCACCAAGCTCCTGGGTACATCTGTCACCCGACCTTGGACTCTGGACTCCATCCTCTGCAAAAACATGAGTGATTGCTGACCGCTCTGTTGCCTCCTCCAGTTATCCCTCAAACCTTATTTGTGCCACTCATGACTACCTCTCCTTTAACTATCTCTCTATGACACTGCTCCCTTTGCGCTACATGGTCATTACATCTGTCTTTGTTTTTGCCTCCTTAACTCTTGAATCCCTGTGCACACTGCGTTAACACATCTTGCATCCACTTTGTGCTGCAGTGCTTGTATTCCTGTTTTTAAAAATTGAACAAATCTAATCTAGGTGGGTGTGCTCACATTTTGCATTACATTGTTTTTCTGTTAAAAAAAATGGATTCCTGCATTGTTCCCTCCTTAAACTGTTATGTCGCCTTTGAGTTAAGTTCAGGACTGTGCTTTGCAATCCTCTCAGCCGCATTTATTTTCTCTGCCTTTCCTTCATCTATACTCTTTCCCTTAGCTGGCACTCTCCATCTCTCCAATCTTCTCTGAATGCTACACTATCACCTATTCAACCTTTCTCACAAAATCTGGACAGAAAAAAGAAAATATACATCCTGGGTGCAACCCTGACCTCCCAATTGCAGACACCTATGTTGGTGCATCCTCCAGAGAAATCTTCACTGACATCCTCTTCTCTGTCCCATATCCATACCTATGGACTTCTGATCTCATCTCTGCTCTCTCCCCTTTCTCGTCCTCCCATTAATGGTGGCACCAAGTTGGAAGTCCTCTTAGAAGACTTTGTTTCATCTTGCTGCTGCATTAATGTCTACCACATTGGCAGCATCCTTGTTCATGGCCCTCAGGGCAACCTCCTTCTCTTTGACCGGGTCTAGCCGTCTCTCATTAACTTCCTTCTCCTGCCTCTCCCCCTACATCCTTCTCTGCTCCACCATCTCTGACTGAAGTACCATGCCCCTGTACTCCACCTCAGAAAACCTTCAAAGGCAGAGATTGTCTCCACCTGGCAACCCTCAACGCCACCTCAGCCAACAAACACTCTGCTGACATCTGCCTCCTTCTTGAAGACACTATCTTGACAATCTCGCACTTACTGAGATTTGGTTTAATGCCAGCTCAATCACTGCTTTTGACTTTATTTTACCTGACGGCTTTAAGATCATTTCTAAGCCTTGATCCCACTGTGCTGGCGATGGAGTTGCCTTAATCTTACCTGAATGGGTTCCTTCTCCATCTTACCCACTCAGCTCTATTCGTCCTTTGAGAGCCTGGTATGCAAAATGGTTATCTCTCCCTCCTCCTCCCTGATCATTTCTACCATTTACCGCCCTCCTGGTGTTACCTTTCTGTTCCTCTCTGAATGGGGTGATTTCTGTTCCTCCTTACTCTCAACCACTTCCAACCTGCTACTCCTGGGTGACTTTAACATCCAATTTGATCCCCCTGGCACAGCATCCACATTCTTCAATGAACTCTGCAACTCTCTATCCCTCGCCATTCTCCCTTCTGGTCCAACCCACTCTGCCAGGCACACTCTTGATGCCCTCATCCACTCTGACCTCCCTCTCTCATCTCATCTGGTCACCCTTCTCCCTTGGTCTGACCACTCTATTCATTCCTCCCACCTGGGTCCCAATGGTCTTGTGACAACTCCTCCAAAAGCCCTGTCAACTGCGTTCTCGAACATCCATCCAATGAAACGAGTGTCAGCTGCTGCCTTCACGTCCACCTTCATCCCCCCTTGTCCGCCCCAACTCAGACTCTACCACTGACTCTGCTCCGAGCAACCTCCACCTGTACATCACCAACACTCTTGACATTCTTGCCCCAGTCATGAGGATCCACCTGAAACCTGCCTATAAGTGTAACACTTGGTACGACTTCGAACTTGCAGACTTGAAACGTACGTTCAGAGCTTCAGAAAAGAAGTGGAAAACCTCAGGTTCCCCTTCTGACTGTCAGTGGCAGACAAGGAAGAGGACAAACAAAACAGACAAAACCAGCAAACCCCAGGGGAACTTCAGGGGCCTTAACCCACCTAACTGACTTTAAACTTATAAGAGCCTCTAAATCCATGTTGCAGGGCATACAGCCTTATAGAAGTCTGCTTTGCCGTTTATGTAGGAAGAAAGCTCACCAGAACTACATTGCCCAGCATGTTTTGGGCATTCAGGAACCAGTGAGAGGCCGGACTGGGTGGGGCACGCCAACACGCATGCGCAAGCCCCAAGGCACAGGGCCTGTGCCTGAGACTCCAACGGAGGAAGACGAACGTAGAGCAGCTCCAGCAAAATCAAATGCGAGGGGCCAAGCCCAACCGAAGCAGCAGCCAGGCCCGTCGCATTACTCAGATAAGCGCTGTGGCGTTCTGGGCCGCAGCGGGGATCCTGGGAGAAAGTGCAGGGGGCCGTCCTTAGAGGTCTGTGCAAGCTACGACTTCCAGGTCCCAAGACCATAGTTGGGGGGGGGTTGGTTTGTGCCACTCCTGTACCTTGGACCGGTGTACCGTGACACTGACAAACTGACCTGCCGCCTGCTCCAAAGGCATTACAAACTCTATATCTGTGCTGAGAAAGGGGCTCACATTCAGGCACGCATATCTGGCACTTCTAACAACACGGCTGAACTTCTGAAGGGAACTTGCCAACCTTTCCACAGTATCCACCTCCCCCATTCTTTCTCAGGCCCTCTGCAACACACTTGCCACCCACTTCACCACCAAAACTCAGCACATCCTTAACAGCCTTGTCACGCACTCCCTCAACCCATCCCTTACCCCCTTTGCCTCCCTTGGCCACTCAACCTCCTCCTTCATCCTCATCCTCCTTTGCCCTTTTCTCACCTCAAGATGTCACCAGAGTTGTCAACTCCATGAAGGTCTCTTCCACACAGGTTGCCCCTTGCTCATCCAGAACCATCAAGGACAACATTTGCTCTCTCGCCCTTGCACTCGCTGATCTCTGTAACCACTCCTTTGCTATTGGTTCTTTTCCATCCTCCCTCAAGCACTCCCTTGTGCGCCACTCCTAAAAAGAAAATCAGCAGACCCTTCCTGTCCAGTCAACTATCGCTCCATTTCCTGGGGAAACTGCTTGAGAAGTTGTCCCTGCCCCAACTTAACTCTCACACTGAACTTTTTGGCGGTCTTCACGACCATCAATCTGGATTCTGAGTATCCAGAGGCACGAAAACTGCTCTTCTGAACATCTGTGAAGAACTGGTCGCAATCCTTTGATTCCAACTCCCCTGATGTACTCATCCTTCTTGATCTCTCCTCTACATTTGACACAGTCAACCACTCCATCCTCATAAAAAGGATCCATGACACCAATGGTATTGCAGAGCGGGCACTGGACTTGCTGACCTTCCTAACTCACCGCTTGCCTGCTTCCTTCTCCGCCTGTGGCATCCCCCAAGGCTCTATCCTCTCACCTTGGATCTTTAACATGTACCTTACTCTGCTGGCATGCCTCATCTCCTCCTTCTCCCCCAACTTCCAGTGCTATGCTGATGACACTAAACTCTTCTTCAAACTTACTTCAGAAGCCCTTGCCCTCTCCGTCATCCATGACTGCCTCTTTGCCATCCAGTCCTTTTGCGCTTCCAATGATCTCTACTTCAATGCCATCACAACAGTGATCCTTCCTATTGGTACCCCTGAACCCTACTTCTTCCCTTCACTCTGGCCTTCTTTTATGGGCTCTCCCCCTGCTGCCTCTTTTGAAGCCAGAAACCTCGTAGTCCTCTTCGACTCCTCAATCTCCTTCCGCCCTCACACCCAGGACATTGCCAAGAAGTCACACTTTCAGCTCTTCCATCTCAAAGGAATTCAACCTTTTCTCACCTTCCTCCAGAGGCTCAATGTTACTCGCCTCTGCTTCTCTCTAGGCTTTACTATTGCAATAGCCTCCTCCTGAATCTACCCTTTTCCATTCTGCGACCCCTCCAGCTAATACAGAATAGGGAAGAGAGTCTTATCCTTGGCCTCAGTCCCATGGACCTCATCTCTCCTGTCCTTCAAAGTCTGAACTGGCTCCCGGTGGCTGCAGAGATTAAATTCAAATCCCTCTGTATAATATACAAGGCTGTCTGGGGACCAGACTATCTGCAACTCTTACTTACTAAATATTCCCCCTCTAGACCTCTGTGCTCCTCTGGCACCAATTCCTTGTGTGTAAAGCGGTTCTCTAAACAGAGGGCAGGTGGCCAATCGCTTTCCTCAGCTGGCTCCCCTTCTTTGGAACAACCTCTCTATCCCTCTTCATCTTGAGCAGAACCTTCGCCTCAAGACCTTGCTCTTTACTTCTTCCTTCCCCCCCTCTCTCCCCTGCTAATCGCACAGTAGCCTGATTGATATGCAGGGCCCTTATCATCCTCAGGACTTGACCTCCCACATTGTATCAGCCCAGCTGCTGTCTATCCTCAGCACTTGCCTCGGCTCACCCTCCACCCTTGAAGGCTGTAAGTGATTTCAACCCAGTACTCCACCTAAGTCAATGCCTAGCATGTGATTCACAGCTAGAACCCTTAATTATATATTTATGTCTATAAGTTCTTTTATTTCTGAATGATGTACCATTATATCACGCCCCTCTCTTTGAATCCCCCCGGTCTCACTGAACCAGGAAGCAGGCTGTTTTGCAAAGTTAAAAGATTTATTTCATGAATTTGAACAATATATGTATATCACACTATTAATATTTATACAATGATCACCATTGGGGTGATGTCAAAACAATCAACAATCTCTTTAATTAGAAGGAGTATGGATAAGAACAATAATGCAGCATAGAATAATAATTGATATGGGTTCAATCAAATGCAACGTCACTTTTTCCCCCTGCACACTACTCAATTCCCCCCAATATGCATTATAAAGAGATGGAAGAGGAGAACACAGGTTTCAGGAATAAACACTCAACAAATACAGTTTCAATCCCAATTCCCCCCAGCAAGCATCGAGAGAAACAGGAATGATTTCAAAACAGGTCAAATGCTTTTGAATGTGGCTTGGAATAAATGGGAAAAACACTGGAAAATGGATTTAATTTACTAAATTTGATTCAAAACTAGTGGGAGCTGCTTTGTATAGTTCCAGGTAAACACTAGCAATGATGATTGAATAACTAGCAGATTGAAAACTGAATTCTGAGGTTGTATGTAAAGAATAGCTGTTTTACACGTGAAGAAATTGAGCCAAACGAAAGATTCACAGCAAACTTTTCTGTGCGCGAGAAACACGATTGCGGGAAAAATATAAGGAGTTGGAATGCGGTTTTGGGTTTGTTTGAAAGCTGAGGATGTTAGCTTCAATTTGACACTCACTTAAATTTTGTTTCTTGCATGTACGGTACGGAAGTTATGAAGGTTTTAGTAGAGGTCGGTTTTTCTCAGAAAGAGTCAAGATTTACAAATTAAAGATGCGCTTTTGAATTACAAACAGGATTTTCTTTACACTAGGGAGGCTATGAAGATACAAGATACCCAACAGTACAGCCACCAGATCAGCGGCGCCTCTGTTCTGACTTTTGCCCGCCGAGACACTTGTCTTTCATCAGCAAATATATTAGCGCAAAGATGATATTATCACTACAATTATCAAATGACTATATGGGTGAGGGAAAGATTCAGGAAAAACAAAAGAGATTTTCTACAATGGAGTTCTGGATATGATAGAAGAGTATGGATAGGATTACTTAAGGATGAGATACTGGCTATGGACAATTCTATGCTATAGATACTCACAACTATGGTTTGGAATAGGCACGTCAAAGATCTGGTCAAAGGTCAAAGGTTTTGGACTGGAATTCGTCTAGCCCACCGGACAGGGTTCATGTTCTGCACTCAGCATGGCACTCTGGACACTGCACGGCCTCTGGACTGGATCTGAAGGGTTGGTTCTGGGTTGCAGCTATCTGGTTAGCTCTGCTCTACTGGTTTGGATCTCTGGGTTCTAGCAAGAGTTCTTGGCAAGAAGCAGAAACAGCATAGCGTGGCTGTTCTTTTTGTGGGGTTCCCCTTGAAGGTCAGGGGTTAAAATCAGGTTTCAAGATTTTAAAGGCCTAGCTGAGAAGGGTTCAGCTTTGGAATTGGGCCTTCTCTGCTTTGAAAGTTCTCGAGTCTTGGATCTGGGTTCTCCTGCAGAGCGCTTCACCAGTAAATCAGTTGATGGGTGAATCTGTGTGTCTCTAGGTCCTAAACTTTCCTTAAATAAGGTGATGGTTAACCCCCAACAAGGATGTTGGATCTTTTCTGATGTTTGGGAACCATTATATTGCAATTTCAACAGCCAAGGAAAAACGGATTTTAGAGTACTTCTGGGTTTTCCTGGCAATGCAGCACTGCCTTTTCATGCAGTTCCATTTCACTCTGTGGGCAGCCCAATGACAGGTTTTGGCAGTGTGGTCTCCTGTTCTACCACTGACACAGGCAAAGTAGATTTGGCAGCCTATTTTTCCGGTTTCCCTGCGCACTTCTCAGAGATTTTTAGTGCACATAGGGCTTTTTTCAGTGGCCATTCATCACTCGTTAAGGGTAAAACCCATTCTTCACAGGGTTCTTGTACATGTGTGTTATATATGTTATATATGTGGTGCTTCCACCATGCATGGTGTGGAAGCAACACTAACAACAAGGAGCAACTCATGTTTATATTGTACATAGTTACGTTTAAAGTTTAGATTTAATTGTGGATGGATTGGCTCTGTGCATGCATTCTGTAGTGGAGCTCTGTGTTCAGTCTGTGGAAAGGTAGAAAGTTTAGTTTTAGAGTGAGGGGCAGTTGCTGGTGTGGGTGGAGGGAGGCCTGGAGCTGCTACATGCAACGTCTTGTTTGTTAAGGAGCAATAAACTACTTTAGCACAGCTCAGCATCTCCGGACCTATGTCTCTTATAGCTCATATTGGCAGATTTGCAATCACACCTACTGATGCTGCACCAAAACTCACAAAAAATGGCACCTCATGTTTTTTCAAAAGCAGTGGCATTTTGCTGTATTAGGCCCAACTAAGTGTATGCATCTCCTCTCTCCAACTTTACTCCAGCTCTGTCAGATTCTGCGTCTTCAAAAGTTTCTGCCCCTTCAACGGACTGTCCATCTCAGCCAAACTACGCCCCTTCCTCACCATCTTGTTCCAATTTGGTTCCATAACAATATAAAGACGTTTTTAATGCTAAAGGGATTGGGAATATATTGCTTCCATTCTAATTAATTCAAGCCTGTTATCTTCTATGTCATTTTAGTTGAAAGAGTGTTTTCAGATGCATGCTGCTCAAGATTTGGGGAAGGCAGTGTGTTCTACAGTTCTGTGCACTAGAGGTACATGCTGGGGTCAATGGGCTACTTTCAGGTACAATCTTCTAGAGGAAGTGATCTGAACATAAGCTGTCTGCCAAGTGGACACAAGTGAGGGAGGCTTGGAATAAGGAATTTTGGTTTCAATGCTGTCATCTCGTTTCTACTAAATTGCCTGCTGCTACCTCATGAGAAGCACCAAGACTGGCCTGTAATATAAATGTCTCGATCAACATAACTAGAGTTCTACATGCAGGATTTTCAAATGGTAAACTTTACATATGAAATATAAACAGAAGGAGCTGGGGATGGGAACGCAGTGAGTGTGCTGGAGGTCTTTTGAAAAAAATCCTCCACTGCTGCTTCTTCAGTTGTTTGTTGAAGGATTGTGCAGCTACTGGCTGTGCTGCACCTGTTCTGTGGGATAGAAGCTTGCACTGCTCCTGCCGGCACTGTAGATATTCTATGGGAGGGAATATTGTGCTGATAATCGATACACTGAGCACGATGTGATGCTGAACCTGGAAAGATGAAGCTGCTCAGACATATGTTGGTAGAATAAAGGAATATAAGGATATACTTGAGTGTATGATGAATACATATAGGTTTCTGGTGCTGGGCATGGCCATGCAAGACTGAACCTGGGCCTATGGGGCTGGATGGTCTCAAGTCTGAACATGGGCATATGGGGGTTTCTCAAGAATGAACATGGGCCTATAGTGGTTATGTTATGTTTCTATAACATAACATATGGGGGGGTCTCAAGTCTGAACATGGGCCTATGGGGGTGGTTCTGGCACAGACTGAAGCTGGGTCTGTGGGGGCATTTCTGTCTTATGGTAGTGGTACATGGGAATGCAAGAATGAACCTGGGCCTCTGGCATGCAGCAGTGGGACATGTGCATGCAAGAATGAACATGGGTCTGTATTGCGTGTTTCTCTCATACAGTGGTGGTGCATGGGCATGCAAGACTGAACCTGGGCATACAGGGGTGTTTTGCCCTATGCTGATTGGGCATATTAAATTGTTCTCAGAGTATTTGCTGGGAGATGGGGACATTATTAATTAAGGGTTCTTACTGAAACCTTTCAGTTGAGATTTTTGGACCAAGTAGCATTCGATTACTCATTCTGAAGTACCACTTAAATTGCCCTCTTTTGTCTATCAAAATTGACGTCTGGGTGTTTGCTGCTCTGTGTAACTCCTTCAGCATCGCCATTCAAAATGGTGCCTGTATCCGCCACACCACGATAACAGCTTTTGAGGATGATTTCTTATGGTTCAACAAATTCCCTCAGCAACCGTTACAAATGTCATAACAACCACCTCTGCAAAACTGCCAATTCCCACATCATCAAAAGCATTGTCACACCTTGAGGTGGAAGGGCCCCTGAGTACTGAAACTGCATCATGCCATTTCAACGTTGTGACAGAGCAACACCATTCCCACAATGGCAGAATCCCAGGAAGCATCCATTCAGCATTAATAAGAATGACATGTCACACACCCACCAACTCACAATTTTAGATGAAGAGCAAAATGCAGTTGGGTTTAAAGGTATGCCCAGGTGTGTGTGCGTATGTGTGTGGTGTGTGTGTTTTCATGTGTGTGTATCTATATCCAGGTGGGACAATGTTCCACGGGCTGAGTAGCATTGCATGTAGAGCCCACAGGGATTACAACGTGTACATATTTACTACTGTACAGATTATACATACATCTAAGCTTGAGCCTTTAATCAAATGTTCATTATTTCCATGCATTACTTTTTCTTTGTTTCTTCATTCTTTTTTTTTGCATGGTTGTCTTTCATGCGTTTCATGTCCACCTCTATCTCAAGGTAGTTCCTAATTTTGAATCATTCTTTTCTTTTCGGTTTTCTGTTCTTTTATCTTTGTTGCTATTTTACTTTTATTTCTCTCTGTCCTTTTCTCTTTCGCTCGCTGTCTTCCTAACCACCACCCTTCTTGGCATTTCCCTTGGCTATGTGGCATAGGAGTGGTCTGTTAATATTTGATAGGAGCGGCCACGTAACCTTTCCTGCTGGAACACGTCAAATCTGTGTGCATCAGCCACAATACATTCTCAGCCAACGCTGGCCTGGATACAGAAGCTGCCGCAGCACTGAGGATCCAGGATTGAACGGCTGAGCTGGAAGGCACTGGATTGGAGGCCCAGAGAGCTTTATTCTGAGCAGGTCTGTATATACTTGCCACATGCAATCTGTCGTTTCTCGGTCTCTATCATAGGATAATTGCCCAGAAAATCAGGTCAGCATTTGGAGCAAGTGGGAGATTTCTCACATAATTCCCATGCAAGCACACTCGGTAAGGCCTCCTCAAACCACTGGCCTCTGCAGACAGCTTCAATTTCACTTTCTCACCTTACTACTGTCAAACCTTATCCCTCTTCCTATTTCTCTCGCCCTCACTCTTTCTCTCCTTAAAACGGGCACATTGCACCCATTCATCAATAATGTGGCAATTGGCAGTTTGTTTGTTTGTTTGTTTGTTTGTAACGCGCACCAGACCCGAAGGTATCAGGGAGCGAAGATAAGAATACTATAGGCTTATAAGTTATAAGGTTACACAATCACAAAAACATACAGATCAATGACAAAAATGTGCAGATCAATGACAAAAACGTGCAGATCAATGACAATATAGCAGGTAATACATTTACATAGCAGATAGATACAGTGGAAAGGTCGGTTTGGCTATTGGTCAGTTGGTTGGCAGGCTCACCTATGGCTCGTTTTCTTTGAGCCACTTGAGTCAGTTTGATCTGAAGTGTGGGTATGTTTGGTTAAGTCTTAAGGTCACGGGAGGGAGTTTCACAATTGAGCAGCTTTGACCGGGAAGCTGTTGCCTCCAATTGTAGTCATTTTGAAAGGGGGAACTGCGAGGCAGTTCTCATGGGTCTAGATGTGATTCTTCTTTTAAACCTCTCTGAGAGGTAGCTGGGTGCTAAGTTATTGAGACATGTGAATGTTAGGGATGCCGTTTTAAGTTCAATTTTGTTTTCAGTGGTGGGGGCAGTCTGCAGACTCAACTTGTCACCACAGGGGACGTGTTAAGTGTTATGGAGACATGAGCGTTTGGTTCAGAGAAAGTGTTGACTGACATTTGAAAATTGCTCTTTCTTTCTTAGTTTGGTGTTTGGCAGGCTGAAAGCCGCCTCAACCCTCCCTCTAACTCGCTCATGTGCTGTGCTCAGTGACCAGTTGCGGCTTTTGCTTGTAGGGGCACCAACAGCGCTTGTCAGTTAATCAGGGCAGGGGATTACATCTCGGGTTGTTTCTCCCAGCCGTCTCCCCTTCTCTTGCACAAGCAGCAAACACCTTTTAAG
This sequence comes from Ambystoma mexicanum, assembly GCF_040938575.1. Classification (NCBI taxonomy): domain Eukaryota; kingdom Metazoa; phylum Chordata; class Amphibia; order Caudata; family Ambystomatidae; genus Ambystoma; species Ambystoma mexicanum. Next base: position 410,414,399 of record NC_090924.1, read on the forward strand.
TAGTGCACGTGCACATTTACCCGGTGGAAAAGCAACTCCATTTCATCTTTTTTTTTAAACTTTTGATGCAGGTGCTATTCATGATGAGATGCGCAGAAGAAAAAGGTAAACAGTGAAATGTGAATGCCTCACAATATCCCACGAATCAGGGTGCAGCATTCCTGCGCCTGAAAGGGGTGCTGCAGTTAAAGGAATAGAAGCATTCTGGCAGTGAAGTGAAGGGGGCTGGGGCAGGGTATAGGATGGGACAGTCTAGTAAAATAGCATTCTCATCTTTACAGCATCCCTGGCCCCTTACTGATATGAGAAGAAAGCATAGAAGCACCAGGTATACACTATGTATCTCATTTTAGGGCTGTGATTCCGGAGATACAGAGGGGCTGCCATGGCTTGCCGTATTCACATGCTGTGAACTTTTCCCAGAGGGAGATACTTGGAGCGATCACACCACACCCACAAACAGCTCTTTACACTGCAGAAGAGGAAGAATGTGGAGAGGGACTGTCTTTCTGGGATAATATGGCGTTTACTGTTTTGTACCCAAAAGTGTACCCTGTTACACTGTTTGGTATAACTTCTAAGATGAGCATCAACATTGTGTTTTCATAGATTTGAAGCAAGGTCCAAAAGCTATAAAATGAATGTCATATATTTTGGCTATGTGGAATCATATGTGAAATGTGATTGCCTGGATATGTTCTGCCTTCTTGTGACACCAGCCTCTTATGGTCTACAGGTTTGCCCACAGTAAGATCGTTCGTTGTCTCTGTCTTCCCTCTGTTCCCCTCCTTTGCCTTTTCGTGCCTTGAAATACTTGAGTTATAAATGTCATATCATATCATATCATATCATTCCAGCCTATTGATGGCCCATCCTATTGGCATATCTCCTGACATCTCTTGACACACAGGCCCTATGTGGCTTCCAGCTTTATACCACGATAACAGCTTTTGAGGATGATTTCATATGGTTCAACAAATTCCTTCAGCAACCGTTGTAAAGGCCATAACAACCACCTCTGCAAAACTGTCGATTGCCACAAAAGCATTGTCACACCTTGGGGTGGCAGGGCCACTGAGTACTCAACCTGCGTCATGCCATTTCACCATTGTGACAGAGCAGCGCCGCTCCCACAATGGCAGAATCCCAGGAAGAATCAATTCAGCATTGATAAGAATGACAACTCACACACCCACCAACTCACAATTGTAGGTGAAAGGCAAAATGCAGTTAGGTTTAAAGGTATACCCAGGTGTGTGTGCGGCATGTGTGTTTTCGTGTGTGTGTGTATCTATATCCAGGTGTGCCAATGTTCCACACACTGAATAGCATTTCATGTAGAGCCCACAGGGATTACAACGTGTACATATTTACTACTGTCCAGACTATACCTACATCTAAGCTTGAGCCTTTAATTAAATGTTCATTATTTGCATGCATTACTTTTTTCTTTCTATCTTCATTCTTGGTTTTTTTTTTTTTGCACGGTTGTCTTTTATGCATTCCATGTGCACCTCTATCTCAAGGTAGTTCCTAATTTTGAATCATTCCTTTCTTTTCGCTTTTCTGTTCTTTTATCTTTGTTGTTATTTTACTTTTATTTCTCTCTGTCCTTTCCTCCTTCGGTCCCTGTCTTCCTAACCACCACCCTTCTTGGCATTTCCCTTGGCTACGTGTCATAGGAGTGTCTGTTAATATTTGATAGGAGCGGCCACGTAACCTTTCCTGCTGGAACACGTCAAATCTGTGTGCATCAGCCGCAATACATTCACACCCAACGCTGGCCTGGATACAGAAGCTGTCGCAGCACTGAGGATCCAGGATTGAACGGCTGAGCTGGAAGGCACCGGATTGGAGGCCCAGAGAGCTTTATTCTGAGCAGGTCTGTATATCCTTGCCACGTGAAATCTGTCCTTTCTCGGTCTCTATCATAGGATAATTGCCCAGAAAATCAGGTCAGCATTTGAATCAAATTGGAGACTTCTCACATAATTTCCAGGCCAGCACACTCGGTAAAGCCTGCTCAAACCACTGGCCTCTGCAGACAGCTTCAATTTCATTTACTTGCCTTACTACTGTCAAACCCTATCCCTCTTCCTATCTCTCTCGTCCTCACTCTTTCTCTCCTTAAAACAGGTACATTTCACCCATTCATCAATAATGTGGCCATTGGCAGTGGAGGAGTCAGTCTGCAGACTCAACTTCTCACCACAAGGGACGTATTAAGTACTATGGCAGACATGAGCGTTCAGAGAAAGTTCTGACTGAAATTTGAAAATCGTTCTTTGTTTCTTAGTTTGTTGTTTGGCAGGCTGAAAGCCGCCCCAACCCTCCCTGTGTTCAGAGACCATTTGAGGGTTTTGCTTTTCGGGGCACCAACAGCGCTTGTCAGTTAATCGGGGCAGGGGATTACATCTCGGGTTGTTTCTCCCAGCCGTCTTCCCATCTCTTGCACAAGCCTCAAACTCCTTTTAAGTAGTGCACGTGCACATTTGCCCAGCGGAAAAGCAACTCCATTTCATCTTCTATTGAAACTTTTGATGCAGGTGCTATTCATGATGAGATGCGCAGAAGAAAAGGTAAACAGTGAAATGTGAATTCCTCACAATATCCCACGAATCAGGGTGCAGCATTCCTGCGCCTGAAAGGGGTGCTGCAGTTAAAGGAATTGAAGCATTCTGGCAGTGAAGTGAAGGGGGCTGGGGCAGGGTATAGGATGGGACAGTCTAGTAAAATAGCATTCTCATCTTTACAGCATCCCTGGCCCCTTACTGATATGAGAAGAAAGCATAGAAGCACCAGGTATACAGTATGTATCTCATTTTAGGGCTGTGATTCCGGAGATACAGAGGGGCTGCCATGGCTTGCCGTATTCACATGCTGTGAACTTTTCCCAGAGGGAGATACTTGGAGCGATCACACCACACCCACAAACAGCTCTTTACACTGCAGAAGAGGAAGAATGTGGAGAGGGGCTGTCTTTCTGCGATAATATGTGGTTTACTGCTTTGTACCCAAAAATGTACCTTGTTACACTGTTTGATACAACATCTAAGATGAGCATCAAAACTGTGTTTTCATAGACTTGAGGCAAGGTCCAAAAGCTATAAAATGAATGACATATAGTTTGGCTATGTGGAATCATATGTGAAATGTGATTGCCTGGATATTTATTTATTTACATTTGTATATATATATATATATATATATATATATATATATATATATATATATATGATAATATATTGTCTGCCTTCTTGTGACACCAGCCTTTTGTGGTCTACAGGTTTGGCCATAGTAAGATCGTTGTCTCTGCCTTACCTCTGTTCCCCTCCCTTGCCTCGTCGCGCCTAGAAACACTTGTGTATAGGTGCGTTATAAATGCTATATCATATCATATCATTCCAGCCTATTGATGGCCTCTTGACACACAGGCCCTATGTGGTTTCCAGCTTTACTCACTCCACTTCAGAAGCATTTCTCACTTCAGTCTGCAGCGGTTCTGCCTCCTTGTGACGTTCATGACTTTAGTGATCTCTAGTTTGCCCTGGCCTGCCTTAGGTAAACATCATTCATACTGTCCGGGGTACCATCTATGGGTGTGACAGACAAAGAGCACCCACACTGTCCAGGATCCCAGCCTCAGTGGTGGAGGTAGGTAAACTGCACTCAGACAGTACCTGATACCAGCACATGGTGTGCTAGTTAAACATGAGTCAGACTGTCCCTAAAACAGACCTTGGGGTGCTAGATAAACAGCACTCAGACTATCCCTTATATCAGCCTATAGGGGGTGGGGGGCAGGCAGAACGCACAGACGGTGCCTGGAAAAAGCATTTGGATATTTCAGGATATCTGCAGTGTTCTTGATACCAGCCCTGGAACTGCTAGTTATACAGCAGTTGAACAGTCCAGTGTCGCTACACTGCTTATGGTGCTAGCTAAACACACCTCAGACTGTCCCTGACACAGCATATTGGAAGCTCAGTAAGGAGCACTCTGATTGTTCCAAAGAGGAGCCCTGGTTGCGATGCTAGGTGAAGAGTATTCTGACTGGCCCTGATAGCAGAGCTGGATGTTAAACAGCATTTAGACTCTCCCGGATGCTAGCCCTTGTGGTGGTGCTAGGCAAACAACACTCTGATTGTACATAATACTAGCCGATGTGGTGCCATGTAAACACCATTCAGACTATCCTTGATACCTGTCAGTTGGGAACTAACTCCCAGGCAGGTTCGGGGGCTGATAGGAGTTCGCAAACTCAGAGAAGGCCCAACACCTTCCCCAAAAGGAACACAGACCCAGACAGACAGCAAGTTCAAACTGCGTCTTATTACAGCCAAAACCAACAGGGATCAGTAAAAGGATACCCAGGAATCCTGGAACATCTCAACAAACTACGACTTGCAGGCCGGTTTTGTTACTCTTTTACATTTTAAGGACGCTATCATCTGGGCCCCTCTCCAGAAAACCTAATGTCGTCCAGGATTGGGTGTTGAGTGGTAGTTCTCCTATAGAATCCCCTATACATGTTAGTTCACTGGCCATGTCAGGTGTGAGGCCTGGTCCATCCCAAAATTGTTGCCACTAAACAATGTTGCAGTGTGAGGGTCTGATCATTGGTTGTTGCGCATTGCTATCCACCCCTAGGATCCTAGATTGCCTAGAGATGGTGTCCCCAGGCCTGGGATCCGAAATTGTTCCCAGCTCAAGGTGGACCTTTTCAAAGTAATATGTATAACTATGTGTTTGCATTGTATCATGTGTGCACCACCTAAGACCGTTCATATCATGCTACCCATGTCTCTTGCTGTAGCAAGTTTGTTGCAAGCTTCTGTCTGTCGACGTGAGATCGCTCCTCTTTCCCAGAGTTGGTTTTGATTCATCACTTGATTCGGCCAAACCAGTGTTCAGAGACCATGTTTAGGGCTTCTGGAGCTCTGAATTACTCCGAATTTTGAGGATTTATTAGCATTTGTTGCAGCTGGTGTTACTGTGGTTCAGGGAATGGAATGTCCCTCGTATCTTGTGGCCTTGGCTGCAGTCTCTGTCCCACACATGTTCTATTCTGTTCATGCTGAGAGGCTTGTGGTCTACTGTGATTTCCTAAGCCATGGCCTGGCTTCTACATTGTTTGTGTTATTCTATAGTCCCCATAGGTTAGTTATGTATGGATCTTTCAGGTCCCGTAGGTGCTCCTGCAGCTCCATAGGTTAATTGCTTCTAAGCATCTCTGCAAGCTGGCTCAGGAACTCTTGCTTCTTGCAGTTTGTGCGTTGCTGCGGTGAAGCTTATGATAAAATAATAAAGGCAAAACAGTATGTACATGTGTATATCCTCTAACTTATAGAACTGTTCTGCATGTGTTCTTTGTGTATTCAGGTGCATGTTTTGTGTCCCGATGTGCGGATGGCACGTGTGCTTCCTGTCTAATGCTGCTATGTCGAGGCGTCTCTAACGACATCAAGCGTGGCTTCTTGGTTCTTTAGTCCAGGCTGTCAATTGAAGTGATAAACAAAAAAATGGACCTTGGTAGTGAGGTTGGAAGGATAATTCTATTGCACAATTTTCATACCCAAAATGAATTTATTAGAAAATACAAAAAGAACATTTTGCTATGAAAACCACATATCTGACATCATCAACTTCATTCCATCTTACATGCACATTCTCACTCACATGCATCTAATGTCAATTTAACACTGAACTGGGTCATCACCTCCATGAAACCATCTTTAAAAAACACAAGTATTACAATGTTTCACACCTAGATAGACTAACAGTGTGTATGTCTGTTAAACAGCATAAGAAGCTTATTAACAAAGTCTACATATGTTTCGGTCGGTAAGCAGGGCTTTTCAAGTTAGCCTTGTGATTATTCTGACCTTCTTCAGGACATGGGAGGGGCGTGAATGTCGCCTCACCCTTACAACATAATCAGAAAATCTAAAAAAAAGAAACAATAAAATCTAATTACCAACCAACCTCATTGCATTATATCAAATGGCACCTTTAAATTGTGCATATAAATCTTGCGTCATTATATAGGTTCGCACTCACCTCCAGTCTGTATTTTTTGAGGTAGAGCGAACTATGGAATAAATCCTACATGCTCCAAGGATACCGTCCAAATGTAGAGGAGCATAAAAAAGGCAGCTGTCCAGGATAAATAAAATGCTCCCTTCCCTACATGATATGAGATCCATCAAAAACATCAAACCTGGCCCGGTGTCTGTCCACATAGCACTTACTTATGTTTGTGCAGTTTAGACTACCGGCATTTATCAGTCTCCACCTTTCCTAGGGCCCTTCTTTGATATCACACCCATCAGCTGGTATGTGTATTAAAGTCAACTGTATTGCACTGTAGAATGAAATAAAAAGGGAAATGGATCACACCTCCTGCCTCATTTAGTGGTGTGTGACCACACTATCCAATGCCGAACGATACATGGAATAATAACTTGGATACACAAGCAGCACTTACTTGCAGTGTTGCAAACTCTGGTGAAGGTGGCAAAAATGTCCTCCTCTTCCCAGACGTTGGTGACACCTGGTGCTTCTAAAACATTCCCACAGTGTCACAATGTAGAGTCAATCCCGTATGCTCGTCTAAACTGTGAAGAATGGCGGTAAAATAAGATGATCGGTCACTCTATCTCATCTCCCTACACGTAGTATATTTAATTCCCCAGTACTTGTTCCCCATATGCCCTTGAGGAGATTTCTAAGTAGGAAACTAATTAATGAGGGACTCCCATGTTATGAGGTGCGTATAGGTATATAGACAAAAAGAAAATCACTCATGCCTAACAGTCGTCTGCAACGTGATGGACTCTCAGGGTACAGAAGCGTCAGATGCACCCATTTACTTGTACATCATGCCGTCAATATTATCTACTTGAAGTTTAGCATGCATGTCTCCTCGTTACAGTATTATGTTCCTAATTACGATGATCAGACAGAAAATAAAGATTACTCTAGTGGAAAAATTCTAAATGCGACATGATTATAAAACGTCTCTCACGGCACATGCGGGTAAGCAACTGACTTCAGTTCTACTTCTGGGCCATGTGTCTAGTGGAAGGGGGAGCAGGTGTGGGAAATCGACCATCCCTCTTCAATCCCCCACTGGTTGACTTGTCGACCAAACTTCAGAACGTCCAATCTTTCTCCCTGGGCTGCCATATCTTTGTCACTTCTCCAAGGTGACCATAGTAGTTTGTGTGATCATCGAAAGACCAGTACACGTAACTGCATACTCCTTCAGTGTTGCACCAAACCCACTTCCCTTCATAGGCCCTTGGATCACAGGGGTTGTCCAATTTGATGGTGTCTGCTGCAAATAGGTTGTAGTGTTTAATTCTCTCTCTTAATCTGTCTCGTTCTCTCACAATGTCATCCATTGTTCCCCCTATATTTACATCCATCAGAATCTGCATTCCGATGGCTTATTCTGCTGTTTTCTTGCACCTTCCAATGCATATCTTCACTCCACATACTGATGCTGCTCCCAGCACGAGTGCTCCAGCTACCACTTTCAATTCATCTGCCAGCCATGATGGCATCCATGACCAGATATACGCCAACCAGATCTTGTTCTTCCCAGTACCTTGTGCTTCATCCTCCATCTTTGCATGCATTTGTACCAATAGTGCAACTGCATCTGAGAGAGTACCGTTGTCTTCATCATTAGCTGGTTTGAATGTGCAACATGAACTTCCAATTTTGGCGAACACACCTCCTTCCATTGCTGTGAGGAGATCCAGAACGTGCATATTCTGGAGCACCACCAACCCAATTGCTCTTCTTTTATGGCATTGAACCCAGTCACTGCCGAATTAATTGTCACCATCAGCTCCCAACAAGTGATCTATAACAATTTGGCATTGGTGTATGTCTGTATTCCTGGTATCAGTGAAGCAAAGAACATCAGCCTGTGTTCTGCTGGTACTTCATCCAATGCTGATTCTGATTTGTCTGAGAAGTAGTTCCCCCCCTCTTTTCACTCTGCTTAGGCCTTTTTCCTTCTCAGTCTTTTCTATCAGGGCAGGTAGTGCTACTCCCAGTGTCCTTTTCTTCCGCTTGTTATTTTCCATCTTCGGGAAGTAATTGAGCTTCACATCTTTCTTGGGTTCCACCAATGATGGCATGTTGATGTGCACCAAGGAGCATACCCCTGCACACTCAGGTGGCAGATTTTCGTATGCATTACACCCGTATGCCCAATAGTGATCCATCAGCACTGCCGTCCCTGCTCCCATTGCCGGGATAATCTCAACTGTCTTGCTTCGCACATTCTCTGCAACTTTCACATCGATGTTGTGCTGGTAGCACAAAGCTGGTGTCTTTAGTGGCATCATTGGCATCGGTCCAGCTTTGTTCCCCACTCATGTCAGCAACTTTGCGCTTCTGTCCCATTCCTTCAGGCATTTGTAATTCTCCTCTTGTACCTTGTTCACTACTGACTTGGCTAAGGTCAGTGCTTTGCTTCCCACCACTCCATCTTCCCAGCCATCGTTAGTGTATACTCATCCATAGATCAATATGTGAGGTCTTTCCCAGCAACCACGTTCTCCTACTGTCTCTTTTACTCTTGTCCATTGCAACACCATAAGCGTGATGGTCTTTATCTCACCCTTCTCTGGTCCATCAGTTATGTGCTCAAATCCTTCTTTGAGCTGCCAGTAGTTGTTCATCATGTCTAGTGTCTTGATGTAATTATGTTCATATTGGGAAGGTTCCCTTGAACATCCATCTTAATTTTGCTGTTTCCCCTTGGAATTGTCCTTGCATTTGGACCATCGTGAGGTATATTAGGCACTGTGCTTTTGCTGTAGATATTTCAGTTGCAATTAACGTTCTCGAAGCACTCATGGCATAGGGGATTAAAGAGCCCACATAACAGCTCTCTCTGGCGGTGTCTCCACCAACTTTGGACATGTGTTTGTACCACATGTTATTGGATACTCATGCTGTGTCTGTGAGATACGTGTCACTTCCCTTCATGTCTGCATCAACACTGCACTTACCTCTCCTTACCTTATGAGCAGTGTCTTCTCTTCCAACTGACATGGTAGTTCCTCCTGATAAGGTCGGGGAGATGTTAGTAGAGGGTACAGAGGTAGCACTCATTGCAAAATAGAGCTTCCAGAGTATGGTACCCAGAACTCCAGTGGGAATAAATAAACACACCATTGTCAAAACAAATGTTATTGTCTCTGACATGACCACTTACGCTGCTTGATCCTTGCAGCCTGATAAAATGATAAAGTTGCCCGCCTGAAAATCGCAAGAAGAGCGTTACTGTGTTAGTACTGGTGGGTACCCTCAAGCTCCGCGAATCAAATAATCACTAATGGTGAAAGTAAAGACCTCCTCCCAAACTCCCCTTATTAACGAATGCTTCAATGTGGGTAGGACTGGGTGTGTGTTCAAGTTGTGGGTATGCTTTGGCCAAGTATTCTATAAAGACAAGGAAATATACTGCAGGGAATCAGGCTCTGAATTGCCGGGGTCTTCTGATATAGTGTACACATTGGTTAGAAAAATCTGGGTGGTCAGTTGTAGTTAGCATTAGGGCAACCCCTACACAATTCTAACAACATTCACATCAACCTGCATGTGAGAGGAAAAGAGAACAGAACAGTGTTTCAGCTGTCAATGTGGACAAATATTTCAGTTGCTACTTCAGCTGCTTGAGATCGTTGGACCATTGGATGGCCTTGTCTCCCTAACTCTGTGAGATCTGCTAGCACTTGTAGTTCATCAAGATCTGCAACGTTGGCCCTGTCGATCACTGTTACTCTGCTGCTAGGCGAGGCCACTGCTTTGTAGGGCTTGATGTCCTGAATGTGATTCCAGACTGTTTTTCCCTCGAGCCACACAGCTCTATATGTCACTGCTTCGACCACGTTTTTGAGGTGAACCAGGTCCCCTACCTTCACTGAATGTCTGTGTGCAGTATTTAATGCTCTGTGATCAGTGTCTCTCTCTTCGTTGTCTTCAGGCCTGCCCTGTGTCCACAGTATCTGGCAAGAGATAAAGGAAGCGCTAGAAACTAAATAATTGTTATATTCAATCATCTCTTGCCCTAACACATCAGCACTGTTTTCACAATCCTTCAATGCCCTAGTAGGAGGAGCCAGGGGAAGATGCATGCACCGTCCTGTCACCACCTTGTGGGGTGTTAAATGGTGGTCGGACCCTGGCTTGTTGCGCAATTCAAACAGTGCCAAAGGCAAACAATGTAGCCAGTTTTTCTTGGTGCTCTGCTGAGTTTTGGTAATGTACTCCTTCAGGAGGCCATTGGGACATTCATGCACCCCATTGCTTGCGGGTGGTACACACAGGCAAATTCGTGTTTGATGCCTAACGGGGTTATGATGTGCTGAAACATTTAATTGGCGAAGTGAGCGCCATTGTCAGACCGCAAGACCTCACAGACGCCTCATTTTGGGAAAACTTCCCTGACCAGGAATTTTGCTGCCCTAAGGATGTCAGCATGTGAATAGGGTCCAGCCTCTTTCCATCATGAAAATGGGCAAACAACCACTATCATGTAGCGGTATCCTTGACACACTTGGAACATGTCCACGTAATCTATGTGGAGATGCAGAAATGGGACTTCAGATCTTGGTATGGCTCCTCTCACAACTCTCAGAGTATGTCCTGTTGTGAACTGCTGGCAAGTCAAACAGTTGCTAATTAAGTTAGTGACATTGTTTTTTCAGATTTGGGCAGAACCATGTTTTTCCAATGCGTGTAGCAATGACCTCCTTCCCTGTATGTGTTGGATAATGCAATTGTGCCAATGCTGTTTTGAGCAATGCCAGTGACATGACCACCTTCCCAGTGTTTTTCTGTCTCTATAGGGCGTCTGTTGGAGACATTGAGCATCCTCTCTTTACCCATAGTTCCCTTTCCTCCTGTGGTGGAGCTCCCTGCAGTTCCATAATCTGTGTTTCTTGTATGTTGTTGTAACCTTCCCTCGTTACCGTGTTCCTTATCCCTCCCTTGGCTTTTTGTCTCTCATCCAACTCCCACAGCTGCCCAAAGTATGCTGCACACTTTGCCTCATAATGTGATGCTTCATTCCCTCTCAAGATAGGGTTGTCCCCTTGTGTATCTGCCTGGCATTTCACCAGTGCCAGTTCCCTTGAATATGTAATCACTTTGATCAGTTTGCCTAACAAAAGCATGTGCTGCACCGGGGTCCCGTCTGCCCTTCTGAACTCCCTCCTGAACCATCGCGCCAGTCCTGAATGTACTGTTGATGTGACGTAGGCACTGTCAGAATAAATCGTCACATGCTTGTCTACGCTGTGTCCTAGTGATAATATGAGAGCCACTAGTTCTGCTGCCTGTGCTGAGTAACGAGATGGTAATCTTGCACTCACAACCACCTCACTTGTCCAGTCCTCTTTCAGTCTTACCACTGCAGTTCCAGTCCCCTAGCCCATCAGTTTGATCAACAGTCAATGAACCGCCAATGTACAACATGTCTCCCCCCTCAAGTGCATCCTCCTCCACCTTGTGTGTTTCACTGAACATCTCTGTCCTTTGTGCAGTCATGTGCATAGTCTCCTGGTTGGAGAACGTCTTCCAAGAATAGTGATGGGTGTACAGTCTTGCATCTCACTATCTTCAGTCCCACATTTGACAGTATGATCTCATATCCTGATGCCCTTTGTGTGGTCAGTGTGCTCTTTGGCTTATGCAGTATCACAAACAGGGCGTACTCCACTTAAAGAGTGGTGGTGCACCCCATTGTCAATGCTGATGACCTTTCCACTGCGAAGGCTGCAGCTGCCAATGATTGTTTGCATGGATAATGTTCTCTCATCACTGGGTCAAGCTGTCCACTGTAGTAAGCAATTGGCTTATGACCCATGCTTGTCTTCTGAGTCAGTACCACCTTCATCACTACATTGTCGGTGTGGGAGAACAGGAAAAACTCCTTTTTGTAGTCTGGGGTCTCTAACAGGGGCGCTGTGCATATTGCTTGTTTCTGTTCCTCAAAAGCGTCTCTCATCTGTGTGGTCCAGGTCAGTGTCTTTGCTCCCCTATGGGCCTCTTTCAGTGCAGTCAATAGTGGCTTTGTGCATTTGTTGTAGTCAAAGACCCATGCTCTGCAGTAATTGCACAATCCCAGGAACTGCTGCATTTTCCTCACTGTCTTGGACTGGAGTGTGTTGAGTATTGTCCCTGCTCTCTTTGGGGCAATGCGCCTGCCGTCCTTGGATATCATCTGAACAATGTAGAGCACCTCCTTATGACAGTACTGGAGTTTGTCATCGAAAAATTGACAGATTACCCTCTTTTGTGGTTTCGGGGGGCCTGACTCATGAGATGTGGTTAATCTATATAGGAAAGAAGAATGAGTCAAGGCTACCTCTCCCTTTGACGCTAGGGGGATATTGACAAAACTACATAGAGTGTAACATGATTATATTACGCTGATGTCACACACATACAGTTAACACAGAATGTATTCTAAAAAAGTTAACAATGCAATAACATAAAAGCAAAAACAACACAAAAATCTTCTGCATGTGGCTGATTCACTTAATTCAGAGTTTACACAATGCTAGATGAACATTTATTTATTTATTTATTTATTCAGATTTATTTAAAGCGCACGTCAGCCCGGGGGCATCGTGGCGCTGTTACATGAATACATACATAGTCTGGTTACAATGGAAGGAAGATGGTTACAAAGCAATTTTCATTACAGGAAGCATTTCGTATCGAACACTTTTCGTATCAGATGTGTGCGAGCTGAGGTGGGTGAAGGGAAGGTGGAGTTAGTTGAATAGCGTGGTTTTGAGGGATTTGCAAAAGAGATACAGAGATGGTTCTGCTCTAAGCGCGTTGGGGAGGGCATTCCATAGCTTAGGTGCTATGTGAGGGAAGCCAATGCCGCCGGCTTTGGCTCTTTTTACAGTGGGTACTTGGAGTTGGTTGGCGTGGTGACTTCTTCTGGGGCGGATGGAGGAGTTCTTGGTTATAGTCTCAGATAGGTAGGGGGGTGCTGTGTGGTTGATGCATTTGTGTGTGAGGGTGAGGATTTTAAAGTTGATCCTTTCCTTGACTGGGAGCCAATGGACGCGTCTTCTGGCCTGTGAGATATGGTCAGTTTTGGGCATGTCTAGTGCAGCACGGAGGGCATTGTTTTGCACTATTTGGAGCTTGTTTAGGTTTTTTGATGAGGTGCCTGCCAGGAGGGCGTTACAGTAGTCCAGTCTGGCTCCTATAGTAGCTCTGGCTATGGAGAGGCAGTTGGGCGTGGTGAGGTAGGGTTTTATGGCGTAGATGAGTTTGGTAGTCAGAGCAGAAGCTGAGGCAATGGCGCTGGTTTGTCTTGTCATTGAGAGTGTCGCGTCAATGTAGACTCCTAAGGTCTTGACGGCAGAGGAGACAGGTATGCTAATACTGTCGATGATCAAGTGCGAGTAATTGGGGCTGAGTTTGGTTAGAGTTTCGTTAGGGGCTAGGATTATGATTTCGGTTTTGTCTCCGTTTAGGCAGAGGCCATTGATAGCCATCCATGTTTGGATAGTTGAGTAGATTTTGAGGAGGGCTTCTGAGTCAAGGTCGTAGTCTCCAGAGAGGGGGAGGAGGACCTGCGTGTCATCAGCATAGTTGGTGTACGCTATGTTGAGGGAGTCCAGTAGGTCAAAGAGGGGTTTGGTGAATAGGTTGTAGAGGGTCGGTGCGGTGCAGGACCCTTGTGGGACTCCACAATTGATAGTGGTGGGGGGGGCGCTATCCTGGTCAGAGTACACTTTCATGGCCCTGCCTTCAAGGAAGGATGTGATCCATGTGGTAGCCTTGTGAGAGAAGTGTGCAGCATTGGAGAGGTGCGCTGTGAGAATGCTGTGGTCGACCAAATCGAATGCTGCAGAAAGGTCGAGTAGGAGGAGGAGGGCAGGTTTGCCTGTGTCCATTATTTTAGTAATCTGATTTTTTAAATCTAGAAGAGCAGTTTCAGTCCCATGGCCTTTGCGGAAACCTGACTGTCTTTTGCCTAGGATGGTGTTTGTTTCCAGGTAGTGTTGGATTTGATTGTGTGCAGCTTTGTCCAAGATTTTAAGGAGAAAGGGGACGGTGGTGATGGGGCGGTAGTTGTTAGGGGAGGAAGGATCAAGGGAGGGTTTTTTTAGGAGCGGGCGGACCCAGGCTTCTTTTAGGCATTGTGGTACACTTCCAGATGTGAAAGAGGCATTGATAAAAGCCGTGATGATGGGTGTGAGGTATTCTGCGCTCTCTTTGATTACGGAGGGTGGGCAGATATCCCCTTTGCAAGTGGAGGGTTTGATTTTTTTAAGGAGGTCATTGACTTCCGTCTCCGAGACTTCTCTGAAGGCAAAAAGGGGTGTTTGTGATGGGGAGTTGTTGGTGTGAGGTATGGGCGGGCAGGTGGGGGTGTTGAGAGCTTTGCGTTGGGAGGCTATTTTGTCTTGGAGTGATTTAACTTTGTTGAGGAGAGCAGCCTGGATGCCTGTACACCATGCTTCATCCTTGATGATTTTGTCTGGGCTAGAGGCTGGTGTGGTGAGTTCTTTGAATATGGAGAAAATTTCTCTTGATTTGGAACTGGCATTAGTGATTCTCTGGTTGTAGGATTCGGATTTAGCAAGGAATATGGCTTTTTTGTAGGTCAGAGAGATCTCTTTAAAGTCTTTAAGCGAGGATTGATTAGGCGCTGCTTGCCACCTGGTTAGGGCTTTGCGTTTCTTGGTGCGTAGGACGGATAGTTCTTCAGTGAACCAGGAGTTGCAGTGCATAGATTTTTTCCCTTTTTTTTCTTTTAGCGGGGCAATGAGATCGATGGCTTGAGTGAGTGTGCTGGAATAGATGTTGGCTAGAGATGTAGGGTCAGTGGGGAATGGATGCTTGAGTTGTGAGGTATCAAGGAGAGGGGCGAGGTTGGCAGCAGTGAGTTTTTTGGAGCTTCTTACTTTAGCGGGTGGGGCATGGGTTAAGGTTTTATGAGTAGGCGTGGTAGGAATGGTAAATTGGATGAGGTGATGGTCCGTCCATGGAAGGGCTGAGATGGAGGTAATTGCCGATGAGCAGTTGTGATCAGCTAGCCAGTCAATGGATCTGCCTTTGCTGTGAGTGGGTGCAGTAACTTTGTGTTCGAACCCCATGTTAGATAATTCTTTGGCTAAATTTGCGGCTGCTTTGTCCTTCGGGTCAGCTAAGCCAAGATTAATGTCCCCTAGTAGGATGCTTTTGGTGGTGCTTTTGAGGTTGTTGCCTATGTTTTGGAGGAGTTGATTTTGGTAGTCAAGAGGAGATCCTGGTGGTCTGTAGGTGATAAAGAAGTTTATGGTGCAATTAGGTGAAAGGGCTAGTTTGGCAGTGAGGAGATCGGCGTTATTGTCCCATTGTTGATTACACATTCTTATGGAGAGGGTGTCCTTGAAGATGAGGGCTACGCCGCCACCACTTTTTAAGTTTTTACGGTCCTGTCTAAGGATGGTATAGTTTTCAGGGAGAGCGAGGTGAATGGAAGGACTGGAGGCTTCATGGAGCCAAGTTTCGGAAATGGCAAGTATGTCGAGATTATGGGTAGAGATAAGGTCATTGATTTCAATGGCATGGGCATGGACAGAGCGCGCGTTGATGAGGGCGCATCTTAAGTTTGGATGTAGAGTGTGTGTGTTGGTGGTGCTGGGGGTGGGCGGTGTGAATTTGGGTGTGTGAGGCTTGGGCGTGGCACATGCAGCGTGATGAGAGCTAAGGTAGTGAGCGTGGTCAGGGAAGGAAGTCTGGGCGGCTGATGTATGGGTGCGAGAGCTGAGTCTGTAGATCCTAAGGAATGTGGAGTGTGGAGTACTGCGGAGAGTAAGGAGGTGTTTAGTGCGAGTTCTCAGTCTGCAGAGCCTGAGGTGGAGTGGGTGGTGTCCGACCGGGTCGGTAAGGGAGTTGAGTGTGGGATGGAGTGCAAATGACGGTGTGTTGTGTATGAGGTCTGCTGGAGGGGTGGGGCAAAGGTAGGCATGTTGGTCTAGGTGCGCATGCAGCATGTTGCAGGTGGCCAGAAAGGAGAGGGATGTGAGAAAGATGGAAAAAGTGGAAGGGAGGTATTTAGGCGCTTTGGGGTGTGGGATAGGGGGCTGCATTGGTAAACAAGGGATGTACATGTAAGTGTGCAAAAACGCAGAAGGTCAGATCACAGAGTAAATCAGGACAGTTTGGGGCAGTCTGTATCACAAAAGAGCATTTTGACCAAGGGGCACAACACAACTGAAATGTGGTCTGTAGGCGACCAAGGGGCACAACACAACTGAAATGTGGTCTGTGGGCGACCATAGGGCACAATACAATTCTAGACTGGTCTATAGGCGACCAAGGGGCACAACACAGCTGAAATGTGGTCTGTGAGCGACCATAGGGCACAACACAACTGAAATGTGGTCTGTGGGCGACCATAGGGCACAATACAATTCTAGACTGGTCTGTAGGCGACCAAGGGGCACAACACAGCTGAAATGTGGTCTGTGGGCGACCATAGGGCACAACACCACTGAAATGTGGTCTGTGGGCGACCATAGGGCACAATACAATTCTAGACTGGTCTGTAGGCGACCAAGGGGCACAACACAACTGAAATGTGGTCTGTGGGCGACCATAGGGCACAATACAATTCTAGACTGGTCTGTAGGCGACCAAGGGGCACAACACAGCTGAAATGTGGTCTGTGGGCGACCATAGGGCACAATACAATTCTAGACTGGTCTGTAGGCGACCAAGGGGCACAACACAGCTGAAATGTGGTCTGTGGGCGACCATAGGGCACAATACAATTCTAGACTGGTCTGTAGGCGACCAAGGGGCACAACACAGCTGAAATGTGGTCTGTGGGCGACCATAGGGCACAATACAATTCTAGACTGGTCTGTAGGCGACCAAGGGGCACAACACAACTGAGATGTGGTCTGTAGGCGACCGAGGGGCACAGTATATTTGTGGTTTACCGTGAGGCACAGCACCAGGCATAGCATGAATCATATAACAATCAAAAAGCACAATATAGGACAATGGGTGTCTGGGCCAGGGCAAGGGGCATAGCACGTGACAGGGGTAACAGGGGAGCACTACTGTAGCTAGTTATAGCATAGCAGTTTAACAGTAACAGTACTCACGTGGATTAATGTCCAGTAAATAATCTATCATCCGCGTACAATGCGTTAAAAAAGTTTTTACCTTAAGAAGCAGTAGCTCCCCGGAGCGAACAGGGGCAAACAGGGCAGACGGCCTTATGATGGCCTTGGGTGGCCGCCGGCTTCCGCCTGCCGGCGGATGTGTGGGCTTAAAGGCAGCCTACACACCGTTGCTAGGCAACGTGTGATGCCAAGCCTCGCTTTCGGGCCGCATCGCGCCCGACATTTTTTTTTTTTTTTTAAATAATGTCGGCGCGCGCGTGTTTCTCGGGGTGCAGGAGGCGGTAGGGGCTTCTGTGCTGGGGTGCCCAGGGGGAGCAGATAGCCAGAAGCAGGGGGGTGCCTCTGCGGATCCTGTGAGGGGATCACGCCGCCTCCGTCGAGTCGGGGGTCTCCGTTGGAATCCTGGACGTCCTGCGGTCCTGGACGGTGGTGGGGGGCTCCTGCCCTCTCCACGTCGATGGGGGTCTGAGGGGGCAAACAGGGCAGACGGCCTTATGATGGCCTTGGGTGGCCGCCGGCTTCCGCCTGCCGGCGGATGTGTGGGCTTAAAGGCAGCCTACACACCGTTGCTAGGCAACGTGTGATGCCAAGCCTCGCTTTCGGGCCGGAATGGAATGTATGTGCTACAGACAGGTACATGGCACATATCAAATTGTTGACACTATATTGGTGTTTCTGGTTCGGAGACAGTAGGTTCCAGAGTCAAATCGTCAAATGACGCAGTTCACTAAAGAACTCCGAACTTTCATCAGGACTCAAAATGCTTGAGGGCAAAGGAGTGAAGTGTAGTGAGAACGGTTAATCACAAGTCGAGACATAATCTAAAAACAATGTAGACAAAACAGACTATGAGTGTGTGAACCATTTAATGTGAAAAGATCCTACATATAAGGACAAAGTGTCAACATACCACTGATTGATAATGAGCGCCGTCGGGCTGGAAAACAACGGTGTAATAAACTAGGCGTCGTATGTTCATACAATTGAACAGAACTTGTTGAAAATCTACAAAGTCAGATAAAATGTTGTTTTACTATCAATTGCTAAGTTAATTAGATAGGAAGTGTATGGCAGAGTACTAGGAGTAGTAATTACCTGCTGGGCTCCTGAAAGGTGGCCAGGGAGATTCAATCTTGCTGGAATATGCACAAAGTGTTGCAGTAACGACACTGAGGTAAGTACTAGAAGGTAAGCAACAGTGTTGCTGTACCAGAAACATCTAGGATTAGGTACCTTGCTCCTATTATTAGGTCAACTTGAAAAAAATGCGCTAACCAGTGGCACTGTGTGGAGGTCGAAGACAGCACAGAAAAGTCTTGGCTAGTAGTGCAGTAAAAGGACCGTCATGTACTGTGGCCTACTGGAAACTGCGCCAAGTGTGATGTAACGGCACTGAAGTAAGTGCTAGAAGGGAAGCAACAATGTTGCTGAGTCAGAGACATCTAGGATTAGGTGCCTTGCTCCTATTATTGTTTAAAAAGGAATAAATGCGCTTACCAGTGGCGCTGCGTAGAGGTCGAACACAGCACAAAGCAATCTTGACTAGTAGTCATTTGTTCAGGCACAAATGCCTGAACAACGCTGCCCCACGCTACCCGGTAGACAGAATATGCAAATACACCCCGAACAGACCTACCAGAACTTCCAATGCAAACCTGCTCATAGTTCGCAGGTTCAAATGCGCCAAAATGGGCGGCAACAGCTTCCAGGTGAAAGCACCCCAACACTGGGACGCCCTACCACCATCCCTCAGGACACCCCAAACCTACACACACTTTAGACCTAACTATATCCAGTGGATAAAGAACAAGGATCTCTAATACTTCTAACCTCTAACACCACACTGCCGCAATCCTGTAATGTATGTTTATTTGTAAATTTTATAAATATTTGTATAGTATTATAGCCTTCTTGAAAAACTGTACACGTCTATTGTCACACTGTAATACTGCAATGCAATGTATAAGCAACCTGTAATCAAGCTTTGAATAACCATGCTGCTCATGCGCCCTCATACCTTCGGGTCTGGTGCGCAATACAAATGATTAAACTAAACTAAACTAAGTAGTGGTGTAGTAAAAGGACCGTCATACACTGTGTCCTAGAGGTAGTGAATAACAAAGGTCACTCAGAAGAGTGAAAGCAGGGGGAGGTCGTATCACAAATCAAATAGAAAGGTGCAGCTTGTTTTTTATGCATTGGTGTCTGATTATGGTTATTCTCCGTAAAATTCGGCAAATGAAGGAGCGGGAATGTTCGAAATAGTGACCCGCGCTGTGGTCTCATCAGTAAACGTAGTAATGTGAAGAGAGCAGAGGTTATTTACATACTACAGCTAATGCCCGCGTGTAATCCGGACAACACATGCTCATTAAATGCAAAAAATATATGTAAGAACGCTACTGGGTATTCGCACTGCTATCGCTTCGCATTGTGAGGCAGCAGGGGTTATTGCACGCTGCACTGCAGCCAGCAAATAATCAGGGCGGTCGTAAAACAAAAATCACTGAATTAAAGAAAAATGGGAAGACGTCAGTGATCAGCCGACAATAGTTAATAGAAGCAAGCGTTCCAGAGCATACATAAGCTTTCCGAGCTTTCAGACAAAGGAGTGCAGGAAGCGTTTCTTAGTCGCACATGCGTAGTATGACCAACAAGCCATTGGCCCTCATTACGACCCTGGCGGAAAGTGACTGACCGGACCGCCACAGCGTAAATAGCGTTTCCGCCATTGCACGATGGAGCAAAGTGCGGCCCATTCCGACCCATCGGGCACGAGCACCACGCCATGGCGGAAGTGCAAAGTCCGCGATGGCGGAAATGACCCCAAAACGGCCCACACCGCCGCCGTACGGCGCCCTAGGTGCAATACCGCCACCCATCATAGCGGACACCGCAGTGAGCGCCAACCGGAAAGTACGGTGAACGTAAATATACGGAAACGGAAGTAAAAACATGGGCCCGGAACGGGAAACAACACCCCGTACACCTATAAAACCACAAAATACACACAACCACTAAAAACACCACCCTGAGACACATCCCAACCCGTCATCCACCCTAGTGAAACCAAGAAAAATGGGAAAAGTAGCGAAGAAAGCGTGCGACCGCAAGCGGCAGGTCCACTTCTCCCGTGAGGAACTCACCGTGCTTACAGAGACCCTCCAGGAGAATGCCGCCGCCGTCTTCTCCACGCAAATGACCAGGACGGCACTTGCGAACAAGAAGGCCATATGGGCCCTGGTGGCACAGCGGGTAAGTGCGGTGGGGACCGCACCCCGCAACCCACAGCAATGCAGGAAGCGGTGGGACGACCTGCGGATACGCGTCCGTAGCATACTTTCTGCCAACCGCAACATTGCCACAGCCACCGGGGGAGGATCGGAATCACCCATCAAGTTGACCCCCTGGGAAGAAATCTGTGCCTCCACCATAGGAATGGAGAGCATCGAGGGAGTCGGAGGGATGGAGAAAGGAGTGCAGACATCCGGAGAATCAGGTAGGTGTCCCAAATAAAACCATGCCAAATCCACAATGTCCAATCATGTGAATCACATGTGTCCACATAGCGCAACAGTAACACATGGCCAGGAGAACGTCCACACACATTGGCCTGATAGCGCACTTTAAAACTCACAATAAATACATAAATAATTAAAAACCCCTAAAACACCCACTACACGTGCAGCCGGCACACCCTAACTGCAGGCTGCCAAACAAGCGCACTTTAAAACTCACAATAAATACATAAATAATTAAAAACCCCTAAAACACCCACTACACGTGCAGCAGGCACACCCTAACTGCAGGCTGCCAAACAACTGCACCCTCACTCCACACACAAATGAAAGCACCTCCAAGGCCCCGACCCAAATCATCCTCAGGTACCACCCCAATGCATGTGATACATTGCCATTCCAATTCCCACAGACCCATTAATAACGCTCGCCCTCCTTTACTCCACCACAGGGTCCGATCCAAACGACGAGCTCCAGGACACCCCTACCAGGACACCTGCAAAGAGGGCCAAGACCGACGGCCAAAGACCCTCCACCTCAGCTGCACGCATCAAGACACGGCAGCAGCACATATCAAGTGGCAGCACACAGGAGGGAACATCAACAGGCACCCCAGCAGCCAGCATGCCCACAACAGCACCACCACAGGTCCCCCCAATGGATGCCACAGAAGGTACTGCCTCTGGTGGCAGCAGCACCATAGGTGACACCCCATTAATGGCAGCATGCTCCGACACAGAAGACGGGGATGTCGAAGTCAGATCCATCCCTGACCTGTCCCAATCCTCCTGTCTGTTCCATCCCGTACACCATGAGGATACCACGCAGGGGCACCCACAAGACGACGACTGGCCATCCCCCACAAGCCCTGTGGCAGGGCAACATGAGGCGAACAGCCCCTCTGTGACACCACCGCAAATGGCCATGGCACAGCACAGGCAACAGTCCCTCGACCAGTTAATCGTGCAACAGCAGCAACTGGCCACGCTCCTCAAGGACCATGCCGATGGATGTGGGGGCACTAAGACAGACATAGAAACATCAACTGAGACACTTAGGGCACAAATGGAGAGTAGCACCGAGAGCCTGAGGGGGGAACTGCATGCGACGTCCAAAGACGTATGTGCCGAACTTGCCGCAGTGCGCCGTGTGCTCACTGAGCTCTCACAAACCCTTAGGGACATGCATGGACGTGAGCAGGCAGAGACATCATCCGTTGCAAGTTCCGTCCAGGGCAGCCCCCAACGTAGATCTGGGAGGAACCTGCGCTCCACAGGCAGGGGTGCCCCTGATACCCGCAGAGGGGGCTTGCAATAGCGACTGCCCACTGACAATGAGCATCTTTGGACACTGGTGTTCGGGGGGGAGGTAGGAGGGTGGAGGGGGTGTGTTGGGCTCACTTGGGTGGCGGGTCGATAGGGTGTTCAACATGATATCACATATGCCATAAACAATGCACGATCAAACAATGAGATGTGTGGACAATGATCTTTGTGTACTAGGCCATCATAGGCGTACAGTCCATATTGTGCATGTACCAGACACACACAGTGCCACGAGTCCCGTGTCCATGTATCAGCCACCAGGCGTGAGTGCTAGAAGCATGCATCTATGAGATGCTGACGAATTTCACGGCCCTCCTGTGCCTCGCAGACTCCTTGAGGTGCTGCCACATCCCCACCCTCATCATGACCATCTTCAGGTGCTTGCAGTTCTGCGTCAGGGGGCATGGGCACATTTCTACGTACGCACATGTTGTGGAGCATGACACATGCCATCACCATCTTTGCAACCTTCTCATGGCGGTACAGGAGTGCCCCGCCAGACCTGCCGAGGCACCGGAAACGGGTCTTCAGTAGGCCGAATGCCTGTTCAATGACTACACGGGTACGTGAGTGGGCATGGTTGTAGTCCTCCTCATGCTGGTCCCGTGGGTTCCGGACTGGTGTGAGGAGCCATCTCTTCAGTGGATATCCGGCATCACCTGTATGTGGACGATAAACAAATTATGTGGAATGCCATTGCTACGTACGCACCCCCCCCCCCTTCCTGCCAGGTCATTGCCGCATCACATACCCCACATCATCATGCATGAAATGAGACTCACCGAGTAGCCAGGATCTGTACCCTGCGTGTCGCTCCATGTAGCGTGGTATTGTTGAGTTCCTCAGAACCATAGAATCATGGGTTGATCCAGGGAATCGGGCACAACAATGTGTAATGATCCTGTTGGAGTCACACACCATTTGTACATTCAGAGAATGAAATTGTTTTCGGTTGCGGTACTGGGCCTCCATGGCATGTGGGACGACCAATTCCACATGGGTGCAGTCGATGGCACCAATGCAACCCGGTATGCCGCCAAGTGCATGCAATCCCACTTTTGTGTTGGTAATTTCCTGCTCCGAGCGTGGTAGTGAGATGTAGTCGTCTGCGTGCTGCAGGAGGGCATCGAGCACTTGCAATAGTGTCCGTGAGAACAGTGGCTGAGAAATGCCATGCAACTGTCCGACTGTGTGCTGGTAGGTGCCTGTGGCCAGGAAGTGGAGTACAGACACCACCTTCAGTAGGGGTGGGATGGCGGTTGGGCTATCTATCATGCTGACAAGGTCAGCCTGTGTCATGTCCACAATGGCGGTTATGGTGTCCCGGTCCAAACGGTAGAGGGTGCGGATCTGCACATCAGTGAGGTTGAACGGATGTGCTCGGAGGCGTGGGATTGCGGGCTGCCTACGTGGTGGTAGTGGCTGTGCTGGCGGCCCTTGCTGGCCCTGCCTTGGCCTCCTCCTCCTTCTGCGTCTCCGCCGTGCGGCCGGTTGTAGTTGGTGTTCGTCTTCTTCTTGAAGTTGGAGTACTTGCAGTGCTATCAGGTCCCCCAGGGCCAACATCGCGAGTCCTGCCGGTAGCATTTCGGAGTGGGTGTGGTTGTGGGAGGAGACTGGGTGTGCAATTTATGTGTTTTCAGGCTGTATGGCCTCCACCTGTGGTGATTCATTCCACCTGTGCAAGCTGCTCTCCCCTTTGGCCGAGCACGTCCCGCACACAACGCTGCAATTCGAGGAATGGCATCTTGCTATTACAATCATGTATTAGTACCCGATGGCCGTGTAACATTGGTTGATATGTTCATTCGGCTATGGTCCCATTGTTTCACATGCATTCTTTGCAGTCGCGAACAGACTTGTGAAGGGTCAGTGGAACGTGGTACTCGAGTAACGGTGGACCCTCATGCATCACTGTACCGAGGTGCACCGACGGGCGGGGCGTGCCATTTGTGAGTGAAGGCAGTTGCCATTTTCACACACAGCCGCACTAGATGGATTAATTTGTGATTTCAAGCGGCCACAGATGCCTTTTCGACGTGATGTTGCAAATGAGGAATTCGAAGGGCGGCGCTTTCGCTCTTCAGCTAGCGGCGAGGAGATGCCCACAGGTCTGACTGCAAATATAACGTTCTATTGTTCAGTGTCCTTGGGACAGGGGCCATGGCGAGGATGCAATGATTGATATGAATAGTTTGGGATGCGCAATAGCGAAGTGGATGATGAGGCCGGACGTTCCCAAATACATGTTACTTCACAACACTGGAATTACGGGCTGGGGCACAGTGGATTTTGCAGGCTGCATAACGCACAGACTCAATGGAATTCTCACATGTTATGTGAGTATGGAAACATGCGTTATCATTACGGGATGGGGGAATGATGAATGGATGCATGGACAGATGATTTGATACGGTGTTTGCCATGTACAGGGCTTCTTGGAATCTGTCCGCCTCCCCTGCGCTATGTGATGCAGGGCTGCCATAGTGGGACCATCGTCTATCTGGCCTTGTTGAGCCCTCCCTGTCTCGACGCGCCTTCAGACACTTGTGTCCATGCACGTTACCAATCCCATCTGATGGATTCTGTTTTCACAGACGCATGCACAGGTACACTCGTTTGTGATGGTGTTTTCACCTCGATATGGATAGTTATGAGTCGCAAGTGGTTTTGGGGTGGTGATGATCCTTTGGAGTGGGCTAGCATGCATATGGCTGTGGATCTAGTGTGATCATTGAAGTGAGTTGTTCGAATGTAGTTCTGATGGCCATTCTATTCTTTTTCTTTTCTTTTGGTTGACAGGTATCTCCTCCCCTTTTGCCACTGTCATCTGTATGCCTCTCCTGCAGATGGGTTTTACTCCCGACACCTGCTGCTTCGTGTTAATCAGTGGAGCAGCATTACGATCTTATGGGACGATCGCCAATGGGCCACATGCCCTTACGCAGTACTAGTGGCTCGGAGCAACATTTCGGCCTTTCAGCTGGACTAGTGCCTCCCTATTGGGACGGCCCTGCGGTTCTAGGCGCTTCCATGTTGCCTTTTCGTACGAGAATGTAGCCCCTGTGTACCATGAAGGAACAGGGCGTCACACAAGAAGTAGCTGGTCATTTATTGCGGATGCAGCCCACAATGGTGAAATGTGTTTTGGAGTTCATGGCCTAATGGCTGTATGGGCTTGGTGAATTTGTTGTGCATTAAATTTCTATTCTGATATGGGCCGTGTGGCGTTCTTCTTTGCAAGTGATGTGGCATATTCCTATTTGGGGAGCGATGTATTGTGAGGAGATCTGCATTGTGTTCCAGCTTCGGAGTATAGTTGCGTGGTACTGTGCTGGGCGCGTTTGCCTACGAAGCCCAGTGAGGTTAGGGGTGAGGGCTGCCAATATGACTGTTTGAATGATGTCATGCTCAGGGGCGGGGGATTAGGTTTTGTGTAACAGATGCCGGTCAGCCAGGTGGATTGGTGGAATGATGTGATTATCGGAATATTGCTGGTCACAGGTGCCTGTGTTTGCGTGCGTTTCTTGGTGGGAGACTGAGGTCATGTCCATTGGTATGGCTTCTGTATTCGTGCCATCTGTGCCCTGCCGCTCCCATTGGCCCCTCTTGTGATTCTTTTGTTCGTTGGCATGCATGGGTGACTTGTACATTTCACTGGTTGCATTGTGACTTCGTTGCACCTACGGGGAGTTGTACTATGTGGCCAGGGAGCGGTGTACAGGCACTCAGTGGGGCCGTTTACGGTTGATTCGCGATGCCGTACTTCTCACCATGGCGGAATGGTACTTTCCGCCGTGCTTGATGGCGTTAAGTACATGTCCGCTAGGGTCGGAATTCGCGTACCCTTGCGCCATGGTGCTAATTGCGGTTTGGCATGGCGCGCGCGCGCGTACTTGGTGCAGTTAGCGTTGGCGTTCACTACGGTGTCGCTAATGGCATCGTACTTTACGGTGACGGGTCATAATCGCACCGAGCGCTATTCGATGGCGGTATTGCATTTCCGCCATCGTTTTTCGATTTCCGCCAGGGTCGTAATGAGGGCCATTGTCTATGTTGTTAAGAGATATCGCAGGGAGCCAATCAAATGCAACTAAAGGAGCAGGCGGTGCCGGCTATGTGTGTACTGAGCAAGGACAGGCAAAATACAGTTTAATCATGCACAGAATTAGCGTCTTCAAGAAATGGGTAAAGTAAAGCAATCGCTTATTATAAGCAACGGGTGGTAAAGCTCTAAACTGTGTGCCATATGGGCATGAAGAGAGACTATTCAAATAAGTAGTATACCTATAGACATTTCAGAGAACGAGGGGTACAATAGCAACATACTAACAAGATTCAGTAATGGCAAAATAGTTGCACAGTTTTGTAAATACATTAGTGCAAATTAGCACTGCAGATATCCAGCATAATTATCAACATAGGCAGGCTTATCTGTGGCTCAGTGTACAATTACAAAAATGACATATTTGTTTAGTGAGGTCACATAGTAGAAGGTGGTACAGTACCAACAACACAACGGGATGATGCAACAATTGCACAAAGGTACGATGATTACATATTCTGAGCCTGACTGTAATCTGTTGTTTCTCCTCAGTTAGATTGAAGAGTCCGGAGATGCAACACAGTTATAAAAAGCATCTTGATGAAAAGGGGCCTAATGAATAAGTGCAATTGTACAGGAAATCGCTTGCTTACTGACAAGCTAAAAAGATGAGGTATTGATGTGACGTATTGATGAAAAAGCGATGGTGTTGGATAGAACTCGGCGGCTGAACCAGAGGCGTTGCTAGGGGGGGGCTAAGAGGGCTATAGCCCCTGATCTTTTTGTTGTAGCCTCGGATAGAATCTCAGGAGCTACAACCAAACGGTTAGCTAGCCCCCAGTCCCGTCAGTTCCAACATCAGCCTAGCCCCAGGTATTTTTCAGACCTAGCAACTCCCCTGGGCTGAACACACAGTCCAAATTGTGTCTGGCAAATAAAGCACATAGCAAATAAGGAAAGGTTGATGGAAACATTAATGAAAGAAAAGGTTCCATTCGATAGAAACATTTAGACCCTCTAAGCAATATATCAATTTTTGCTCTCGAGTTTCCTCAACTGTAAGTCGCGATCGCCACTACAGAAGGGGTTCTTCACTGTTTGTAAACAAACCAAAATAAATCGGTGTGTTTATGTTTTTTGGCTTTGAAGTGAGCCACCATTGGTTTGTCTTCAATTGCGTTCTTTAAGCATGAGCAATGTTTGCAGATTTTTTGGCGAATTTCTTGTTTGCACTTACCAATGTAAATGAGTCCGCAAGTGCATTTAATACCATACACGGACCATTTGGTTTTACAATTGGCAAAAGTATGGAACTTCTAGCTGGTACAGTATAGGTCGATTTCTTTAAGATCTTGCGTAAGAGAACAGACAGAGCAAGAACCACATCTAAACTGACAAGTAACAGGGGGTAAATGCCACAAAGTAGTTTGTGAATTGGAAACTGGATTAGGTTCTTCGTATGTATGGAACAAAAACGATCTTTGAGATTCCTAGATCGTTTAAAAGCAAAGCATGGTTTATCAGGTCTGAATGTCTCAGTGTTCAGGATATTCCAATGTTTAAGGACAGGTTTCCTGAGTTGGTTACTGATTGGTGTGAACGTGGTAACACATGTTATTTTCTCTGTAACCAGTCAATTCACCTTCTGCAATCTAAGCTAGCTCCATTGCTAACCCTCACGGAAATACTATCATCTATGACTCGAGCTAAAACGCCCAACCCACAGGAATACTTTATTTAGAAGTTTCCGTCATCCAAGCCCTCTAAGACCGAATATGACCTAAACATAGAAAAGGGTGCTTCTACCTCCGCTCCAGTCCCTACTAACACACTAAACAATAACTTGACAATACCCAACAGTATTAAACAATACCTCCCAATACTCAACACCCTCCCTGACACTCAATTGCCCGTCAGTCTGGATCAATACTTAATGTCCGTGTTACTCTGACGCTGATTGTCTGCCGGTTCCAAGCGCTCGCATCCCCGTCATGGTCTGCGTGGAAACCTCACCAATTCTGGGCAGGATGATTTCCAAACAGCTCCCGACGGCCTCTAAATGGGTACACATTTCCCATTGTTCTCGAAATCCACGCGACAGTCCCATAGCTTTTCAGGTTCAGCAGCGAAGGGGTCAGCTTTGTGCCTGGCTGGCACAAAGAACCATCCCTCTGCTGCTAAATTGTTGGGAACTAACTTTCAGGCAGGTTCGGGGGCAGCTAGGAGTTTGTGAACTCAGTGAAGGCCCAACATCTTTCCCAAAAGGAACACAATCCCAGACAGACAGCAAGTTGAAACTGGGTTATTACAGCCAAAACCAACAGGGATCAGTAAAAGGATACCCAGGAATCCTGGAACATCTCAACAAGCTCCGGCTTGCAGACCGGTTCTGTTATTATTCTACGTCATAAGAACGTCATCACATGGGCCCCTCTCCAGAAAACCTAACGTCGGCCGGGATCAGGTGTTAAGTGGTAGTTCTCCTATAGCATCCCCTATACATGTTAGTTCACTGGCTCTCCCATATCAGGTTTCAGGCCTGGCCCGTCCCAAAATTGTTGCCACTAAACAATGTTGCGGTGTGAGGATCTGATCATTAGTTGTTGCCCGTTGCTACCCACCCCTATGGCCCTGAGCTGTGATTTGCTAGAGTTGGTGTCCCCAGGCCTGGGATCCGAAATGGTTCCCAGCTCGAGCTGTACCTTTTCAAGGTAATAAAGATAACTATGTGTCTGCATTGTGTTGTGTGTGCACCACCTAAGACTATGCAAGGGCCCGTTCATATCATGCTACCCATGTCTCTTGCTGTAACGACTTATATTCACAGTAGAGGGAAGAGCTGAGCGTGCTCTGCATTGGGAGACAGCTCAACAAGGGGCTTCTCTTCTCGAGCACGGCATTCATAACATTAGTAATATGATTGACGACTGACTAGTATTAATAACCTTTGGGCATAGGTCTCCAGTATCAACCTAGGCATATGATCAATGATGAGAGCATTAGAGTCTATGGGCCTCATTAGGACCCAGGCGCTAAGTGTTTAACGGCGCCGTAAAAGGCTGCGGCGCCGTTAAACACTTAGCGCCTAATTACGAGGTCCCTTTGCGGGACCCGACATTAACGCCTGGTGTTTCCAGGCGTTAAGTACGGGACCCGCAAAGGGACCTTGGTGCTAAGTACGGTGCCGCAATTTGCGGCACCGTACTTAGCGCCTTCACCATTAACATGGAGCCCTATGGGGCAACATGGCAATGGTGAAGGGGCAATGGTGGATGGCGGAATTAGCGCCACCACACACCTTGGAATGTGGCGCTAATTCCGCCATCCACCATGCCGGACTCCGGCATGGTCCATGGTGCTAATAGCACCAAGGTCCAGCGCCTGAGTCGTAATGAGGCCCTATATCAACAGAAGTTGGTGGAAATGGTAAAACATTAGAATCAGACTATGAATCACACTATGGCGGAACAGCCAGATCATCAGTGAATATATGGTGGACCACATTGAGGTATATATATTGTGATGAAACGGCCACACTAGGTAAATCCGCTTACATATCGTGTCATTAGGCACAACCACATGATGGGAAGTGGCTTCAAAAGGGGTAAGAGCAGGCCCATATTCAGATATTCAGATAGGATGTTTTTATAACATAGGTTGTATGCTGCACTTGAATAATCCATAGTTCCAAGTCCAGTAATGAAGTTAAGCAAACAATAAAAGTGAAATGACAGCGTACCTGGACCACTCACTACACAAACCAGCACTAACCAGCAGCGCCTTGATGCACGCAGTGCGCCTACTTGCTCTTAAGTAACACCCTGCTGCCTTCTGCCAGGCTGCCCATTAAAGCAATATAATCTGCATTCCGCACGCACCTGAAAATACAGCCATGCTTCTCACCTCGCCACCGCTAGTCATTCGTCGTCGTCGCAGGCAAAGAGGAGCAAGCACTCTGGGCGGCGGCAGCAGCCTGCTGGCTCCTGAACCGTGACATGTGCCATGTGTGATGCGAGTACACACACAGTAGGGCTGCAGTCGGGCATGTGCAGTTCCACCACAGGCGGGCAGAAAAGGAATGTGCACACTGCAGCCAGTGTGATGCTAACCACCCTGGCTGATGCTTATTTCGTTCTCATCATAAT
Organism: Ambystoma mexicanum; assembly: GCF_040938575.1. NCBI lineage: Eukaryota > Metazoa > Chordata > Amphibia > Caudata > Ambystomatidae > Ambystoma > Ambystoma mexicanum. Next base: position 410,444,606 of record NC_090924.1, read on the forward strand.
TCTATATATCCTTCCGCTCAAAAGAACCAAAGAGGCTCTATGCCCCTAGGCCTACCGGGTAAAGTCCCGGTGTCCCAGTGGGTCAATCCAGCCCTGTGAATGGAAACCAGTGAGGTCAAAACTTTGTTGTATCTTCTGGAAAAACACAATCCCTTACCCATGATTGGCCCTTTGGCCTTCCTCCCCTTGCACCTGCCACTCCTGTCTGGAGACATGCTGGCAACTCAGGATCTGACCTTCTAATGATCTGCTCACAGTGAAATAGATGTATGAAAAAACAACGTGGGCAACCCTGCCCCCGGAATTAAATTTCATCTATTTATCCGTTTCAACATGAAACTTTTACCTCCGGGCCAAGTTTTCTCCTCACAGTGGGGGCGCTGTACTAACATCCTAATTCTTCAATTTGGCAATGCTACTGTGTGGGCTTTCTTGTGTGTCTCACTGTGTCCTTCACAATCATTATGTATCCATGTGGCTATTGTCTGGGAAGGCACCTGCTGTCTCGAGCCCCATTTCAGGCCACCAAGGCATTTCCTCCATTGCAATAATTAGCTGAACACTGTTTGGTACCTCCTTCCATCCTGGCTTTGGCTACTTAGAGTTTACTGGCCATCAGCAAAGCAAAATTCAACCAAATGTCCATAGCTCAACAATGCGGCCTAGCACAATCTGCAGCCTTTAGCAATGGTGTATTTTAACATGACAGACCTCTTGCTCAATACAACTACTAACAACTACACCCGCTAAAGCCCAATCTACACAATCCAAATAAATCTAAACTATCCACCTTTATTTAATAATATGTGCTGTGAAAAGAATAGAGAGATGCTTTGTTGCGTGTGTGTTTTTCTATCTGCATGTGTGCTTTTCACAATGTCCCATGCTGAAAAACATGTGACACCTACGACCCTACCAGGGGTCTGATACCTGTCTAAAGACGATTTCTTATCCTATACTTGCGCAAACTACTAGGATGTTGGACTTGAATATTTACAGTATCCTGGAAAATAAAGTGGAACTCCTCCAGCATTTTGATTAATTGAGCCAGTCCTGAAAATGGCATAGATTTGAGCAGAAGAAGGTCTGGAGAAGGTATGGGGTGGGGCTTCATCCAACTTTTGGGGATACACAGCAAATCAGCATTGGAAATAGTGATCAAGTTAGTGGTTCAGTGGAGTGGCAATAGCAGCTCAGCTCTTGACATAAGAATGGCACTGGAGGAACAAGGCAAGGAGACAGATGATGAGTGGCAGGATTGGGTTCTTATGACAAGCCCACAGTGGAAAGATAAATATGCGGCGTTTTACAGCATTATCAAATGCTACTCTAACTCTGTTCTCTGACCCTCAGCTCCAGGTTTTGCAGGTTGATGATTTTCCTAGGGAGGATCTGCACATTTCGAGCCCCAGGATACCATGCTAGATGCCAACAGTCACCTAGAGGCTCTTATTGCAGACTCTGAAATGTGTCTGACATATGCTCCTGGTGCTGTATACTCCGTAAGATTATTCTCATTTCCTCCACACATTAAGACAAGATTCTCTTGGGATGAGACAACCCCTTATAAGGAATACCTGGTGTGAACAGTTGGGCTCTGTGCAGCACATCATAGGGCTAGCTGCATATGTCTCTTCCCAGCAACATGGAGTAACAGGGAAGGTCAAAGGCAGTTGTAGTGTGGCAATTATGAGACACTACCCTCTGGAGTTTGGTCAGTATTTGGTGTCATGCTGATCTCCTTGGTTGGATACTGCCAATGGTTCCCTCTATTCATGTCTGCTGGGCTTGATCTCAAGAGGTAGCAGGGTCCTTAACCACCGTAAGAGCAGCTGTGTGGAGTGTCAAAGGGGTTGGGGCAGTGACCATTTCATGCAGAACTATTTTGTGGAAAGCCCTGGGGTTTGTGCTTCCGTTGTCCAATGATATGATATGATATGATATGATGTGGCATTTATCACGCACCTGTACACAAGTGTTTCTAGGCATGACAAGACAAGGAGGGGGAAACAAGGGAGGACAAAATAACGATCTTACTAGGCCTTGTGTTATTCAGATTGTGCAAGTACAGGGAAGAGGGAAGGGGAGAAGTGCCAGGGGGAGGCGAAGTGGGAAGTGCAGTTAACTCACAAGTGCAGCCAGCGGGTGGCTTGTAAGTGCAGAGAGAAGGGACTGTAGGGTTGCAGATACAGACCCTTAAGTGCTGGGGAGCCCAGAGGCAGTGCAAGGACAGCTGGACATGCAGGGGCCTGGACCCAAGTTCAGAGGGTGACCAGGTGACCAGTGCGCGGGGAAGTCAGGTGTATCAGCAGGGGAGAGGAAGAGAGAAAGTGGAAGAGAAAAGGAAGGTCTTGAGTTGCTTCCAGAAGCACAGGCGGTTCTGCTAAAGTTTGAGAGTGGCAGGGAGGCTGTTCCAGAGGGAGGCCCCAGCCGAGGAGATGATCTGGCCCCAACTCTCTGCTTGGAGAAGCGTCTGACCCAGTGAGTGAGCAACTATCATACGCCTCAGTCAGCAGCCAGTGCAGATTATAGTCAGCATGCCTACAGCTATTATTAGCCTCTATGGATGGCAGTGAAGATAGGAGTATAGTCAATGCACATGGCTCTAATGTAAGCCCATCAGAAGAGAGGTTGCGGGGTCCCCCTTTTCGTTCCAAAAACATAAAACCTGGCACTACCAAGATGGCATTTCACCTGGTGAGGCTTAAATCAGTGGACCAGCCATGAGGCCATCGGAAAACCCCTTTGTGACAGCCCAGCAAATGTGGGTTCCAGTGGCAAACCTACATAAGAGTTCCCTTGGTCTGGTACAGTTTGTTGTAGTGCTTCAGTATGCAGACATGTGCATGACTATTTCAGCTCTATTTAACCACTTCCTTCTTCTCTCCAACAGACGGGCAGCCACAGCAAAGCTACCACCACTTGCCTTGCGGAATACAATGGACATCAGGATTTTGATATCCGTCATGGCATCTGTGCTATTCCTGGGGGGCTACTCCCCTGCTGAGGCTTGTTCATGTTTTCCAAGTCACCCACAGATGCATTTCTGCAACGCAAATGCTGGTGAGTTTGCACAAGAATATTTTTCTATTTGACCTGAGACGGTTGTCTAAGCATTGGTGCCAAAAGCAAACAAAATCATTTCATGGTTATTTTGCATGAAAGCTGGTTTACAAATTCCCGATGTGTGTAAGCAGAAGGCCCACGGTTGGTAGACTGAGTTCCCAAGTTGCTTTGATACAAAAGTCATGAGTTTAAGTTCTTAATGTATAGATTGGCCTTAGGGAGTACCTTTGTTCCACTCTGCAGATATTACTTCAAGATGCGCAGGCATTCTGAAATCTATTCAATGGACAATGTTATTTCACCTACACTTTTCTGCATGAAAGGTACAATTGTCCCCTAACTTTCCAGATCCATAGTTCAAAATATAAATGCTCACAATTCTAGAGCAAATTCCATGCTAGTCCAAATGTCAATAGCACAAGGCACCAAACACTTTGATGCATATATATTACTCCTAGCATTTTTAATACGCATTTATTTGAACGCAACTAACACATCATCAGCAGTTTCATGAATCCTAGTCTGCACAACATTGCTGGCTATCAGCAAAGAAACATGACACGCCACTGGCAGTGCATCATTCTCAAATTCCCTCATGCCCACTTATCACATCATTGCCAGTTGGTACATTAGGATAGATTTCCAGCATAGACACTTAGCACATTCTTGCTAGTTTGCAATATGCCATGTTACACATATTTCCAGTTTGGAACCCACATCATGGCCTGTTTCCATTATGTTAGCTTGACCTATCCTTCTCCAGCTTTAACTGCCCTCTAACATCAGGTCTTGCCATTTGTTGCCAGTGCCAGAAAGAATGGAGGATGATGATCTCTGTGGAAATTTGGGGCCTCAGCGGGCAGTGAGACTGCAACGAGAGGTGACCATAGCAGTGTGAAGAGTCTGCCCTGACAGCTTTTGATATCGGTTTACAAGCTGAATGGGGGCGGATCTGCCAGGCCTGGTCTGACCTTCCTAGCCTGCAAGAAGACAAGCCTGGGTTGGTTATCTGACAGCACTTCCCTCTGAGAACATTTGTATGATAACATGCATCAGTATGTGTCACAGTTTTCTAGTATTCTAATCTCAATGCCTCCACCGGTACACAATTTGGGACATTTATCACAGAACACAATAGTTTACCTTCAGATAGCTCCAACCAGCAAACTTGCCTGCATTCTAGGACCGCCAGACCATATAAGATGTCTGGTACCATGCTTGAACGGTAGATCTCGAGCAGACCCTTGATATTGTCACCCCCACAATGTACTATGTAGTGCTTTATTGTCAGCCATTTTTTCCATGTTTTAGACCTTGTCACCATAATATGTGGATCTGTGATTTGTTCTTACAGGAAAGCCCAGATATGTGTATTCCACAACCTTTTCCAGGGGAACGATTTTTATATGCCACACATAGTTACTTTTTAACCTAATCTTTCATCCAGGTACATAGTTTTTGACTTGGCTATGTCGATGGCGTTTTTACCAGCATATTCGCCTAACGCGCTCATCGATCGATGTAAACCAATTTGAGTAAGATCTAATATTATTATGTCATCAGTGTACGAGAGCCATGTATCCGCAGCCATTTCTTTTTTGGGGAAAATGTCGGATTGAGCAAAAGGCCTGCTTTAAATCTGCAGTATACAAGTTGTACAAGATCGGGGCTAAAACACACCCTTTAGCCCACAATTTGTTACTTGATATTTAGTACATTGTCCTGCACGATTTAAACGAACTGAAATAGATGTATTTGTATACAACTGCTGAATGTAGTATAATAAATGTTTGTCTCATCCCCAGGCTTAACGCTTATTCCAAAGCAAATCTTGTGGGACAAGGTCAAAGGCTTTACTAAAGTCTGTAAAGCAACAATACAGGTCAGGCCTGTTTTCGTTCACAGTTTCAGCTATTAGGTACTGCACTACACACATGTTAGTAACTGTGGTGTGGCATTTTCTAAAGCCTGTCTGGAAACAGCTACTTCCTTCACCCATTGTGTGAGTCTCGTTAGGAGAATTGTGGCGAAAATCTTCTGGCCAGTATCCATCATGGCTAAACGACGATAATTGTGCGTATCCAATCTATCGCCCTTTTTAAAGATAGGCACCAGTACAGATTTGCGCCATTTATCTGGTGTGGTTCTATACGCTTATAAAGATTAGTTCAGATCCGGGCCCATAATTCAAGGTGTGCCTTCATAACAACGTTTGATATGTCATCAGGGCCTGGTGCTCGCACACTCTTTAGCTTCATTATAATATTAAATACAAGCTCTTCCTCTACATCTAGGCTAGCCATACTTAATATGGTTCCATCCGGCCTCGTCTCTATAACTTGCCTTTATGGACATAATATAATTCATTTATGTAATCAAACCATTTGTTTTCTGGAATGGGATTTAGCTCAGATGGTGTCAGTCCCTTCTTGTACTCATTGAACTTAGACCAGAATGTATGGCTGTCATGTGACTTCAGCCATCCGAACAAAAGAAGTCAATTTGAATTTTTAGTTTAGAACTTGTGTTGCTTAAGCCAATTTATATATTTAGTAGCCACATTTTTTACATGGTTTTGCTTTTCACCCCAATTTAAAGTTGTATTTCTCCTGATAGCTGCGCTGGCTTTCCGATATATTTTCTTTTTCTCGACTATTGCATGATCGAACGGTTTTCTTTTTAATGCGATAATATTTATTTTCCCCACAATTTTGTCTACGAGAAAAGCTATTGTTGGCCTTGATCAGAAACTCTAGTTCCCAATTTGCTTTTTGGAAAGCCATTTGTAAATCGTTACGCTGGGACCACAGTGCTTCATTTAGTTCCCTAATATTTGGAAGCGATTTGGCATCCCATGTATTTAGTCGTGCGTGGATGTTGTTATAGAGCTCCCAATTTAGGGTGGCATGATCGCTCAGATTATTGAATTTTATGTTAAGAAGACTACACCTCCCTTTTGTTGTTAAATCACTTATGATGTAGTCTATTTGAGACCCGATCTTTCAATTTGACCATGTATAGGATGGTAATCCTCCAGGTACTGGATCCAGAGCCAGGAAGCCCAGTTTATGAGATCCTCAAAAGTGTGACCAATTACAATCATCTTTGACAGAAAGGGAGGACGAAAGATGCACATTTCTGACATTTAGATCACCAGTTATTATTATATAACCCATAGGTGATGTCTCTTGCCACTGAATGATTATCTCATCAATGATAGCCAATATAATTTTGGTTTGCATGCCTCCCGGTGGATCGTATACATTTATTATCAATATTTAATTGGCTTTATCTTTAGATATTTGCAAGACAACTGGTAATACATAGGGTGATCCCTTAATTTGAGGGAAATTCACCAAAGTATGGTCCAGACAGATCAAATTGGGTCCCTGCACTTGCATTGTTAATTCTAGCCCCAGCACAGGTGGAGTGATAACACTTTCACAAGGGTTAGAACTGGAACTAACACCAGCACAACTCTGGTTATTGTGCTCGCCTTAACATTAGTGGAAATCCTTTAATTACTCCAGTGCTAAACCTAGCACAACTCTGTTTGTTGCCCTGGCTATATATACCCAGCACTTCAGGGTTGCCATAGAAGTAGTCCACGATTCAAGATGGACACAACAGAGAACATGATACACATAATTAGTTCCAACACCTTTATTAATTCTCTGTAAAGAGTGGATGGAGCACTACCTAAAGGAATTGGGGATCCAACACAAATAGAGGGAGTTCTCTGGTGATAGTGTCAAAAGGGAGTAATACATCGATTTTCAATCTCTATTCAAATCCACAAACAGTTCTGGGTCATCCAGACCATGTAAGGCATCCTGCATAGCACTCACAATCTTTCTTTTGTAAGTGTCCAATCATATTTCTTTACTAGGCCTTGGCAGATGGCCCAGAAGTTGGCCCTTCCTTGCACGCACCATGTACTACCAATGCACAACCTTTCAGATTACCCCTCTTGCCATAGAGGTCTCCAAGAACATCCAGATGAGTACTCTTGAACTAGCAGCCTCATTGGGTAGGATTATCCCCTAGTTGGGAGTTTTTCAGTAGGTAGTAATTATAACCAGCCCAACCTAGGGTCATTGTTCATAGGTTCTCAAGGGTATTGAACTATCATTCACCTATGGTGGATATACAGTTGCCACCAGGATCTGGGCTAGAACTCCCATTCACAGTCTACTTCTTTTGGCGTGGAGCTTTTGAAAGGGTAATCTGATCAGCCAGCATATTACCCTTTTAGAGATGGAGTTACCAACATAATTGTATTAATTAATAAACATTAAAAAAGCCAGATCTTTCACACCCTTGCCAGATGGCAATTCATCACAAACCTCACAGCCAAAAAGTTTGAGAACCACCCTTCTAAGGGTCATCATTATCCTTAGGGTGAGAAAATAAATGGTTGACATCTGTACTCTACTGAACCCTCTCTTGCAAGAGAAGAAGTCTCAGGGGACTTTAGGTCTGGACTCGGAGCTACTGGTTATACCGGTCTCACATATTCTCACGCAGAGAAAACATCTGTGTGTGGAACAATCCTGGGCTTTCACTGTATGCCTGCTCACTTTGTTGGAGTGGCTCAGGACCTCCACCCTGTACCTGTTTCATGGTTGAGGAAGCCTCAGGGCTGATGCCCTCAAGTGCATCTTCCGGTGCTGCACCAGTGACTGCCATCACTATTTCTGGGTTGGGGATGCTATTATCCAATAAACACCCTAATGGAATGTAGTTCTTGACTGCAACATGGGGAAGGAGTTTTTACTCCTCTACCTGAGCTCTGCGATTTCCAAGAGACAGTACTTCAGATTATCAAACCCTTTTACATGCAGGATTGGCCTATGGACTTTGCGAGTACCGCCCTGCCTACACCAGTTGCCTGACAGCTATGACACTAGCAGCAGTGCCACTCAAGATGCAAGCCATTTCCAAATTTCTGGACTCACGACCCAGAGATATGTGAGCCTTGGTGGGACCTGGGGCACCCTCAAAGTACCCAGTACTGTTCCAACTCAGAGTGAGGGAACCTTGGCCTAGTGGGAGTTCATCTGTTAAGATGTTCTAACTGACTGCAGCCTCCTGCTTAATGGGACCATTAGTCCCAAAAACCTGTTTGGGTTTCCCCATTCAGGCAGGACCCCGCCTTCCTATGCATCATATCTTCACACTGGAAACAACCCATGTTTGTGGAGGGTGTGATGGCCTCAGTGCTAGAGGTCTCCACACTCTGTGTTCTGGTGGGAGGTGAACTACCACAGGTCTTGGTTCTCCCTTTGGATTTTTGGGCACCTTTCTTGGAAGGATGATCAGAATCTCTGTATTTTCCCGTCTTGTGTTTATCATAATCAAGTGCCTCTGATTTGGGTGCACACACCTTGTCCTTTTTTGGACTCAAGTGTTCATGTTCTTTCTTTGGCTCCATAGGCTTTGTGTCACTCACATTCCCTAAATGCTTGTGTAACTGCATTTCACACTTTTCACGGGTGTTCTCACATGCATCCAAATTAGAAGAGACCTGAGTTGTGTCCATTTTGTTACGTCTGGCCCATCCAGACCGGGACTCTAAGGGATGATGTGTACACACCTCAAAAGGTTTACTCCCCACCTGAGATGGTTAGACTATGACCTTGGGGATGTTGCACCCAAGCTGCTGTCCTTGGATGCCACCACCTGAGAAACGGTCTTCCCCACTGGATGTCAGGTGAATTTTGCACACAAATGAAATTCCCCATCATCTAACAATATTCTGAGGTTAAATAGCAGTTCAGTCTTCCTAACCTTACTGCCATGTGTGAGACCCAATCTCTCACAGAGTAGGTGCAGCCAACATGTTTCCAGGCAGTGCACTATACACACCGTGAGCCACATTGTAGCAATTAAAAAATGCTTTAGCAGTGAAATTAATGTTAAATGTACACTCTTATTTTGGCTGACTAGGCTGTTGGCACAGTCTGTTCCAAATCCCAACCACTTTCACCAATGTGACAAATTAACGTCTGCCCAGCAGGAGTGCAAGGATGAGCAGAGGCCAAACCGCCCACTCAGCCTTCTCACTTCTACAAACCCAGAACCAACACAATCATAAAGGCAAGACCACCACAGTTAAGAGATATTCCTCCTTTTCATTTTGTGGTAATGTGGGCCAAGGGAAGGCTATGCTCTCAAGAGGGGTGCAAATGTGGTTCTGCAGCAACCACAACTGTCAAGTATAACATTCAAAAATAAAGAAATGTCCAATCAAGGCTCAATACAAATATATATTTTAATGAAGCACACCATGTACAATAAAAACTAACTAGAAAACCCTGTAAAAACCCACTACTGTAGAAGGAAACCCGAATATGCAAAGGTAGAATAGATGCAGCACTCTGGTTGATGAGACAGGGAGATAAAAGGACATTAAATACTACAATGTTCAGAAATTATATTTCTTGAGGTTGAAAAAGGGGTATGGGTGACCTACCAGTCTCTAGGGCTCAAGAATGCACCAGGATACCAGTTAGCAGTCAATAGTAACTTTTGTGGCTCTAGGTGTTCCGACAGCCCCAAACTAGACCCCTTTGCACTTGGCGAGCAATTCAAAGATTGGGAGAGTGCAAAGGGCATCAACAGAGCTTCCTGGTGGTTCGAATGTGTTGAATGTTTCTTGAAAACATCTCAAGCAGCTCAATGGCATAAACAGTAGGATCCTGACTGTCCTAGCTCTTGGGGTGCTGTGAGTCCCAAACCATGAGCTCAGGGACAAGATGAGTCCTTCACTCATGCTCCCAAATCGGCAGCGGCTGCCACACAACTGCAGGGGTGCTTCAACCTGGTCAGGTCCGGGGTACTGCTGTGATTGGCAGAGAGGCGGGTCCTTCTCCAGCAGCAGGTCACTTCTCAGGTTGCTGTGAGTCCTTCTCCAGGTACTCAGGGACCAGGTGGGTCCTTCTTCTCAGGCTCCCAAACATGTAAGAGACTGGCACACACCAGCAGGGGTCCTTCAACACAGTGAGATCTTGGGTGCCACTGTGGCTGGCAGAGAGGCAGGTCTGGTTCTTGCAGCGGGTTCACTACAGATGGTCCATAGGAATGATTAGGAGACACAGCTCACATCTGCATTCTAACACCTGCCTTCATCTCACAACTGGAGGACACTGCAAAGGCTGGTCTCCCAGCTGTGTCCAAATTAAACCTTCTTTAAAGGTTGGAGTCCAAACAATGACTGAAAGATGATCTAAGGAAGTGGTGTTAGACCCTTTCCCTTAAAGCTAAACGCTCACAGGAGATTTGACTAAAGCTAGCATGCCTTAGTGGTCTTATCCCTGTTCTTCAAAGAAGTGGAATTCGACCTTCGCACATTACAGCCAAAGTGCTTTCCTCATGCGGAAGTGGAGCGGACAGCAAGGAGAGAAAGAGGCAAAGAGAAACAAGATGGTGGAAGTCTTCTCCAAATGTACAGAGCTCCCCTGTCTACTCTAACCCTGCCTCCTTCCATTCTCACTAGGATCAAAGGCCTTTAGAAATGCAGCACCCTGGTGTGAGGCTGCTCCCTTTGAATGGGTGTGCTTCTTTGAGGCCTGGTCTCAGGACAGTTTCCTGGTGTGTTGCTGTCTCTGGATGAGGGCATAACCCACCCTCACAAAGAGATTTATAGGGAGGCATGGCCATTCAGGTTTCTGTTCTATCACTTTGGCAGGATCAGCCTCTCTGGCCGGAATACACATCACCTTCACAGCTGAGCTGGCTCACAGGAGCTGACTGATGTGTGATATAAAATTGGATGTGTCTGCAATGATCATAAAACACAGCATTAACTATTAGTCACCCTCAGGGTGGATGCAGCAGCAGATCAGGTAGCTTCATACCTGGGCTTAATCTAATGACCCTAGATCCGGTTCAGAACAAAATGCACATTGGTCACGCCCGCACTATCGTCTTCCTATCCACTCCTCACATACTCTCCTCTACCCGTCTTCTGCCCACTTCTCCCTCTACTCCCACTTACCTGTCAGTTTCGCACCACCATCACGCCACTCCTCAGATCTTCCCGGGCTACCATGTAAATGGACGTCGTCGATTTCCATGGCAGTGATGTTGGGTGCTTGCTTGAAGAATCGGTTGTGGGGAGCGTGTGACCCATACTTTCAAAATAAATGCATTGCTACCAGCACCCCAGTTTTTAAATATGGGGTGCTAATAGCAATAACCACTGGGTGCACAGGCTTCAGGGGCCAGTAATGACACCATGTCCTGGTGTTAAGGCCTTCACTTTTTTTAGGTTTATTACTTGAATGCTGGGTTGTTACTGGCCCATAAAGCCTGTGGGTCCACTGACTATTGCTATGTTATGCTTATAGATTCTCCCATACATGTAAAGATTAGCTAAACCGTTTACTCAGCAAGTGGAGGCTAGTTATATGTGCTACTGGGCATATGCACGCTGGTCAAAGCAGTTTTTGGGCATGCAATGACAACACATACCAGCTGCAGATCATGTGGAGAATACCATATGTATTGCTGGGCTTCTGGATATGACTGAATATGGACAGGTGTAAACTATTCATACTGTTTAGTTTGCATGAAGAAGCTGGTAGTTTCCTTTACTGGGCATATGGAGACTGTCCATACCTGTTACTAGCTATGTGTAATATCTGCGCAAATTGGGAATGTAGGGAACCCCTAGTAACACCTGTTGGATAATCTGTAAATCTCATTTTTTAATCTTACTGTTTGTGCAGCGGTTGCACATTGGGATATATGTGACCTTTACTGGGATGGTGCTTCAGGATCTGATAGAAGATATTCTTTCCTGGAGGTCTGGGTTCTTTCCTCTCATCTTTGTAATCTATGTAAAAGGACTCTTCTGACCTCTCTTTTTACTATGCATTTTGGCAAATCAGATACCCCAGTTCCTGCTTGAGAGTGTATTTTTGACCTCCTCCAATATGTCCTTGCCCTGCAGTACCTGCACTCTTGCCTCTTGGACACAAGTTTTCTCTTGCAAACCCCTCCATATCGCTTTGATGACCCTCTTTAGAGTAAATGTCAGAACCCTGCTCTGGGTGCTTTCTTCAGTATCCCTGCCAATTGGTATTGATTCTAGCCTCCACTCACCTTTTAATCCGTAGATTAGTGCCCCCATTTCCTTCTTGTTTAATGGGAGCTTAATAGCAAAGGTGCAAAAATACCTGGAATGCACCAGATATCTTGGCCATTTCTTTGGCGCTCTGTTCCACAGGGGGTGGGTGTTGCAAGGCAAACCAAAGCTTATTTCTAGTGCTAAAGAAGGGCAGCCATTTTAGGGTCTGTTGGCACCACTGCCGTCTCCATTCACTTTGAAATTCACCATTTTACATTATTATTCCCAAAACGTCTTTGACAGAAATACTGAGACATGCTTATGAAGTTGTGTTTAAAATCACTCATGTTATAAAATGTTACTTCCGCTCCATTAGTATGCATCCCTCATGGTATATTAGACCGTAATGTTGATACATATATAATAAACATAGTGACAGGGCCTGATTCACAGATCATTTTCTTATGGGATTGTGCCATTATAAATCCCGTCTGTGAATCAGGGCCTTAATGTCATCGAGTATCCTTACCTGGGACCTCATGTTTGATGACATCAAAGAAAAATCAAATTCGGTGACACGCATGTCTTTTGCTGTACAGGGCCCCACAAATCCTGAAACAGATCCTGTAGATTAATGTAAAAGGTCAGTGCCCTGCATGCATAACAGTCATACAGTTTTGGTATATTTTTGTGATGAACATGTGTTAAATGTCATTTGCCACTAATGTTATCAAAAAAGGAGCAATGCGTATAGCGACTTATGGAACTGCACGCACCACACACTACTTGTGGTGAGCCACGATGTGTAAAGTATGCAGCAAAGCCATTCTGTAAAGTTGGCCACAATGCACAATGCTGGTGGACCGAATTGTGAATACGACACAGAGAACTCACCAATCAGAGCCGCTTCCTCCTCAATTTTGATTTCTCCTCTTCTGTAACTGATAGACATTTATTTAGCTCTATGTATTTGGCCCTAATGTTTTTTTTTTATCTGACAGTTCTTAAAATAAAATTCCTGACAAATGGAACACAATCCTCGGAGGAAGGATACATCATCAAGGTCCTTGAGGTAATGTATTACCTTCTCTCTTGCACATCACTTGTAGCTTGTGTGCTGAACACTTCCATGGGTTTGTCTGCTGGTTTCTATTGGAGGGTTAGCAAAGTAAAGCCATTATCACATTTCTAAACCATGCAGCTCTCTTCACAGTGCCAGGGCAGGGGGAATGGTTGTTCCTGGTGGGTTTTGAAACACACCCTGTACATTACACAGAGGGGACCTGTTAATATTTGCACTTTGGTGCTAAGTCCCTTCAGCATAATTTTCACCATTTGCACCTCAGAGTTAAAAATGGAGGTGTAAAATGGAGGCAAAAATCACCTATACGACTCTGCCATGCACACTGAGTAAACGTTGCATGCCTTTTCAGCATGGCAGGCAAAATTCACAATGCTTTCCTATGAACTGTGCCTGCTTTTTGCTGCTGTAAAAAGAAGATTTGTCCATAAGAATGTACAGCATTTACGCCAACATTCAATTGTCACACTGATGTAAATGCTGGAGTATTTGTATGGCAGAAAGGAAGGGGAGGCGGAATCATAAATTAGCAGGAGTAATGTAAAATAAATGCATAAATGTTCCAGGCATTAATTGTATGCATTTATTTTTTGTTAATTCTCGATACACATGAGTGCCAAATAGACTAACCAGACCACCCTCCAGTACTGCTATTTTCTACCATTAAGATGCTGCTTTGAATCTGCATTAAGTGGCTGACTTACTTAGAGAGTCTATCTTAGTTAAGCTTTCAGCAGTAATAGAATGTGACATGTTGCTTAACTGGGCTGGGAATATAATGGAACTCTCAGATGTTAGGATGGAAAAATAACACTCTCTTTAATTCTGCACTATATTGGAACATGAAAAAAGGGTGGGGACATTCTAGGCTTATGGTTAATGATTAAATGAAATTATGAGTCCATGAGCTGCACAGCTGGGGATTAATGGTGACATGGACTCGACACTACCCAAAAAGATTAAACAATAGGTTGTGCAAATCCCATAACCGTTTGTTATGACCTGGGTCCACATTGGGAGAGAAACTGCTGCTTTTCTATCCCAATGTGGACGCTGGTCCTAACAAACCTGCGTTATTGATGGGTGAACTTCCATCACTTTGTGACTGTTACTTGACAATCAGTCAGTTGATTTCTGATTGTGACCTGATGATGACCTAGTGATCAAAACAAGTGTAGGCTGTTATGTGGTACATCAAACAATAAACTATAACTAAACTTGATGAACAATCATATTGAATTTTCATGGAATGTCTTTCAATTTGAATTTAAGAATAGCGTTGAGCACCAAGTCAAGGGAATAGCACAGCCTACTATATTGCAATATGCCCCTGTAGATCAGAGTTAAACGGTCCTGCATAAAAAGTGTGTTCATGCAGCAACATCCCCTCCCTGTAGGGGCCTAGGAATGGGCAGGGTGAAATTACCAGAGTCCAACATACTTCTCGGGTCAAAGGCAGGCATGCCCGCAGTTATCCTAGTGAGTACCTTAAACTCCCCCTCCCTTAACCAGCACAACCTTCTCCACTGAACCTGCCATTTTCCTTCATCTAAATCTGCACTGCCTTAACTTATGCCTTTTGTCCTTTGCTTAACCTGACCTAACTCGTACTCCATGCACGTTCCCACTCTCTGACTCTTATTATTGCACATGTGCACCAGAAGCAAGTCCTGAGCAGAGGTATATGATATGATATGATATGATATGGCAATTGTAACGCGTCTATACACAAGCGTTTAAAGGCGCGACGAGGCAGGGAGGGGGAACAAGGGAAGACAGACAACGATCCTACTAGGCCAGGTGTCATTCAGATTGCGCAAGTGCATGGGTGGAGGGAAGGGAAAAGTGCAAGGGGAAAGGGAGGGGGGAAGTGCAGTACACGGTAGTGGAACAAAAGATAAATAATAGGGCCAGACTGATGGCAAGTGCAAGGTAAGTGCAGACAAGTGCTGGTAAAGGGGGGCTGTAGGGATACAGAGACAGTCCCGCAGTGCAGGGATTGCCAGGGAGGCAGTTCAAGTGGAGAGCGGCCCAGTTGCAGGTTGAGTGCAGTTACAGTCAAGAATTTAGCAGGGGAAAGGGGGAAGAACGCAGAAGCAAAGAGGAAGGTTTTGAGGTGCTTCCAGAACTGGAGATGGTTCTCCTCAAGTTTCAGGGAGGCAGGAAGGCTGTTCCAGAGGGAGGCCCCTGCCGCGGAGAGAGATCTACCCCAACTCATTTCTTGGGGAAGCGGCTGACCCTGAGGGAGTTGGAGATGGATGAGCGAAGAGCTCGAGAGGGAAGATATTTAGGAAGAGAGAGTTGAAGGTATTTAGGCCCCAGGCCCCAGAAGGCCTTATGGACAATGCAGAGGATTTGGAACTTAATCCTCACAGCCACTGGGAGCCAGTGTAGAGATTTCAGTCCTGGAGAGATACGATCCCTGGGCTTGAGGCCAAGGACAAGTCTTGCAGTCCTGTTCTGGATAAGATGCAGAGGGCAGAGAGTAGAGGCAGGCAGATTTAGATAGAGGCTGTTGCAGTAGTCCAGCTTCGAGAGAACCAGGGCTCGGGAGACAGTGACCTTCTGGAGGAAGGAGAGGAAAGGAAGAATACCTCTGAGGAGGTGCAGCTGGTAGTGTGACTTCTTAGAGACATCAGATATGTGAGGAGAGAAGGAGAGTGTGGAGTCGAAGATGACCCCGAGGTTTTTTGGCTTGCAGGTAGGGGCAGGAGGAGGGCCAAGAGAGGCCGACCAGAAAGTAGCAGGGAAGGAGGGAGTGGGTGTGCTGATGAGTAGAATCTCAGTCTTACTGGCATTAAGGCAGAGGTCATTGGTGGCACACCATTCCTGGATAGCAGACAGACAGTCAGAGATGAGGGTGCGAGGGAGGAGAGGAGGCGGGGGTAGCCTGAAAATGAGCTGGGTATCATCCGCATAGCACTGAAAGTTGGGGCAGAGAGCGGCGATGCGGTGGGCAAGGAGTGCCAGATATTGGTTGAACAGCCAGGGAGAGAGATTAGATCCCTGGGGGACACCACAGGTAGAGAAAAAGATGTCAGAGAGGAAGGACACCAGTTGGACCTGGGAGGGTCGATTGGAGAGGAAAGAGGTCAGCAACGCCAGAGCTTGACCAGTGATACCCAGGTTATCACGGAGACGGTTGAGCAGGATGGCATGGTTGACAGTATCAAAGGCAGAAGAGAGATCGAGCAAAATGAGAACACACGGAGTGTTGGAGTCAAGGTTCGAGAGCAGGTCCTCAAGGATGTTCAGGAGAGCAGTTTCCGTGCTTCTGGCAGCTCTGAAGCCAGACTGATGGTCATGAAGACTACCAACAGATTCAGCATGAAGATTAAGCTGGGAGATGGCCAGTTTCTCCAGGAGCTTGCCCAGGAAGGGAGTGATGGAGATTGGGCGATAGTTGGCCGGGCAGGAGGGGTCGGAAGAGGGTTTCTTAAGAAGAGGGTGCACAAGGAAGTGCTTATGGGGGGAAGGGAAGACTCCAGAGGCGAAGGAGTAGTTTCAAAAGTCAGCAAGGGCAGGAGCCAGGGAATCAATGTAGTCCTTGATAATTTTGAAGGAACAGGGGTGATCCTGTTTTGACGTGGCTTTCATAGATCGGACTTGTCTGGAAACCTCATCAGCGGAGAGAAGGGGAAAGGCAGAGAAGGAGGGAGGAGTGGTGGCTGCAGAGGGGCTAGAGGAAGAGCAGGGAATAGAGGGAGGGAGGTGGTGGGAGGAGAGTGAGAACAGGATGTCCTGAGTTTTAGAGATGAAGTGAGAGGCCAGCGCCGTGCAGAGGGCCTGGGAGGGACAGGAGAGGTAGAGACTGCAGCAGGGTTGGCCAGCTCCTTGCAGATTTTAAAGAGTTTGGCCGAATTGTTAGATGCCGCAGAGATGCGGCCTTGGATAAGGGCTCTCTTCTTGGTGAGAACGGAGAGCCGGTATTGCCTTTAGAGCAGGCGGCAGGCCAGTTTGTCAGAGGATGAACATGAAGCACGCCATTTCCTCTCTGCCACCCTGCACTTGCGTTTTAGGGTGACGAGATCCGAGTCATACCAGGAGTTACATTTGGCTTTGGGCTTCAGGCGGATTCTCATGACAGGGGCAATGACATCAAGAGTATCAGATATGGCAGAGTGGAGCGTAGAGAGGGCTGTGTCAGGGTGGGAGTCAGCTACAGGGGAAGGGGGGGGGGGCGAGAAGGTGGCAGCGAAAGCCTCAACTGACATGCGCTTCATGGGTCGGATGACCGAGAAGGAGGGTGGCAGTGATGAGGGTGGCTTTGCCTGTGGGGTAGGGAAGGTGAGGTGGGAGGATAGGAGAAAGTGATCACTCCAGGAGAGAGGAATGGAGAGAGGGACGGAGAGGGGAAGGTCAGAAGAGATCAGAGCATCAAGGGTGTGCCCTGCAGAATGAGTCGGCCCAGATGGGAGAATAGAGAGTGAGAGAGAGTCGCAGAGGTCGCGAAAGAGTCCAGAGGGGGGACAGGAGGCATCCAGGTGGATGTTGAAGTCTCCAAGAAAGAGGAGTTGAGTGGTTGAGGACAGGAGTGAGGAGGAGAAGTCCGCCCACTCGGAGAGGAAGGAGGAAATTTGGCTAGTTGGCCGATAGATAGTAGCCACGGTAAGGGAATGGCTAGGAGAGAGAGAGAGTCAGCAGACAAGGCATTCAAAAGAGGAGTAGGTCTGCGTAGGAGTGACAGTGGCAGGAATCCACTCAGGTACAATGCTAACGATGGGGACGAGCATTACACCGCTGTTGTTATTGAAAAACTGGTTCCCTTGCACTGTTGCATCGTTGCTGTTTTATTCATGTGTTAAAATAGCACGTGCAGGAACCCCTAATGTTGAGTACTTGGGGTTCAGCAAGAGACGGTAAAACAATTGTACGCAACATAAATACTCTTAAGAATAATTTATTGAAATTCGAAATGCATTTTATGTTAATATTAATGTTAAAGATCAGTTGTTAGGCACACTATCACCACCAAGGTGGTTCCCTGATGCTCGGGCAGATCTGAAAGGTAAGAATGTGGGGGTTGGGGTTAGTATGGTATAGCTGTAATAGATAGAGTGAGAGTTGTGATGTCCTGTTGACAGCTTCAGTTTGGTTTGCACCATTCGCTGGGCTTGGGTGCGATGTGCGGCTCGGTAGATTCCCATGGGCTGTTGAGCAGGGCTATATGTGGTTTGTTTTGTCCTTGCAGTGTGTTGAAGTGCATGCAGATTGCTGTGCAGAGAGGTGGTTGTGTTTGTTTTGCGTTTGAGAAGTGTATGCAGATCTTCAGGTTTTAGGGTTGGGTTAGTAGGGTTTATTCTTACCTTGTTACTTTTGACTTCTGTGCTCATTGTCCCTGTCTGTGCTGTGTGTTGGTTGATTTATAATGGTTTGTTCACCTGTTATTGCACGCAGCATAAGCTTTGTTTCTAATTCTCTAGTGCTTTGTGAGCACGAGATTGTGTGGGCATTCCCCCGGTCCCCGGGCTGTAGATGTCTAGGTATTGGGGGTTTGGTTGTTTCCCTGGGTATCTTGTGCATGATTCCCTGTCCACCGAGGACCGGGTGGACTAAAGCCCCCTGGAGTGCCTGTTATTGGTTGATGCTCCCTGTGATTGTCTAGCGCTTTGTGGGCATGAGGTTATGCGTGTCTCCCCCCGCCCCGCCCTGGAGATGGCTAGGGATTGCAGATTTTATGTGTGCGATCTCCATCCACCAAGGACCGGGTGCAATAGGCCTCCTGGGGGGTACCCCTTATTGGTTAATGCTACCCTGCCTGCAGCTGGGGTTCCCGATTCTGGGGTATTGACTAGAGTGGGGTTTTGATGGGGTGGCTCTTTTGGGCTCTCTCCTTGATTTGTCCCTTCCATGTTTATTCGTTGGCATGTGCTCTCTGTTTCCAGTGGAGTCTTTGGGCATCGTCACAAGCCTGGCGGTAGCCTTGCCTGTAAAATGGGCATTACAACCCCTGCGTTCCGGGAAGTCAGGCGCCGGTAATTGTAAATCCCCATTCCCATTTCAGTCCCATAGGACTCAATGGGAATGGCAACCACGGAAGCACCAGCACCGTTAATAATGTTGCCGGTGCTTCCGTGAAACTCTGCGGGCGTGTGCTGTTCCGCCCGCCAGGTCTGACCCCGCAGTGTTGAAGTGTGCCAGTCCGGTAACAATGGTGCCGGTAGGCTTACCAGCACCGTTGTTACCGGATTGGCACACTTGTAATGAGGCCCTTTGTTTTTCCTAGTCGTTCTGTTCTAATTCTGAGGTGAGCAGACACATTTTTAGTAGTTTTCTAAATTTTAGGTGATCCTTTGTATTGATTTTGTCTTTTGGGAGGATGTTCCACGTTTTTGCTGCCAGGTGGGTGAAAGATGACCTCCCAGTTTTCTTTTTTTGTATGGTTTTGTTTCTAGGCAAATGTTGTTGCGTGATCTGAGTGGTCTTGCCGGTAGTTAGATGGTTATTTTCTTTTGCAGGAACTGTTCTCCTTGGCCCTGGATAGCTCTGTGCGTTATGCGCATTGTTTTGAACCTTATTCCTTGTCTGATGGTTAGCCAATGTAGCGTTTTCCGCATTGTGGTGATGTGGTCCATTCGTGGTAGTCTCAGCAGAAATCTGACTGCAGCATTTTTGATGCGTTGCAGTTTCTTTAGTAGGTGTTCCTTGGTATAAGCTGTTGCCGTAGTCTATTGTGGACATGATGAGAGAGATGATGGTAAGTGTTTATCGTTAAAGGAGAGGAACGGTAGTTCCTTTTTACTGTGTGCAGGAGGAAGATTTTTTTTTTGATTATTGTGCTTACTTGCTGTTCTAGTGTTAGTTCATTGTCCATCAGGAGTCCAAGATTATTGACTGTTGTTGATGGCATCGGCACAATTCCTATTTCTGTGGGCCATGAGATGTAGTGGCTGTCGGATTATGGGTACAACCATTATCTCTGTTTTGCCTGGGTTGAGTTTGAGGCTGTTAGTGTTCATCCATTCATAGAATTCATAGAGTTCTTGTAAACAGCCTTCCATCATTGTGTTTTCTTCTTGTGTGTCTTCTATTTTGTAGATGATATGTGTGTCATCTGCATAGTTGTAACATGTAAATCTGTGCCTTTTAATGAGCTTGATTAGTGGAGTTAGGTAGATATTGAAGAGCAGTGGGGATATGGACGATCATTGTGGTACTCAACAGTTGCTGTCTCTTGGGGTGGATTTGAAAGGTTTAATCCAGACAGTTTCCATTCTGTCTGTTAGGAATGATTTAATCCAGAGTTGGGGTAGGTCAGTGATTCCTATTTCTTCTAGTCTCTTGATGAGAATGTCATGGCTGACTGTGTCGATCACTGCAGAGAGGTCCCAAAGTATCAGAGCAGAAGTTGTGTCGGAGTCTGAATTTGTCTTTATATCATCCCAGATTGCGAGGAGTGCCATCTCAGTTCCTCTCTTAGGTCTAAATCTGACTTGTGCCTGGTCTAGCAGTTGGTGTTTTTCTAAATGTTCCTTTGTTAGTCCATAGAAGTATGTTTCAAGTAGTCTTGCTGGGTAGGAGATATTCGAGATATGTCTGTAGTTGGAGAGGTCTTCCACATTGCCTGCCGTGTTCTTGAGGAGTGGTTTGATGAACGCCAATTTCAAAGTAATTTCCCTGTTACGAGTATTAGGTTGAAGAGGTTTCTGAAACATTCCAACGCTGTGCCCAGTGTGAGGATTGATTCGTATATGTCTAGATGGCAGGGGTCCAGGGGGAGCCTGATTTTTTGCTATTACTTACCAGATTGACGAAAGTCTCTACTGATATTTGGGGGAAGCTTTGGAGTTTGTTCTGGCGATCCTCAGTTGTGGGGGTCGGTTGTGTATTTTGGTCAGATGCGCTTAGGTTTGTAATGACAATTTGAGTCCTATATAGTTGAAAGGGACAGCTGCAAACCTATAAGACATAGGCCCTCATTACGACCTTCCCGGTAAAGTCGGCACTTTACCGGCATGGCGGCAATAACGTGTCCGAGTCCCAACCATGGTGCAATTAGTGCCTGATTACGAGTGGTCATGCACGCGCTTACCGCCATGCCGGTAACGTCCCGCACTGCCTACCCGGTAAGGGCCCAAAAACCCCTTACCGGCAGCACGCTAAGCGAAAACACCTCCTCTGCCTACCACTAAGTAGCAGTCTCGCAAATAGCGGGGACCGTAAATAGCAGACCTGGCAATAGCGAGCATGTTAATGCCAGAAACGGAAATAGCATAATCACGCGGGAACAGGAAATCCAAAGGCGGCCAACTTGAAAAACACAATCCATTGCAATCCTCCATAGATAGGACCTGCATGAGCAGAACAGCTGGCCCAACTGCACATAGAAACACATCACCACATCACCATGTCCAAGGCACTGAAAAAAGGAGCTGCGCGCCTGCGCAAGGAGCGCTTCTCTGAAGAAGAGCTGAACATGCTCCCCGACACCCTGGCCAAAAATGCTGAGGTTGTGTTTGCCTCTGATCTGCGTCGACCTGCACAGTTGTGCAAGAATGTGATCTGGGAGGAGGTGGCGCACAAAGTGAGTACGGTTGGTACCACCCCACATACGGTAAAGGACGTGCGCAAGCGCTGGGATGACCTGCGCCTACGCGTCCGGAACATCCTTTCAGCAAATAGTAGCGAGGGCATGGCTACAGGTGGTGGAGGTGCCTCACCCATTAAGATGACTCGCTGGGAGGAGACATGTGCGAGCACAATTGGAATGGAGGCGATCGAGGGAGTGGGGGATATGGAGCGTGGAGCCCCGTCATCGGATGATGGAGGTAAGTGTCCTAAGAAACCACTGTAATGCAAATCATGAAGATGTCCCCCAAAACTGAAAGTCAAATGATCCCATGCTGGGCCACCACACACATAGACCCATCACTGATGCTGTCCCTCTCTTGGTCCCCCACAGGCACACATTCTGACAGTGAGGCACAGGACCCCATGGAGCAGCCCACGACACCTGTGAAGAAGGCCAGGGGTATGGAGAGAGCAAACAAGCCCTCAACATCAAGGGGCACAGTGAGACCTGGACTTGCACACAAGCCCAAACCAACACTTGAAGCTATGGCACAGATGCGCGAAAGGGCCACCACCACAGCACCCACACTAGCCACCACCACACAGGAGCCAGTGCCTGAAGGCTCTGTGTCCACTGCCAGCAGTACAGTCGGAGAAGCAGCTGCCACGGCACCCCTGTCAGAGGACGATGCACACAGTCCGACACCTGCCGCAACAAGCCTGCTGCAGTCACGCCACCTCTCCCCACCCTGCACACACAATGCCAGCAGCCATGAGCTGTCTGCTGTTGAGTCATGGCCATGGGGCTTCAGCCCCACGGAGAGCATGCATGATGCAGCACCCTTGTCGCATGTTGCTTCGACATCCACCGGTGTCAGGGACAGGCAAGAGGGTATCACAACCATCCAACAGCGCCAGGAGGAGCTGACAGTGCTGGTGACCCAGCACATCAGTGAAGGTGCCCGGGCGAGGGAGGAGTTCCGGGAATATGCAAAGTCCATCAAAGGTGCCATTGAATCAAGTACCACACGCATATGCGAAGAATTGGTGGCTGTGAGGCAGGTCCTCACCCGCATGGCAGATGCCTTGGAGGCCCTGCGTCCCACACAGGTGATTGACCAACCAGGCACCTCCTCGAATGCCAGCTCTACACAGACCAGCCCCCTACGTTGGTCCACGCGGAACTTGTGCAGGTCGGACATGGGCCCACCCGATGCTGGCAGTGGACATGGGATGTAGGGGCAGCCTGCCATTCTGAACTATTGCAGACTAATGGTGCATGGGGGTGCACACCAGGGGCCTCATTACGACCCTGGCGCTAAGTGAAAAACGATGGCGGTAAATGGTTACCGCCATCGTTTTCCGCTAGGTCCGATCATGACCCGTGACCGTTAACTACGATGCCATTAGCGGCATCGTAGTTAACGCTGCCGCTTACTGCGCCAAGGGGGCGCGCACGCGACCTCCCACACCGTACTTAGCGCCATGGCGGAAAGGTACGCGAATGCCGACCCAAGCGGACATGCACCTAACGCCATCACCCAGCCTGTTAAGTACCTTACCGCCATGGTGCTAATTACGCCATTGCGAACCAACCGTAAATGGCCATGTAAAGTGAATGCAGCTGCCACAGGTGCACAGAAACAGCACAGGTGAAGGCAATACAGACTCAGGAAGTACAAAAAGAGCACACCGCACCCCTTCCCACACCCAGTCACACTCCACAATGATACCAATACGACTAGCAATGTTGGGGCTGGAGGACCTGATAGCAATGCAAGTGCTACAACAGCAACAACAACAACAGGCAGCACAGAGGAGACGCAGGAGGAGAAAGAGGGCAAGGCAGGCCCAGCAAGCCCCACCAGCACAGCCAGTGCCACCACGCAGGCTGCCCCCAATCCCACGCATCAGAGCCAATCCATTCAACCTCAGATCCACACCCTGTACCGTTTGGACCGGGACACCATCACCGCCATCGTAGACATGACACACAACAACATCGTCAGCATGATAGAAACTCCAACCGCCATCCCACCCCGACTGAAGGTAGTGTCTGTACTCCACTTCCTGGCCACAGGCACCTACCAGCACACAGTGGGGCACTTGCATGGCATCTCACAACCGTTATTCTCACGAACACTCATCCAAGTGCTCGATGCCCTCCTCAAGCACACAGACGACCACATCTCATTACCACGGACTGCCCAGGAATTTGCAAACACCAAAGTGGGTTTCCATGCACTAGCCGGCATACCTGGTTGCATTGGTGCCATCGACTGCACCCATGTGGAATTGGTGGTTCCACGTGCCATGGAGGTACCGTACCACAACCAGAAAGAGTTCCACTCAATCAACGTGCAAATGGTCTGTGACTCCAACAAGATCATCACACATTGTTGTGCCCGATTCCCCGGATCAACCCATGATTCTATTGTCCTGAGGAACTCCACAATACCACGCTACATGGAGCGACATGCGGGCCCAAGATCCTGGCTACTCGGTGAGTCCAATGTCATGACCATGGAAATGTGAAATGGGTAGGTGAATGACGTACCGATGCATATTCCACCTGGCTGAACGGGGGGGTGATGCATACTCCACCTGGCTGCAGGGGGGGGGAATGATGCATACTCCACCTGGCTGAAAGGGGGGGGAATGATGCATACTCCACCTGGCTGAAAGGGGGGGGGGAATGATGCATACTCCACCTGGCTGAAATGGGGGAATGATGCATACTCCACCTGGCTGAAAGGGGGGGGGGATGATGCATACTCCACCTGGCTGAAAGGGGGGGGATGATGCATACTCCACCTGGCTGTGAGCAGCAGAGAGAACGGAGACAGATGATACCCTAAAGCAACCCAAACTCCACCCAACACC
This sequence comes from Ambystoma mexicanum, assembly GCF_040938575.1. Classification (NCBI taxonomy): domain Eukaryota; kingdom Metazoa; phylum Chordata; class Amphibia; order Caudata; family Ambystomatidae; genus Ambystoma; species Ambystoma mexicanum. Next base: position 410,469,220 of record NC_090924.1, read on the forward strand.
AGTAAAGCCAATACCCAATGTATGCAGCCCTACCATGTGAATGAGGTTGTGTCCCAACCATGACACAACCATCTGCAAGTGCATTCTACCAAATCAGACCACATTGTCAACAATGAAAAGCACCTACATGCACGTCACCAAACACCATCAACCGATAGGCCTGTCCCCCATAACTGCCCACGAAGGAGGCACATGACGGACAGAAACATCAACACACCATTACACAGACAGCAGGGCCCCCAAAATGTCCCTGTCTACATCAGCATTGCTCACTGGGGTCATGATGAGGCCCACAGCAATGTTGCAATGATGTGCGCATTGCCATCACAGGACATGTGCCAGGCCAACTAACCAAACGGCATGAACGGACACAGTGGATGGGCACTCACAATGCACTCCACCCCTCTGCATACATTGGGTGATGGCATGCAAAACAGGCCATGGGAGCCATGAGCATTTACTGGTTGCATTGTGCGAATCAATTAGTGCATGTAGAAGTGAGCCAAAGTAACAGTTGGATGCAAGCCATGGTGGCACATCATGTTCTTGATCAGACGTCATGACTGACACATACATTCTCGCCTACATACAGGTGATGCAGGCTATCCCCTGAAGAGGTGGCTCCTTACACCAGTCCGGAACCCGCAGAACCAGCACGAGGAGGACTTCAACCGTGCACATACACGACCCGTGTGGTCATAGGGCAGACATTCGGCCTATTGAAGGCACGGTTCCGATGCCTCAGCAGGTCTGGTGGGGCACTCCTGTACCGCCATGAGAAGGTGTCAAAGATCGTCATGGCATGTGTCATGCTACACAATATGTGCGTCAGATGGAATGTGCCCCTGTCCCCTGACGCAGAACTGCAACCACCTGACGATGAGGATGAGGAGGGTGCAGATGGGGCGGCACCCCATGGAGGAGGCGATGCACAGGAGGGGCGTGCAATGCACCAAAATATCATCGACCACTGCTTCTAGCACACACGGCTGTTGTGTATCACATGGAGACTGCACTTGGGGCACTGTGTGTCTCTGGGACCTGCACACTGTGGACTGTACACCAATAAAGCACACATTTGCAATGAAAATGTCCACACATTTCATTTCGGAAAAGCAAAAAGTGTATTTCAATCATAAAACGTCGCGACACACCCCCTCCCACCTCCCCCCTCCCCCCTGCACACCCCAACACAAACCCCCTCCGACCTCCAACCTCCCCCCTGCACACCCCAAAACACCCCCTCCCACCTCCCCCCTCCCCCCTGCACACCCCAACACACCCCATGTAAGTGTCAACAGATGCCTGTGACAGTGGCCACAGGCTGTTACAAGCCCCCTCTCCCGGCCCCCGGGGTACCCCTGGCTGTGGAGCGCAGGTTCCGTCCGGAACGTCGGACGGGGCTGCTCTGTGCAGAACTGGCAGCGGAGGATGTCCCTGTCTGCCCCCGTGCATGCACGTCCTGTAGGGTGTGGGTGAGCTCAGTGAGCGCACAACGCAACCCGGCAAGTTCACCACAAATGTCCCTAGACATGGCCTGCATAGCATCCCTCAGGGTGGCAGTGCTCTGCGCTATTTCGGCCCTAGGGTCTCTGTGGTCTGTTCAATGGTTGCCCTAGCCCCCACACATTCCGCAGCATGCTCAGTCAGCATTGTGGACAGATGTTGCTGCCGCTCTATGATGTCCTCGAGGGACTGCTGCCCCTGTTGGGCCATGCCCAGTGCTGGTGGTGTGATGAAGGGGCTGCTCCCCTCCTGTGGACTCAGGACTGGGCATGGGGTAGAAGGCCACTCCTCTTCCTCTGTGTGCCCCTGTGTGTGATCCTCATGGGGGCTGGCATTTGACAAACAGGGGGAATGTAGAAGGTCAGTGGGGCTTCTGACTTCGTGCTCCTCAATGTCAGAGTCTGAACATGCAGCAATTGCAGCTGTTTCACCCATGTTGCTGCTGGCCGTAGACCCAGTGCCTTCTGTGGCAGGCAATGTTGGTACAGGTGGAGCTGCTGCTGGCCTGCTGCCTACTGGGGTGCTTGCCGGTGGGCCGTCCGGTTTGCTTGCAGTGTATTCTGCTTGTTGTGGGGTCTGCCACACTGCAGCTGAGGTTGAGGGTGCGGGGATGGTATTATTGGCCTTCTTGGCTCTCTTCGTCGCAGGGGTGTCCTGGTCCTCGGGGTGTGAATCTGTGCCTGTGGTGGAGCAAAGGAGGGAGGACGTTATTGATGGGTCTGCGGACTTTGGAATGACAATGATTGACATGAATCTGGTCAGTAGATGAGGCAGATTTCAGGCAGGGCCATGCAGGTTGTCTCCTTTTTGTGTGGTATGTGGATGCAGGTATGTGGGTGCCAGCAGTGTATACAGGGTGGAGCTCGCATGTGGCTATGGGCAGTTTCGAGCTAATGTGTTGCATTTACACTCTAGGGCAACATTGTGCTACACATGAATGGACTGCAGTGACTATGGCATGTCTTGTTTGAGGCACCTACCTTCATCGCCTGATGTCGGAACTCCCCTTTCCATCCCTCCGACGCCTTCAATGCCTTCCATGCCAATCGTGGTTGCACAAATCTCCTCCCACGGTTGGAGTTTCAGTGGGGATTCCGAACCTCCACCGGTACCCAGGGCAAGGTTGCGGTTCGCAGAGATGACGGCTCTGACCCGTATGCAAAGGTCATCCCAGCGCTTCCTGCACTGCTGTGGGGTGCGGGGTACGGACCCCACCGCGCTGACGCGCTCGGCCACCAGGGCCCATATGGCCTTCTTTTTTGCTGTCGCTGGCTTGGTCATTTCCGGCGAGAAAACGACAGCTGCATTGTTTTGCAGGGTCTCCGCAAGCATGCAGAGTTCCTCCCGGCTAAATCTTTCCTGGCGCTGGCGGTCACATGCCTTCTTAACAACTTTAGGCATTTTTTGGGTGGTTGGATGGGTGGGTGATGGGTTGGGACAGGTGTCAGGGTTGGACCTGGTGTTGTTCGGAAGGATGGCAATGGATTGTGTTTTTAAAGATGGCCGACGTGCTGATTCCCGTTCCGCCGCAATGACGCTATTTCCGGTTCTGCTTTTTACGGTGACCGCTAATTGCGGCCATCGCTAATTACGGTGGCTGCTAATTACGGTGGCCGCTACTTACGGTGGCGGAAGTGCACCTTGCTCGCCCTACGATGCCGGTAGGGGCCTTTTCCGCCATGGCGTTATTTACATTACCGCCATGGCGTAATGCTTGTGCGCGATGGGTCGTAATGTGGCGCTCTTTACGCCATCGACCCATGGCGTAAAACGCTCATTACGCCATGGCGGTAATGTCGGCAGATTACCGCCTGGGTCATAATGAGGCCCCATGTGTGGGGGAGTTGTGGGGGGAGATGGAGGGAGGAGAGGGTGTGTGGGGGAGTTGGAGGGGGAGGGGGAGAGGGTGTGTGGGGGAGTTGGAGGGGGGAGAGGGTGTGTGGGGGAGTTGGAGGGGGAGAGGGAGAGGGTGTATGGGAGAGTTGGAGGGGGAGAGGGAGGGGGAGAGGGTGTGTGGGGTGGAGGGTTTGGGCACATTCAATATTCCTAATGTTCAATACACCCGTTGGGTCAAGAGAATTCACATGACTGGACATTGCTTATTTTGTACGTGTGCTTTATTGGTGAACAGTGCACAGTGTCCATGTCCCCCCACATAACCGATTGTAGTCCTCTTTGTGCCTGTTCTGCGGGTTCCAGACAGGTGTAAGGAGCCACCTCCTCAAGGGATAGCCAGCATCACCTGCATGGGTGCAACAATGGTTATGTGTAAATGATTTCATCAAATGGAACCTGTACCTATAACACAAAAGCATGCATTGATTTCCTGTTCTCATCTACATATACCAGCATGATCTGAGCTAAGTAACTGCAATGTGTGAAGCCACATGAACGACAGGTGTGCGTAGCATCATCTAAGGGACACAGGGGTGTCCTATTCCCTGTGAGTGTTCATGCACTGTGGTTGCCCACGGCAGTTGTTGCCATGATCTAGGTGATGTGTAGTTAATCGTAACCTTTGATTCTGAGACCGTTGAAGGCAGACTCTTGATGACCTGCCATTCCACACTTGATGTCCCCATGCTGGCATGCTGCACTTCTGTATTAGTGTACGAGTGAATTTCTGTATATTGGCTTAATGTGTTTCCTTTGTAGGCAGTAATGGGCACATGTCAGTTGTGATGCTGTTCATCAGTCATTTTCATTGGGCATACTGACAGCATGTCGCTGCATAGCGTTGCAGGGGCTACGGTCTGATTATGTGCAGTGTACATGTGGATGGCTATGGAATGGTTGCAGTACTGCCCTGTTGTCATTGTTGTACAGCTTATGTCTTGCATTTGGGTTTCAGGTGTCAGGTCCAGTCTGGCCTGCTTTGGAGTATGGGCATTGTTCATTCTCTCACCTAATTCCAGCCAGGTGTAGTATGCATCTCGCCTCCCATCTCAGCCAGGTGTAGTATGCATCTCTCCCCCCCAATCATCTCCCCACAGCACACTGCCATGTGCTTGCCATGCAACTCACCGAGTAGCCAGGAACATTGTCCTGCATGTCGCTCCATGTAGCGTGGTATCGTAGAGTTCCGCAGAACCATTGAATCATGGGTTGATCTGGGAAATCGGGTACAACAATGTGTGATGATCTTGTTTGAGTCACATACCATTTGCACGTTGATGGAGTGGTATAGCTTGTGGTTGCGGTACACTACCTCCATGGCATGTGGGACCACCAATTCCACATGGGTGCAGTCGAGGGCACTGATGCAACCTGGGATGCCTGTCAGTGAATGGAAGCCAACATTGGTGTTGGAGATCTCCTGGGCAGTCCGTGGTAGGGATATGTGGTTGCTTGTGTGCTTCAGGAGGGCATTGAGCACTTGGTTCAGCGTGCGTGAGAATAATGGTTGTGATATGCCATGCATCTGCCCTAGCATGTGCTGGTAGGTGCCTGTGGCCAGGAAGTGGAGCACAGACACCACCTTAAGTAGACGGGGAACGGCGGTACGGATGTCTATGAGGCTGACGATGTCATTGTGTATCATGTCCACAATGGTGGTGATGGTGTCCCAGTCCAGACAGTACAGGGTGTGGATCTGCTCAGGGGTTAGGTTGAATGGACTGGCTCTGATTCAAGGGATTGGGGGCTGCCTCAGTGGTACGACTGCCTGCACTGGTGGGGCATGCTGTGACTGTCTCACCCTCCTTCTCCTCCTGCGTCTCGTCTGTGCTGCCTGTTGTTGTTGTTGCTGGTGTAGCAATGCAATCATGTCCTCCAGCCCCAGTAATGCTACTAGTATTGGAATCATTTTGGTGTGTGAATGGGTGTGGGAAGGGGTGTGGTGTGCTCCTTTTGTACTGGCCCAGTGTCCATTGCCTCCACCTATGCTGATTGGGTGCACCTGTGTCAGCTGAGAAGACTGCACATGGCCAGTTATGGGTGGTTCGCGATGCCGGTATTTCCGCCATTTCGGTAACCACTTTTAGCACCTTCTTCATGCCACTATTTGCATGTCCGCCTGACTTGTGATGTTATCCTGTTTACACCATGCCGCTATTGCCGGCATGTAGGGTCGTGTGCCCGCGCCCATGTCGCTATTAGAGGCACCGTTATTTACGTTGCCGGTAATGACGGGTTGTTGGGTCGTAATAGCCCGGAGTGGTAAAGGTTGCCGTAATCCTTTACCGGCATCGTTTTTCCCTTACCTCCTACCTTGTAATGAGGCCCTAATTTAACCCCTGAATCTCTTAACTTATAGATACATTGAATACACTTTAAAGGTTTTGAACTTGTCCTTACAAATGATCCACCAAATAGTATGTTCAATGATTATTAACAAAGAAAATTGATCTTGAATAAGAATGTATTAGTTGCTTCTTGCCGACACATGTTTTGACAGTTGGTCATTTTCAAGGCATTACTCTATATAATCAAGGATATGTTCCTCATTTACTGTCTCACAAATGGACTCTCGAGTTCCCTTCATTCAAAGTTAGATATAAGCTCTTCAATTGTTGTAAGTTCTTCTCTGTAGATAGCCAAAGATTTGTTGATTATTGTTATCAGCATCAGATTAAATTACAGTTCTCCTGAACCGGAACGTTATCCTAGTCGTGCTACAGCGTTACCGCATGGCAATCTCTGGTTGGCTGGTCTGCTTTGTATTATTTGGTGGATGACGCTGATTTTGTTTTTGAAGTGTTCTGCAAGGTTGTTGCATAGTTTCAGTGAGAGTACCAGAGTGTTATTGCATCCAACTGGGTTCCTCATTTCATTTATGATGTTGAACAACTTCTTTTTGGTTATTTGTGGATTTGGTGATCCGGTTGTTATAGTATTTCCATTTCGTCTTTTAGATATCCTTTTCCTACGAGCGGATTTGTCATTGAAATTGTGATTTTTCCACCTGGTTGTATTTTTTCCTTCATTCTAGTTCCGGCTAGTTCCAGCTTCTTATATTTCCCTTATTCTAAATGATTTTCCGGGACAGTATGCTATCAACAAATATTAAAATTGTATTGGTTATTTCTTTTTTGCAGCAATTATTTAATGCAACTTTTTATTAAATGTTCTAATCATTTGCTTTTTTTAAATAAAAAACAATTTAGAAAGACCCATTTTAGGTGCTTAAATGAACATGAATTTGTCAATATGTAAATATAATAGACAATAAATCATAAACCTCCTAACCAAATATGAAAAGTAAACACTGCGTGCTGTGAAAAAACTACTAGACACCCAAAAGGAACACTTGTTTTGAAACAGGGTCTACGTCTTCAATCCTGTGAATAAGGGATGTTAATATTCCTGATTTCAAGTGGCAGGGTAATACAGCCTCTGCTCATATTCAGACATTTTGGCGGTTCTAGAAATACACCACTTTCCTCGGGACCTAATTTGTTATTGCAAACCTCTGAAAACAACAAATGCAGGAAATCTGTCAGTATTAAGAAAAACCAGACAGCTGGCGTCCCTATCTGCAAGTGAACACTGATCACGGTTAACTAACCTCGTACTGTGTTGCTCATGCTCCAGTTCCTCCTAGAACTTGCTATTCAGAATGTCTGTTGGATGTTGCTTCTAGTGCTTTTTGTGATTTCTACTGCAAAAAACAAATGCACAATCTGTCTCAGTTTGAAAATATCTAAATCTGTACAGAAGAGAATAAAGAAAAAAACAAGCTCATGCTGCTCTTCTTACCCCAAATGGGTCATGGTTTGCAGTGTAGTTTGTCAGTGCAAGAGGTTCTTAAATCAGTCCAAAACTCCAGGACGGAGGGAAAAGTATTGTGGTTCTATACAAGCCCGTCAAGGAAGAATGACCAGCAGTGCAAGAACAACAAATGACATGCGTCACCACATATTGCCAAAATACTCCACAATTCAGACTCCTCATCAAATAATTCTGGTTATTAATCAGACGGGTTTTACCTGAAGAATCGCTACCACGGATGGCCCTAAAAGGTCCAAAAACCTAAGAGAATACCCGACACATGCCCATTTTCAGAGGAAATCCAGAAAACAGTGCTGTGGTACCTCAGACAGCTAATAGGACACCACCAGATACATGCAAAGGTAACCTTCTCTTTGTTATTTAAATCTTTTGTGGTTGGGTTCAGCCCTGAAATCTATTGGAAGGTTATTTCAATTTTTATATTGAGTTTGACAATTAAGTACTAGGTTGCAGTTCTACTGGTAGGTACACCAAAAGAACTGAGGCAGAGCCAACAGGAAGTACAATGCCACAGTGAACTGGGTAACAGAAGTGTGGACTAGATATTGATTACTTCTGATAGGTGGAATGAAAACTGGTTGAGGGTGGCTCATCTCGGATTTATCCTTGGTTCGGGTTTTCATATGCTGGTGCTCTTGTGGGTAGGTCTGGCATTCTGGAATGCTTTATGGAGAGTGCAAAGAGACTTAGATGTGATTCTTTGGAAAATGGGCAGCAATCTTAAAGTTTCCAGCTCGGTGGTGATTGCCACCCATGGTTTCATTGCAACAATCATAATCATTCTGCTATTCATCATTAAAGTTTTTTACTTTTGTCCACGTACATTGAGTTTTGCGGGAGACCACAATTTTCAGATGCAGTATGTTTTTTTTAATCACGTGTAGTTGATATGTTTTTGTTCTGCATGTTCGATTTGTGAGGTAAAGGAACAATTCCTTGGATCTTGGCTTTCCCGAAAGGAGTGAGATACAGACCCCAAGGTGTTGGGCAGAAAATGGGGGGGACCTTGGATCTTGTGGTCCAAAACACTTGTCTAAGGTCTTGAATTTATTATGGGACCTCTGAGATAGGGGAATTATCCAATTCCATGGAATGTGAATCCAATGAGCTCTGGAAACCATAAGCATTTATTTGAAAGGTGGCAGTAAATTGCTCAATAAGGTCTGTTAACAATTTAATCCTGCTTGGTGAACAGGCATGAAGAAATAATAGAGCCATGTGGGCCACAGCATGCCAAGGAGGGTTGGACTGCTGACTGATCAAAAGCCCCTAATTTCTACTTAAATATCTCTGTATGTGGGTGGTCTTTAATCCAGTTAAGTCCCATGCCAGCTCTGAGTCTCTGTGTGAGATGAACATTGATGACCATGGCATAACGTGCAGAAAAGTCTGGCAAGATCAGTGCCGCCTATCAATTTTGTGATCGTGCTTGAACTTCCCAAAATGTGCCCAGCAGGAAAGTCAAGCACTTCTGGGTGGGTTTGATCCACCCCTGCGATATTCCCATGGGATTTCCTATGGGTCCACCTTGGCCTCGGGTCTCAAGGTAGGGTTTGAGTCCTATGGACCAATGAGGATTTCCAACGGCAATAAAGAATTTCGTCGAGCCAATCAGAGGACACAAGCCATCTAGTTCTTTTGGCAAGTTTAGGAGTTCTGAGAGAGTTTTGAAGGAATGTGTCAATTGTTGTGCTTTTTTTGGAGTTTCTTGGTCCCTGTTTTATACCTTGTCTCATTACTTAGGCCCATATCCTTAACTATGCTTTTTTACCAGTACTCCGCTATAAAGAAAATAATAATAATATTGCAAAAAATATTTTTAGTTTTTCCTTTTTTGTGTCACCTACATTTCTTTTTACACACCTTCTTTATCCTTACTGTTTGTGTTTTGTGACAACCCTTTTCCTTTGTTGCGAGTCTTGAGTGAATCCATTTGTTTGTATTTGTTACTGTGTTCTCATTGCATATTGGCACCTTTTGTTTCTTGCGAAAGGAGTGCTAAGGTGAGGGGTGTGGCATAGAAGAGAAGGATCTGGACTACTCCTTAACCACCATGTTAAAGGAAGTAGACATCAACAGCAAGGGGGGCAAGAGGGGACCGAGAGTGAGGATAGGCAGCCTCCCAGCCCCTCTCAGACTTGAGCTGGACCTCCTTAAGTTCCAGAAACTTCTGAAAACTCTCCTTTGTTCTACCTCTTTTCTCTCACCCTCCCCTGCTAATTCCCCACTACCGCTGAGACTGGCGGCCTGGTCCGTCATGAGTCTTACAGGTTACCAGGCCCTCTGCCCAGTCAACACCAGCACCTACCCCCCTCAGTGTTAGGGAGAATTCTTCAGAATGGCTAATTTCACTTACCTACTGAGTCCCTCAGCAGCTTTGCTGGATTTATAGGATTTATGTTTTCACCTGTTAAGAGTGTGAGCCTTTTTTCCCACTCTTACATGGGTTTTGCTGTGTGTGTTTCAACATTTTTTGTGTTCATAGACTGTGGAGCCTCACCTACTCCACAGGCATCGTCTTTTTACTGTGTGACACAGCACCTTCAGTGCAGTGACACAGGGTTGTCTTTTAGACTTCCCAACTCAGACTCAATTTTTCTGGGACTGTCTACTGTCTCCCAGAACACATAAAGTTGCCATTAACTTTATTAGCCTCTGTAGAACCACAGACCCAGTGCAAACCATTTTACATGGAGTACTGGAAAGGGGTAATACTTTTTCCCTTTTGTCTGTTTCTCTTGGAGCATTGTTTTAGCTCCCTTTTCATCAAGACTTGGTTGGTGGCAGTGGTAACTATCCTATTTTTCCTACCGCGGTTATCTTAAATAGCCTTGGTATTGTTTTAGGCTATCTTGGTAGCCTCAAACTTAAACCCGCTAGCCCATATATGTTTTATTACGGTTCCGGATGGGTTTATTCATCATTTCTTTTTGTAAAAGTCTTTCTCGTGTTTTACTCTGCGTGCCAAACCAGGTTTGATTCCTTTGTTCACTGTCTTTCCATGGGCTTCTACGCAGAAGCCCTCCTTAGGCGCCTATATTTCTGGGGGGTCCAGGATGTGAGGGAGGGGTTTAGGACTCCCTGCAGAGGGTCTCCTTGGAGACCCAAGTCGCACTCTGAAATGATTGGCTGTGGTGACTGTCCCGGCGGGACAGCCACCCTGCTGTGTGATTGATAGCCAGGCTGTGTGAATGGGGGAAAAACTGCATAAAAAGCAGGTCTCTGGGGCTGGAAAGGCAGAGTCGCCAATGGAACGAAAGAACCAACGAGGAGCTGACGGAGAAGGACCCCTACCACGACTGAACCACCCGGTGAAGCCCGGCTGCAGGTCTGAATCCTCGAACTCCGATGACAGAGAAGATCCTCCAGGAATCTTCTTCCCCTGAGCTGGTGGGACCAACCAGTTTGCCCAAACTGCAAGCCAGGACTCCCTCCTCAGGTCGAATTCGCTGTACAGAGCTACAGTGGGCCGGATAGCCAGGAAGGTCGGACCCTGTTTGGGTTTTCAGGAGCGCACCTTTTATTCATTGCTTTGCTCTGCTGCTTGTTTCTTCCCTGGGTATTGCAGTACCCTCCAGTCTTCCTACTTTGGGTCAGTCTGACAGTCGCTTCAGGAACCGTGAGCCTGCAGGAACTACCAGGAACGTCCGCCTCAGCTACAGCTTCTTCTCCATTTTAAGGTACTGTGCAAATCCGGTTGTGCATTTCGTTCAGCCGCGGTGAAGGTGTGTGAAACCTTTTGCCAACTCGAGGGCTTGTCCTTCTCTTCTCTTTAAACTAACTTTTCTGCTGACCAACTTCGTTCAGAACTATTGGCAAAGACTTAACCGTGAACTACCCTGTACTGTGTGATCTTGAGCAAAAGACTGTTGTCCTATTGACTTTGGCCCTAAGCCTATTTGATTTGGTTCCATCACTGTAGATTCTCTTTCTAGATTGCCCTGCTTACCTACCTGTTGGTGCTACTCAATTTCTGCCTATATTTGTTTTTCCCTCACTTTTTAATTTCTAGAGTGCCACTTCATTTTGTGAGCTTAACTTGTCTGGAAATTATTGGGAGTGGTGTGGTGTATTAGTAACATGATTTTTCAACTGCTTTACTTTAGTGAAATGTTATACAACTGATGTGTAAATAAATACATATTCTTTTACTCAGAAACCTTGAGTCAGAGTTTGTTTAAATCATAGTAATTGATGTCCTTTGTGTAACTATTTGATACTGCTCACTTACTCTTGAGATAAGTCTGGCTGCTCAGCCATCGCTACCACTTTTACTGTGTAGTACAGGCTTGTACCAAAGGTGAATTTGTACTGTCACTTGTAGTCTTAATTGTGTGTGGTGTTCCCAAAGGGTACGGCATATATTTCTGTCTAACACTCAGCACTTCCCTCTGGGCGGCTTTGCCCCCCCTCCCCCTTGGGACACCTCCACCCTCACACTTAGCCAGTGGTCTCCTCCCCTGCCACCCCTCAGCACGTCCCCTCTTGGGCTCAGTCAGCACATCCCATACCTGTTCCCTTTTCCCCCCTCCTTTCCCTCTCGTCACTGCACTTGCAAGTCTGACTGTCACAAGGCCTAGTAGGACCACGAAGGTTTGATTATTCACTTTTGTTCCCTCCCCACTTTTGCCTTGTGCCGCCTGGAGACACCATTTGGTTGTATATGCACCTAACAAATGCTCAATAAATAAAATAAAGTAGCTGAGGGGAATGGACAGTGGCTGTGGTGGAGGTGACAGTGGCTGTTGTGGAGGTGACAGAGGGTGAGGAGCTGGCAACCATCAATCATTGTTACTCCTTTAATTTGCTGTACCCCCTTTCCGCCTGATAAAATTGATTATTGAATTACTCTCTACTTTTTTATGCTTATTAAATTTAATTGATGACATTTTACTGGTAAGATGAAGTAGGTTTTTTTAATTATTTTATTCCATCTGTTACACCTTGCACTTACACTTTAACAACGTTCTTTCCTTGAGATAACTACATTCACTGACCCTCCTCCAAGGCGCTGTCCTTTGAGCATCATTTTCAGGCGCTGCAGGCCTGAAAAGCCTTGCGTCAACGCAGGCATTGAGGCTACATTGTTCCCAATCTAATTTGATGTACCCTCTTTCTTCTTCTTCTTCTTCTAATTATCGACAGCGTGGGCGGACCCACGCAGGCGCTTCCCCATCCAAAAGGATTATGTGCACCTCCCCACCAATCTTACACACAACCCTCACATTCTCATAACTCCTCCTCCCGCCCCGTCTGCCCCACAAAATCTAACAGCACACTGCTCCTTTCCTACTGCTAAAATTGACTATTGAAATTATTTCTGCTTTTTTTGCTGTTTAAATATAATTGATGATATTTTACTGATAAAACAAACTAGAATTTTATTTTATTTTACTTATTCTGTACTTGCACTTTAACAGCGTTCTTTACTTGGAGGAACTACATCCCCCAAGCCTCCTCCATGGCACTGTCCTTTGAGCATCATTTTAAGGCACTGCAGGTCTGAAAAGGTTAGTAACAGTGTATCTCGCTGACACAAACCCAGTTAGGCCTGTTCAGGCATAACTCAACGGCCGATACACATTTCTGAATGTTCACTAAACATTCTCCTGTAAGGCTTTTTTTTTTTACTAAATACTGGAATTAAGTCCCACACTAAAGAGAAGTTATTTTCACTGAACAATAATTGTGGCACATATACCGTTCTCTCCCTGAATTAAATTAGAATTTGACATACAAAAGGATTTTGATTATCAAACAATATCAACTGTAAAGGTTTCAGATCGTTCCCTTAATTACATTCGCTCAGCACTAGTTAATGCAAGAGCCATCGTGAGCAATACTGCAGCTCTGGCAAATGTTATTGAATCAAACTAATTGGACTCGGAAGAGCCCCATCTCTATTTTTCATCTTTTAATCCCTCCTAACTTTCCGATTACACAGGTAAATCATAATACCCAGAGAGGAGGAGGAGTTGCTGTTATTTTTAAATCTTGCTGGCAAATTTCTAGATGAAATGTATGAATTTCAAGCCACCAAATTTCTTAGCTACTTCCAACTTCTTTTACTAGGAGATTATTTTATGTGATATGACGTTCCAGATAATCCTGACTCTATTATGTTAACTATACTAGTCCATATACACAAGATGCTTTCCTTCACCCTTTCATCTTTAGGACCATTGCTGTGATCTGATTCTCTAGAGGCCCAGGGATCTTATTCTTGGATACACTGATGATCTCCTGGTTCGATCATTTTGCCAGTATTTTTGCAATTGAAAAATGTAATTCACCATCTCCTCATCTTGCTACATCTACCTGCCATTCTTCGCACAGCGTTAAGGATTTAGATAGAATTTGAGGGTAAGATATTTCCTCATTGATGGTCGCTCCTTGCCCAGACATTCAATGAGAAGAATATGTTTTATCCAACGTAAATAAGTAGCACAGATTATGAACAAACTATGCAATTGTATTGCAGCCATCAAGAGTAGACGAACCAAACAATTCACCAGTAACTAGTATTACTCCTCTATTCGAGCACTGAAAAGGACTAATGTAGAAAAGAAAAACTGTTGCATAAACATGGAGACCCGGTATCTTCTCATTTAGCTAGGACTGTCCATGGCACTTTTACTGCTAAATCAACCCATCTTCAGAATCCTACTGATAACAATATAAATAAACCAAAAGAACTCTTTGATGTTAGAAACAAAATCGGTAACCCTCAACGTGCATTCACAAGTCTATTGCCAACTTTAACGCTGGCAAACGAGTTACATTTTTTTCTGGATAACATAAGGCTGATAATGGGAAATATTACCAATTTGTCTTTGACTCCTGCACCTCCTACATTCTAGGCAACCACTATGGTAACACCCCAACATTACTTTTGAGTTATGTCCTGTTCTTTCAGAAACAATACTCCCAGTCTTACCCATCCCAAGTTGCACACCTTAAATAAATGTATTATCACTTTCATCTATTCCCCCATTTCTCAAGGGATTGTCCCTAAGGTCTTAAACACCCCCGTTCTGACTACCTCTTCAAAATAAAATCTTTGGATCACAACATACTACAGAATTAGCAGCCCATTGTCAGTCAAAGATTCTCAAGAAGGTGATTACTGTACAACTGCAAACACTTGTTGCAGAGAATTAGCTTTTTGACTCTTTCCATTCGAGTTTTCGGTCATTTCGTAGAACCAAATATGCACTCATAAACATTTGGATGGTATTCTGAAATATAGAGACTTGATTTCGAAGGTGCTTTCATCCAGTTGATCATGGTAGACTTTCAGCAGTGTTCGACACCACTGATTTTGAGATTTTATTGTCCACGTTGACTGAAGTTGCTGGCATATCCCAGACACCCATCAGTTAGATAATATTCTTCACTTGTGGAGTACCACGAGGCTCCTCCCTATCTCTGCTCATTTGTAACATTTACATCCAGCCACTCATGCATATTTTTTCCAAGTTAAACCTTTGCTACCGTTTTTATGCAGACGATACGTAGATCTACATGCGTGTTAACAATTCAACCGACCCCCTTCAGTGTTTTGTGCACTGCACATCTGAAGAACGACACTGGATGGCTCTCAATAAATTGCAACTCAATCCCCCCAAAACATTCTTTTCGACCCAAAAAATCATTTAAGTGAACCATTGAGGCTACCACCCTGTCTCACAATTTGATCTTCCCACGCTCTTCTGACAGAAGGTTAAAAACCTTGGTTGCATCTTGCAACATAATCTGGATTGTGATTCTCAGGTGGGGAAATCGTGAGATCAATCTGTGTCCGTCTTTGGCTTCTCCGGCTATTCCTTTCTTTTATTCCTGTGGCAGATTAACTAGCTGTGGGTCGTTCCCTGATTCATTCCAAATTATGTTTTGGAAATGTTATGTTAAGAGGTATCACCGAGCAACAACTCTCACAGTTACAAACTGTGCAAGATGCAGCTGAGAGATTATTTAATCAAGTACCAACATTTTCCCAGATTTCACAATTCCATCATTTTCTGTACTTTTTACTGATAAGGCAGAGAATTATGTTTAAAGCACTTTGCCTTCTTTTCAAATGTATTAATGGACTATCTCCAACTTATATAATAGTGAAAAAATTCACCTTTACCATCCAGTTCACTCTCTTCGATCATCAAACCAACACCTGTTGGTGGTCTCCAACTTATATAACAGTGAAAAAATTCAACTTTACCATCCACTTCACTCTATTCGATCATCAAACCAACACCTGTTGGTGGTACCTGCCTCCCACTGTGTTCACAGAGGTGATATGTGGTTCTCTATCCTAAATCCCTATCTTTGGAACTTCCTACTGATTTTAGATTGATTGAATCCTTTCTGCTGTTCCAGAAAAAATCTTAAAACCCATCTTTTCCAGTATTCATTGATTCCCTCTCTTTTGTTCATAGATGTTACAGTACACCGCCAAACAATATTAAGAACATCGCTGAGTTGCAGTTTAGTCTGCTTAGCTCCTCTTTTTATAGTGGATTTGTACCTGATAAATAAATAAAATCATATAAAAAGAAAGCAGAGTCACTTCACAAATTCATGGAGCACACAGACCTACATTTAGATGGTGACATTGGTTGGAAGGTGGTGGTATGCCAGCAGCAGCAGCAGCAGCAGCAGCAGCAGCAGGAAGCAGTAGCCACAAAGGTGCAGTGGTAGAATGGGGAGAAGGGTGAGAAGGAGGAGGTTATGGTGCTGCAGTTGGGTAAAGTGTGTCACAGGGATGGGAGAGGAATATTCTCGCAGCTGGTGGCTCAGGCGGAGGCGACTTAAGCCACTGCACACTTGAGAGCTCAGAAGGTGGAAGGTAGGCCAATGCATCTCTGTCTGCTAATATGAAATGCTTAATTGGGTGAGGGCAGGTTAGACATCATCCCCATCCATGACATTCCTGCTGGGTGGTAGTTCAGCTTTCTGGACAGTGAAACTGTAAGTGAAGAGGAATGCAGTGTAATTTTCAACTTCTATAAAAAGATAGGGTAACGGGGTGAGTGCCTTGGGTACCTCTTCGATAAGCAAGCACTGTCATATGGGCCACAAGGATTTGGCTGAGGGGCACACATCACATGCCATAGACCCTGCTAGTAAGAGCAGTGATGAACGTCAGAAGGAACTGTCAGTGACACTCTACCTCATTTGCAGTCAAGCAAGAAGCAACCCTGATGTCTCATAACTCTTGGCCATGACACATGGCTTCCTTAACCCCAATGGCTGGCCCAGCACAGCCTAGTCCAGTGCCACAATCAATGAGCAGTGCAGCAGCTTTACCATCTCTAGCAGCATGGCCTACTGTTGGTGGAGTTCAGCATTTGTTGCCACTTGGGCAGACAAGGAGATATATAATGATGAACCATGCAGGCTTCTATTGCCTTTATTTCCACACATATGTAAGCCAGAGGGAACTAGAGACCATAGCAAGGGAGGACTCTGTGTTAAGGCACATGCTCCAGTACCAACCTAAGTTTGTGTTGGTGACTTGAGAAGAGGGTTGAAAAAGAGGAGACATGGTGCTGGGAGTTGTGATGAACCTGAAGGCATCCCCCATCTACTCCTCTTGGATCTTCCTCTGAGGTGGCGAGGAAAAGACCATTGCTTTTGGATTCTGACCCTGGGGGTGGATATGCGAGGGAGGATCACCTTGGTGGAGGGCCCTTAGAGAGAGAGGGTGACTGCAGGCGAGATATGGTATCCCCTTTTCCCTATTAGAATGAATCCTACCCTCCCCCTTCCTTCATAGGGTTTTGTCAGTCCACATCTCTTCCATACACACATTATGACCTTAAAGTGTATCCCTTTAAGGCTGGGATGAAGATGAAGCGACTAGAAGTAATGCACACTTCTAGTCCGTTTCAACACTTTACTACTGACTTTAGTAAGAGGCCTATAAAGGATCAGGCATGTCCTGTTAATTGGTGTAATGAAGCTCAGGCAAACTACCTGCACCTGCGGCCTACTGAGAGGCTACACGTGCTTAAAAGCAGGCCCATCCAGTAGAGCAAGGAGAACCTGCATGGAGAGAAGGTGGCAGACATGTGGCAAATACAGGCTGAATCAGGAACGGCAGAGAGGACACCATGTGTTCTCAGGGGAAGAAGAAGATGCTGCGACACGAACGGGCCGCCCAAGGACCAAAACCCCAACACTTGCCACTGGTACAGGTTCCCAGCTGGAGCTGGGGAACACCGAGAACTCCTCACAGCCCGAGGGTTTTTTTGGAAAACGAGCAGGGTTTGCTGTGACTGACGCCATATATCCGGGAGCAGAGAACGGAACGAAGAAGATGCTTGGGGAAACCGAGCAGCTCCATTGAGTACGAGAGAGAGAATACTTGTACCGGGGTGCTCTGGATCAAATATATGACATTTGAGAGAGAAAGAAACCACAGTAGATGTTGAGTGCTAACACCGGTAGTAGGTGGAAAACCACTGTTATTCAAGAAGGCCTAAAGAGTATCACAAAGTGCCATGGGTAATCTGTTGCATGACCTGTAATGGGTGAAGCGTGTGGTCTGACAAATGCGCCTAGACCGAGTAGCCCAACCAGGGAAGAAGAGCCCAAAGACAAAGGCTGTGTACGCTGAGGTAAAAGAGAACATTTGTGTTGGTACGAGTAATAAGAAGTATAAGTTGAAACTGTGCAATACTGGTGAAACCCAAGAGACTGGAACCTTTTGGAACTGTGTTAATCTTGGGAAAGGGAATACTGAGATATCCTTGACCTGTAGTGAACAGGGGGACGGGGGGAGACCCCTGAGATATCTTGGAACTGTGTTACACTTGGGGAAGTGAACCTCGGGTGCTTTTTTTGTGGAACTGTCTGGGGAAGGGGAGCTGACCCAGGCTTGAGCTAGAAGAAGCTCAGAACCTTTGAACACTGTTTCTTTTGGTGCTGCTATCCCTACCCATTGTATGTCTTTAGTTGTGAGGGCAGTTATAGTTGTTGGACACAGACAGAACTTTATGTTGAGCTTATTGACACAGTAATCCTTAGTTTCTTCAGGTAGGGATATCCCACCTTGGCTTAGGGAAAGTTGGGCCTTAATCCATCCTGACACAGAAAATGAAGTCATTTTTGTTAAGAAAGAAAATCTTTTGTCTGTGCCTTGCTTCATGATACCTTCCCAGAATCAAAAACCAAAGTAGTGCTGGTGAGCAGAGACAAATATTTTGAGGCAGAACCATCAGTTTGACAGTTAAATACTAGGTTGCATTCCCACTGCTAGGTACACAAAAAGGACTGAGGCATAGCCGCCAGGATGTACAATGTCACAGTTAACTGGGTAACAGAAGGAAGAAGCCATGAACAGGGTAGCACTGCTAGGCAGAGTCACATAGACTGCAACAAAACCACCAGTGACATAGAATATTTGGGTTGGACTGAGTCTAGGAGTTTTACAGTGAATGTGACCATGGGAGTCTTAGTGGGCCTGAACATAGTCAATTCATTGGTTTTCAACATCAGATATTTTATTTAATTAAAAAGGGTTGGATAAAGGCCTTTCTGTCCCTATCCTAAAGGTAGTTTCCCTACCTTGGAAACTAAAACAAAAAACCAGTCTGTGTCTTTTCATCAAACTTAGAAAAACAGTCCTTGTGTCCAAACTATATCTGACCCACACACATAAACACATCATCAAAGATGCAAGGCAGATGTTCTGAATTTTACTTAATAGAAAAGTGTATAGAAAACAAGTAGGAAAGTTCAACAAATCATCCTTGAATCCAGTAGAGGTTCCCTTCCCCTGGATTATCGCAGGTAAAGAAACCACAATGTCTTTCTTAAAGTCTAAGTTGTTAGGAGTAGCTGAAATGTCTAATTCACAAAGTAGTCTCTTAAGAATGGCAGAAAGTGTCCTTTTCCAAACAATGATTCCTCAGAAATAATATAAATGTATTTTCCGACAACACTGTTTTGGAAGATAGCAAAAGAAGTCTCTTCAGCTTTAAATGATGGACAAATGTATGTTACTTCACAAATGACAGGATGGCAAAAAGTTAATTTCACACTACTGTCCCAAGAATGGGTTCCTGGTATACACCCCTGCCAGGAATTCTTCAATGTGTCCCTTTCGTTCATATGTTTTATGGATTACCTGGTGTACTCCCCTGCCAGGAATTCTCCCTTCTGGATATTGCAGATTCTCTGTTGTACTCTCCTTCCAGGTACCTTTCACCAAAAAGGGTTTGCTGCCTGATGTGTTTTGTTCACCAGGTCTTTCTACAATGTTTACTCTCTTTCTAAGTATAACACAGTTGCACTCCTTCACTCTTTATACTTCTTGACTTCAAGTACTACTTGTTCCAACTTTCCCCACATTGACGTCTCATATATGGCGATTTGGTCAAGTTCTTTCTGTCAACTTCTTCACTAGTATCTTTTGACTTGTGGCAATGCTTGTACCAATTTTCCCCAAATTGACATTTCACATAAGGAGATTTGTAAAACTTTTGCCATTCAACTTCTTCACTAGGCTTGTGGCAATGCTTGTTCCAACTTTCCCTAAATTGACTTTTTATATAAGGAGACTTGTACAATCTTTGCCTTTCAACTTCTTCATAAATATATTTTGACTGGTGGCAATGATTGTCTGAATTTTCTCCTAATTGACATTTCATGTAAAGAGACTTGTACAATCTTTGCCTTTCCAATCTATTTGGTCGGTATTCAAAATTACTATTAAATTGTCTGTATGTTTGCTCACATGTACCGGGACCCCCAAGCCTTCGGGGCCGACTCATCGGTGCAATGTTTAGCTGCAGCGAAGTTCCATCTCGGGGAAGGCTTCCCTGGTCATGTAGACCCTTTTTTGGTTCCTGCCTCAGCCTCCCAGTTCCTCACCGATGGAACTAAGGCACTTCTACAAGACTGTGCCCTCTATGGCCTCGCATCGGCTGTCTGCCTCTCAGTGGTTCTCCCACTGTTTTTTTACCAGTCTTCTGTTCCTCCGGTAAAGCAGGCCTCCAACCAGTCACCTGCAAATGCCTCATTCTCTCAGCACGGCTTGACTCCATGTCTCTCCTTCTGCTGTTGCTCACGCTTTCCGGTTCACCTTTCCTCTCTTCCATTGACAATGTTCATTAGATTTAAATGCCCCGTGCAGCTGTTTGCCAGCATGACACCTAGATCACACATTGAGTTTGATGTTCCTTTCATTCCACATTGACCCCCTCCTTTTCCTCGTCTCAGTACTTGAGGTTTTATGGGAGTTGGAGTCCATAGAAGTTTCACATCTTTTTATGTTACATTGTTTTACATGTGTGTTTAAATGATAACCTCAGAGACAGAACATGCCATGTTGGTGTTATGCACATATTAAGTGTGAACAACATTCTGCTTAAGATATTCGACCATGAGGGGTTTTAAGGTTTCACAACTGGAGGCATTTGAATAATTACAATACAACAAGCACCACCCACTACCCCTCCTCCTTTATTGACTCATTTCAAATGAACGACTTGCGAATGAAGTGACAACCAAACTTTCTAGTCACTACACATGGACCTCCATTTTTTATGAATGTATACAAATATATGCCCGACATAAGATTTGAGTATTAAAACAAAAGGAAAAACTGGTCCTCTTTCTGATTCTCCTTCAACTCTTCCTCCTCCCCCTCCTCCCTACCTTCCCCTCATGTTTGAAATGTTTTTACGGCAATGAGTCAAATCGTGAGGCAAATTCATTGTGAGCAAGCGGCGAGTTAGCCGCGGAACATGTGAACGTCTCAGCATTAGAAGTGCCGCACTTTGGAAGGACCTATATATATTTTGGTATTTTTTCTATTAGGGAATGGATTTCCATGTTTTTAAATGCTACGAATTTTCCCTGAAAATATGAATGAAGGAAGAAATTGAAGAAAAGCATTGGTGTGGACCCGGACTTTTCTTTTTCCAAACTTGGATGGTGCCATGAACAACTGTGGATGTTGCAGCTCGAATTCTCTAGCTGAAAGGTGGAATTGTCAGTATACAAATATATATTCATTTTATTTTCAAGATTTACTTGTCTCACCTTTATCAACTCATCTAGAAAATGACTTACGATATATATATTGATATAAAGTGCAAACTAGTGCAATGGGGTTAGTTAAAGTGCCTTCTTTTCAAAACACAGTACATGTGAAAATTTACAAATGCAAGTCCATAAATGCTCACAGAGTGAATGCAATAATTCTCTTGGTATTATTCTATTTTCAGACCAACTTCTGTGAGATGTTCTTTTTTTACTGACGTAGTTTTCTTTTCAAACCATTCTCACTATTCCCAAATACTCAAGAGAACACGCTATCACTAAAATGTGACTTTGGGATTGGTATTGCCTGATATCCCAATCCATTTAATTTGCACATCAAACAGGATGTGTCAAAAACAATGTTGACACAAAAGTGTTTCGGCACTATCTTCAGAGATTCGCTCATCCATTATCTTGTAGGCCTTCATCAGGACAAAAGCTGATTGTTTGTTATCCGAGATTCAATCTCTTTTACCCCAAGATAATTCTGTTAATTCTATACATTCCCGGCATCTTACAAATGCCCATATTTGTATTTGCAAGTTCACTGCTAACCTTTGTGTACCAGGCAAGCACATTCATTTTCTTTAAGAACAGCATAATTGCTTTTCAAGATGCAGTCTGTAAACATTTACATAAAGTACCAATTTTAGTCATAATTCACATCATTTCAAAGTTCCACAGGCTTAATATTCTGCTCATGGTTGCTAACCACTGACCTTTTGTGGTCTTCCATTGGTATATGTGGACTTCTTCCATTTTCGCCACTGATTTCTCAGAGTCACGGTTTATAAAGAAGGGAAAGGGGGGATCCTCTTTGTATTTTATAGAGGGGCCTGAGTCTGGAGGACGAATTAATACTGCAAAGAGAGGGGGTTGGACTCTGGCTGCCTCTTCCTCTGAGACACTAACAGGTGTCGCGCTAGCATACATGAAACCAAGTCTACGCTAGTAAGACTTGTGATTTTTTGTAATAGGACCCAACAACAATTTTTCACGGGTGCTTAAGAATTTTTATTTGGGACACACCCCAAAAGATTTTTTAAAAACATAGACAAACTAAAAGTCCATTGTCACAAATTGTATTATTCATTATATTGTATCGGCATATAATGTCAACAACACTTAGTCGTTAATACAACAAAGATTATCAAATGCAATATTATTGTTCATGCACTGAGAAGGAGTCCACATGCGTGAGTAAATAGTGGTGGAGTTACTGCGCATGTGTGGGAAAAGAAAGTGTACGTGCGTTCATGGCTGGGATACTGTTGCTATGTCACGTCAGAGATGGGCGTTGTCTGTCTGCACAGTGGATTAGTCTCGTGATTTGCATTGTATACAGATGGGCTGTGTAGTCCATGTGTTTTCAACAGTACAGTACAGTCTGCATTTCATACATTTTGAGATTGAATTTCAGTAATACAGAGCACGTACATGTGTATTTTGATTAATACAAACATGCGGACATTAACATACATAGAATTTTGCCTCATATCCTATGTAACATGATAATTGGTAGAAGAGGAAAGTAGGGAAGAATACTAATGGGAGGTAAATTAGAAAAAAAGGTTCCACTCTATGCAGATGTTTAATCCATTCTTCACTGTATCTAATCTGTGGATCCATTTCTGTTCCAATTTTCTCAGGGCTAGGTCTCTGTCACCTCCTCGCTCCTTTTCATCTATGGTTTGGATGATCGCCCATTGAAAGTCTGTATATTTATGTTTAAGTTTGCTGAAGTGGGCCACTAAAGGTTTGTCCTCAACAACGTTTTTTAAGCATGATCTATGTTCGCAAATACGTTGCCTCACCTCTCTTTTACTTTTGCCGATGTATAATAGATCACAGGGGCACCGTATTACGTAAATACTCCACTTGGTACGGCAGTTGGTGAAGGTTTTGTACTTCCATTCCAGGCCATTAAGCGAGATGGTTTTTTGATCCTTTGTCAAATTGCATACTGAGCAGTTGCCACATCTGTGATGTCCAATGACAGGGGGGAGATCCCATAGGTTGGTCTGACTGGATTTTTTTGTGGAGTCTGGGTATGTGTGTACTAGGCGATCCTTTATGTTCTTGCTTCTTTTAAATGCGAATCTAGGCTTTTCGGGGCTAAAATCTTCTGTTTGTAGAAGTTTCCAATTTGATAGCACCGATTTTCGAATGCAATTACTTATTGGGGTAAAGGTGGTGACACATGTCATTTTTTCAGCGTGTTCCACTCTCGGTCTCTTCGTAAGACATGTTTCCCTACTCATATGCCTTGCTGTCCTACGTGCTCTACGTATAATATTCGGTGGGTACCCTCTTGCTTTTAGACGAAATTCTAGGTCCTTTCCATTTTTGTCATATTCTGGTAGGGTGGTACAGTTTCTCCGTATCCTGAGAAATTGACCGAAAGGGAGGTTTTCTCTGAGTGATTGTGGATGAAAGCTTTCAAAATTTAACAGTGTGTTTTTGTCTGTTGGTTTTCTGTAGAGGGTAGTGACGAGATTACCTTCTTCTGTAGTTTGGATGTTGAGATCCAGGACCCTCGGTATGTTTTTAATTTGCAGGCCTTCTGGTATAACTCCGTTTTTTAGATACTCTAGCATGAGCAGTCCATGTGATTCTGTGCGGACTAGTTTTTTCTTTTTTTGCAACAGAGTGTCTAAGTCTGAGGTAGAGGTTGTTTTAGCTGCTGGTGTTGTTTGTGGTGTTTGTCCCAGCAGTGAAGGTTTTTCTACGGATAGCTCTCACAGAAAACTTCTTCATGTGCCAAGGCAAATACTTTAAACAAATAAGAGGAACCAGTATGGGTTCAACATTCGCTCCGGATATAGCAAACCTATACATGGACAATTTGGAAAGCAAGCACATTTACAACGTAGACAACGTATATAAACAAAACCTAATCGGTTGGGTCAGATACATCGATGATGTTTTCACCGTCTGGAGAGGCACCCGTGCGGAATTAGAAACTTTCCACACCTGGCTCAACACCGTAGACCCGTGCATCAAATTCACCATGAAGTCAAACAACGACAGTATACCCTTCCTGGATCTCAACATCCAAACTACAGAAGAAGGTAATCTCGTCACTACCCTCTACAGAAAACCAACAGACAAAAACACACTGTTAAATTTTGAAAGCTTTCATCCACAATCACTCAGAGAAAACCTCCCTTTCGGTCAATTTCTCAGGATACGGAGAAACTGTACCACCCTACCAGAATATGACAAAAATGGAAAGGACCTAGAATTTCGTCTAAAAGCAAGAGGGTACCCACCGAATATTATACGTAAAGCACGTAGGACAGCAAGGCATATGAGTAGGGAAACATGTCTTACGAAGAGACCGAGAGTGGAACACGCTGAAAAAATGACATGTGTCACCACCTTTACCCCAATAAGTAATTGCATTCGAAAATCGGTGCTATCAAATTGGAAACTTCTACAAACAGAAGATTTTAGCCCCGAAAAGCCTAGATTCGCATTTAAAAGAAGCAAGAACATAAAGGATCGCCTAGTACACACATACCCAGACTCCACAAAAAAATCCAGTCAGACCAACCTATGGGATCTCCCCCCTGTCATTGGACATCACAGATGTGGCAACTGCTCAGTATGCAATTTGACAAAGGATCAAAAAACCATCTCGCTTAATGGCCTGGAATGGAAGTACAAAACCTTCACCAACTGCCGTACCAAGTGGAGTATTTACGTAATACGGTGCCCCTGTGATCTATTATACATCGGCAAAAGTAAAAGAGAGGTGAGGCAACGTATTTGCGAACATAGATCATGCTTAAAAAACGTTGTTGAGTCCAAACCTTTAGTGGCCCACTTCAGCAAACTTAAACATAAATATACAGACTTTCAATGGGCGATCATCCAAACCATAGATGAAAAGGAGCGAGGAGGTGACAGAGACCTAGCCCTGAGAAAATTGGAACAGAAATGGATCCACAGATTAGATACGGTGAAGAATGGATTAAACATCTGCATACAGTGGAACCTTTTTTTTTTTTTCTTTTCTAATTTACCTCCCATTAGTATTCTTCCCTACTTTCCTCTTCTACCAATTATCATGTTACATAGGATATGAGGCAAAATTCTATGTATGTTAATGTCCGCATGTTTGTATTAATCAAAATACACATGTACGTGCTCTGTATTACTGAAATTCAATCTCAAAATGTATGAAATGCAGACTGTACTGTACTGTTGAAAACACATGGACTACACAGCCCATCTGTATACAATGCAAATCACGAGACTAATCCACTGTGCAGACAGACAACGCCCATCTCTGACGTGACATAGCAACAGTATCCCAGCCATGAACGCACGTACACTTTCTTTTCCCACACATGCGCGGTAACTCCACCACTATTTACTCACGCATGTGGACTCCTTCTCAGTGCATGAACAATAATATTGCATTTGATAATCTTTGTTGTATTAACGACTAAGTGTTGTTGACATTATATGCCGATACAATATAATGAATAATACAATTTGTGACAATGGACTTTTAGTTTGTCTATGTTTTTAAAAAATCTTTTGGGGTGTGTCCCAAATAAAAATTCTTAAGCACCCGTGAAAAATTGTTGTTGGGTCCTATTACAAAAAATCACAAGTCTTACTAGCGTAGACTTGGTTTCATGTATGCTAGCGCGACACCTGTTAGTGTCTCAGAGGAAGAGGCAGCCAGAGTCCAACCCCCTCTCTTTGCAGTATTATTTCTCAGAGTCACTACAGGACAGAAGGAATATGTCCATCAATATATCCTGGTCTGCCACAGACTCCCTGAAAATAATAAATTAAGACATAGATCTGTGTTCTAACCTGGCATTTGAATAATGACAATATGCCAGCAGGAACTCTGGAATTATGGGATCTTTCCCACAGAGAAGGGGAGAAAATCATGTTTCTCCAAATGGAGTCACCAGATCCCTCCAACAGCCATCCCATCCCATGTGATTCTCCCTCATGATAACACCCCCAGGGTCAGGATCAGGTAGCGGCTGCCTTCCCCTGTCCACATGGGAGGAGACTTCAGGCTGGGTTTCAGTGTTGACTCCATGGGATTCATCACAATAGGTACACATGTTGCATGTACTGCATTTAAAGCAACCTCTAGGTATGATCAGTCAATTGTCATGGATGCCCTTGGTGTAAGCTTGCATACACCTGGGACTAGTTCTGAATGCAATAGTCTCTGATTTTTTCAAAACCAGTCAAGTTTGCCTGTGACATATTCACTCAAGTTCAAGAAGTAAAATATTGCAGCATTTTGTTAAAATCATGTAGATAGTATTCTTGTGGGCTTAGTGTTTAGTGACAAACCTTAAAAGCTTGCTGTTAGTGGAATTGTATTTAGTTTTTCGGGTTAGCAATTTTGATCTATCTGAAATCCTTGCCTTCTTGATGGCCTCTGGGATATTTTTATCTAGGTAACCTCTCTTTTTGAATCCATCCCCTATCATGGTTGCTTCTTTTTCAAAGTCTTCTATATCCGTACAATTCCTCCTGGATCTGAGCATTTCACCTTTAGGTTTATTCACTATTGTACTTTGTTAATGAGCACTCCCTGCAAGTAGGATGGAATCAACCTCTCAACCTCTCTGGACTTCCTAAATGTTGTAGTTCCATTTTTATTATACATAATGAAGATTTCCATATCTAAGAAGTTTATATCGTCCCTACTGTAGGTACAGGTAAGTTTGTTTTTCAAATGGTTGTCACACATAATGTTTACAAGGATGCGTTTCAAGCTCCCTTCGGAAAGAAAAAATGGTATGCACCTCAGAATGTTTTGGCTTTCTCTCCTCCACCTAAAAAAATGCAAAACTAAGAATGCATCTACAAAAACAATGTATGCCTAAGAATGTTTTGCCATGCTCCCTCCTCACCCTATAAAATGATGTATGTTTATGAAGGCTTTGGCTTGTACTCTTACAGTCTTAAAAAATTATGTGTGTCTGGCATGCTCTCTACTTCTACTTCTCACTATAAAATTATTGTGTTACTAACAATGCTTTGGTGTGCCCTATTCTCAGTCTATAAAATAAATGTGTCACTAAGAATAATTTGGCATTCTTTCTTCCCAATTACACAAATAACATGCTCTCCTCTGCCTATTAAATGACATGTGAATAAGAAAGTTTGGATTTGCTCTCTTCCCATCTACTAGCATGACATACCTAAGAATGTTTTGGCTTGTTCTCTCCTCCACCTATAAATGTATGTGAGAGAACACATGCTTTTGCATGTTCTCTTCCCACCTACAAAAATTACATGAATCTAAGAATGTTTTTGTATGCTCACCTACACCTTTTAAAAGATGCACGACTAATAATGCTTTGGCATGCTCCCATTCACCTATGAAATGAATGTGTGATTAAGAATGCTTTGGTTCGTTCTCTCTTCACCTAAAAAGGTGATGTGTGACTAAAATGGTTTGCAGTGCACTCTGCCTATACAATTATGTGTGACTAAGAATGCTCTCTTCCCAACTACAAAACAATGTGTGCCTAAGAATGCTTTTGCTGTCCATTCTCTGCCTATAAAATGACATGCCACTAAAAATGCTTCGCCGTGGTCTCTTCCGCCTACTAAAATTATGTTTCTATTAGAATGTTTTTTCGTACACCACCTCAACCTATAAAATGACACATAACTATGAATGGTTTGAGATGCTCTCATCCCACCTACAAAAATGATGTGTGCCTAAGAATGATTTGACCTTCTCTCTCCATCACCTATAACATAAGGTTGTGAGTAAGAATTCCCTGGCATGCATTCTCCTCAGCCTATACAATTAATGTGTCACTAAGAACGATCTGGCATTCTCTCTCTCACCTACAAAAATGATGTGAGCTGAAGACTATTTTGGTGTGCTTTCCTTCACCTATAAAATAATTTATGACTAAAAATTAATTGACATGCACTCCTTCACATGTAGAATTAACATATGCCTAGCAATGTTTTGTGTGCTCTCTCACTACTTACCCAACTGATATGTGACTGAGAATGTTTTGGCGTGCTCTCCTGTTAAATTATATCTGCATAGAATGGCTTGGAGTGACCTGCTCTGTGTATAAAATGAATGTAGGACTAAGAATGCTTTGGCATGATCTCTTCCCTCTGGGATCGGAAGGTTTTGCCCTGGGAGAATTAATCAAATTTGATTTGATCAAATTCTTTCCAATGAATTTTGGCCCAAATGTATGTGAGGGGTGGGTTTAGGGTAATAACTACTGCAGGAGGGTTAGGTGGGGGGTGTGCGGGTTCTCCCCCGTATATTTTTGCAGCAGGATCTACCCAAGAAATTGAATTCAATTGATTCTTTTTGAGCAAATCACATAGAACCCTTCACACCTACATAAATGGTGTGGGCCAAACAATGTTTTAGCATGCTCTCCACTACCTAGAAAAGGACTGTGTGTCCAAAAAGCTTTAGCTTGGTCTCTTTCCACCTACATAAAAGATGGGTGCCTGACAATGGTTTGGTGTGCTCTCTGCCCACAAAAATAAAGATTGAATAAGAATTCTTTTGGCATGCTGTCTCCCAAAGCAAAATAATTCCTCTTCATCAACAAAAAATGTGCTCCAATCCCCAATAACCCCCGAATTCTAGCTTTGCCATATCATTGACTTCAAACTACTCTAACCTGACTGATTACAATCCTACACTACCCCCCTCGACTAGACAAATTCTGTTCACTCTCTAGTGCTCTATGGGTTTTCTCCTATTTCTTCAAACGTGGCTGTCGGCTGTCCTATATCCGCACCTCTAGAGATGTGAGGTAGGGACTGGAAAAGCCCAACAAGTTGGAGTTGCTTGAAGTCACTGAAATCTGAGGGGTTTGGGTTTTCCTTGAACTGACACACGTATGCTATTTTGTAGTAATGCCTTTAGAATTGTGTATGTCATAACTAATAAGCGGGCCTTAGTGCTCCTGAGGGGCCAGAAACATAATTGATTAGTATGAAGAAGATTGTTGTTTTCACTGAACTCCACGAGTCACTTTCTAGTTTACTGAATGCTCCCATACCTATCCATAAGATAGAGGTGTGACGGTAGATTAATACCACAGCAAAGAGAACTTGCAGCTTCTTGGTCTTCTGTTTTTATCACCAGCATCTCAGATAATTAACTCATTTCGTGGTCCTCAAAATGCATGAAAAAGGTCTGTCGACATTGCAAGATGTAGGAACAGAGGAGATATGTTCAAGAAGTGGAGCAAAACATTATTGTTAAATGGCAATCTAAATGGGCCTTTAGGTACTGAAGGTCGTCATTCCCCAACAACCAGTATAAACTTATAGTAAAGGACACACCCCAGTAGGGAATGAGACCAGGAGAAAGGTTGTGAGTAAAGTAAAAGTTTATCAGATAGAAAATGAGGCACGCAGAGGACTCTGCTGCTTCTGAGAGCGTTCTGCCAACAATACAGAATTAACACATTCTTATACGGAAAAAACAAAGACAAACAATATAGGGGGTGAATAGAGTCCATTGGGTCCATTGGGTGGTTGCCTAGTGACCATATACAATATACAGGGGCATTGTTACAGGATTGGTTGATGCAGAGCTGGTTCTTTGTGCAGCACATTTGTCAGCTGGGCTCATCTGGGTGGTGTGAAGGTCAGGTCGGGTCCACAAGTGGCGATTGTTCTCTCTAAGCTAAGCTACATAACATTACTGAATGCAATGAGTGATTATAAAACATAAACTGTATAACAGAATGCAGGGTCGCCTGTAAATTGTAGAAGTGTATACACACGTTCCTGCTTTGGGCCTTTGTAAGGGCAGAGAGAGCGAGGGTCTCGCCCTCCAGGTGCTGTATCAGGGGGCTTGATCTAGAATGTATTCACCAGGATGCCCCAGGGCTTGAGTGAGGGGATTGATAGGTGTTGGTTCAGGCAGAATATTGGGGGCACTTTAAGGTGGTCAGTTGGAAGGGTCACACATCTGCTACATGAAAGAAAGAATGGGGTGCAGTAACTTCCAAAGGTGGGGTTGAGAGGAGTAAGAGCAGGTTTGTTGAGATGGATGAATTTACAAGCAAGGATGCGCCGCGTTCACACACAGGGCAGTGATCTCAGAGGAAAAGAGAAAGAGCACAATTTCTAGTTGTAATAATTTGTGCTAGAGCATCTGTGAGAAATGAGCTTTAGCGTTGCAGGCACGGGAGGAGGAGGCGGGGGCTATCAGCATTAGCTGTGCGCGGCACTGATAGAGGGAGAGGAGGTTTCGCAGAGATCATAGTGCAACCTAGTCCAAAAATGGAGTTGGGTGCTGCACAAAATGGAGTCTAGATTTGTTGCACAATGGCTCTTTTCCTCTGTCACCAGGGAGAAGCAAGGGGGACGCCACCCGCGATTGCATGAGCACTAGTTCCCTTTAGTGCAGAATGTACAGGGCGGGTAAAACAACCTCTCCTCTGTTACATTCCCCCTTTTGTTACTTCTAAAGTAACAAATTAGTTTTTATTGTTATTAGCACTTCTGCGGCATTCAGCCTCCTTTACCACTTCATCCCATGCGGGAGTTTCCTTTATGGGCATCCAAGCCCTACATATGCTTCTCAAGCTCTGGCCCCTACTGGCATACTCATCAGGAGCACAAGTCATGTATATACATCCCCCGTCCTCATCCAGGTCCACCCACACCTCCCTAAACCATTGTAGTTCATGGGGCTCCTTAATGGTTGTGTGGTATAAGTTGTCCACCCTATCCCTGGTGTTATGATATACAGCTGTCATGCGATATTTGGGTTGTGGTTATCTCCTGTTTGGATTTGGACATCTTTCATAACCTGAGGCACAATTGCAGGGTTGCCCAGTGTCACCATCATCATTGCACTAATAGGCATAGATTTTGCACAACATCGAACGCCTACCTGGCACACAAAAAATCATTAGCAAAAATACTATGATAGGGACAAGTATGTTCATCGCAGTCCCAAACCAGGAAGGTATCCAGTCAAAAATGTAATCAAACCAGTCACTTGATTGCACACCGCCTTCTTTCTTCATTCTTTCTCTGAGATTGTACATTGCAGTTATCATGTATGATAGTGTCGCAATGTCAGCATCGGCAGAAGGTACGAACGTGCAACATGCGCTCCCGATTTTTCGGGAAACACTGCCTTCCATTGCCGCGAGGAGGTCCAAGACATAACTGTTCTGCATCACCATCAGCTGCAATGCTCTTAGTTCCACCTTGATGATGTTGAACCCTTCTTCTGTGTCGTTCACCAACTGGTTCAGCTCCCACTGTATGATCTGCAGCCATTTGGCATTTGCTCGCATCTGAATGCTTGGTATGAGTGATGCAAAAAATGTCTCTGCTGCATTGAAAAGTTTAAATTGGTCCAGTATTTGTGCCAGGAGCTCGGAAAAGTCTTTGGAAATGTAGTTTGATGCTCTCTTCTTGCGGGATACTCTGTCTTGCAGCTTATCCTCCAACAGGATGTCATACAGGGGGGTTCTTCGGTTGTGGACTGGGATGCGGGAGTCATCCCGGCAGGCACCCTCTCCCCCTGCACATGGCTCGCCGGGATCACCATTAGAGCTGAATGCAGGGTGGCCAGAGCCAGGGGTGGACTGGGAACTAAAAGAGGCCCTGGAAATAATTACTGGGGACCAAAAGAGGCCCTGGAAATAAAGTTCCAAGTGGCCCTATATGACACATTTTCAGTAAGCCCAATGCTTTTCTATGAGAAAATTTGGAAATACCACACAAAAGAGGCCCAGGGTGCAGAGGCCCACCGGGAAATCTCCAGAGTTTCCTATAGGCCAGTCCACCCCTGGCCAGAGCACAGGTACCTCTCCATGATGGTGGGAGGTGCAGGTACGCTTGTTTGCCACATACCCAATAAGTGTCCATTAAGGCGGCTGTGCCTTTCTTCATGCCGGGGAGGTTAAGGGTGTTGTTGCAATGTTTGTTTGACCCCATTTTTCCTGTTCCGTGAAAACAAAGTTTGTATTGCACTTCGCGTTGGGTCTTGATGGGTTTTTCGAAAGCTGTCACCCAGGTCAGTTTGGTAACGTGTTGGGACCATATTGGAGTGCATGTTTTTTCGACCCATTGGAATTTTTCTTCTGACAGTCCTCTCAGTGCTTCTGCTTTACACATCACTGTTTCTTCCTGCCACTTGCTTTCTGAATACATTGGGCCTCATTAGGACCCTGGCGGAGAGGGTGTTACGCCAGCGTAGTGCATGGCGTACCTCTCCGCCATACTACGAGTTCCCGTAGCGCCATGGCGGCCTTTTCCGCCTGGTTTTACCAGGCGGAGAAAACCATGGCGCTACGGGACCTCGTTGTTAATTACGCCACCGTATTTTACGGTGGCGTAATTAACTCCTTCCCCACTCCCATTATACCCTATGGGGCAAAAATGGGAATGGGGAAGGGCAGAATGGGGATTGGGGATTTACCGCTCCGCCGAGGTCGGAATGGGGCGGTAAATCCGCCAACCCCCATGGCGCTATCGGCGGCTTTCCGCCATGCTTCGCGGTGCATTTAGCACCGCGAAGTCCGCCTGGGTCCTAATGAGGCCCATTGTCCCTTTTATAACAAAAAATGGTTCTTTTATGCAGAGTACTCCTTGAGGTTTGCTGTAACAAGTTTTCTCATTCTGCAACAGTTGCAATGCTACCATGTGCACCTGGAAGGTACTCCGAATTCTACAAACTGCTAGATGAGCGAGACACTGGGCATCTGTCAATGATGTTTCCTGGAGTATCAGGACTTTAGGTGTTCCTGATGAGTGAGGTATCAGGGAACACACAAAGCAACTTTCATTTGTTGTCTTCTTGCCCATTGCACTCATGTCAGAATACCATTTATTTGACTGATGAGGATGACAGGGATCCTCTACCGCATCTAGCGCCAGGCCATGATAAGCATCATATCTCTTACCTTCCACCCCCCTTTTCCGCCTCTTGTTCCCCCCTCGATCATTGTGAAACTTCATTAACTTTTGATATCGTATAGGAAAAATCCCTGACAAAATCCCTGAGCACACTTCATCATTTGGTTTGGTGGTGCTTTGCAAGGACTGTGAGGTAGAATACATGCGTGGGGTAGGTGTTTCGGTCATAGGGGTCATAAAGTGCGTGCATTCTTCATTCGAGGTAGGTTCATCGGTTGTCTGTGTGTACACATATGATTACATTAATAAGTCAGAAATCAAATTCTCTTCATCATAAACATTCAGTACATTCTCATTGTGGGTAATTTCTGAATATGTAAACAATGGGGAATGTACAGAGCGGTTCTTGTGCAACGTTGTCAGGTTTAGGTCGCTCTCTGAGGTATTGTGATGCCATAT
The DNA here is from genome assembly GCF_040938575.1 of Ambystoma mexicanum. Lineage (NCBI taxonomy): Eukaryota > Metazoa > Chordata > Amphibia > Caudata > Ambystomatidae > Ambystoma > Ambystoma mexicanum. The sequence goes on from NC_090924.1 coordinate 410,502,838, forward strand.
GGTTTTTAGCCCTTCCCATATTAATTCAGTGCCTTCTACTATTAGCTTTTGCCACCCCACCTTTCTTTTGCATGATAAATGATAAAAGAAATAGACCAATAGAGACCCAGACCACCTTTCTTTTGCATGATAAATGATAAAAGAAATAGACCAATAGAGACCCAGACAGAACAACGTTGCTGAGAAAACGATAGCTACAAAAGTGAGGCCGCACTCATACCAGTACCCTCTACTAACATAAATATTTTCCCTACTACTATCTGACATTCTCGTTGTGTCGTCTAGTCCTTCACTCTCTGGTATAGTAACTCGTAACTCCTATAGAGTGGACAAAAACGTTTTAAGTGCATTGAAGAAACATATTTTGTTAAACATCAACATTGTACTAGGTACGGAAGGAGAAGGAGATGGAGATAGAGATGGAGAGGGAGATAGTGAAAGAGTGAGAGAGAGAGAGAGAGAGAGAGAGAGAGAGAGAGAGAGAGAGAGAGAGAGCGAGTTAGACATTTCTTATCGTTACGCAGTCATCATCAGATATATTACAGTTGTTTGTATATTTTCAAAAAAACATGCTGTTCTATACTCATATATGTTAACTTTTTTTTCAATGTATCTCTTTATCGTACAGCCACTTCTTGTTCATTTTGCTGCATTGTGCTTCCATGTGCTTTTTTAATGTCAGACAGGTGTATCCAATATTTCAGGCCCTTAACCTTTACCGCAGATGGTGTGCAGTATATTACTTCGTAATGACCATGAAATCCTGGAGAGTTCCATCTCCGTACAAAACTGCGCACTTACACAAGTTCTCCAGGCATTAAAGGAGATGTGGGACTGTCTGCTGCAGCTGTGTTTGTGTCTGTTTCATTTTCTCGCGTGAATGGACGGGCCACCAGTTTAGCTATACTTCTTACCGCTCTTGTAATTTGGGTTAAGTATTCTCTGAATTCATCCCCTAGGGTTGTGGCAGCTCTGTGAGTATCAGATGCTCTTCTTACTAGGGACAGCAGTGTCTGAATGCGTCTACCTGTCACTATTTCATGCGGGGACAAATGGCGGTCTTTATTTGGTTGAGTTCTGAGCTGGAACAGTGCTAGGGGCAGGCAATACACCAATTTTTTCTTTAAGCTGTGACACCGTTTGGACAATCTGCTCTTTAGGAGACCATTTATTTTCTTGTCCAATTCCGTTTGCTTGAGGTGGTAAATCGAACATAATTTGTGCTTTACCCCTAGCAGGGCTGTTACTTCTTTAAAAAGGTGATTCACAAAATAGGTCCCATTATAGGACCATATGACATCACACATGCCCCAGCTTGGAAACACTTCTCTCACAAGAAACTTTGCTGCACATTTCGAATCCGGGTGTGCACAAGGACCTGCTTCCACCCAGCGTGAAAATGGGCATACCACTACTATTAAATACCTTGCTCCGTTGCACCTCTCCCCCATGTCCACGCAATCTATGTGCATTTCGCGGAAGGGCCTGACGGGGTGAGGTAGCGTTCCCCTCAACGTTCTCAATATCATTCCAGAATTGTATGTTTGGCATGTTATACAACCAATTGTCATTTTTGTCAAATGTTCCTGCAAGTTGGGCACAAACCATTCTTCTTGGATGTCTGCTGCTATGTGTTGCTTTGCTGTGTGTGCAGGGAAGTGCAGTTGTTGGAACGTTATGTGCAATAATTCTACAGGCATTACCACCTTCCCTGTTATTTCCTGCCACCATAAGAGATCAGTTGATGATTATTTATACACCCTCCTTGACCACAGTTCTTGTTCTTCTGCTGTGGCGTGCTTTTGTAATTCAATCACTTGTGATATGGGCAGTGAGTTATAATCCTCTTCCTTTTCCTCTTGCACATTACTTGCAACTAGACAGTCCACTGCCTGGTTCTGTTGAAAGTATGCGGCCTGCTTTGCAGCAGCATATGCTGCTGTGTTTCCTAATGATATTGCGTCACTGTTGTTGGTATGTGCCTGGCATTTCACCAAGGCAATCACTGATGGCCCTGCTAGTGCTTATATCGGATCATTTAATAGTTGGGCACATTGCACTGGCAACCCATCTGCTCTCCTGAACCCCCTCCTTCTCCATCAGGGCAACCCAGCATGTACCGTGGTTGTCACGTAAGCTGAATCTGAATAAATTGTACAGCACATACTTTTGCCGTGTGTAATGCTTCAATGCTTCAATTAATTCTATTAATTCTGCTGCCTGTGCCGAATACTGGGAGGGGAGTCTTTTTTCCACTATGATCTCATATTCTCCTTCTTCCATTCTCACTACTGCTGCACCCACATGTTTTTCACCTGTCTCTTGATCAATGGATGCTGACTCATCCATGAAGTAAATTTCACCTTCTTCTAGAGCATTTTCACTTGCCTTGGGAATGTTGTCACCCTCCCCCTCATATGTGGCACAATCGTGTGATTGCATGTCCTCTACCGTGCATGGCTCAGTGATTAATGTGGCTGGGTTTACAGTTTTACAATGTACTACATGCATGTTTGTGCTGGAGAGTATAATTTCATATGCTGTTGCTCGCTGTGTTGTGAGTGTTGATTTTGTTCACTCCAGTATGGCGAGCAAAGAGTGTTCAACAAATAGTGTCACTGGTGCTTTTTTCAATTGCAAAGGTGGCTGCTGCATGGGCCTGTTTGCACGCAAAGTGCTATTGCATCACAGAGTCGAGAGTACCGCTGTAATAGGCCAATGGCTTGTGGCCCAGGGAAGTCTTTTGTGTCAGTACAGCTGTCATTAGTGTTCCATTACAGTGTGAAAATAAGTAAATCTCTCGATCATAGTCTGGGGTCACCAAGACGGGTGCTGCTAAAATAAGATCTCTCAGTGTGTTAAAGGCAGTGTTCATTTTCTGTGTACATGTTACTGCTGTTCTTTCTTTTTGTGCCTCCTTTAGTGCTTGTAATAGGGGCCTCGTGTATGCGGCTTAATCAAGAATCCAAGCTCGGCAATAGTTACATATGCCAAGAAACTTCTGCATGTCTTTTACAGTTTTGGGCCTTATTGTTGCACGTATTATTCGTGCTCTGTCTGGTATTTTTCATTTACCATCTTTGGGTATCAGTTGTCCCAGATACAGACCTCTGCTAGACAGTATTGCAACTTCCCTTTGTCTTACTTGCACCCATTCTAAGCTAACAAGATTAACAATGTTATAGAGTCAGCCCTACATTGCTCTTCACTTTCACTGCAAATCAGGAGGTCATCTACGTAATGAATTACTGTGCTTTTCACATCAATGTTTCCAAGATATTCGTGCAAAATTCTGTTAAATATACTCTGACTTTCACAAAATCCCTGGGGCAATCTGCAATGTTCATACCTCCCCCCCCTCAGGGTAAATGCTGTTAAGAACTGTGAGCTAGGGTCCAGTGGTACAGAGAAAAAAACATTTTTCAGATCTACCACTGTGAAGCATGTGGCCGGTTTTGGAATGTTACACAAAATGGATGCAGGAGGGGGAACTCTTTCTGTATAATGTCATTAAGTGGGCAGAGATCCTGTATCATTCTCCAAGCCCCAGCCCTCGCTTTCTTAATAGGATAAATCACTGTGTTACAAGGTTAATTAGATGGTACAATGATACCTTGCTGTAGTAGTGCATTTATCGTTTCTTTTATTCCCTTCTCTGCTTCCCTGGAAAAGGGGAATTGCTTCACCCGGGCAGCACCACTCCCAATTTAAGCTTTATTTTCACTGGTGTAACTTCTTGCAAAAGCCCTACATCATGTGGGTCTGTTGTCCATAAGTTTGCGGGTACCTGTTGCATATCTTCCTCAAATATTGATGAAGGTGCACTGACCATGAGGGGGTTAACCGTTTGTCTATTCTGAATCATTATATCACATGGCATGCAAATTTCCATTATAATTTCCCCATCATTGTCAGTTAACAGCTCCTCATCTGTTAAATCGCGTAGCGCTATGTTTGGATCTATGCATTACACTGTCTTCCATTCCCATCCGTGCGTGTCCAGTCCTATTGCCACAACATGTTTTGCAGAGACCTGTACTCCCTGTAGATCTAAAGAGAGGACAGTGCCTGGTACAATCTCTGGTGGTGCAACTGGGTGAAAAATAAAGTCAGATGGTACTCTCAATTCCTTGCGTGTTATTTCTGGCACCACTCTCACCAAAACTTGTATCCCATAAACAAACATGTCCACATTTGTGGGCACCCCCCTCATTGCAATTTCGTTTGTTATGGTATTGATCAGTAGCATTGCTCTAAAGATACATACCCCCGGGGTCGAGCACACCACGCCCTTTTCGGTAAAGGAAATGGTCATAGTGAGCTTACTAAGGAGGTCCCTACCCAGCAAATTTACCGACGAGTCTTTGTCGTATAGTACGGGTGCTCGCACTGTTTCCCCCCCACTGTTACATCCAAATCTTTAGTGTAAGGAACTTTTAAAATTGCCCCAGAGAATCCCTGTGTCTCCAAACTTTTGCCCGACAGCGGAAATCGTCCTTCCACTAAGCATGATTTTTCTGCCCCTGAGTCCACCATAAAGATGAACTGCTTGTTTCCTATCTGCGCCCCCACTAGTGGTTTCTCATCTGCACGTAGGGTAGTTGATAGGACTGGACACGCAAATGCTCTCTGTTGGCTGTCCTAATCCCGGTCGGTTTTTGTACCCAGGAACAAAAAAGCGCTTTCCCCCCAACATGGTGGTTCCGTGAAATGGCACTGGTGCACCATTCACTGTTGTCACAAAAGGGTTTGTATGTGTGTGTCCCATTGAATTTTGACGTGTCAACCTCTGTTGTATCCCTTGTTGTTGTTCTTGGGGCCTTTGTGGAGGTGCTTGGGGTCCTTGTTGGTAAGTGTTATCATACTGATGCCTCTGTCCGGAACCTCCCATGGGTAATCCGTATGGGCTGCCTGGGTGGAAGTGACCGAAATGCTGCTCGTGGCCAAATCGTTGTGTATTCTGATAGTATCCCATGGGTCGGAAGCGACATTCCCTTGAAAAGTGGCCACTTTCCACAAGTCCAACACGTGCCTTGTCCTCCTCCTCGGGGCCCTTGTCTCATAACATCCTCTTTGTCCCGTCTACCCACCTCTGCCTCTTGCCAGTCTTCCCTGCCACCGGGGCCCCTCACACTGTTCATCTCTGGCCCATTGCTCCAGTCCGTTTACTGCCCATGTTGCTGTCATCCTTGCCTGTAATAATACTGGCCCCTCCTCCCCATGCCCCTGCCTTTCAGATGGTTGGGTCGCTGTTACTGCTGCGACTTTCATCAACTTAGTCTGCACAAGCTTTGCTTCATCAGCCACCCTTCCCTATGCAATTTCTTTTTCCCTTTCTTTGATCCTCCTACAATGGTGTAATATGATACTCTTTATTTAGGCCAGCCCTTCGCTTATATCCCAGCAGTTTTATCTGGGGCCTTCTGTACCTCCTTCGGGAGGCCTCATTTGATAATGAAATAAAAAAGGGATGTTGATTGGTCCCAAGCTGTGCCTGTCTCCGCCCTCCACATTTCTTGCACGTGAAGAATGTATTGTGCAGTCTCCTCCTCGTCCCCCATTGTGCATTGCATCACTGAGTGTAAATCGGGGGTGTGGGGGAAGGTTCTCTGCAGCGTATCCCACACCTGGGCTCTCACGTTGTTAAAGGATGACCCATCATGACGGTCACAATCGATTGTTACTCCCGGGAACCCCGCTTTCACCTATTGCTAGTGGGACCCCTGCCGTATTTTTCTCAAAGGCATATATCCACTTCCCCGCCCCCCTCACCCCCAGACAGTGGATGCGTTTTCAATAGGTTGTTTTTGTCCATCAACGCCCAAGGTGTTAAGGAGAATTCTCCAAATGTGCTAATTTCCCTTACCTTTTGAGACCCCCAGCAACTTTGCTGGATTTCTGGGATTGAATTCTTTACCTAGGAAGAGTGTGAGCCTTTTTTTCCCCCACTCTTCCATGTATTTTGGGTGTGTTTTACTTTTGTTTTCTTTGGTTATGGAGTTTTAAACAACTCCAGTGGCATCATCTTTTTCTGTGTGCCACACAGCACCTTCAGTGCAGTGGCACAGGGGTGTCTTTCCAGACTCCCAAAAGGTTTAAATACCTTCCCTGAGATGACTACTGTCTCTCAGGACCTGTAAAGATAAATTGACTTTACTAGTCTCTTTAAATTTCCTGACCTAGCACACCTTATCTTACTATAGAGTGCTAGAGGGGTTGCTTAGCTTCCCCTCAGTCACAACACTCATGTAACAGTAAAATGTTACCTTTTCCTATTTTAAATGGCTGGAGGCAGTGATTTAGATCAACTGCTGTGATTTTTCGTGACCGCTAACAATGGTAGCCCAAATTCAAGGGTAACCATGTTTTTCAAGATGGCGCCCTGACCTATCTGTTTAAACAGACTCTGGTCAACTTTTTTCACCATTTCTTTTAGGAAAAGTCCTTCTTGTGTTTAACTCAGCGTGCCACACCAGGTTTGGTCCCTTTGTTCATCCCCTTTGGTGGGCTTCTGCGATGAAGCCCTCCTCTGGTGCCAGAGTGTCTGGGGTGAACATGATGTGAGGGAGGTGCCCGAAACTCCCTGTGCTTAGTCTCCTAGGAGACATGAATGCACTCTGGTGTGATTGGCTGGCTCACTGTCCAGCAAGGACAGCCACCCTGCTGGGTCTCTGGGACTTGGAAAGCAGAGTCGACCACTGGAACGAAAGAACCAAAGACGAGCTGAAGGAAGAGGACTGATGCAACTCCTAGACGACCGGAGAAGCCCTGCTGCAGGTCCAAATTGCCTGAACTTCCAATCGACAGAGAAGCCCTTCAAGGTTAACTTCTCTCCTTGAGTTTGGTGGGAACAACCAACTTGCAAGCCACCTCGACACCTGGATACCATCCTATTCTGGTCGAATTTTCAACAGTGTTTGAAAACCGGATAGACAGAGGGAAGGAAACCAGGGGACCTTTAAGGCACTCCAACCTTAAAACCGATGTCTTGCTACAGCTTTTGGCCTCTTCCCTGGGCAGTGCAGGAACCTCCCGACGTCCTCCTTGTCCCCACGACTGAAGCACAGGAACAGCGAGATATGCTCGAACTACCAGGAACAACTGCCTCAGCTACAGCTTTCTTCATTTCAAAGGTACTGTGCAAACGCGGTCCGGATATCTTTTTGGCCATCGAGAAAGTGTGTGAAATTTTCCTTAACTACGAAGGCTTGCCCTTCCCTAAACATTCGTTAAACTATTCACCTAGCCAAATTCTTCTAATCTCCATGGCAAAGACTTAACCGTTATATACGAGAATTGTGCTAACTTAGACAAACGACTCATTGACTTTGGCCCAGGCCTGTTGAGAAGAATTGCTGGTTGTATGTAACTAAAACCCTTTGCCCTGCCTATGAATGTATTTTGGCTGTCTATTCTTGTCTTTTCCTCCCTTTTCTAAGTATCTGAAGTTCCATTTTGCTCCCACTTCATTTTGGAGCTAAACTTGTTCATTTACTTTCCGGTTGGATTTTTGTGGTTTATTAGTGTGTGATATTGAGCTGCTTGTGCTAGTGTAATGTTTTCTAAGTCAATGTGTAAATAAATGTATTTTCTTTTACCAAGAAACCTTGAGTAAGGGTATATTTGAATCACTGTATTATTGGTCCTTTGTGTAACTTGTTCTACTGCTCACTTAAACTCTTGAGATAAGTCTGGCTGCTCAGCCATCGCTACCACTTTAATGTGTAGTACAGGGTTGTACTAAAGGTGAAATTGTGCTTACATCTGTAGTCCTAATTGCCTGTAGTGTTCCCAAAGGTTACTGCAGGTGATTCTGCCTAACACAAGGTACATAATGGGGCCTCCCGCTCCTTTGTGGATGAGATGCATGCGTAACTTTGTTTTGCCTCTTGCCTTACTTGCTGTTTTACCTTTCTTCTTTTTCCCTGCCATCTTTCCCTTAGCTCCCCTTCTTCCTTTGGTGTTCGCTGTGGCAACGGTAGACCCGCTGCAGCTGCTCCTTCCTCATATTCATCTAGATCGCTCCAGCATTCTTCTGCTTCCCTGTCTGATGTCACACTTCCTTGTTCCTTGCTTGCCTGGTCGCCCCCCTGTTCTATTCGCAATATTCTGTTTGGAGTGTTATCGATGCGGAAGAAGAAGTCCCCAGACTTCCATTCATCTTCTGCAAGGACAGTGCCCTTTTTGAGCAGAGGGGGCGACAGCGTCTGTCCACCCGCTGGCAGCATTTGGGATCTCTCGCACAATGATCTTAGCCTGGATAACTCTGCTTGGGTAGTGGTTAGTTGTACCTCTAGGTCCCTAGTGAGCTTCGCTATGTTAAACGGAGGTGCACATGTTGGGCCGTACAAGCCTTTGGGATCATACGGGGGAGGGGGTGCTGCAGGTGGGCTCAGCGGTGCGCTCAGCCGAGGCAAATACAATGGGTCGCTATATCCTTCATCGGGCCTAGTCAATAGCGGGTACAACTTGATGGGCTCCCCATTGTCAGGTTTTCTCCCTCCTCCCTCCGGTGCAGTCACTACTTCAAGCGATATTTCTTTTTCCTTGTCACTCACAGGAGGTGTTTATTCAAACATCCTCCAAAGATCTAAAACCTACCATCTATTTTGGAGCTGTTTACCCTTGTATTCGGCCAATAAATGTGTCGCCAGGAGATCCAATACCCTTTTATCAAATGATCCTCCCTCTGGCCAAATTGGAGATGACCCTTCCCCCTTAATTTCTGTCAGCCATTGCTCATGATACTTCTTAATTTTTTCACACTACAGGGGAAGGTGTTCACAAATATGCAAAAAGGGGGTATCCCCTCCCAAAGCTGTTTCTTGTCGCCTGCATGCGTGCGTGTGCGTGTGCATAAGTAACGACAACAAGTAAGTCAGCCGACCGTAAATCACTTTAGCATGTAACTTTCAACTTTGTAATTCGAAATCTGTAATTTACACCTTTTCGTTCCTCGATCAATTCATAACAATAATCAAAAACCATTGACACAAAACACCATTTAACAGACACAAGTTTTAACGAACAGACGTATCCAACTAACAACACTGAACAAAAACATGTATTTGCGAACCCTTATCTATAATCCTTTCCCCTTTTTAAGAGGCTCCTGTGTTTCTCCTATCCCTACATTCACTCTTCACATTCACCTCTCCCTGAGCCTCTTTTGGGCCAATCTCGAAAAGAGTGGGTCACACAAGAAAAAAATTGTACTAATACCTCCCGAGTCTATTGATTATACAAGACTCCTAAGTATTCCTTTATACACTTATATCCCTGCACTGGTCGAGACAGTACTATGCAGCATCGCCTTCCACCCCCTTTCGGAGCTAGGTTCCCATATTTCCTCTTATTCCGTCACCTTTATATAAAAAACCTAATGGCCATGTAAGGAAAGAAGAAAGGCACACTAGTCAGCACTCATGCAGTCACGTGCATATCTTATCAGACTCTTAGGTCGTTCCCTCACTATTTCTAGTTTAACTTGTTAGCCCTTCAATATTCCCTCTTTTGATTTTCTCGCAACCAATACTCACGTGTCCAAGGCGTTCCGAGACAAAAACAAAGAGGTGGAAGGTTTAGACTGAATCTTAACCACTGGCATTGCTCGGGGCAACCCTCCAGACCATTGTTCTTTGCCTGCCAAGCCATTACAGAAGGGGAAAGATCATATGCAAATCAGGCTTGGTCCCACCCCAAAAGGGGCAGTCCAGCCCGAACTGCTAGTTCACATCCGTTCTGCACGAGACTACAAGCATCCCCAAACATGTTTCGGCCTTGTTGGGCCTCATCAGTGAGGAGTAGCTTGGGTCTCTAGGCCCAGCAGTCGTCACGGGACCCACGTCTGGGTATACCGTCTGACTTGGGGTGACAAAGCAAAAACAAAGAGGTGATGGCTGGAAAGTTTAGACTGAATCTTAACCACTGGCATTGCTCGGGGCAACCCTCCAGACCATCGTTCTTCGCCTGCCAAGCCATTACAGAAGGGGAAAGACCATATGCAAATCAGGCTTGGTCCCACCCCAAAAGAGGCAGTCCAGCCCGAACTGCTAGTTCACATCCCTTCTGCACGAGACCACAAGCATCCCCATGCTTGTTTCAGCCTTGTTGGGCCTCATCAGTGAGGAGTAGCTTGGATCTCTAGGCCCAGCAGGCACGGGATCCACCTCTGGGCATATCCGTCCCACTCGGGGTGAGAAAGCAAAAACAAAGAGGTGATGGCTGGAAGGTTTAGACTGAATCTTAACCAATGGCATTGCTTGGGGCAACCCTCCAGACCATCGTTCTTTGCCTGCCAAGCCATTACAGAAGGGGAAAGACCATATGCAAATCAGGCTTGGTCCCACCCCAAAAGGGGCAGTCCAGCCCGAACTGCTAGGTCACATCCCTTCTGCACAAGACTACACGCATCCCCAAACATGTATTGGCCTTGTTGGGCCTCATCAGTAAGGAAAGAAGAAAAGCACACTAGTCAGCACTCATGCAGTCACATGCATATCTTATCCGACTCCTAGGCCATTCCCTCACTATTTTTAGTTTAACTTGTTATCCCGTCAATGTTCCCTCTTTTGATTTTCTTGCAACCAATACTCACGTGTCCAAGGTGATCCGAGAGCCTCCGTTCATGGTCTATCCCCAATATGGGTGCCGTTCCCCAATCAAGCTGTGCCCGGCTCTGGTGAGCAGTTGGGTATTTGCAATGCCGGGACCCTTGGAACCTCTCTGGGCCGTACGCTCTTAACTACTGGTCAGCCGTAGGTCACAGTAGTCTTGATGGGAGCATCCTGGATCTCGCCACAAGGCATGGGGGTAATCCCGGAGCAACTCCAATCACTTCACAGGGGTCACCAAGTGAAGGTGGTCATTCCCCAACAACCGATATAAACTTATAGCAAAGGACACACCCCAGTAGGGAATGAGACCAGGAGAAAGTTGTGAGTAAAATAAAAGTTTATCAGATAAAAAGTGAGGCACGCAGAGGTCTCTGCTGCTTCCGAGAGCGATCTGCCAACAATACAGAAATAACACATTCTTATACAGAAGAAAACTTCATAAATGACGAACAATATAGGGGTGAATAGCACAAGTCCATTGGTTGTTTACCTAGTGACCATATACAATATATAGGGGCAGTGCCACAGGATTGGTTGATGCAGAGCTGGTGCTTTGTGTGGCATGTGGGTTGGCTGGGCTCATCTAGGTGGTGTGAAGTTCATGTTGGGTCCACAAGCGGCAATTGTTCTCTCTAAGCTAAGCTACGTAACATTACTGACATGCAATGAGTAATTATAAAACATAAACCGTTTAACAGAATGCAGGGTCGCCTGTAAATTGTAGACGTGTATACACACATTCCTGCTTTGGGCCTTTGTAAGGGCAGAGAGAGCAAGAGTCTCGCCCTCCAGGTGCTGAATCAGGGGGCTTGATCTAGAATGTATTCACCAGGATGCCCCAGGGCTTGAGTGAGGGGATTGATAGGTGTTGGTTCAGGCAGAATATATGATTACACAGGATTTGTTATATTGGGGGCACTTTAAGGTGGTCAGTTGGAAGGGTCACACTTCTTCTACATGAAAGGAAGACTGTGGGGGCAATATGTTGTGTAGGCAATAACCTCAAAAGGTGGGGGTGAGAGGAGCAGGAGCAGGATTGTGGAGATGGATGAATTTACAAGCCAGGATGTGCCACGGTCACACACAGGGCAATGATCTCAGAGTAAGAGAGAAAGAACACAATTTCTAGTTGTAACAATTTGCACTAGAGCAGCCGTGAGGAATGAGCTTTGGTGTTGCAGGCACAGGAGGAGGAGGTGGGAGCCATCAGCCTTAGCTGTGCGCGGCGCTGGAAGAGAGGGAGGAGGCTTCACAGAGATCATAGTGCTGCCTATTCCAAAAATGGAGTCGGGTGCTGCACAAAATGGAGTCTAGATGTGTGACACAATGGCTCTTTTCCTCTGTCGCGAGGGAGAAGCAAGGGGGACGTCTTCCCGTGATTGCATGAGCACTAGTTCCCTTTAGTGCAGAATGTACAGGGGGGGCAAAACGACCTCTCCTCCCTTACAGTACATATGTATGTATATAATGTCAAATTCTTAAAATCGAGGATTTGCAATGTACTTTACATTAGCACCAAGCTTGGCGATTTTAACCCTTGAGTAAGCTCGGAGTGCATGCTTTTTCTCGTGGTATAAGCACATGTTGCAATCTGGCTGTTTATCTCTCTCTCTCTCTCTCTCTCTCTCTCTCTCTCTTTTCATCTCCCCTGCCCCCATCCTCCGCTGTCACCACCTTCATTCTTCCCTGTGGAATACTCCTCCCATACCTCATTTGTCTCTGGCCTCCTCCCACCGAACCCATAATTATCTACTATGTATTCTTAAATGATGTGTTTTTCCCGCCCTATGCCTGCACTGAAATTATAAAAGTTCCTGCTTGTTTCTGAATGAGCACTCTCTTCAATTTACATAGTGGGCAACATTATTTGTAGATTGCTTTCTTTTTGGGGGTACCCCCTTTCAAAAACCCGTTCCCTAAAAACAGAAACAATTGCACAAGGCTTGTACCAATTCTTAAGTGCTCTACCGACCTTTGTTAAAGGACTTTGCGTCACTCAGGTCTATGAACGCTGGCAGTGGGCTACTACTGCTTGGTGCAACCCACCCTGGACATCATTGTTAACAAATACTATGCATTAAAAAATGCACAGAAAACCTTTGCACGTGGTAATGCCGGTGAGCTGTTTCAATGCACATATTCCCCCGAAATCTTTTTCTGTTCAATCAAGTGTCTGTGGTCCTGATGAAAGAAGGGAGAGTAGGATTTGAGTTTGTCCACATGCTTCTTCGGCAGCTGCACAGCCAAAATCGAATTTAATGTTTGAAGGTTTACTAACATGCCAAGTCATTGTTCATGTCTTGTGTTAGGTATTGAAAGGCTCTGAGAATTTTAAAACCATGACCTTCGTCAGTACAATGGCTGGGACCTCCTGTGAAATTACCATTAATTCCGACAACTTCAATCGAGAGTACATTATCGCAGGTAAGCATTCTCTGGCGATGGATCAGTCCCACTCAAAGTTACTGTGGTATTTTTGTAAAAATATGTGCCTCCACTTTCCCTTCTCAGTTCCTCGACAGCTCATGATTTACAGATTAACTATGATGTGGCATGTGTTATTGATGCACCAATGCGTCAACGATTCGATTAGTGATTTTTTATTTACAGGGTTTAGTGTAATGTGTCTGTTTAACTATATGTATTTATACATTTTGTATTGTATTTTAATGGCGGAAGCCAAAAAAAGGGTATTGTTGTTGGCTCTTTGATCGCTTTTCATTTTTCTGGGAGGGTAGCTCCAGGGCAACGCCCAGGGCAAACGCTTGTCTTGCAAGCAAGAGGCTGGACTCCGGCATGAAGCGTGATAATAGAATGGTCAGGTGATGCAGTGGTGGGAGGGTTCCAGATGCTCGTATATCTATGGTATTGAGTGTGTTCATCATTATTGGGCTATTGTAGAAGTGGTGTTTTTGGCTGACACTGCTGAATGATCTGCAGCATAATTGTCTCACTTCTGGTGCAACTGTATTAGTGAAGTTGTTGCTAAACATTGTCTGGACTCCTGGCTTAATGAAGTGACAGTCTTTAACTCAGGCTCTTAAACTAGCCCTGAGTGAAATGTTAAGTTAGTGGCGACACATACAATGTTCGGGGTAAACAATTCAAGTTGTAAGTGACTAGTCAGCAATAAAAAGTCACACTCCCACTGAAATTCTCTAAGGGCCTCATTACACGTTGTGCGCTAAAAACCGCATATTAGCGGCATGGCGCTATTAACGTGTCCGCCCTCGTAAGAGGGCGCTAATTACGTACCATTACGAGTACGCGGACACGAGCATAGCGCCATGCCGGTAATGACCCTACCGCCATGCCGCAAAAGTCCCAAAAAAGTCCCTTACCGGCTTTGACGAAAGTGCAGATAGCACCTCCGCCCTCACGCTACATGCAAATTGCGGTGACCGCCATTAGCGGTCACCGCTATTAGCGGTGACCGTAAAATTGCGGAACCGGAAATAGCGTCATCGCGCCGGAACGGGAAAGAGCCCGGCGGCCATCTTTAAAAACACAATCCATTGCCATCCTCTGCCCCCTGGACCTGTATTGATTCGTGAGCCGTGCCAAACAATTGTGGACACCTGCATCATGCCTAAGGCACTCAAGAAATCAACTGACAGGCAGCGCAAAGAAAAATACACCAATGAGGAATTGGTGATGTTGACACAGACCCTTGCGGAGAATGCTGAGGTGGTCTTCGCGAATGACATGCGCCGGCCAACCCTGTTGAGGAAGAAAGCCATCTGGGAGGAGGTCGCTGCCAAAGTCAGTGCAGTGGGCACCAGCACGCGCACTGTGCGCGAATGCAGGAAGAGGTGGGACGACCTCAGGCTGCGGGTGAGGGGCATCCTGGCTGAGAACCACCGCATTGCCAGTGCTGGTGGAGATGGATCCCCAATCCGGATGAAGGAATGGGAGGAGACGTGCGCTAACATGATTGCCGTCGAGTCAATAGAGGGAGTAGGCAGCATGGAGCTCGGCGTGGGTACCACTTCTGATGGAGGTGAGTGTACACATGACAGGATGCGATGTGAATGTACTGTACCCCCCATATGTGAGCACAGACTCCTCTCATTCATGGACACACATCCACACATGCATCCATCCCTCACCATGCCTGTGTCAGACCCACACACACACACATGCCCACAACACCACAGACAAGTCCCAAACACAACCATGCATGGATGAGGCACTGAACTGGCACATCACCTGCATCCACAACCACTAAGTCCCAATTGCCACAACTGCATCATTCATGTAATCTGCATCAAGTATATTGAAACGCAACCAATGCCATCCCCCGTCTCGTCCCTGACAGGCTCACATACAGATGGGGAGGATGCCGCTGATGCAACACAGGCAACAGCTACATGCAAGAGGCCAAGGGCACAGGAGCCGGCGGATACCCCAACAACATCAAGGGGCAAGGGGGGCAGGCCCCACCAGACGAGTGCCAAACTTCGTCGGAGTGCCACTGCCACGGCAGTACTAGCTGCACCACCAACTGCGGCCCCACCACCGGTGGTGAACCCACCCGCACCGATGCCAGCCACCGAGGGCCCACCATCAGCTGCGGCAAGCTCCACTGGTGAGGCAGCCGCCACTGCCCCCCTATCCGATCTGGAGGACACCCTAGACCAGGCCATGGAGATGCACACCCCAAGCCCCCCTGGATCACCAGAGCCAGTGCCATTCCAGACCCCTGCGTCTGATTCCACAGTTGAGGACACCAACCCTGCAATCATGTCCCCCATGTTGGCATCACCTGCTGTAGTGGATGCATCCGAGGGCACAGCCTCAAGTGCACAGTCACCCAGCACTGGCCTCAAATTGACCACCATCCTGCAGCGCCAACAAGAGCTGTCTGTGCTGTTTGGCCAGCATGTTGAGGAGGCTGCCAATCGCAGTGAGAACATCGTGGAGGCGTTGAGGCACTCCACAGAGCGGATGGACGCCAACACCAACAGGCTGTGCGATGAGATAGGGAGGCTCAGGGAGGTCCTGGTACGCATGGCTGACACTATGGACCGCCACATTTCCCAACAAGGCCAGTCTGCCCCATCCTCATCTTCTGGGTCGAGACAAACAAGCCCCCTCCGTCGCTCAACGCGCACCACCAGGCGCACATCTGCCAGCCCGCTGAATCCCCCCGAGGACTATTGAAAATAGGGGGTCGATAGAGATCCCTATGTGTGCATAGGCCAGGGCAAACTTGGCAAACACATGAGGGACTGTTGTGGGGGGGGTGGGAAGGGTGTTATGGGTCTGTTGTGGGGGTTGGGGGAAGGGTGTTATGGGTCTGTTGTGGGGGTGGGGGGAAGGGTGTTATGGGTCTGTTGTGGGGGTAGGGGGAAGGGTGGTGGGATGTTTTGGGACTTGCACTTTCACACCTTAATGTTACTCAATACACTGGTTTCTGATCTAAACACTGGCTTGGACAACTTCATTGTGTGTGTGTACTTTATTGGGGACAGGGTCCATTGTGTGCTCGAAAACATACACCAGTGCATTACTCCCCATTACCATGTGACAGTACGAAAACATGTTCCTCAGAATATTTGGTTGATCAGATGCTGTCTCACAGCACGTCCCTCCTGCCCATCCCCTCTTGCAAGACCTGCATCCCCTTCACCTCCGTCCGCATCACCATCATCATCCTCATCAGGTGCTTCTATTTCAACGTCAGGGGGCAGTGGCACATTCCATCTGATACACATATTGTGCAGCATGACACATGCCATGGTGATCTTGGCCACCTTCTCATGTCCATACAGGAGAGCACCACCAGACCTGCTAATGCACCTAAAACGTGACTTCAAAAGTCCAAAAGTCTGCTCGATCACGATGCGGGTACGGGTATGTGCACGATTGTATTCCTCCTCGTGCCTGTTCTGTGGGTTCCGTACAGGTGTGAGGAGCCAGGTCTTCAGGGGATAGCCCGCATCACCTGTATGGGGGAATGAACAGGGTCCTGTTACTGTTCACCTCAAGAGCGGCCTGTTCACATCACACTAATTGACATTGCATTGTGATTCAAGTACTGAATTGACAGCATACATGCAGATGGTCTGTGTGGCAGCAACGTGCAAGGGGGAGGTTGACCCTGCAAGTAGTAATGCAACATTAATGCCTCCAACAGTATTTGACATATCCTGGGTGAGGCCAGGTCTTAGGTGTCCCTGTCCCAGGCAAATTTGGTACCACACTGCGAGTGTACTGACATTCTGACACCAATGTGGCCATGCTGTGAGGCATCACTTCAGTGGTGCTATAGGTGTGTGGTTCAGTGCTATGTCTAGGGGTGATCCCTTTGCATGCATTCAAGTGCGCATTGCTGGATTGATGTTGTGCTGCGCTGATTGTGTATTACTATCTTGACGCCATGTTGCAGATTCGTGTGAAATGTGGCGTGGTAGGATGTTCAATGTGGATGGATGTGTGATATTTAGCAACCTGCATTGTTGTTGATGTTGTGCAGCTTCAAATTGCATGTGGGTTCTTCTCAAGTACATCGTTGCCTTCCCGGATGCACATTGGTGTACATCTGTATGTCCATTTCTCCTACGGACGACAGTCAACACCCAGTTGCAGTATGTATCTCCCCCCCCCAATCACTCCCAGTTGCAGTATGTATCTCTCCCCCCCAATCACTCCCAGTTGCAGTATGTATCTCCCCCAATCACTCCCAGTTGCAGTATGTTTCTCTCCCCCCCCCCAATCACGTTGCCATGTGCTTGCCCTGCTACTCACCGAGTAGCCACAAACGTTGTCCGGGGTGTCGCTCCATGTAGCGTGGGATAGTTGAGTTCCGCAGGACCATGGAATCATGTGTTGATCCTGGAAATCTGGCACAGCAATGTGTGATTATCTTGTTGGCGTCACATACCATTTGGACATTGATAGAGTGGAATTGCTTCCTGTTTCGGTACACTACTTCATTGTGATGTGGGACCACCAATTCCACATGTGTACAGTCGATGGCCCCAATGCAACTTGGGATGCCTGCCAGTGAATAGAAGCCAACTTTTGTGTTTGCAATCTCCTGGGCAGTCCGTGGCATGGATATGTGTTCAGGTGCATGCTTCAGGAGTGCATCGAGTACCTGGTTCAGCGTGCGTGAGAATACTGGTTGTGAGATGCCATGCATGTGTCCCACTGTATGCTGGTAGGTGCCTGTGGCCAGAAAGTGGAGCACACTCACCACCTTCAGTAGCGGGGGGATGGCAGTTCTGATGTCTATGAGGCTCACAATGTCGTTGTGGATCATGTCCACGATGCTGGTGATGGTAACCCTGTCCAGACGGTACAGGGTGTGTATCTGCTCAGGGGTTAGGTTGAATGGACTGGCTCTGATCCTGGGGATTGGTGGGTGCCTCTGTGGTATGAATAGGTGCCGTTGTGGTGCTTGCTTTGCCTGTCTTGCCCTCCTCCTCCTCCTCCTCCTCCTGCGTCTCCTTTGTGCTGCCTGTTGTAGTATCAGCTGCGCTGCAATGAGGTCCCCCAGGCCATGTATTGCTGCCAGTATTGGAACCATCTGTGTGTGGGAAGGGGTGTGGGAAGGGGTGTGGTGTGCTCCTTTTGAGCTGCCACAGTCTCCATTGCCTCCACCTGTGCTGATTGTGTCCACCTGTGGCAGGTGGGAACACTGCTCATTCCTCTTAACGGGTGGTCCGCGATGCCGGTATTAGCACCATGGCGGTAAGGGGTTTGGGTGGATTTACCATGCCGCTATTAGCATGTCCACTGGCCTTGTGATGCTGTGCTAATAGCGGCATGGCGTAATTTACGGGATGGAGGGTCGCGCGCACACGGCCTGCCCGCTATTAGTGGCACCATAATTTGCGATGCCGCTAATAGCGGTGTGCCGGGTCGTGATCCGCATGGGGATTTAACATTACCGGTATTCCATTATGTAACGGTAAATCCCTACCGCCATCCGTGTAATGAGGCCCTAAGTGCAGGCAGCACACCATTCCTTACTCACCAAGAGTCAATTATCACTTGCTAGTGGCAAGTGCAAATTTGTGGGTCTACAATTACTGTGTGCAATAGTGTAGAATAGGAGGAAGTGGTTATATGCAAAAACAGTGCTGCATTTATTTGCATTTATAAAACACTAACCAGACAGACCAGGGCATCAGAACACTATACTAAGAAAGCGAGAACAATTTACAGAGAACGCATACAGGGAAGAGGATTAAAGCAATTATATAGTACAATATTTACAAATCAAATGTACAAAATATCACATCTCAAATCACCTGAATACAAACAGCAGAGCTGTGAAAATATCATCCGGATGGAAGCCAACATTGTGTAGATGTTAAAGTGATAATCAGCAGGGTTTTAATATCACACGATGCAAACCAGCAGGATGCGAATATCACAGTGTGAATCTACAGGGTGAGCATTTCACAGGGCACAACTCAACAAGGTGCAAATATCACAGTCCAAGTGCAGATATCACAATAACTGTTTGCTGGCAGCCTCTAAACACACTTTAAAATATCGATTGCAAAGAGTGGTTTTAAAAAAAAATATGTTTCTATGTTGCTAGACAATGTCATCATATGCCAGGTATTCACATCTTAGGCCAGATATTGACATATATTTCAAGCACACACATCATATGCCACGTTCCACCAGTAAATATCCAGGTTCTCACACAATTTGCTAGTATAGAGTGAAAATCACTCTTTATTGTTAGTAACAAAAACAACGGTTTAGAAAGACCGCTCTGAGACAGCTCTTTCTAAATTTAACTGTCACACACGGATGCTCACAGGGGCTGAGAGGCACGGCCAAGATGGGCAGGGGAAGACGGAAGGTGGCTGTCGCGTAAGGGTTTGTCTGTTTGCGTGTCTGTGTGTAAGTTGTGGGGTAGTGTTTGTGGTGTGTATGGGACAAGACTGGGAGAAGGTGTGTGTGTGTATGTTTATATGGGTGGGAGGGTTCGGCAGGGATGGTTATGATAGTTGAACGGACACGATTAAAAGGGGTACTTGGGGGTGAAACCCCCTGATTTCAGGGGCGAGTGCGGGTGGGGGTCCTGGGTGAAAAAATCAGTGTTTAGAATTTTAAAGGCTGCACCAAATCAGCTGAAAGAAATGTGTCTTTTTTAATACAACCTTTAATATTTAAGAACATCACATACAACCAAATTGCACATTTTTTTATTTAACTAAATGAGAAGTAATTGACATCATTGATGTATCAGCCTGGATTGCAAGTAGGGCCATTATGTACCATTATTCACACCATATGCCAGGTATTGCCACTAGGCATTACTATTAAATCTCAGTTTTCCAGAACTCGGAAGAGGGCTGGATAAGTATCCCAGCATTTCTCTAACAACGGAAGCCGAACAGGACACAACCTCCCGCCATGGTTGCTATGGGCAGTGCTGGTCATTGGGCTGGCTCTCGGCAGATCCGAGATCTGGCATCAGATATGAAGCCGGATCTCGGGATCCGGCCAGAGTCCGCCGCCCAAGACCATGAACCGCGCTGGAATAGTAAAAAAAAACAAGAAAAAAAAAAGAAAAAGAAAAGCGCCTGCGACGGCAGCATTGCATTTTACCATGGCTTTGGCACTGGTGTGTAATGCACAATGCTTGCTGATTCATTTCAGTTGCTTGCTGATTCATTTCAGTTGTACATGTAGTGAGCATTGTGCATTACACCAGTGCCAAAGCCGGTGGTAAAAGGCAAGGCTGCCGTCGCGGGCGTTTTTTACGTATTCCAGCATTGCTGGATGTCCACTATGAGCCCCGCCCCCTCTAGACCACGCCCTTCGGCCCACCCCTCCAAACTCCTCCCCCACCCCGGCCCTTGTGTTTTGGGATCCCCACCACATTTTTTCCATTTCCACCACTGGCTATGGGTGGCTGAATTAGACTCAGCAGGTCACCCCTGAGGCAGCAAGAGGGGATGGGGAAATGGTTAAGGAGAGGTACTGGATAGGCAGAGGGTATTAAGGAAACCAGAAAGAGGTTTAGGAAACACGAGTGGATGTGTATAAGGGGTATCTTGGAGCAGAAACCTAGCTTCCTGCATATGCAATTGATGCAAACTGTAACTCCTCTTTTTACCCTCTGAATTTTACTACAAGTACTCATTGCAGCACACATATTAGTCACACATATCATGTTGCATTATCAGAAACATGTAAGCACTTCAACCTAGACTGCATAAGTAGACAACATGTAAGCACATGTAGCGTAAGCGTGAAGCTCAGCAATTCAGCTAAGCAAGCAATTCTTCTGTGGTAATCAATACATGTGACAAACTCAAGTTGAACTGTTCATGCTGTCTGTTGGAAGGGCAGTGAAACATGAAGTTCCAGGGGATTAGATGCCCCCAACATCACTGCCGCAACCATTGCCTTCAAAAAGACTGCCAGGGCGTGCCAGCGCCTGCACCGAAACCTATCAAGTCGTGCTGTTCAGGATGTCTGTTGGAGGGGGAGTGAGCCCAGGAAGCTGCTGGTGATTAGGCCAGACCCCTACATCACCGCTGTGGCCCGTGCCATTACAAACACGCCCAGGGCGCGCCAGCACCTGCGCTCAATTTGCGCTGTTTAGGATGTCTGTTGGAGGGGAAGGGAGCCCAGGAAGCTGCCAGGGATTAGGCCACACCCCCAACAATACCACTGCAACCAGTGCCTTCAAAAAGCCTTCCAGGGAAATCCAGCACTGTGCCGAAGATTGCGCTCAATTCGTGGTGTTCAGGCTGTCCAGCTGCGAGGAGCAAGGCGGAAAGGCCCACTAAGGATGCAAAGGTGGTATTTGTCTGAATTGTGCCTACATGTATTGGGCAGTTCCCGAACCTGATGATGTTTGAATACGTCCTTGGGGCTTGAATGATTAACGCTTATTTTACACATCAAAAGATTGTGCGATGGATAAACGCACATGTTAAATTTGACCCGATAAGCACACTGACCCATTTCAGCCTTACATGGTACGCTGTCACTCACTTAACGCAGGTGTGCGCATCAAGCACAGTGATTTTCCGGAACTAGAGAGTGGTTGGAAAAGCTTGATTTTCTCCCTGGAGCTGTATTATGAGATGGGGAGAAGTGATTATGACAGCCCCTTAAGCCAATCAGGCATTCCTGATGACCGTGTGCACTTATTTGGTTTTACCTCAGACTCGTCCCATTGTGGTGACATGACTGAGACAGCAATTGTGGATATCTAGACCAGTGCCTTCATAAGGAGTTAATGACAACATTGAGGCTGCTGCACGAGGGGGGAGACCCCATAGGCTGATCTGGCATTCCTTTAGTGGGCCATAACTCCTTGACTTTCTAAATTGTATACCATATGAAGTCTAGAGCTGGGCAGTAGACGCTCATTCATCAGTATTTTTCCATCATTGGAGTTTGTTATTAATTGTATATTCAAATTGATTTTAACATGGATCTGCCAGTAGGGCAGACATTATTGATTTATTAGCACCCTCTATGCTCTTCTTTCTTTGATCAATTAATAGCAAATAACGGTGCTGTTTTTCTTTACAAGTTTTCATTAACTTGTATATCATTTTGCACATTAAATTATAGTTTTATTTGGGCAAAATCATGTAACTTTTTAAATTGCACAATTACTTTTCTTCCATAAAGGTAGGAGTGAAAAATCTGGAAGGTTGAGTTATTCTCTTTTTCTTTTACTTTAAAGTGTGTAAAATGTGGAGGTGGGATACAATAGAACATATGTAAACCCCAAATCCTCCAAGGATACGAGCACTACACATACATTCTGATCCACACACCTATTCCCACTAATGATTGATTGTTGCATAGCAATACAATCCAGTGGGGAACAGAGTAGATGGAAGGTCGTACAGAGGGTGTATATATCAAGCCCCAGCCCCGGAGGGCACAATGTCGGAACACAAAGCAACATCAGAAATGCACCTGTGCAAGAAACAAAGAGAACGCCCCGGCTCACTGCCCCAATACATGAAATGAACATTTTGATAAATGAAATAGAGGTTTTATAATATGACATCGATCACCATAAGGAGGGGATAAAGGGGAAATCTCTGAGAGAGAGTAAGTAGCACAGCCTAAGGGGAGGGAGACATATGGAATCAACTTGAAAAAGGCGGAATTTTCAGCAAACAAATCTTCCATTTACCAACTAAAGGGTGTCATTTGACAGCATTCCTAGATCTGCACTATGGCAAGTACTCCAAAAGCCCCCCCCCCAACCTCCCTCATTGCTCAAGGCAATAATAGAGCTATCCGAGAACACAGCCGCAAAAGTAAGAAAGAGCCTAGGAGGAGGGATCACTAACACCTTCTCTGGTAGTAAGGGGATAAAGGAGTATTCTGGCCCGCTCCTCGTTAACTTATTTTTTGATGGGGTGTTGAGGGAACTCCCATGTAATACATTGGATGTTCCAACTCTAAGTGGTGTTAGAATGGTTATTGCTGATGAAGTTGCAATCATATCTCGCCCACTGACGGGCTGTGTTAGGCTGACAGATCATTTTGTAAATTTTTGCAAGGTCTGGAAATGAATACAAACAAAACAGCAATTAAATCACATTGTGTCCCCCGCACAAGAATAGATATTATGATCGATGACAAGAAAATAGAAGCAACATCTTACTTTGATTAACTGGGTGTTAGGAGGGAACACACTACTAAGGCAAATCTGACATTAAGTAGAAAGTGTAACGGTATGATAAGCTTTTCCAAATCTTTCAGCAAACAATCTATTACTATCAGCAGTACAAAATGTACAGAGAGCACGGCCATGGCAGCTGCCATGAATGGAGCAGAAATGTGGGGACATCAAAAGGCCCCAGTCATTGCTGTGACAGAAAACAATTTTCTAATAAGACTACTATGGGTCTCAAAAAATATGCCTACTTTACTGTTACATATGAAACTCAGCGTGACATGCACCAGCAACCAGATTGCTTTCAAAGCTTTATTACTCTGGATAAACATCCGGTCTTGTGACTCATTATCAACATGTAGGGCTGGTCTAAAAGACATCCTTTCTTATGTTCTTATACACATTATAATGTATCTCCATTTGCTCAAACTAGAAAATCTCTAGCTTTCACCAGGGGCCATTAATGGGAACACCAGACAAACTGTTATCAACGCACACAGGGACATTCTAATAGGTCAATATGTAACCACGTGTTTGGATTTATCTATGGGCTACGCATATTTCTCTTTGAAACAAACCCATTTGATGGAAGATTACTTGTGTCATATCGTGAACCCATCAATAAAGAGAGCTTTGGTTTTAAAAATGTGCCTAGATATATTACGATCTGTGTGATTACTATTAATAAATAAATCCAGAACATGGATATGTCAATTTTTTTTCTACACGTCACTGCAATTATATGGTGGGAGAGGCCCCCCGCAGCCCACCTCATAGTCCCTGCATATTTTTTATTACCCTAATCCCATCCCCCACATATAATTACGTGGCTATGTGCACTTAGAAATTCTGCATTGTTGTGTTCGGGATTTGCTTGTTCAGTATTTTGGTACGATACTGATGTACTATCTATAGCCAAAATCAAAGCCAGGTGGACAAAGAAACTTGCTGACACATGCAATTATTGTCCTGGAAAGGTGGAATTCCTGAAACCGTTTCTCTTTTTATGTCCACAGTACAGTGACATCAGCCATTGAAATTTGATAAAAATGCCTATTAAATAGAGGTTTGTTTTCAATGCTTGATTAAAGAAGAATTGTGTGAAAGGGCACATGGAATAGATCTCCTTTTTGCTGTTTCTTACTATCTGGATAAGGCGTGGAGGCGAGAAGATCTAGCAATTAACCCTCAACATAGTGAGCCTACTGTGGTGTTTTTTAGGTACACATCATTAGTGTAATAATTATGTTTAGAAAACAAATTCGGTTGAAGAACCTTTTCACAATGGACACTTGTCAAGGTAGACCTCAGCGCCCTTTTGTTTGTTGAAAAAGTAATGTTTGTCGCATGAATTGAGTAACAAAGGAGAAAATGTGGTTCCCCCACTCCGTTTTTATAAAACTGATAGTAAAAAATTGTTACATTTTTTCATTCATGCGCCAGATGCGAAAAGAAAAGACTGCACTCAGTCGAAATATGGTTATTAAGGCTGTGTATTAATGTGAGCGGGTGCCCTTTATGATGACACGTGTTTCAACGGACTCAGCCGTCTTTTTCAAATCAGGGCTAATTAGTGATACAAAATATATTGAAATAACGAGCATTGACATTCATTAGGTAATGTACAATTAATGAAAACATAAAGGTGTCATATGTAACAGAGACATCAAAGGAGGGGGATTGGGGAGGATTGATGCGGATAAACAGTGAGGCATTTGAAGCAGTGTAAAAATGGGAAACAATAATATAATGTGAAAACATTGACAAATGGGAGAAATGGGAAAGAAAACAAAAAGAAAAAAAAAGAAAAAATGTTCATGAGTTCATTTGTCACTTGCGTATTATTTTGCAAAGGTTTTTTAGAACAAATAGTAAGTGATCTCCAACGTGAAACAAAAGGATTCTTCTTACCAAATGGTATTGATTTATAATTCGAAACGTGGCTTTTCAACAACTCAAAAAAGTCATGGGCTCAATCCCAACCTGCCAATTTAACTAGAGGTAGTTAGTTCTATCTTCATTTAGCTTAATTTTACATATGTATGTAGATCGAGGTAATATTGATTTCTTAATTCAAATTTAAACGTGCCCATATGGAAAATTAAACGCTTTTTCTTGTGCCATTCAGTTGGTCAGAAAGCTGCGCAAGGAATGTATTTTTTAAAACGTTTGAAACGTACTTATTATCTTGTTGCATTGTTAAGTGAGTAATTGCCAAATGTAGTATCATCGTTTGCTCTGCGTGTCGTGCGGACTAAGGATGCAGACTTCTAGTGCTAGTCTCTTACCTCTGTACTTCAAAAACGAGCTCCGTGTAAATCTGTCCGCGTTCGTAAGGAAAACAAAAATGGTGGCCTTAACTGTTGTGATTCCGGTCTCCACGGCGACCATAATGGTCCTTCTTCAATTTCTACCATGGGCGCCTTGTTTTGGGCTCAGAGAGCAAGACAAATACCACTCTCCACCATATAATCCCATACTGAGAAGTGAATGCGAAGTATATATAATTTTTATTGTATGGCGTGATGTTTATGACTATAGAAACTAAAATTATAAGCATTTTCCAATGTAGATGAATAATGCGAGCATAATACTTGAAAAAAAACAATATATATACACATGCAGGTGCCATGTTCCTAAACATAATGTGGGATGTTGCCATGACAACCTATAGATTATTGATTACTGCAAAGTAATGGGCAAAGTATTTGTTATAAATTCGAGCGTTGTGAACGCTATTATGCCGAATTGTAATGTGTGCTGATTTCCCAAATTCGAAAAGTGGAAATCTAATATGAATTAATAACATGAACATAATACTCGAGAAAATGTTCAAAGGCAGGTCCCATTTACCTAATAACAACGAAGGATGTTGCCATGGCGAGTTGCCATAGCGACCAATGGGATTGATTATTCAGAAAAAGCTTCCTAATAAGTGTAAAGGGCTGTTTGAAAATTATATACTTAAACATTCTTATTTGTACTACTTCACTAACAAAACTTACAAATCCTTGTATTAAGATTATGTTATATGCACTCAGGGTCGTTGGATGAACTGGGAGGTAAATCAACTGTGTATTAAGCTCATAGTTAGTAAGTGGCATGTGATTCATAACCCATCCAGAGCTTATTGTTTCATAGAAAGGAGGACATCTCATTGTCCGAGTTCAAGCCTCTTTCTACTGTCCGAAAGCAACATATTAGTTTTGCTTCCTCTTGTCTTAGTTTCATCTCTTGATCTCCTTCTCTGGGTCCAAGGGTTACTTTCTTTAGTCCCAAATATTTAATATCTTTTTTACTGCTTAGTTGGTGTTTTTGTTTGCCAGTGAGATGCCAGTGGTAAATTGACGTTCTGACTTCCAATGGTGGACATATGTTCCCGGATTCTTATTCTCATTTCTCTAATGGTGCTTCCAATATACATCTTTTTACATGGACAAATTATTGCATAAACTACAAATCTAGTTTTGCAGTTTATTAAATCAGTAATTTTATACTTGATGCCAAAGGAATCTTCAAAAACTTCTGTATTGCCCATTGCATATTAACACATGGAACATGAGCTACATTTCTGAAAGCCCATGGGTAGCTGGGGTAACCATGATGTTGTTTCTGTACACTTTTCTTCAGGTAGAAATGAAGGGCTAAGAGTATTTTTCAGCGTTCTTGCTCTTTTGACTGTCACTGAAGGACTGTCTTCAATGTAATCTTTAATATGGGGATCTAATTTTAAAAGATCCCAGTTCTTTTTTAAGATCTTCCTTAGTACTGTATTGTTCGCGCAATAAATTGTGATAAATCTAATTCGTTCTGGTTGTCTGCAAGTTTGCTTGCTGGAAATCAATGTATTTTCTCTGTTGAGTTCCGTTGCTTGAACACGTGCTTTTGTGATATTTTTTCTGGCATATCCTCTGGCTAAAAAACGTGTTGAGAGCAACTTGCATTCTTCGTCAAAGGCTACTTCTGCCGAGCAGTTCCTTCGAGCTCGTATGAACTCCCCTTTTGGGATATTTTTAATTACAGGATTGTAGTGACAACTCGTCGCAAACAGAGTTCAGCCTGCCTCTGTTGGTTTCCTATAGGTTTTAGTCAGCAATTTGTTGTTGTCTATATAAATTGTTAGATCTAAAAAATTGACCTCTGATGTACTAGAGTTTCCAGTAAATCGTATTCCTAAGGGGTTTTGATTTGCTCTTTGTTTGAATTTTTGTAGTTGGTCATCATTCCCTTTCCAGATGAGAAAAACACCATCTATATATCGATTCCATAGAACTAATATTAATTGGTGTACCAAAATGGTATCAATTGTTTTATGAACAAGATTTGCACTTGTATTGAGAAAGATGTGCCCACTTCGTTCATTGTATTGTGGACGGTTAAGGACTTATATATTTATTGTATGCTTTAAAGGTTTAATTTTATGCACAGCTTTTTTATGTACTTTTATGGTCACATACCAAAATAAAGTAATTATGATGATGACATATTACAAACAATACATGGCAGAAGCGTGTTCCTTTGAACAGGTCATACGTTGATCGTTTCTCCTTGTTTTATCTAACTGAATTTAAACACCACCTGTTCCTTTACAGGCCAGCCCCGGATTTAATAAATGAGGATATGATATGATATGATATTTATAACGTGCCTGTGCACAAGTGTTTCTAGGCGCCACAAGACAAGGGAGGGGAGACAGAGGGAAGACAAGACAAACAATCCTACTAGGCCTTGTGACATTCGGATCGTGCAAGTGCGATAACAAGAAGTGCAGGGGGAAGGGAGAGGGGGAAGTGCAGGGGAAGGGTAGGGGGAAGTGAAATCAGGGCAGCAAGACTCTGAGTAAGTGCAGCCAGGGCAGCGTAGCTCTGGGTAAGTGCAAGGAGGCAGGTGGGCTGGAGGGGTTACAGTTACAGCCCCTAAGTGTGCTTTAGGCCAGGAGGCAGTGCAAGGAAGACTGGCCATGGAGGAGCCGGGTACCCAGTGAGACTCTGAGGGTAGCAAGCAACCAGTCGGCCAAGCAGATGGGTTAGTTAGCAAGTAAATGAGAGAGAGAGGGCAGAGGAGAAAGGAAGGTCTTTGGCCGCTTTCGGAAATTCAGGTGGTCCGGCTCAACTCTCGGTAGGGCAGAAAGGTTGCTCCGGAGGGAGGCACATGCAGAGGAGAGAGATCTACCCCCACTCTCTGCTTGGAGAAGCCTCTGACCCTAACTAAATTAGAGGCAGCTGATCGAAGGGCTCTAGAAGGAAGGTATTTAGGCTGAGAGAGTTGGATATAGTGAGGGCCCCGGCCCTAGAAAGCCTTGTGGGTGGTGCAGCGGTCTTGATCTTGATCCTTGCAGCCACCGGGAGCCAATGGAGAGATTCCAGGGCTGGAGAGATGCAGTCCCTAGGCTTGAGTCCAAGGATAAGTCTTGCAGTCCTGTTCTGGATTAGTTGCAGGGGGCGAAGAGTAGAGTTAGGCAGATTGGGAAAGAGGCCATTGCAGTTTTCAAGCCTGGAGAGAACCAGTGCTCTGGAGACAATGAGCTTCTGGGGGAAGATGAGAAAAGGTAGAATACCTCTTAGGAGGATCAACTAGTATTGGGTGTTCTTGGCAAGGTCCGAAATGTGAGGAGAGAAGGAGAGCGTGGAGTTGTTACATTTTTTCATTCATGCGCCAGATGCGAAAAGAAAAGACTGCACTCAGTCGAAATATGGTTATTAAGGCTGTGTATTAATGTGAGCGGGTGCCCTTTATGATGACACGTGTTTCAACGGACTCAGCCGTCTTTTTCAAATCAGGGCTAATTAGTGATACAAAATATATTGAAATAACGAGCATTGACATTCATTAGGTAATGTACAATTAATGAAAACATAAAGGTGTCATATGTAACAGAGACATCAAAGGAGGGGGATTGGGGAGGATTGATGCGGATAAACAGTGAGGCATTTGAAGCAGTGTAAAAATGGGAAACAATAATATAATGTGAAAACATTGACAAATGGGAGAAATGGGAAAGAAAACAAAAAGAAAAAAAAAGAAAAAATTTTCATGAGTTCATTTGTCACTTGCGTATTATTTTGCAAAGGTTTTTTAGAACAAATAGTAAGTGATCTCCAACGTGAAACAAAAGGATTCTTCTTACCAAATGGTATTGATTTATAATTCGAAACGTGGCTTTTCAACAACTCAAAAAAGTCATGGGCTCAATCCCAACCTGCCAATTTAACTAGAGGTAGTTAGTTCTATCTTCATTTAGCTTAATTTTACATATGTATGTAGATCGAGGTAATATTGATTTCTTAATTCAAATTTAAACGTGCCCATATGGAAAATTAAACGCTTTTTCTTGTGCCATTCAGTTGGTCAGAAAGCTGCGCAAGGAATGTATTTTTTAAAACGTTTGAAACGTACTTATTATCTTGTTGCATTGTTAAGTGAGTAATTGCCAAATGTAGTATCATCGTTTGCTCTGCGTGTCGTGCGGACTAAGGATGCAGACTTCTAGTGCTAGTCTCTTACCTCTGTACTTTAAAAACGAGCTCCGTGTAAATCTGTCCGCGTTCGTAAGGAAAACAAAAATGGTGGCCTTAACTGTTGTGATTCCGGTCTCCACGGCGACCATAATGGTCCTTCTTCAATTTCTACCATGGGCGCCTTGTTTTGGGCTCAGAGAGCAAGACAAATACCACTCTCCACCATATAATCCCATACTGAGAAGTGAATGCGAAGTATATATAATTTTTATTGTATGGCGTGATGTTTATGACTATAGAAACTAAAATTATAAGCATTTTCCAATGTAGATGAATAATGCGAGCATAATACTTGAAAAAAAACAATATATATACACATGCAGGTGCCATGTTCCTAAACATAATGTGGGATGTTGCCATGACAACCTATAGATTATTGATTACTGCAAAGTAATGGGCAAAGTATTTGTTATAAATTCGAGCGTTGTGAACGCTATTATGCCGAATTGTAATGTGTGCTGATTTCCCAAATTCGAAAAGTGGAAATCTAATATGAATTAATAACATGAACATAATACTCGAGAAAATGTTCAAAGGCAGGTCCCATTTACCTAATAACAACGAAGGATGTTGCCATGGCGAGTTGCCATAGCGACCAATGGGATTGATTATTCAAAAAAAGCTTCCTAATAAGTGTAAAGGGCTGTTTGAAAATTATATACTTAAACATTCTTATTTGTACTACTTCACTAACAAAACTTACAAATCCTTGTATTAAGATTATGTTATATGCACTCAGGGTCGTTGGATGAACTGGGAGGTAAATCAACTGTGTATTAAGCTCATAGTTAGTAAGTGGCATGTGATTCATAACCCATCCAGAGCTTATTGTTTCATAGAAAGGAGGACATCTCATTGTTCGAGTTCAAGCCTCTTTCTACTGTCCGAAAGCGACATATTAGTTTTGCTTCCTCTTGTCTTAGTTTCATCTCTTGATCTCCTTCTCTGGGTCCAAGGGTTACTTTCTTTAGTCCCAAATATTTAATATCTTTTTTACTGCTTAGTTGGTGTTTTTGTTTGCCAGTGAGATGCCAGTGGTAAATTGACGTTCTGACTTCCAATGGTGGACATATGTTCCCGGATTCTTATTCTCATTTCTCTAATGGTGCTTCCAATATACATCTTTTTACATGGACAAATTATTGCATAAACTACAAATCTAGTTTTGCAGTTTATTAAATCAGTAATTTTATACTTGATGCCAAAGGAATCTTCAAAAACTTCTGTATTGCCCATTGCATATTAACACATGGAACATGAGCTACATTTCTGAAAGCCCATGGGTAGCTGGGGTAACCATGATGTTGTTTCTGTACACTTTTCTTCAGGTAGAAATGAAGGGCTAAGAGTATTTTTCAGCGTTCTTGCTCTTTTGACTGTCACTGAAGGACTGTCTTCAATGTAATCTTTAATATGGGGATCTAATTTTAAAAGATCCCAGTTCTTTTTTAAGATCTTCCTTAGTACTGTATTGTTCGCGCAATAAATTGTGATAAATCTAATTCGTTCTGGTTGTCTGCAAGTTTGCTTGCTGGAAATCAATGTATTTTCTCTGTTGAGTTCCGTTGCTTGAACACGTGCTTTTGTGATATTTTTTCTGGCATATCCTCTGGCTAAAAAACGTGTTGAGAGCAACTTGCATTCTTCGTCAAAGGCTACTTCTGCCGAGCAGTTCCTTCGAGCTCGTATGAACTCCCCTTTTGGGATATTTTTAATTACAGGATTGTAGTGACAACTCGTCGCAAACAGAGTTCAGCCTGCCTCTGTTGGTTTCCTATAGGTTTTAGTCAGCAATTTGTTGTTGTCTATATAAATTGTTAGATCTAAAAAATTGACCTCTGATGTACTAGAGTTTCCAGTAAATCGTATTCCTAAGGGGTTTTGATTTGCTCTTTGTTTGAATTTTTGTAGTTGGTCATCATTCCCTTTCCAGATGAGAAAAACACCATCTATATATCGATTCCATAGAACTAATATTAATTGGTGTACCAAAATGGTATCAATTGTTTTATGAACAAGATTTGCACTTGTATTGAGAAAGATGTGCCCACTTCGTTCATTGTATTGTGGACGGTTAAGGACTTATATATTTATTGTATGCTTTAAAGGTTTAATTTTATGCACAGCTTTTTTATGTACTTTTATGGTCACATACCAAAATAAAGTAATTATGATGATGACATATTACAAACAATACATGGCAGAAGCATGTTCCTTTGAACAGGTCATACGTTGATCGTTTCTCCTTGTTTTATCTAACTGAATTTAAACACCACCTGTTCCTTTACAGGCCAGCCCCGGATTTAATAAATGAGGATATGATATGATATGATATTTATAACGTGCCTGTGCACAAGTGTTTCTAGGCGCCACAAGACAAGGGAGGGGAGACAGAGGGAAGACAAGACAAACAATCCTACTAGGCCTTGTGACATTCGGATCGTGCAAGTGCGATAACAAGAAGTGCAGGGGGAAGGGAGAGGGGGAAGTGCAGGGGAAGGGTAGGGGGAAGTGAAATCAGGGCAGCAAGACTCTGAGTAAGTGCAGCCAGGGCAGCGTAGCTCTGGGTAAGTGCAAGGAGGCAGGTGGGCTGGAGGGGTTACAGTTACAGCCCCTAAGTGTGCTTTAGGCCAGGAGGCAGTGCAAGGAAGACTGGCCATGGAGGAGCCGGGTACCCAGTGAGACTCTGAGGGTAGCAAGCAACCAGTCGGCCAAGCAGATGGGTTAGTTAGCAAGTAAATGAGAGAGAGAGGGCAGAGGAGAAAGGAAGGTCTTTGGCCGCTTTCGGAAATTCAGGTGGTCCGGCTCAACTCTCGGTAGGGCAGAAAGGTTGCTCCGGAGGGAGGCACATGCAGAGGAGAGAGATCTACCCCCACTCTCTGCTTGGAGAAGCCTCTGACCCTAACTAAATTAGAGGCAGCTGATCGAAGGGCTCTAGAAGGAAGGTATTTAGGCTGAGAGAGTTGGATATAGTGAGGGCCCCGGCCCTAGAAAGCCTTGTGGGTGGTGCAGCGGTCTTGATCTTGATCCTTGCAGCCACCGGGAGCCAATGGAGAGATTCCAGGGCTGGAGAGATGCAGTCCCTAGGCTTGAGTCCAAGGATAAGTCTTGCAGTCCTGTTCTGGATTAGTTGCAGGGGGCGAAGAGTAGAGTTAGGCAGATTGGGAAAGAGGCCATTGCAGTTTTCAAGCCTGGAGAGAACCAGTGCTCTGGAGACAATGAGCTTCTGGGGGAAGATGAGAAAAGGTAGAATACCTCTTAGGAGGATCAACTAGTATTGGGTGTTCTTGGCAAGGTCCGAAATGTGAGGAGAGAAGGAGAGCGTGGAGTCGAAGATGGCACCAAGGTCTTTTGTCTCACAGGAAGGCGAGGGTAGAGGGCCCAAGGAGGGCGGCCACGTGAGAGATGGAAAGCAGGAGCAGAGATCCCAGTGAGAAGGATCTGAGTATTACTGGCATTAAGGCAGAAATCGTTGCAGGTGCACCAATCCTAATATAGACAGTCAGGAATGAGAGAGGAAGTAGAGGAGGCAGAGGGAAGCCTTAAAGAGCGCTGAGCATCATCTGCATAACACTATGAGAAGGTGGAGATCAGGTGGGACAAATGGGCCAGTTAGACATTGAAGAGCCAGGGTGAGAGGATAGAGCCCTGGGGGACACCTGTTGTGGAGAGAGGTGGTGGAGAGAAAGGGCCCAATTTGGACCTGGTTTGGACCTGGGAGGGTCGGTCCAGGAGGAAGTAGATCAGCCATGCTGGGGCCTGATCCGTGATGCCCAGGTTCTCGCACAGTCGATTGAGCAGGGTGGTGTGATTGACTGTATCAAAAGCAGAGGAAAGGTCAAAGAGGATGAGGACAGAGGGAGAGCTGCAATCAAGATTGGAGAGCAGATCTTCATGGGTGATCAGGAGAGCAGTTTCCATGTCCTTGGCTGCTCTGAAGCCAGACCGATGGTCATGGAGGCAACCAACAGATTCAATGTGGAGATTAAGCTGGGAAGAGGCCAGATTTTCCAGGAGTTTGCCTAGGAAAGGAGTGATAGAAATTGGACAAGAGCTTGCCAGAGGGGTAGGATCAGCAGAAGGCTTTTTTTAGTAGGGGGTGTACAAGGGAGTGCTTGAGGGGAAAGATGCAGTATCAAAAGAGTGATTACAGAAATCGGCCAAGGCTGGAGTGAGGGTGGAAATGTGGTCCTTAATAGGTCTGGAAGAGCAGGGGATCACCTGTTTGGATGGCACTTTCATAGATCAGACTTGTCTAGAAACATTGTCAGGTGTTCTCAGAGAGAATGAGGAGAAAGGAAGAGGAGAGGGAGAGGCGGCCAAAGGTTGCCTGAGAGAGGTAGATGGGGATGGAGAGGAGGAGGAAAGCAAGGACAGGATGTCCTGGGTTTTAGTGGTGAAATGAGAAGTCAGAGCCATACAGAGAGACTGTGAGTGAACAGGAGAGGTGGAGACTGCAGTAGATTTGGCCAGCTCCTTGCAGATTTTAAAGAGTTTGGCCATGCTGTTAGCAGCAGCAGAGACGCAGAGTTGAATATGGACTCTCTTCTTGGAGAAGACAGAGAGTCTGTATTGCCTTTGGAGGAGGCGGCAGGCCAGTTTGTCAGAGGATGTGCCCAAATCTCTCCACTTCCTCTCAGTCACCCGCCACTTGCGTATCAGGGCGGCGAGGTAAGAGTCATACCACCCCTCAGATGAATTCTCAAGACAGGGGCAAAGATGTGCATGGTGTTGGAGATAGAAAGATGCAGGTTAGAGAGGGCTGTGTCAGAGTGGGAGTCAGCCGCAGGAGTAGATGGAGCAGAGAGAGTTGAGGCAAAGGTGGACGCTGACACTCGCTTCATGGGCCGAATTACTGAGAAGGAGGCTGGGAGTGATGGGGAGGGTTTTGCCTGGGGACAAGACATTTTCAGGTTGGAGGAGAGCAGAATATGATCAGTCCAAGAGAGATGAGTGGTGAGAGGGTTACAGACGGGGATGCCTAAGGAGATGATAACGTTCAAGGTGTGTCCGGCAGAGCGTTTTGGACCAGCTGGTAGAATGTAATGAGAGAGAGAGAGTCACAAACGTTGTGGAAGAGCCCAGATGAAGGATTAGAAGCATTGAGGTGGATGCTGAGGTCTATGAGGAGGAGAAGTTGAGAGCTAGAGGCAAAGAGAGAAGAGGAGAGGTCAGCCTACTCTGAGAGGAAGAGGGTGACCTGGCCAGGTGGTCTTTAGATGGTGGCAACAGTCAAAGAGAGTCCAGGAGAGATAGAGAGCCGGCAGGCCAGGCATTCAAAGGAGGAATAGGCCTGCATAGGAATGTTAAAAGCAGGGACCCATTCAGGAACGTTCAGAGCCACTCCAGTTCCGGCTCGGTTGGTTCTGGGCTCGGACAGGATCGTGTAGCCCTCAGGGAGAAGTGTGTCAAAACTCGTGACAGAGCGGGCCACGAACATGTCTCGGTAAGAGCAAGGACATCCAGGTCTATGTCTTCGAGGAGGTGGGAGATGTCAGAGGACTGTTGACAGCAGAGCGAGAGTTGAGAGTAGTGATGTGGAGCAGGTTGCCACATTTGAAAGACTTCAGGGGTGTGGTACAGGAGTGAGGTATACCAATGGAAACAGTAGAGGGTCCCAATAGTGTGCAGAGGCAGTGGACAGAGGTGCCATAGGGGCCAGAGAGGAAGAGGAGGGGGTGCCAGAGAGGAGGTAGAAGGAGTAGCTGGAGAAGGGAGGCGCCTATCAAGAAGAAGAAGATTGGGCTGAGAGCCATGGATCATTTGAGGGGTCTTCACATGAAGTAATCTATGACAATAAATAAACAGACACTGTTGCACAGTTCACCATGCTACTTTTACCCTGTTGCCTTCAAGTGAGGTTGCATGGTTGCCCATGAGCGAATCAGCCAGTACAAGCAAAGACTCGCCCCATGCGTTTACTTCTTGGACTCCACCGTGTGCAGTGGAAAGCACACCAGGAAGCCTGCTGTGGTGGATATACTGGCAGGAATGGCGTTAAGTTTAGAAGCGCACTGGGTCACCACTTGCAACAATGGCAAGTGAATGCTGGTGTGCAAACAACGACTCAGGGAAGAGGCACGCCAAAGTCATGTGTCTCAGATGCAGGAAGCATAAAAAATGTGCAAGTGAAGATATTCGCCTCCTGCCCATGGCATGATTGTCAATTATCAGCAACCGGTATGGGCAGGGCATGTCTTTTTATAGAATCCCTGGCACATGGAAGTGCTGCAGAGGATTCCAGGTAATGTAGTCTTCTGAGCCAATGAACAGTCTCCAGGACATATTTTCTGTTTTGTTATGTGCATAACCACACAAGGTGAGAGGCAGCAATTTCCCACTCCCCAATAATCCTGACACAGGTACATTTATCGAATCAGATGTTATCATCAAATATCTAGGTAATCATATAATATGCCAGCTATTGCCATCCCAAATTGAAGCTATTCCTTTAAATACACAGATGTGTGCAGATTTTGTCCAGATTCCACATTAAATTTCCCATCACATGATGCACATGCCAGACATTGAACTCAAGTGCCATGGTACTCACATCACCTTCCAGATGTTGTCTAAAAGTACCCAGCTACTCATATGCTATCTCAGAAAATGCCATCAAATGTAAGGTACTCACACAGTATTTGAGGTTGTCCCATTGATTGTCTAGGTGCTCACATCCTGTTCCGTATATTTTATACAATGTCAGGCATTGCAATTAACTGCCACTCACAACATATGCCTACAATGTACAGAAACTGTAAGGTACTGTTATCATATGCCATTTATTTGGATCATATGCTGCCATGCCATTGCCATAAAAGAGCCATCATTTACACTGATATTCACATCATATGCCGGTATGCCTGGCAGGACTAGTTTTGGCATAACTGAATCAACTCAAACTTTGGGTGGTTTGCAGTGCCACAAAGCTTGAACCTTTTCTGGAAATGTGCCTGTAAATGTTTGAGGTTCATCCATGGTTCAACAATGAAGACCCGACAAAATGGGGCATGGTCTTCCTCTACAGGGGCAGCACAACTTGCCCCACTGCCCTATTTGGGACAACCTTTGTTCTATTTACAACGCACTTGCTTTCCTATTTTTGGGGAGCTGTGCTGGTGTTTAGGAAAGCCAAGAGGTGTCTTGGGAATTGAGGAGGCACAGGGGTGCTTATATGGTAGGTATGGCTAAGTTCATCTTCCAGAAGTGACACAAATAGTGACAGGTTATCAAACTTTCAAAGAGGTGACCTGTGAATTTTTCGCTGGTCACTTTTGAGGGTGCACCCTTCACTATATACCAGTTATTGTGTAGGATGGCTATAAAATCACAGTAAATTCCAGATATTCTATAATATTACTAGGTCTTTGCATTAAAGGCTTGGATGCACCTATCAAGTGCATAGGTGCACTCACAATTTCCAAGATGTTCTCATCAAATGCCAAATGTGCCATCATATTGAAGTGAGATAGTTTGATAAAATGTCAGGAACTCACATCACATGCCAATAATTGCCACTAAACGCTAGTTACGGATATCCTATGAAGTGGCGCAACAATCATTAGACAGAGCCGTGGCAGGATAGACCAGGACACATACATAAACGATGCCTGGGGCTGCACTGTTAACAAAGGCCTGCCAATTACTAATGTAAAGCATTTCATTGTTAAGACCTGCGTTTGTATGCATAGATTTTTAGGAAATTGGAATTGTGATAGAATGTGAGCACTTGCGTGTCAAGGGGCTGATCTGAAGGGTAGGGGGCTTATTCTCACTACAGTTCTTAAGTGCCTTGTTTCAGACGTAAAGGGGAGAGTTAACTGTTATTAATTAAAGCTTCACCTGCAGTCTCTTTAGAATGGGTAAAGAAGTTAGATTCCACCACACAAGTAAGTTTGCACGTCCCCCACAGACTCTGAGGTTAGTCCATCTCCCAACATTTGGAGGGTTAGCCCCCGCCCCAATCCC
Source organism: Ambystoma mexicanum (assembly GCF_040938575.1). Classification (NCBI taxonomy): domain Eukaryota; kingdom Metazoa; phylum Chordata; class Amphibia; order Caudata; family Ambystomatidae; genus Ambystoma; species Ambystoma mexicanum. Next base: position 410,540,571 of record NC_090924.1, read on the forward strand.
CCATCCACATTTGAGTCTTGGTCCACCCCTGATCCTATCTATATTTATAAAAGTGAAAATGTGTGGGTTTGTGGCTGGGTGTGTGGCGTTGTTACTCATACAATTCCACACTGTTTCACTGAACTGCTCCAGATTCTGCATACTTACCTTTTAGGACCCTACGGACAGTGCTGGTTATGTGACATTTGGACACCCCACCCCGTTCCCTGGATTTCAGCAAAAGTCAACATTTGTTTGTGGGTTTGTGGCTTGGGAAAGCATTGTTCCACACCGTTTAAATTCCACACTGTTTCACCAATCTGCACACAGTTTTTGCATAGTTACCTGTTAGCATCCTCTGGACATTCCTGGCTACATGACATTTGTACACCCCACCCCTTTCCCCAGATCTCAGCAAAACTATGAATTTGCTTGGGGGTTTATGACTTGGTGAAGCGTTGTTCCTTATACAATTCCACACGGATTCATCAATTTGCACCAAATGTTGGTTAGTTCCTTGTTAGGACCCTCTGGATATTACTGGCTACATGACATGTGGACAGCCCACGCCTTTTCCCAGATTTCAGCACAAGTCAATGGGCCTCATTATGAGTCAGCCGGTCCGGAAACAATGGTGGCGGTAAACCCACCGCCACCGTTGTTTCCGGATCGGCTGATTCCGAGTTCTGCAGGCTGGAGTTGTCACTCCCGCCAGGTCTGACCTGGCGGGAGTAATGCCACCAGCCTGCAGACGGAAATGGAAACACCGGCTCTGCCATAGACGGAACCAGTGTTTTCATTGTCCCCATCCCATATGGAGCCCTATTGGACTCCATGGGAGTCGATATTTATGGAATTCCGCCTCTGGAATTACTGGGTCACTGAGTTTGTAATGCCCTGGTGATTCTGGCAATCATAGAGACAGAATGTTATTTCGGGTCCGGCAGCAGCCTGCCGGTTTTTCCAGCATGGCTAACACCGTACTCGTAATGAGGCCCAATATCTATGTGTGGGTTTGTGGCTTGGCAAAGCATTGTTCCTTATACTATTCCACACTGTTTCACCAATCTGCACCACATTTTGCATAGTTACCTGTTTGGACCCTCCAGACATTACTGGCTACATGATATTTGGACACCTCACCCCTTTCCCCAGATTTCAGCAAAACTCTGAATTTGTCTGTATGTTTGTGGCTTGGAGAAGCGTTGTTCCTTATACAATTCCACACCGTTTCACCAATCTGCACCAAATTCTGCATAGTTACCTGTTTGGACCCACCAGACATTACTGGCTACATGACATTTGGACACCCCTCCCCTTTCTCTGGATTCTAGCAAAACTCTAAATTTGTTTGTGGGTTTGTGGATTTGCAAAGAATTGTTCCTTATACAATTCCACACTGTTTCACCAATCTGCACCAACTTTTGCATAGTTATCTGTTAGGACCCTGCATATATTACTGGCTACATAACATTTGGACACCACACAGCTTTCCTCGGATTTCAACACCTTCACACGTGAGACGCTTGCCTGAAATATGTGAAATATCAATGTGGTCGTAGAAGGATCGGTCTTCAACCCTAGAATGCACGGTTTCTGGCACATTTGGACTGAAATGCACCACAACAAACTGCACCATGCCAGGGTGAGGCAACAGGTGGGGAAAGAGCACAGTAGATCCCTGTATGCAGCAGCACACCAACCCTTGCCTCCCCCCAATGTCTGCTCTGGGGTATGTCAGCCAGCCACACATGTCAGTGCAGTTTACTTCATAGTGCAAAGCACATCAAGCGATAAGTGAATCGGGACAGCCTCCTACAGGATAATAGATATTCAGCAATTGATGTGAGTGTTGTTATATCTGTCCACAGTCCCCGTTCCGAAAACAGGCACTTTTTGGAAGTACCTTATATATTTTCAAAAAATGCCCAGGTACTCACATCACATTATTTGTATTGCCGTCAAACGTCAGGTATTCTCAGCAATTAATACCCATTTCAGAAAGTCTCTGGCCAAAGGTGTTTTGGGTCAAAACATCTGGAGGGTGACAGATTGCCTAACCCCGACCTAGTAAATTGAATAGATTATGTGAAAAGTTCTTACGATATAGTGCAGTACAAACAGGCTTGATAACTGATGCTAGTGGAATATTTTATCTTTTTTTGCTTTGCAGGATACGTCAGTGATGGTCACGTGTCTTTGAGCCTATGCAGCTTTGTCAAACTCCTGAGCCAGATGCCCCCCGAGCAGATTACAGGCATGCAGAAAGCCTATGCCAAAGGGTGTGGATGTGAGGTGAGCGTGCCTTAAAACACTATCCATTGTTAAACAAGAAAGAGTAATAATTGGAAAAGGGAAGTGAACGGGATAGATGAAGTCAGGAGGAATGGGAAGAGGGACATGCCTAAGAGCAGGCATGTCAGTGGGAAGGGCAAAAGAAGTGCGTCATGAGAGCTGAACCAGCAGATTAAGCAAATCAAATCCATCCTGAGTAGAATCTTTACTGAAGCTGCTCATTGCTCAGTACAGACTGAAGGGGCTCAGTGTGAGGATGCTCGTATTTTTAAACACAGGTGTTGTTTGAAATGCCTCATGTAACAACAGAGATTTGAAGTATTTTCGCATGCAACATATTGGAAAACATATTTTGCAAATACCTCATGTTAAGGGGTAGAAATGAGTCAGAAAAATATCAGGTTTTAGTACAGTGTTAAAGTCAAATATCAGTACAGTCCTGCCAATCATGTATATTTTCCAATGTTTTCGTTTGTAAAAATGCATTTTCTTGCCTGTTTGAGGGATTGAAATGCATGTTGGACAGTAGTGGTTCCCGTTGTTCCAGCCCATTGGGGGACAATTGCGCACAACGTGTTTTTACTGAAGACCCTTCTTTGTATTCTCGCAGAAGGGTGGTGAGAAGGCAAGCATACCACTGCTCACCTTCTCACCCCCTTTGCAAGTCTCCCACATCTTTTTGAGGCTACGGAAAATCTTCACTCATGGGAAATAATGTGACCCCCACCCGTTAAATGGGAAGTATAATTATAGTGGGAAGTCATTCTTATTGAAAGACACTTTTTTCAATGAAAGGGCTGTGTAAATAATAGCCTGGTGCATATGGTAAGTGTTGTTATGCCTACGACGTAGTCACGCTTCAGCGTAGACAGCACTCTTATTTTTCAGCCGAAGAATAATTATGAAAATGAATTTTTTTTGCAGTTGCTATAGAGCAATGCTTATTTCACTGTGGTAAACATCTCCTATTTTGTCTCCTTCTCTGCGCTAGATCACCCCTTGTTTTGATGTTCCCTGTCCGTCTGTCCCTAGCCAGTGCAACTTTGATCCAAACCCGTTTGGTGATACCGGCAACCAGAAGCAGAACATGATGTGTGCGCCAGATGCAAAGGGCATCTGCAGCTGGAAGACAATATCAAATGTATGTTAGGAAGAACCTCACTCCGGCAGAGCGGTCAGAAGGACACAACCTCCTTCTCTACCATCCAAGTAGGGAGACAAAGTGCATCCATTTATATCCAAAATAAAGTAGCCCCTAGGTGGGGGTGCAATGAGCCCCAGATTTCTGCTCGGAGAGACATGTCAGCGAAGTAACCAAACCTAACTGAAGGTCGCAAATCTCATTTATTAGCGCATATTCTCATTGACCATTTTTAAAGATATCAAGCAATTCTTAATTGTATTCCTCTAAAAACCTTTACTGTTCCCATGCAGACCCAGCTTCCCATTTGGGAACGCAAATAAAGAGAGAAATGAATCCAAACGAGTGTTAAAATTAACAACATGGGCCCAATTCTGAAAAAATCCGGCATCAAAAATAGTGTGGTGCATACACTTTTTTAAAATGTCATGTTATGTAGTCTTACACCTCACTGCTGATATTTGCATGGTCTATTGGCGCGTTGGCGGATATGCAATGTTAGAGGGTTTCGGGGGTTCTTAGTGGAATTGAGAGGGAGAAGAGCAAGGGAGCTTTGATGTGCTGTTGGTAGCTTCAGTTTGGAAAAAGAGGTCACTGAGCCTTAGCACGTTTTTGGTTGGTAGCTGTCATGTGGTGTTGATCTATAGTTGTGGATGGGTGCACTGTGCATGCTTTTGTTTAGTTTCAATGTAAGTGTTGTGTGGTTTGAGGTTGTGAGGTTTGCACGATTTTAGGAAATTATCTTGTCACCTTACTGACAAAAGTGACCTGCACATCTTCAGGGGACAAATGATCTGCTGACCCCCCCTTCTTGCCTACATTAGTGTGCTCCCACCACTAATGTGAAACTTGCTTTCGAGACTTTGCTTTTTTGGGTGTTGGAAGATTATCTCACAGCGTTCTGCCCTTAAAGTGCTTGTCACTGCAAAATGTGAAAAAGGAAAAACATTTCTAGCTAAACCACCACTGTCCCTAATGAGTCTGTTCTTCATATATTTCCCGAATTAGGTCTCTTAAATTGTTTGAATATGCCCAAGTTGGGACTTCACACATCTTCAGTATATGCAGCTGTGCTAAGATCTGTTTTCATAGCATTACCTGATATATAATTCACTCGATAGTTTTGCAGTAAATTATGCCCCTTGTGAAGTGTGGGATGTGTGGTTCTGTGCCCAGGAAATAATAAATATCCAGGATCCCAAATTCTGGTTTCCTAAATTCTCTGTGCGCCAACTAGCAAATCTCACTCCTGCTTCTATTTCCATATTCTTGCCTATTTTATGACAATGTTAAGGATTTTGTGAACTATTTCGCACTCTATCTTCATTTAATAAAAACGCTTTCAAATATTGTCTTTCCTGACTTATGTTCTCAAGTCTTCCTTTCATTGGAGTATTTATTTCCCTTCAGTTCAATTATGTGTAAATAATGCATGTCAAGGTGCTATAATGACATTGGGCAGTTTTAGTGATATGATGAAAAACTACCAGGTCAAATCCTTAGTGGTATGTGAATGTCAGCCAAACCCTGAGATGTTGTTTATGGACCACCAACACTTAAACTCTGATATGCATTTTTTATTTTAGATGTAATATATTCTGCGCTAATCATTTGGTTGACATTATTTATTGAGTAGGGTGATGTAAAAAACTGTGGAATAATAGCTAAGGGTATACATTGCACTACTGGCATGTAAGTAATACCTTTCATAGAGCAAGGTGTAGTTTGTTTTTCTTTTATGAAAACATTATGAATCAAACTGTACAGTGAAAGAGTCATAGTGATCTGTAATAAAACGAATAGGAGATTTACATCATCCATTCTTGTCTTTTATTACACATTAAAAACACAATGCGTAACAACTTGGCAATTAACGCTAATAAATCAAACATAATGGTTTTTGCTAATGGAAAAAGGTATGTAGGTACACTTGGCAAATGAATGATACAGTCATTCATCGTGTGCTAAAAAACAGGTATTTGGGTTATAACTTATGCGACTCTAATGCTCTGCATATGTGGAAGACCACCCTTCATCAGAAAGCAACTCCTCTTATATCACAGATGAAAGCTATATACTATAAATATGCAAAATATTCCCTTAAACCTCAGTTTGAATTCTATACCTTAAAGGTGGTAGCTGTCTTATTGTACGGTCTAGACTTGTGCATTCTGGATATTACAAAGATATTGAATATGCTGAAAGGAAAAATATGGAAAGCTGTATTGGGGTTACCTAAATCTGTACCCAACTCAATAATAATACACAAACTTGGGCTAAATTCGTAGGCTTAGAAATTTTGGTGGCACAAGCTAACGAATTATAGCAAAATGCTGTTTCCTCCTCCTAATTCATTGTACAGAGATTTCTGTTGTATGGTCATGAAACAAAATCCAATGTCGATTAAACGACATACTGAGAAAATGGAATAGCTACTACTTAGCATTGCGATGGACCACAAAGAATTATATGAATGACAGAATGTGGTAAAAAGGAAATTCTTCCAAATGGATTGGGTAAACATTATAGAGGCTAACGCAGCATATAAATCTTACAATGATCATTATTATTTCTTTCATAAACAATCGCATAGATTGCACTATTTACTTATATTTCCCTGTCCTAAAGCAAGATATCTCTACTTGAGATTTAAATTAAATCTTATACATATGGGAGAAAAAATCAAGTATTGGTCAGAAGCCTCAAATCTTGGAGTAGGAATGTGTTGTAGATTTTGCCGCAACAACGATAGCCCTGAGCCGCTCAAACACCTGGCAATATATTGTAATGAGTTTGAAACCATCAGAAGTTTTCATCTGGGAAAATGTTATAACAGTAATCTAGCTCTATCAAGAGAGTTGCTACGGTCACAATGCATGTGGGGGAAATCGCAGACGGTGATATTGGCATTAATATGCTTCATTGTTGTTCTGGAGGAAAAAGTTAAAGTCTGCTATATGAGTGATTAAGATCGACAAGAACGGTTAAATGATATAGGTGTTATTGAGAATTTGTACGACTTAATTTGAAGATATTTGAAGTTCTGTTTGATTTTAATGTATTAGTGGAATATGATGTTCATGTTTACTAATACTTTTATGTGTTCAAAAGATGTAAAAATATATGTTTATACTGTTGTTTTAAAGTTTGTAACAAACATTTGTAAAGGTACATTCCACCAAAAACAAATGAATACAAAAAAGAATAATGCTGGAATCCAACATAACCACACACCATGGTCTGTGGCAATACCCTGCTGTTACTGCACTCCTACTTTTCCTGCAGCTATGTTACCCCATTCTGCCCTTAGATGCATTTTATTTCAGTGATTTTTTATACTTTACTGTATAATACACTCAGGAGATAATTTTGCTCCTAAGTGGAATTTTGGTGGCAGGAAGCCTTTACGTTTGCACTGCAAGTTGCGCTCTGCCCCTCTCTCCGCCATACAAATGAGTGAAAACGTGGCATGGTATGAATGCAAGGTGTTCAAGCCTTACTCAAGACGTCTTCCTTTTACATTACTCCACATAAAACATGAGCTCTGCAGTGTTTTAACACTGGTAACAGTGACTTCACCAATCTTTGGACATACCCATGTCCCGTAGGGCACTGACCCATGGGCTTTCCTAGTCAGCACTCCAGCCATGCTCGGGTACAGTGCCAATACCTGCTTTTCACTCTGCCTAGACCATGGTCTGTGGCACAGTGGCTCTGTCATTGTCTGCAGTGTCCAATGTGCTGTGGGTAGCACAACTGGCATCTCCTACAGCCATTCATCTGGCACACTTCCTTTGCCTGCTTTACTCACAGATATTACCTGATTATAATCAGGCTTGGGCAAAAACTTTGAGTGACAATTGTGCCACGGCGAAACCAGATACAACCCAAAGAGTCCACTGAATGCCTGTGGGAAGTTCTCTACTGACATGGTCTGTGGCCATGTCCCAGACATACATCTGCTCCAATTACATGTATAGCATGACAATTAGAAGCACAAAAACTCAACTCACAGAACATCACAGTTGTATTCGCACCAAGAACATTAATGGACCAATGGTCAAGCATTTCTTGTTAAGAGGGCACACAAAGGAAAGTATGAGGCAGATCATTCTAACAATGACCTTGGATCCAAATGTTGAAGATCATCTTTTTCATTTTGGAGCAATTACTTTTTTTTCAAAAGTAAGACTGACATTACAGGACTGAATGAGAATTTCACTAAGAGTTCCTCTTTTTGGAGGTTTGTTTGGAAGACATTGTTCTATGGAGTCTGTTTTGCATGTTTCTGATATTACTTATTTATTCACTTACATTACATTCTTATTCACCCCTTATATTATTTTTTGTAAATATATAAAAATAATCCTGTGATACTATAAGTATATAGTTACTCCTTACATCACACAATATCTTATTCAATCATGTCTGCTGTTGCTGCCAAATTTGAACTCACCTCTTCTTGATCTCAGAAACTACAAGATCTAACAAGGATTTCCTTCACCCCCCAAACTCAGCAACATTAATTGTTGACTTTATATAATTTATTTCTCTTTTCACTGGTTCTCTCTATATATTACACAGCAATAAACCAATGTGGCCCATCACAAAGTCACCTCTTCTAGATCTCAGTAACCACGCATCACAGAACTTCAGAATTAACTATCGACTTTGCAACAACTTTTTTACTTTACACTGCACGCCGATTCCCTGTTGAGGAAGCAATATCCAAAACCACATAAAGAGATCTTGGTGTCTCTTCTAATGTGTGATTTATCTACCGAAGATATGAGTTAATAGGAAAACACTGATTTGAGGTGGCAAATGCACCAAAGAAAATAAGTGATTTGTTTAGACGAGTGATTTCTGATCTTGAGTTCTCCCCACAATTGACATAGCTTTCAAAAGGTACCAGGATTCACCTACCCCTACTTATTGCCAGGCACAAAGTAGGAAGTACTTAAAAAACATTGAAATAAGTGAATTTAGGTCTGGGTGCATACGGTAAGAAAAAGTCAGATTTTACCTTTCTTATAATCAATAATCTTCATAATAAACTTTACTTGAGTTTATACCCTCTCTTTCATTTTTCTCTCTAGTTTATATGAGATCACCATCAAACACTCTGCATCTGATACAAATCCCACACCAGAAATGGGACTGAATCACCTAGGACCACGTTTCTGTTCATGTTTGGACATGCAATGCATTAATTTGTAGTTTTGTCATGTGTATTATTGCATATTTGTATAAATATGTTTTGTCATGTATGTCAAAATAGTTTCTTTTTTTCATTTGAAAAAAACACAGTTTAAACACAAGGTAAAAACTTTTGTTTAAAGAAAATAGAAAAGAAATCCTTACACAACCTAATAAAATCCAAATCATAAAAAGGGAAACATGAAAAGAAAAAAAGAGAAGGGACAAAAAGGAAAAATTCTTAACATTCACTCTCAAGTGTCGTGACATGATGTTACACATCCCGCTTGGTTCATTCATATCACAGTCTTTCAACCAATCGGGAAGGTCACAGATGTACAGCAACTTTGCCCAAGTGAGTTCGATTAGACATCCACTTTCAGAATCATATCCATGTAGTTTACAATTGCATAGACACGTTTTATATTGTTCCCTGAGATGCTCCTAGCCCACCACCCATTCATATCTTCATCTAATGGAGCAAACTTTCCAAGATGGAGTGATCGTTGGTTTACTGTCTGTTCACACTCGATTAACAAATGTTTCGAGGTTTCAGTGGCCAGTCCACAAAAGCGACAAAGATTGTCTTTTATTGACTTGTCCTTTCTTTTCCAAAGCATTTCCTTTGTTTTCAAAGTATTTGTCCTGAGCCTCAAAAATTGTTCTCGGTGATGACGAGAAGGGCGCTGGAGTAAATATGATGGGTGTACATTTAGTTTTTTATAATCATGTCCCAAGAATTGGGTTGAATCCATCTTATGTCTAGATTCCTGATTTACAATCCATGCCCAATTTTCAAATTTCTTCTTGGCACATTGAGAGCGGTTTAAGATCTCTTGGTTATTTATATCAGCCGCCGTCAAGAATTACCTTAGTCGGCGAAACCAAAGACTAAGTACATTTCTGCTGTTTTTATCATACCCATTTCGAAATATTTGATATGCTGGTGACGGAAACTTTAATAAATAGTTTCTTTTTAAAGTAATGTGGCTGTAGGTTGATTTTCAACATCACACATATTGTATAAGATGTTGCTGTGTAATTTTTGGAAAAAGCTCAATTAGAGATCTTTTTCATTTTGAGTAATATTTTTCAGATTTTTACTGTGTTTCAATTTACAAGCCTGAGGTGGATATACACAGAGAGTGTTTGTTCTGTCTGTATATACTGCTTCTGAGATACCCTTCTGTTCCATTTCAACTATACTATGATGTTACCACAATATATCCAAAACCACACTCACTAATTCAGGCAACTCCGATTCCATCACCTCCACCAACCATTACAATATGCCCAAACAAAAAGTACTCAAAACAGACAAGACACTATATATAATACAACAAACCACACACACTACCTAACCAGTACCAATCTCATCCATCCTCATAAATCACTCCACACTGAGGTATAGAATATACCAAATTCAACACCACATCCCCACATACACAAATCCACACGCCACACTCCACTGAAACACTGTACTACACAGTACAACCCCGCTTTATCACCCATTTTAAATCTACACAATAGCCCCACCCCTCAGTTCACAACACTCACGCACTCTACAAACATATTTAAAAATGCTCCTCCATTCCAACTCAACAATAACTACATGGTCAACACCACATCAACAACACAACTCTCCACTCCTCACCAGAACTTATCTCCTCTACATCCACTACACTGGCAACCAAAATACTAGGCCAAATTCACATTGGTTTAACCAATGCTAAATCAGCAATGAAATGTATACATCACACCTCGGTTCTTACAGAAGACTTTAATCTAGACAAATTGTCCATAACAGTAACATGGTTTACAGACAAGTACATTACAACTCTTAAATCTCTTCTTCTAAATGACTTTAATGTTAAAACACTCAATAAGAAACCTAAAAAATGCAGAGGCATAGCACTCCCATACCACGCAATTTGCACCGCACTAAGGGGGTAATTCATAGAATTAAGCGCACAAGTGGCGCACGTGGCTGGCGCACAGTGTGCGTGTGCGATAGTCTGCGCCAGCCGCACGCGCCAAAATCCATTTCGGCGCACAGCGTATTCATGGATTTCAGCCACCAAAATCAGCCTGGCGCAGAGTGGCGAAGCGACCCTGCAGCAGCGCCAGTAACGCCCCCAAGAACGCCCCTCGCGCAAGGAAAAGCCGTCAAAATTCCCAATCCAGCCCAAAGGGCTGCGCTAACCCTGGAACAGTGTACAGGGCCGCCACACAGCGCACGGCAAGTGGGGAACGTGTATTCCTGGGGTTTGCGGGAAGTTTCACCCGCAATCTCAGCAGGGTACGTGTATTTCTGGGGTGCGGCTAAGTTGGTGCGGGGAAGTCTAACATGCGATTTCAGCAGAGTACGTGTATTCCTGGGGTGTGGGGAAGTCTAACACTCGATTTCAGCAGGGTACGTGTATTTCTGGGGTGCACAGGAAGTTCCACACGCGATTGCAGCAGGGTACGTGTATTCCTGGGGTGCGGGCAAGTTTAACACGCAATTTCAGCAGGGTACGTGTATTTCTGGGGTGCAGGCAAGTTTAACATGCGATTTCAGCAGGGTACGTGTATTTCTGGGGCGCGCGGGAAGTTCCGCACGCGATTGAAGCAGGGTACGTGTATTTCTGGGGTGCGGGCAAGTTTAACACGCAATTTCAGCAGGGTACGTGTATTTCTGGGGTGCGGGGAAGTTCCACACGCGATAGGCCCTGTGCGAGTGGGGTACATGTATTTCGGGGGTGCAGGGGATTCCTACATGTGAATTGGCAGTGTGGGTCCTCCCAGGTGTTCCCTCTGCACCCTCCACGGCCCCTGCAGGCAGACCACACCACAGGGGACTACCCTGCACCTCTGGGCATGCCCCTCAGGCAGCCCAACAACCATGGGCATGCCCCACTAGCCAAGCCACATGTCACCTTGCACTAGTGATCACCAACGCATTACCCCCTTGCACTCCCACCACCAGCAGTGCAGGGCACCTGCCAGCAGGCCCCCACTCATGTCCCCCTGCACCCACACCCCCCAGCAGTGCAGGGCACCTGCCAGAAGGCCCCCACTCATGTCCCCTTGCACACCCACCCCCCAGCAGTGTGGAGGACCTGCCAACAGGCCCCCACTCATGTCCCCTTGCACCTCCAGCACTGAGGGGCACCTCCCAGCAGGCCCCCACTCATGTCCCCTTGCACCACCAGCACTGAGGGGCACCTGCCAGCAGGCCCCACTCATGTCCCCTTGCACCCCCACCCCCCAGCACTGAGGGGCACCTGCCAGCAGGCCCCCACTCATGTCCCCTTGCACACCCACCCCCCAGCAGTGCGGGGCACCTGCCAGCAGGCACCCACTCATGTCCCACTAATGTCCCCTTGCACCCCCACCCCCCAGCAGTGCGGGGCACCTGCCAACAGGCCCCGACACATGTCCCCCAGGCAACACGTCATCACAATCTCGATCCCTGGCCCTTATGGGCAGCCTCCACATGCCAAACACCCACCCAAGTATTTCATCCACCCACATAGAAATGCCAATTACATGACACAACCCCAATGGCAAGTATGTAAATGAAGACATGTCCCTCACACACACACAATGGGTACAAGTGAATGTCAAAACCCATATCATGACATGCATGAAAACAATGAGATAATACCACACATCGAAGTTGGATGAAATAAATGTATTAAAAGCAACATGAATGGAATTAAAATCAAACAAACAACAATGGAAATTTAAAAAGAAAAGCTGCATGTCTGTAAAATAATGAAAAAGTAGCAAATCATAATCCAAAGGAAAGGTGTCCAAAGTCACAGTTCCAAAAATGAAATCCAAGGGCAAAACAAAAGTGAAAACCATTGCTCCATGGGGAAATCCAAACAAAAAAGTAGAATCCAACAGTGAACTATATACAGATGAACAATCCTGGGTCCATGATCCCAACTGAAGAAATGAAACCTATCAAAAACTCCTGCCTAATAAAAAAAACTATATACAAAAATGTGGTCCATTGTCCAAAAGGTCCAAAATAAAGAAAAAACCAAAGGAAACCTAATACTATCCAACTATTTACAAGGGCAGCGGGTAAGTCCAACGGCTCACATGTTGATGTCCCGGGCCAGGGCATCATCAAACTCCTGCTCAATGTCCCGGAGGCGGTCCTCTTCCATGGCCCCGAGGGTTCGCAGGGACGATGACATCTGGAACTCCAGGTCCCTGCGAATGGCCTCGAGGCACTCGGCCCGCCTCAGGGCCCTACACATGGAGTTCTCCGCCCTGACCATCGTGAGTCGTGCCTCTTCCGCCCGCTGCCGCTCCGCATCTATCGCATGGCCCAACCGCTGCCACACGGAAGACACTTCCCGTCCAGGGTCCTCCTATCCTCCGGCCGATGCCTGCCCCTCCGATGATGAAGGCCCCGAGCCATCATGGCTCCCACCTTGTTGCTGCTGCTGCTGTGCCGCTGCCTGTGCCCTGGCTCCTGCTGCCTGCACATCCTCCTCCAGCTGGGGTGCAGTTGTGGAGGTGGCCACCCCTGCTGGACGTCCGACTCCCGACTGTGGCAGGGATCTGTTGTCCACCAGCCTGGCCGCAGGGTCAGAGGCAGCTCCACAGGGCACCCAGGTGATACATGGGTGGGAAGATGGCATGGAGGACGACTGGGGCATAGGGGGTTCAGTTGAGGAGGGGGTCAGAACAAGGTCCAGGAAACGGAGAAATCCGGCCCTGGTGAGCTGTCCCAGTGGGTCACCGCGGTCAACGAGCCATGCGAGAAGACGTGCAGTCTCCTCATGAAAAGACTGCAGGTCACCTCGCATGGCACGCTGACGCTACGCCACCCCACCCAGGACAGGCTCAACCTGGTGCCGGATAGCCACATCCGCAGGGAGAGGAAGGCCAGTTGGTGAAAGCCAATCCCCTCCCTGAGAACGGGTCTGGACGTAGGCATCCCTGCTGGTGCAAGATGATGCAGTGACAGGATCAGGGACAGGATTGCACACAGTCACCTCCACGGCAGCCTGTGCTGCTTCCTGTCCTTGGTCCTGCACTGCACCACTAGCACCAGTGGAATCCCCACCTCCAGACCCCGTCTCTGTCCCTTGCACGGCCTCCTCCTCCACCAAACCCCCCACCAACCTGGATGACTCCATGCCATCTTCCTCTGTTGGGCCCTGTGGGGTCTCAGCTGCCCCTTCTGCTGCCGAGGAGTCCAACTCCGACCTCCACCTCTTGGACCTCCCCTCGGCAGCTGCGGCCTGGGACGCGGCATCGGACTCCTCACTCCCCGACGAGATAACAACCTGGGTGGGGAGCCAGGCCTTGCGTCTCCGGCTGGCGGCGCGATCCCTGGTGCTGTGCTCCACAGCACCTTCTCCGCCCTCTTCATCAGTTGACGCTGCAGACAGGGAGAAATAAAACACAGGCATCAGAGCACTGTACAATGGACTCACACACACATGACAGTTGTACATGAGTGGCATTGTCCAACATCAGACATGGCATCACAATCCCGAACACACATGTCATTTTGACTCACACACATGAGCTATTCCACAGCCATATTGCAACAGCCAGCACCATCCATACACATACAACAGCATGAGCAGCCAAAGGTGAGCCAGACATCACATGAAACACAGGGAGTGCACTACACATGCACACACGCCACCACACTTACATGCATGTGTACACCTCCGCCAACTGTCGCAGTGTTGAGATCCGCATCCATGTCACATCTGCCAATCAGTCTTCCACATATCAGTGTCACATGCATCCATGTTGCATCACTGTTGCACCCTTGTCAAATAGACACACATGCACATGTACACGGTGCAGATACATGCAGCTGGAACCAACATCCATGTGGGACACCATAACCATGCCAACTGACATACACAGTAATCCAAACATGTGTGCTCACACATCTGCATTTGGCTTGCATGCTTACCCACACATACACCATCCATGTGTCTCACACATGAAAGGACTTGCATGTGTCTGCCTCACAGCCCTGTACATACACATCCATACATGGCCCTAGAAAAACACATGTACAACCTGCACACTACTGGGACACCACTACACGCACAGCTTCCAATCAGTATGCATGTACACTTACCGCTCGACTCCAGACGGGTCTGCCTCTCAAGGACCTGGACGTGGAGCGCTGGGCATATGCGTTCCAGGACCCTCATCTGATGTTCCGACAGGTGGCCCCGGCGCCCCTTAGCATCCGCTGCCTTCAAGAGGTGCCGGGCCTTGTTGAGGGTCCTGGACCTGAAGTCCTCCCAGTGCTTCTTGACATGTTGGAAGTCGCGGACTGCCACCCCCTCCGCATTGATGGCAGTCACGATGTCCGTCCAGATCCGAGTCCGTCCTTCCTTGTCGGCGCGTGAACTTCCGAAGAGGGCATCATACTGCCCCAGGACTTGCTCCACCAGGACACCAACTTCAGTGGCAGTGAAGCTGGTGGCCCTCTGCCTCTCTGGCTGGGGGTTGCCAGTGGTGCCAGATGGTGTAGTGCCCGACATGGCAACCCCAGAGGCAGGAGTGGGTGGGCAACTGGGTCCTGGGGCTGGGCTGTGGAGTGATGGTATCCCAGTCAGGAGTCTTCTGTTCCAGCTGGGGTGGTCAGAGCAACTGCACCCCTGGCTGAGGTGCAGGCAGCAAATAGCAGGGCACGTGGGCAGCAGGCAGTCAGGCAGCAGCAGATGGCAGGTGGGAGCGTGCTCGGGGATCTGGGGGCCAGTGATTCGGCCTTTTGGGCAGGAGCGTGGTCTTCCGTGTGTGAACGCGTGGCCAGCTTGATACGGAGTGATTTGGCACGTGAAAAATTTGCACGTCAGCGTGTGATTCGAGGAAAGGCCCCTAGCGCGTAAGCGTGTCAGCACTCGTACGCGCTTTCATTGGACCAAAGGCCCTTCAAGCGTAAGCGCCTCTGTGACGTGACGCGCGCGGGCGTGCGCAGGCGTTTCCCTCGTGACGTTAGCATAGTGGTTCAGCGCGTGTGAAAAAACTGCACGTCCGATGGCAACATGCGTGTAATCCGAGGAAAGGGCCCATGCGCGTAAGTGACGTGACGCACACAGGCGTTTCCCTCAGCACGGGTTAAAGGTGAGCGGGGGCAGCAGTTCGCTGTATGTGCCTTTCGTGGAGACCGACGTGTGTTGCTGCTACCTGTTGTTTCGCGCGCCATCACAACTTCACAGCAATCACGGACGTATCTCTTCTTTTGGCAGGGGTATTGGCTACGTGTGTTTTTCTGCATTGCGCTAGTCAGACGGTGAGTCGCACACGCTATTTTTCCCACTGCGGGTGCCCCTGTATATCGCACCCATTTTCGAGGTCATAGTAGCCTGCGTGTCCCACGCGTACGCGTTATTCGTGTTACTGGGTGCCACCACGTACTGCGGGAGGTTGATTCCATGCACGTAGGCTGCAGGGTTGCGTGCACGGTTTTACTGCAGTTTTGGGGTGCCTGAGCGTTGCGTGACCCGTCACTACATCACCGGGGTCACATACAGCCTTGCAGGTGCAGGGGGGCTATTAACATCTTGCTTCCCACCCCCTTCACCCCAATTACCCAGGTCAATTGTGCTGTACACCTCCCATTGGCACTACTCCATCTGTCCCGGCGCTACTCCATCTGTGCCATGGTTGGGAGGCCAGCAAAGGTGAGGGGCGCCTCAGCTGGGCGTACTCCTCATGGCAGGCGTGGTCGGGGACGTGGCCGTGGTGACCAGGCAGTAGGGGGACTCCAGGGTGTCCAGGGCGGCCACAGAGGGGGAAGAGGCAGGGGTGCGCCACTTGAGCACAATGTTGTGCCATGTGTCGGTGCATTTATGCCACCACCCCCTGTGGTTCCGGGAGATACAGCTTCTGCATCTGGCACTGGCGTCCGTGTGACCCGGCAGTCCATTCCATCGACTTCCACGGGCCCAAGGGTAGTGGTAGCTGCAGGTGCAGCTGTAGACACCGCCACCCAGGCTCAGGGTCTGCCAGTGCAGGCTGCGTTGGCACTTGAGGAGCCCTTGGAAGATTTACAATAGGCCAGGAGGGAAACCGTAGGGGCAAGTAGGGCTGCTCTGACCAAGACACGTGTCCGTGGGGCAGGTATGTCATCTGCTTCCCCGAACAGCCGGGTGTTGGCAAGTGCAGGGGCAGATGCACTCAACAACACCCTGGTTGTGAGTCTGCCAACCAGGACCGTTGCGGTCAATGACCCTGCCACAGCGGATCTTGCTGCGCAGGGTCCATTAGAGGGCACCCAGCTGCCACTCACACAAGTCAGGCCTTTGGTCGTCCCTCCACCTGCCACTCCCTTGGCTCAATCCACCAAACCCACTGGCCATACTGGTCAGGGCGGCATTAGCTGCCCACCGTGACACCCACTGGAAGCAAGTTGCGGAACATGTCAGTTCATTCGGCCATGAGTTGTGCATGGCGCCAGAGTGCAAAAAGCGTTGGAATGACCTCAAACGCAGCGCTAAGACTAAGCGTGCCTCAAATTACAACTTGACTCTGGTGACTGGCGGTGGGCCTGCACCAGAGGAGGAAGAGCTCACTCTGCATGAGTCACTCGTTACGGAGTTCATACCACCTGAATCGGTCAAAGGAGTGGGAGAGATGCTGGACTTTGATGCCCAGTCCAGTGAGTGTTGATGTGTGTTTCTTGAGGACGTGTGCGTTTTACTTGTGGGATGTGTTGTGCATGATTGCCACTACATGTGACGTGTATATGGTTCTGATGTGCAAGTAATGCAATGCTTCCGTGATGCATGTCTGCTCTGCTGGATGGTGGACATGTGGAGCAGACGGGGACTGTCCACATCACCACTATTGCACCCTACTCACATGCTGGTTACCAGTATACCCCTCCGGTCCATGTTCCAGCTCACTGGCCCTTCTGCATGTGGCGTGGGGTGGCCTTCCTCTCAGCCCAGGCACAATGTCATAGCATGACTGACGTGCATGTGTCCTCTGCCTGCATGCGGGTAATCCATGTAGGCATGCTCCCTTGCCCCTCCTCCACCACTCTGCACCCCAGTTCCACCTTTGCACTGGTCTGCTTCAATCTTGCCATTGGGTACTTTCCTGTTCATGCGTCCTGTGTACATGCTAACTTCCAGCGTACAATCTGCCAGGCATATGCTGTGTGGTACAGCCTTAGTACCTGATGCAGGGTATCTCACTTGTACTGTGCATAGGTCAGATGCCCCACAGGGACATGAGTGCCCATTCATGCTCCATGTGCATTGCACGCATACCCCTATGTGTCCTTGACTGGATGATCACTGTAATACAAGTCCCGGGTGACATACATTGCATGGCATCTCATCAGCCTTCCCATGTCAACTGTGGCTCAGTACTGCATTGCAATAATGTTTAGGGTCTGACAATCTGTGTGGGTCACAGGCCTCAGCCTCTTTAATGGCCAATGACTCTGTTAGACTGTTGTAGTGTCTTCTTCACACGTTGGCGGACTCCAGAGTTTTCATCATGTGTCCTGCTTACTGTCCCATCATCATTTGCAGTGTTGTCACTTGAATTACATTATGCTGTTGATGCCAGTCAACACTGCCTGTCAATACACAGGTCTATGGTCAGCCTTTTGATACCATGCTTGGCATCCCTGCTTTTGTACTTGGGTGGAGGTGTGCTTTGCTTGTAGATATGCTACCCATTGACTGCACAGTGCACGTGATGCCTGAATTTGACCTTGCACTGCCTTCACATTTCCTGACACACACCATGGAGTCCTTGCACATGTAGGTAGTGAGTGACATACACATTTTCTGCACTGCATAGACCCACTTCTATGCAAACTGCCACCTTTCAACAGGTCTGATCACAGAAGCAATTCAAAGTTGACCCAGCATGCATGTCAGGTTCTATTTTGTGTGTCACATGTCTGGCTGATGTGTTTGTTGTCGGTGTGTGTGTGTGTTGTGTGCTTCTGACATGTGTAGTGACCTTTTTTCTCTCTATTTTTCAGGTGATGACGCAATGGAGGCGGAGGATGGTGTTGTCATGCCAGACACAGGGTTGTTACCACTACATCAACCCGGGACAAGTGGGGGTCGTGGGGTGGTAGGCCACGAAAACCCCCAAGTGCTACAGTCCATTTTGTCTCTGGCTGCCTATGAGTCCAGCCCTGATGACGACTCCGACGTCCATGTCGAGTTGGATGAGCATCAAGTATTTGTGTCAGGGGTGAGTGATTCTGATATGGACACTCCTCTGTCCGCGACACCTGCACTCAGGGGTCAGACAGTCTTGGTTCCTCTGCCCGTGGTGGATCGGGACGCAGGGTCACCCTCCACACCAGTCACTGATGTGCCTGGGAAATCACATCGACGGAGGCATGTAGTCGTGCAGCCGCGGGCGGTGCCAACACAGCGAGGACACCCGGTCCTTGGGTCCTGCAGGGGTCAAGCCCAGCAACGCGGTCGCCGCGCGCAACCGCAGTATACTGAGTGGGAGCAAGACATGACTGCCAATTCAGAATGGCAGGGGGCAGAAATGGAGAACATCTCTGAGAGCATGGAGCGTGTGGCCCGATCCATGCTCCCCCCTGCTAGGCAGGTGCTTCTCCAGCAGCAGGCGGCACGGTCCACGGCCCGCTCGCTCAGGCTGGGCATGGCGGCCTCAGACAGGGCATGCCAGGCTGAAATGTCATCTCTGCCTCAAACAATTGCTGCTCACTCAGAGGCGCACATGGATTCCCTGAGGGAGGAGTATGCTTCCCTCAAATCCACTCTGGGTGTCTTTCTGATGTCCCAGAGGCAGCGGGCAGAGGAGAGGTTTGCACAGCTTGAGCGTACAATCTCGGCTGAGCTACAGGCTTGCCGAGAGGTGCAGCAGTTGACCAGCCAGGCCTTGCAGGAGGAACTCCGTGTTACACGTGCTACCTTGCAAGAGGAAGCACGTGTATCACGTGAGGTTCTGCATGCAGACCTACGTCACAACGCCATACAGAACCAGGCTCACCCATCCGGCAGACTTGCTGCTTTCGAGGGGCAAGCTGCGGCTAGGCGTGGCCAGGCTACTGTGCCACGTCCTCCTTTCCAGGATGAGCCAGACTCGGACGACCATCTATATCCCACATAGGTCGGGCTGTGCAGGCGTTGAGCCCATGGAGGTTTTTTTTTTGGCTCAGCATCATCGCATGTGGGTGTTGAGCAGCACCCTGTACCTCCCCCCTCCTCGGTGCCTCCCCTCCCCCCGGGTCGTATGTGGCCATTTTTGATTTTTCTTTTAGTTTAGTTAATTAAGTTTCTGTTTGATAGTTAGTTTAATTAGGTAATGTAGGTTTTTCATAGTTAGTGTAATTAGTTAATATAGTTTAAAATTGCTTGTCTATTGTGCTTTCATGTGACAGTGCGGTGCTTTGTGGCTTTTGAAAGCATCCACTGTCTGTTCCAGCTGGGCCCTTCAGGCTTGTCTTGTGTATGTGTTTGCTGCTTGAGGTCCTTGACTCACACATGCCACTCCTGCCTCCCTTATCCATGGGCTCGCAAGGATGGTTCGGTGTAACAGCCTTTTACACAAGGGCTTTGGACTGTCATATCTGTGGCATGTCTGATGCTTTGTAACTTGTGTTAACACCCCTAGTGGGGATGATTGCGGTGTTATTGAAGACTGTTCTGCTTTTGCTAGATGGGGTGTTTCATGATTAATGTGTACATTCATTGCTATGCATTGTGTAGTATGTTTCTTATCTTTACTGTACACATGCTTGTTGCAATTCATGCCGTAGATAGTGTGTTCCACACTTTGGATGTGAAAGACAGACTGATGGTGTGATTTCTGATGTACGTCTCTGACATGGTCCAGTAATGAGATGCCTGAAGAGACACACACAGATGACTCTAAAGCATTAATCATGTGTTTCATGCCCTTTCTGCAGGGGGATGAGCCTCCAGACCACCTTTGCCAGCAGACATGGCCCATTGGACGTCTGGATTCTGGACACGTTTGTTGGTGCCCACATGCACATGTGTGCGCAAGCAGAGGCACAGGGATTGCAGACATACATCCTAGAACTGCTGACGTGTTCCAAGGAACTCCAGGCAAGGTGAGCAGCACAGGGGGGCCACAACACAGCAAAGCTTCCACCAGGCCAGTTGCACATGCAGGCTTAGTAGCAGCACTGAGGGTGAGCTTGGACGAATATTGGTGTTGAAGCACACAATACCGCTCAGATGTGTTGGTGGACTGATGGCTAGTTGATTGTAAGGTTGTCTGGGGCACCTGCAGGGGCAGTGGCACATACCCTCTGGTCCACCATGGGCCATTGAGGTACTTGTATCACCCATGTTGCCTTCCGAGACATGGAAAGGAGCAGCTCACAGGGACATACAGCAAGGGACAGACTCGGGTGCAGTGCATTTCATTTCCATGTACATTTTGAAACATGCACTGCCTATTTTTTTACGGTCATGGTGTGACACAACTTTTTCTGAAGTCATACCTTGCTATATGCGTCTGTCTGCTTACCCAGGGAACATTGCATGTTGTGTGAATCGTGACACATTGGTGTTCCATTTGCCACGCACCCACCGGCGCCTGACTTACTGCATTGACTGTGTATGAACCATCACAGGGGGAATGTTACGTATGGGTACGAAGCATCCACACCAGATTGTCTGTTTGTAGAGTAGTTTGTTGCTATGGGGCATATTTGGTGGTGTGTTTGTGTGTTATGGGCACGCACAGATTATTAACTGTGGCTCTCTTTGCAGCATTGAAGTGCTCCTGTAACGGACCTGAGAGTGCGCAGGCAGGAGGCCAGCACTCAAAACCAGAGCTGAGTGTCTTGTTGTTTTTCTTTCAAACTGCTCTACATAGGCTTGCTGGGGGGTGCACTGATGCATGGATGAATGTGTAATTCAATTTGGTATGTTTTTTTTTCCATAATCACCCCTAGTCCTATCCAATTCTAAACCCTGTACCCTCTACCCGGTGCTTCTGCTTCCCGTACCTATCC
The DNA here is from genome assembly GCF_040938575.1 of Ambystoma mexicanum. Lineage (NCBI taxonomy): Eukaryota > Metazoa > Chordata > Amphibia > Caudata > Ambystomatidae > Ambystoma > Ambystoma mexicanum. The sequence goes on from NC_090924.1 coordinate 410,562,167, forward strand.
AACCAACGTTCCCTAACCCTCTTTCCCCGCTGGGGTTGCGGATGCCTGTGTAAGCCCCAAGCTTGCATGCGCCAAAACCCTAGAGGGGGTGGTTGGTTCATGCCACTCCTGCGCCTGGACTCCGGAAGGCCCTGACAATGATGTACAAGTTTGTTATGATTGTGTATGTGTTAATGCAAGTACTCATTTTAGTGCATTCCCTACTTTCACGTGTCATTCATACTCCCCTCTCCTGCCCCTCATTCCAGTTATCCAGTATGCCAACGACTGTCCCAACTGCATATCCCTGACCCTCCTTCCCCACCAGGGTCTCAGAGGCCTGTGTGAGTTTGACCTTGCAGGCACCCAGGCCACGGTGGGGTTGGTTGTTTCATGCCACTCCTGCGCCTGTACACGGGAGCTGTGACAGTACACATCCGTTCGTGGTGCATCATTCTATGTTATGTACCACACATGGTTCACATCCTGTTGTGACATTGTTTTACTGTGCTACCTTGGTTGTTACATCATTGTGGTAGTACTTGGACTTTGTGAGGTACTGTTACTTCAAGTAATCTACTGGAGGCTGTTCTGGTTCGTTTTTCTGCCTTGGATTTTGTGCCTTTGCAAATGAAGGTGGACTCTGAGGGTGCAGGCAACTTTTAACACACAAGGTGGGAGATGGTGACGAAGGGGAATGGTGATCCTGTGGCCAGGTGAAATTGAGGGTTGAAGGCTCCATGACCCAGGTGCAGTTGTTCAGTGGGTCATGGTCATTTGTGAGGGAGGGGGAGTGTTTTGTTGTTGATAGTTGCCTTGCCCTGCAGTGTGATGGGAACCCTGACATTGTAATTGTGGTAACCTATGTACATGATGTGTTCTGCTGCTCAATGCATGTTCATGTGTTGTATTTACCTTTCAGGTGTGAGGGGATAGTTGTAGTTTGACATGCTGGGGTGTACACATGGTGAATGTTCACATGTGATGTGTAGAGGACACTGATGGTCAATTGATTGCACATGCATATGTTGAGTGCATGTCCTTGCTGACCCGCACACTTGCACTATGATGCACTACATGTACAACCACCCTTCAATATCCACATGTACACCCAGTTCGCCTTCTGCTGCCCACTGTGTCCCTGCAGCACATGTTCTGTGACCAATTATGGATCCTGTACATGCCTATTTTGCTTTTTAATGTGGTTTGTCGCTTAGATGTGATGCTCAGGGTGTGCATCACACACAATGGCTGTTCCCTGTGCTGTGCGCTGAGCAGTGTGTTGCAGGAGTTGGACACAGCACACAGAAGCTGCAGTGTTGATTTTGCAATGCACAATGTGCATGTAGACAGGCATTCATTGTTATGTTGCGGCTACTACTTTTGTGATGCATTTGGGAATGACTTATTTTGGGTGGGAGGTTGTTGGTCAGTCATTTCATCTGATTCCATGTCAGGCATCATTGTCTGATGCCAATTTACATTTTTCCCATGGCAATGTGTACCTTATTGGTACTGTGTTAGTGTATGGCTATTGCTTGCCATGTCATGTTGTGGTTTGGGAGGGTTTGAGTGACATAACTGTGATGATCATGGCCTGTTTTGCAGGTGTGTGTGATTCACACCTTGCATGTCAGGGTCAGCCGCTTCTCGAAGCAACGAGCTGGGGGTAGATCTCTCTCCGCGGCAGGGGCCTCCCTCTGGAACGGCCTTCCTGCCTCCCTGTAACTGGAGGAGAACCATCTCTGCTTCAGGAAGCACCTCAACACCTTCCTCTTCGCTTCTGCTTTCTCTCTCCCTCTCCCTTGCTAATTTCTTCACTGAAACTGCACTGAATCTGCAACTGGGCCACTCTCACCGACCTCGGTCCCTGGCCCAGCCACTCTCCACTTGCACTGCCTCCCTGGCAACCCCTGCACTGCGGGACTGTCTCTGTATCCCTACAGCCCCCCCTTCCCAGCACTTGTCTGCACTTACCTTTGCACTTGCCACCAGCTGGCCTATTTATTTATTTTTTATTCTACTTACCCTGTACTGCACTCCCCCTCTCCCCTTCCCCTTACACTTTTCCCTTCCACCTACCCCTGCACTTGCGCGATCTAAATGACACCTGGCCTAGTAGGATCGTTGTCTGTCTTCCCTTGTTCCCCCCGCCATGCCTCGTTGCGCCTTGCAACACTTGTGTATAGGCGCGTTACAAATGCCATATCATATCATATCATATATCATATGTGTGCCTTTTGGTCACACAGGATAGCTTGTGTTTAAGTAACATGGGATGCATACAATGTGGCACTTCCATGGCAACAATCTCAGGGTGGTAATGTTGTGACAGTTGACTGTCTCTTTGTCATCATCGATTGTCACCTGGTATGTGCCAGGCCTGTGTGCACTCCGCAGGGGTGGGAGTTTAGGTGGAAAATGTGGCCACAAGCTGGGTCTGGGCTTCCTCGCCACGTGCCATATCCCCTCCCATGGGCAGCACCTGTGTCTGTGGTTGGGGATGCGGGGGCACCACCATGTCCACAGGTACGCCCTGCCGTGTTGCAACATTGTGCAGGACACATGCTGCCACAATGATCCTGCACACTACTGGGGGTGCATAGAGTAGCTGCCCGCCAGAGCAGTCAAGGGAGCGGAAGCGTGACTTGAGCACTCCGAATGTGCACTCCACTATGGCCCTGGTTGCAATATGGGCCGCGTTGTATCTTACCTGGGGTGGTGTGGTGGGGTTCCGGTTTGGCGTCATCATGTGGTTGCTCAGAGGGTAGGCACTGTCCCCTGGGGAGGTGATAATAGTTGAGATTATTAGAGTTTGGGTATTTGTCTGTGTGTGACTTGCATGCATGTGCACAGGCACTTGTACTCACCTAGGAGCCATGTGTCACCATGCTTCCCAGCTTCCAGGGCCCGGCTCAGGGCGGACATTCTGTATATGAAACTGTCATGGGTGGAGCCAGGGTAGTTTGCATAGACAGAGGTGATGATTCCCTTTGCATCGCATACCACCTGTACGTTGATGGAATGCCAGTGCTTGCGGTTTCAGTAGATGTGCTTAGTGGCCCTAGGTGGACGTAGGGCCACATGGGTGCAATCTATGGCACCGAGCACTTTGGGGAAGTGTGCCACCCTGTAAAAATCCAGGACCACGGCCTGCCTTTCTGCGGGTGTTCTGGGCATGTATATGTGCCTGTGGACTGAGGGGCGCGCTGTCATGATTGCCAAGACCTGGTGTAGACAGTGTGACTGCGTGGCCTGTGAGACCCCCCCACTATGGCAGTGGTCCGCTGAAATGACTCAGTGGCCAAAAAATGCAGGACATTGAGCACCTTCTCCAAGGGGCTCAATGCTTGGGAGCAAAGGGTGGGGGATGTAAGGTCATCTTCCCACTCCCTGACCAGGTCTAGGATGTTGTGGGGTGGAAACCTATACCTGCCGTAGACCTGGTCGTCAGGCATCCCAAAAAGGCTTGTCCGTGGTGAGAAAATGTGGGCCCTGGCTATTCTCCTCCGCCTGCTGTGTCCCACGATCAGTGCTGCGACAAATGGGGCATTCATCGTAGCTGTATATACGTGTTTGTTGTTTGCACGCACTTTTATACTATGCACGGGGACGCTTCCAACTGCCTTCGTGTGGCCGACGCGTTGACGCCTGTGCGTGTCTTTTGCCATGCGCGGGTTTCCCGTATTCGAATCCATGAATACGGGTTGTTCGCGTGCGTGTGGGCGTTCTGTGTAGTTCCCTGTAGTACTTCCCCAGTTACTCCTACTTTTTCACGCGTTGTTCCCCATTCCGCGTGTTACGCCCACTGTTCCGCCCACTTTTGTTGTGTGCGCCGCGCATTGTGCGCTTTTGCTGTGCGCGTAGTGCACGCCGTTTGATGTCGTGTGTGCCCGTGTGCGACATGCATGGATTTGGCGCACAACCAGTGGGAAACTAGCGCAGCGCCTTCCTTGTATCGCACGCTTGATTTCTCACGCTTGCGCCTCCTTGCGCTGGGATTTTCGTCGCACTTTTGTTCAATGAATCGACCCCTTAATGTCACAACCAAACAAACAACTGCCCTAATATTTTTCATAATCTACAAGCCTTCAGCCACAGCCCACACTGGCAGAAAAAATTGGATTACTTTCTTTCCAACATCTCCACCAGCACAAATACATTTCCTGTTTTAGCCGACATCAACATAAGATTAAATGATTACAATTGCACTGTCATGCTCCTGCCACAACAGCCTCTCTGTCCATAACATGGACCTCCCCTTTCAAGGCCCACATGCCAGAAATGGTATTCTATTGACATTATCTCATCTTCAAACCTCCCTCTCCCCAAAGGAACCTGGACTGCACTAGCATGGACCGATCGTCCATTACCTCCTCTCTAACACCTGGTCACACAACACTCCATCCATCTCGCACACAAAACAAAGCACAGCCCAGAAAATGCTCTTTAGATCGGTGACAAACATCACCTCCCAAAACATCCGAAACATCTTCCTCCAATTCCATCATACAGTCCCTCACCATCCACACAGACATCTTGCAAAACATTGACCATGTAATTACCACCACACTTGACACCATCATTACCACAATAACCAAAACCACTGGAAAAAAGATCCAACTAATGGTTTGACTCTGATCTAAACCATGATAAATATGCACTTAGGAAAAGAGAAGGCAAATTGAGAAAAACCAAATCACAAATAGATAAACAAAATGTTTAAATCCTCTCCATGAGAGGATATAGCTTGATTCTCAAGAGAAAGGAGAAATGCTTTTATCAATCGTCTATCACTAGAGCTCAATCCCAAACATCTGATCTCTTCAAAATATACTGCAAAATAACCAACCCTGAAATCTTGAAAAACCTCCCCACTCCTTTCCAAGATTGGGCTGATAATGTAGCTCTAGCTTTCCAAACAGACATTAAAAAACTCCATAGCATTATAAACAAATTCAACCAATCCTTCGACAACCCCATAGGTCAATCCCAGCACCAGTCCACCTATATTCAAAGCCTTCACTCTTACATCAGCATGGGAAATAGAAAAGATAATAATGAACCTGAAGGCACCCTCCACTCAAACTGACCGTAGCCAAGCCCGTATAATCAAAGAAAATAGATCCCCAATAGGCCCCAAATAGAACAACTCTTCAATGGCTCATTCTCAACAGTCTTAAAAAAAAGCAATAGTTAAACCACTACTGAAAAATACCAAACTTGAGGAAGACAACCCAGAAAACTGTAGACCAATATCTAATCTACCATTCATAGCAGAAATCACAGAGAAACTACAATTCAACCAAATCACACACTTCTCAGGAATGCACAAACTCCTCGACAACAATAAATCCAGTTTCAGACCCCACAGAAGCACTGAAACTGTCTTTCTATTCATGGAGAACACATCCTGCTTGCATTAGATAACAACACTCTGCCTGATCCTTCTAGACATCTCTTCAGCATTTGGCACTACCAGTCACGCCATACTTCTTAAACATCTGCATTTGCACAGAGGAATACAAGACCATCCACTTTTCTAGCCCCGCCATGCTCCAACTATTCCTTAAGCTTGCCATACCAGGCATATCAAATAAGACTCAACCAAAACTTCTCATAATTTGGTGCATATCATTCTCTTCTATTCCCCCTACTCCATAGAACAAACTAAAACAATTACAGATCACAAGAAACCAAATTGACCATCTTCAATAAACTATCCAAAGACTGATCCACTGCCAACTTTCAGTCACAAACCTAACACACCACCTGCTCCAATATTCATACACCTCACACCTTAGCCTTCTTCCGGAATCCCCCTTTTACAAATATATAAACTCTTAGACCCCACAGAAACCTCTCCCTTTACCCCTTTCCATCTTACTTAACACTTTCCCCATCAACCCTTATCTCCCTCCTTCTATCTCCCTTTCATCACAAAAACACTTACCTGATAATGCACTTTCAGACCCCATATCACTTTTACCTCTTCAGTAACCTTCATGCACTTTCCTTCCAACTCTACCCTGCCTTAATTGCTCCTCTCCCTGTCCTTCCATTTACCCCTACCCTCTCTATGTTTTCTTAGCGATTCTAAAATGTTCTCTCTTGTGTCTTGAAAGTATTGCTTTACTAACCCTAATTAATGTCAATGGTCTGTAAATGTTTTTATACACTCGCTGCGACCCGATGACTTTGGCGCCTTGAAGTACTCGTGCAATCTGGTGCAAGTAAAGACACATATACGATAAACAAACAAAAAAATGGGTAACTGTATTATGAAAGCTAGATAATGGAAATATATTGACCATGCAGGGATGGAAGTGGCAGGTAACCCAAAGCTTACTGACGAATCTAGAGATTTTGAGAAGCATTCAGTCATGTGATCAGGGACTGCAGGTGCATCGTAGGACTATGATGAACCAGTGGAGAAATGGATGAGCGACTTAGAGGGATTCACTCCTGAAGCATCAAAAGGTACCTTTCAGAGGAAAGTCCAAAGCCACAAAAGGTCACTTCTATTGCTTAGGTTTCTTTTTTTGTCATTATGTACTTTTCCTATGAAAGTATGTGTTTTGGGAGCGGGGCTACGTTGCTGCTGCAAGTTTAGAGGGCGGTATGCTTTTGTTTTGTTCTTATTACAATGCAATAAACTATCTCTGTTAATTTTTCTTCTTCAAAATGTTATTGTGTCTGCTCAGTTTCATCCACACTTGGTATTGAAATTATATGATGAGGTTCTGATTAGAGTGGGGCAAGTACTCAAGCAGTCCACGGGACAAAAACAATCCACTTTATCATGGACATGTGGACCAGTGTCCTTTCCTTCCTCTTTCGGCCAAAGGGGTTCTCAGATTACAGTAGGGACTGGCAGGTGTAATTCAGCAGCAAGAACATGTGTGCATGTAACGGTTTCAGGGAAGAAGCTACATGGCAGCCACATCTGGGAGAAGGACGAGACACAGTGATTAAGGTCTCATAATTTGCATTTGGGGGTTTCAACACCAGACATTGGATTACATTACCTTGCTGTATTATGAATTGGCAAAACAAAGCACGTCCCATGCTCTGTGCATTTCATTCATTTCATGGGCACACACTTTATCAGCAAATGTGAGCCCGAGAAATAAAGCAATGCTTTAAACAATTGGGAATAAGGCAGGTCTATAAAAACTGGCATTTAAGAACAAAGCACTCACAGCCGATCTGTGAAAGCCAACAAACGTTACAGATCTTAAGGGATCAGAACTCTTGTGGCCTTTGGAAGTGTATAATTCTGGCCGTATCAAAAAATACCAGAAATGGTTTCGGACGTCAATGGGTACAAGCCTAATAGGGCTAATATATAACCTTTTAAATGATCTGTCTGAAGCCAGGCTCTATTCCGGTTCACTCAGCCTACTTGGGGTTCTCTGTGGCTTCTGATAGGGCTGACCAGACGTGATTGTGAGGTACACGCTGGTTAACTGGCGTATCTCTGCAGGTTTTCTACAAATATTTTGATTCAACATAATTTTATTGAAATACTGTTGAATGGCAAAAATCGATAATGCATGCCTCCAGAGAACAGTAAATGCAGAACTATTAAGTTTTATGAGCTCGTCTTGGAACGGAACTCCAGTGTTTGTTAACCATCTGAAAATTAGGAGGACAACAAAGTTGGAGGGGATAGCAATTGATGCATAGTATTTCTTAGTATCTCGAAGAAAGATATACATATAGAATGTAAGAAAAGAAGGAAGTAGAAAGGAACTTCTGCAGCTAGAAATAGATAAAGAAGTGGAACAGAAAAAGAGAAAAGCACAGAGTAGAGTAGAATTTCATACTGAATGAATAGTTAATCACATACTCGATAATCACACCATTTCAATGGAAAATCTTAGCTTATAGCGGATAATTCATAATATTCGATTACATCACAATATATATAAAAGGGAAATTTGTGGATATGTGTGTGTGTCTGTTCGAAATGTTCAGCATTCGTCCGAACATGCTACAAACCTGAAATGTGACATGTGGGTAGGTTCCATGGTGTAGACAATGTAACAAGTCTAAAACATACCTTTTTCAGATGTATTAATTTTTTTAGCAGTCTGCAATGCTTACCCCTGCCATATGGCTCTTCGCGCCGTAGTTCTGCCGTATTTCTGCGTTAATTGTTCCTAAAGTTCAGCATTTCATGAAAACTTCAGCATTTCATTGTTCCTAAACTTTCCACACTTCTAGCATTCTAGCTGACATTAGCGGCACTCACTTTTGTCATGTGGGTGACATAAAACAGTGCTTTTGTAGTGATGTGGGTGACAGGAAATCGTGCATGTCACTTCAATAGTGTCCGCAATGACGTTGCCTGTCACATTGTGGCGATTCTCTCATGATAACTACAGAAACTTAATTTCCCACATGAGTTGATGAATGTATGCCATCTCTACAATATGAAGCTTACATGCTTCAGTCGCACATGTAGGGGTACAGTCCTTCAAGCTTACATTCTTCATCCCTATACATACAACACTTATGTTGAGGGCGCTCCTGCCTCAACTGTAGATCGGGACACTAATAATGTTTCTGCGCAATCTCAATGCTGCGACTCAAAGTAGCTGGAACCGATTTACAGGATTCATGCCTTTCTCATGGTCAAAGACAATTTGTTCTCTCTAGCTCCTACAGGAAAGACTAGCAATACCGTCTGCAAATAAGCATTGGTTAACTTCATGAAATACATTTCAAACTAGGACTGAAGTAGAAATTACTGTGCAAAGCACTGGTACACCTGCTAGTATTTGATATACATACAATTACAGTGGAAAAACAAGACTTAGATGGTTTTGCCTACTATAAACTTCTTCATTACGACTATATTTCAGCCCACCTAAGGGTGGTCTGATGATACTTCACACATTATATAACAGAATATTAAACCTTAAACCACTGCTTCTTAATGGCTAACTGGAAGTCGTCCACAAATAGGTAATATGCAGTGATGTTAGAAGACAGTATCACCATATATGGATAGTAGCCAAAGACATTATTTGTATGATGGTCTACGATGCCGGTCAAATAGTCTTTCAGAGGTTGCCATAGTCACCCCATCTGGGGATGGCACCCTAGTTTTTGGGATAGAACACTTTCCATAAGATGGGTATATGCTACTTGGCTCCTCCATCTTGCTTTTGAAAGCTGGTCAAGTCTCTTCCAGTTTGAGGTGTTCAATTTAAAGGCTATGGCAATGTATCAAGAGCTGGCACTCTCACACAGGAGTGCCATGATATTCAGCAGTGTTTTACATATTCATTTAGGATTAGTGGCCAAATAGACTCCAAAAAAATCTCAAAGTGAAGAAGTTATACAGCAAGAGGCCATGGGTGCCCCATTCAACAGAGGGAAATCGAAGCATTTTTCTTTAAATGTCCATTCCTCAAATCAGTAAAAAGGGCTCTGTTGAAAATCACAAATAGAGTTTGGGTCATCGAAGGCCACTAGCGATGTCTCATTTTTTCCCAGATAGTAGGCCAAAAAGATGACAGAATACTCACATCACTGCATTTATTCCATACTCACTCTGTTCTGTGATTCATATGTTGTCTGGTAGATGTAGATATAATTGTGTATACCTTTGATGCTGACTTCGGCATAGTTTTAAGTGAACTTGTACTCAGAGTGAGTGGGTCCCATAATATTGTGTACCGATTGAAGCATTTAAAATGGTAGCATGTCCGATACTGGCTAAATTTGATTCTCACATAATAGACCAGATGCCCTCCAGGTAGGCCAATATATTGCTTGTTCCACCACAGGTTTATTTTTATTAAACTAAAGTGCATTTGTCTTTTTCCCTTCAGGATGCCACCCAGCACAGTACGATCAGGTATGTGAAGCTAGAGCAATACATTGGGTAGAGGTAATTCCCTATAGGGAAGGCTTAACTTTCAAATAAGGAATGTCTCCAGCTAGGTAAGGTGTTGCCAGTACTCTTTTTCCTTCTAATTCCCTGATATCAGTGAGACTAGATTCTGGATGGACCTTTCTTAAACATATCATTACTCAGACAGGTGTTTGACAGGATTGCATTCTTGCACATGATCTATTTAAGGTTTATGGGGGGGATCTTCAGGAAGCCATTGAAAGCACTATATCATTTCTGTAGATATTAAACCACTTACACTCGTCCCGTGCATGCTGGGCCTAGAGACCCAATCTACTCCTCACTGATGAGGCCCAACAAGGCTGAAAATGTTTGGGGATGTTTGTGGTCTCGTGCAGGAGGGATTTGACCAAGCAGTTCAGGCTGGACTTCCCCTTTTGGGGTGGGACAAATCCTGATTTGCATATGTTACTTCCCCTTTTGTAATGGCTTGGCAGACGAAGAACGATGGTCTGGAGGGATGCCCAGAGCAATGCCAAAGGTTAGGGTTAATTCTAAACCTCTTTTTTTGCATCAGACCTTCCACTCCGCACAGCAACATACAGGTGGGGGATGATGGTGGAGCTCCAGGTGTCTCGTTATGTTTCCTGCCACCACTGTGTGGCCCAACCACTTCTGGTTTACAGATTACTTGCAATGCAGGAAACATGTTTCTGCAATCACCATTACTATGTCCATGGCTTTCTGCCGAAAGGCGGGTACTGAAAGTGGCAGACTGTCTCCAACCACTTGTTTTGGCATGACGAACACAGAGAGCTACCACTAGCTACAGTTGCCAGTGCCACTTGCACCGGTTGGGCAGACTGGACAGGTGCAGGGCCTTTGTCACAGCATGCTCAATGTCACTACTATGGTGCACCCTGTCTCTGGGATTTACTAGGACCCACTCCCTCTTCACCACAGATGGTGATGGCCATGGCATGTGTGGCGGCATGGTCGCTGATAGGGTCAGTGGATGGAGGGGACTTGTTCACCTCACAAGTGATTTGTGCCTTGATTAAACATGATTCCACATTCTGGTCATCCATAGGGCACAGCACTTGAACTTTTATTTCTTCCTCTGGGATAGGATTAAGGACAAACAGCTTTTTTGACTTTTTAAACTTTAACTAGAGTATGCAAAAGGAAAAAAACAAGAGAAAATGGCTTGGGGGAAACTAACAGCACAATAGAAAAAACAAAGAAACTAGAAATAAAACAATATCTAACTCCTAAACCCCTACAAAATGTCTCAAAAGTCTGCTTGAATCAGCAAAAACATCCTTCAATCACCCTACGAGTGTGAGCCAGCCCTGTGTACACCTTCCCTCGTAGTCTAGCAAAACTCACAAAGAAGCAGGAAGTAAGTTGGAACTTTAGTAGAGAGTTGATATACATAAGGAGATTCAAGGTCACCAATTGGTTAGACAAACCCAATGAATTAACCTGAGATTTGACACGAGATTCACAACTCCTGATTGGTTGATGAATCATTATGAGAGACTGATCAAGATCAACCCAACATTTGAATGTGCTAAAAAAAAAAACAGCACTATACTTGTGATACTGAACCAACCACACTAAAAGGTTTTTTAGACGTTTATGGGTCACTTTCAATTAAGTTCTTCCATGCCCACCCAAGAAGATACTGAAATGCAAAACATCATAGGGACCAAAATGTAATGTGGATATGGGGTTAATTGTGCCTCACCACGTGACATTTAAGCTAGTTTGCCCAAGTTATGAGACCTTACTGTGCAATCTCTTGTAGTCAAGAGGCCAGCCCTTTAACACGCATGCCTCACAATAGGCATGCATGGCTTTGCCAATACTCAGAAACCCAGCCTAGAGAGAGAAAGCATTCGTAGCATGACATTGAGACCCTGGAGTTAGGTTTGGGTTGAAAGGACCTTGAAGTACAGATGAATAAGGATATTGATAGATAGGGAACTACAAAGACAAGACACAATTGATAACAGGGTCAGTGTGTCACCTAGTTAGATAAAAGATAGATCTAAAAACTGGGTCATGACATCTGTGGTTTGGGATATAGAGCTCGGAAAGTGTCCATGGTAAGTTTCAAATGTGGACTATTAACAGAGTCACATGCAGTGTGTTAGTTGGGCGTCATCGCTGGGTCTTGTGCAGTCAATGACAGGGAGAGTCATGCTGAATCTAGGCTTCAGTTTACTTAGGTGTTCCCTAATACTTAGTTAATGAGGTAGTCAGTGGATTCTGGCATCCTGACCAACAGGGTAAGAATTTTGCTAAGAGTAACTGTAGGAGTTCACAAGATTTTGAAGACAATACTCTCTGTGCAGTGGTACGTTACTAAATGAGTTCATGAGTTATGGTGTGATGAATATACCTGAGGTTTGTGTATCCATAATGTCCAAAGTGCATCCCGACCAGAAGATCAAAATATTCAATATAGTGACTCAATATTAACCAGTGAATTACTACTCCCTTATTGAGACTTCAGCACCACAGACAGCTCCCTTTAATGAAAGTTTAAAAAAGAGTATTCAGGAAAGGTTTGATTCAGAGATATTCTGCCATAAAGTTTGAGGAGTCAAGTAATAGGGCAAGTAAACCTCAAGTCATCTGTATCATCACCTGAAGGAACTAGTCCTGATATGGTTGCCCAAAACTGATGAGCCAAAAGTTGTAAAGGCCATGTTGTTGGAGCGATTCATAGACTTGTTACTCATTTCTATGCAATGATCAGTGAGACAGCACAAGGGCCCTACTAGGGAGGGCCCCTAGGAGATCACTTGAGTTTAGCAACAAGTAGGAGGAGGACCATTCCCCGTGATCTATTTTCATCACTGATACAGATGGGTCCAAGAGTTTTAAAGTCCATACAGAGTATGACAATACCTGGAGATCATCAAAGCCTTATTACAATCCTTAAAAACATAGGAAACAAAACAGAGTCCAGTCTTTGATGGAAACATGTATTATACCACCAAGGATGATGTATAGGTTTCTATTATTTCTCCTGTGGAGAATTATGACATTCGTCATACTCTTGTCCAAATAGAATACAGCAACCTATAGTAACACAGACCATGAAATATAGCATACCCTTTCAGTGTGTTGAGGAGGAAGGAGTTGAACAGATTGAACATCTAGTGGAAAGTTACAAAATCTCCTACCAGCCATACACAAAAATTCCCTGTTCTTGAAAGTGCAATCCAGCCTTTAATTGAGTCTGCTCTCAATCAACTAGCAGAGCAGACCTCAATGTTTTGTGGCAATACAGTGTTAGAGGGAAACCTCTAACATTCAGCAATATTGAATGATGAAATAACCCAGTGGTTAGCTTTTATGCAGACATGGGAACTTCCATTTTTAAATGGTAATATAGTAAGGGATCTTGATCCCTGTGATACCTGGTCTAATGGAGTGTATTAATCTAGGAATGACTATGCTCTAATCAATAAGCAACTCTGTTTACAGTGTGTTAATATACGTGTCATGTATACACATCTTAGCGCTCATAGGATGCCTAGCGTATATTTGTCATTGCCTCATCGAGCATTGAGAGAGGGGGATGACATAAAGAGTAGTTAACATGGCTGGTTAAATCGAATAAAATGGTTGGATAGCAGGACAGAGAGACTCAATAGTGCAATCATAAATGTCTTTTTATGATAAGTCTACTCTTTCTAGTGACATCTCACTTCGCCTAATACCTTTACGTTATTTCTATAACATAAGATTCTAAATTGGACAGTTGGTCAAACTGTGAAGAGGTGGCAACAACAGCAAAAAAATGATTTGGAAGTGCAAAAAATGTAACTTAGGAGGGAGAGTAGACGCATTAACGGTTTGCTAATAATATGTGTACAGAAATTGCTACTCCTTAGGTGTGCGTGGTAGCATTATAAAATTTGGTTGATTCAGCATTCAATGGCACAGAACGATGCAGAATTGATGCTTAATTATTTCATGACTAAACAAGTAGATAAGTTCTGGTCAATAATTAATAGCTTAGAAGTCCCACAAGCTGAAATGCAAATGAACCCTATATCTGAAGCAGAGCGTGTAGCTCATTTTCATAACTTGCATGCTGATCGAGTCATCCCAAAGGAAAGATGTGCTGGATCAGGGATTCTTCTTGGTCACTTAACTTCCAATATGAGGACGTTTTGATTGCCATCAGAAAGGTGCGTTACTCCCATGCTATTGCTCCTAAATGCCTTTCAAATGTAGTTCTGAACAAGGTGTCTGATTTATGGACTGAAGTCCTTCATAGGGCATTGACAGAGGGGGATGGCAGAAAGAGTAGTTAACATGTAGTAGTTTATTCATTATTTTTTAATATTATTGAGGCAAGAGAAAGACCCAGGTCCAGGATACACTCCCATGTAGTGTCAATTTTTAAAAAGGGCTACTGGGAGGACACGTTGAATTACAGACCCATCACAATACTGGGTGTTAACAGTAACATTTTTGGAGCACTAATGTTGAAAGAGTTGGAAAAATTAGCTATTGCAACAGGGCATATACATAAATTCCATTCAGCATTTAGAAGATCCGTGGGCACTACCTTAAACAGAATGATCTTAAATCTGCTACAATAGGTTTTTAGGTTTCCCTATTCTTTGCCATCCTAATAAAACAGCCTTAAGGGCACATTTGCACTCTAGGCTGATGTTATGAATCCTAAGATCTTAGCAAAATATAGTTGGTTCTCTATTGAACCAATGCTAAAATACTATAACGCAAAGACCATCCCTGAAATTAATACAGGCTGGAAACAATGTTATGGTATGATTGGTCAGAGATAGAGGGAATTGAGGCGCACCTGTGGAGAGGCGTTCTCTGTCCAACTGCGTTCCTAGAGCAGTGAGTAGATATGAATTGGGGCTCATATTAATCAAAGCAAGACTTGTGGAGTGCACTTCTACTTTTTAACAATATCTTTCCTCCCCCAAAGTATTCCTTGTTTGTTGATTTACAAGAAGTTTATATGACCCAAAGTAATGTATTCCTGTCCTGATGATGTGGGAAATGTATAGACAATTTAAAGAGTGTAGACCGTTCCAATGAGATTCTGATGCAGTCTACAACTTTGATTAAAACAAAAATGTGGGCTAGGGATTGGATTATTATGCATGAGGCTGTAGGGAAATTCAAATTATACTGTGATCTGTTGTTGAAGCACAGGCAATGGGGCTGTTGGCCGGCTCACTTAAAAAGGTTTCCTAATAGGTATTGAAGGCAACAATTCCTTCTCCCTAAAGCTGAATTTAGTTCCAACACAAGAAATAACTTATATAAGCAATAAAGTTGAGTGTCCTAAAGCCGTTTTCAGGTTTTGTAAAGTCTCAGGCTGAGTAGAATCTTTAAATCATAGTCTTTGTCAATGCCCTGAGTTGAGGGGTAGGTGCCAGTTATTATTTGAAAGGGCCCTGAGAGACTTTAGAGTGTTTGGCGAAGCCATCCTTTGGGACAGGATTATAATGGGCTTGTACATTTCCATAATTATTGGTGCTTTGAAATTTTGGGGTTATTGCAGTTTATTAAATCTGTAGACTTATTACCCTCTTTAATATGTTGAGGGAAAGTTTTAAAGTGATAAACACATTTCTATGTTAAAATCAACATGTTGTAAGTTGTGATCATGCTTTTATCTGCTTGTCGCTGTACTCAATGTAGGTACTAAAACCTTGTGTAGTCTCTGTGTAATACCAAGCAGAACAATGTGTGATACTGTGCTTTTCTGCTGTTAGAAATACCTTTTATGTCCTTTTGTATGTAATGCTACTTATATGTTGTTAATCTGTTTCAATATGGTAACGAAATGAGTTTTGATGTGATGTATGTAGGTTTTGTGAAAAGTTAGCTTTTTTAATCATGTCACAATAAACTTTTTTTTAAGTTAGAGTGGAAACTGTACCATCTTGAACACTGGTACCAGTAAAAGTCAGTAACCGAGAAACCATAACAGAAGGAGATTCCAGAAGTAATGTGTTGCAGTCACAACTGGATTAGTAAAATACCCGTTGTGTGCCGACATGGGGTTAAGAAAATATATTCATGGGTATAGTAATGATACAGGTTTAATGGAGAATGTTTCTCTGTAATCTAAAAGTAAAACCATGGTTAGGACAACCAGTGCATTTACAAACCAACTCTCCTGTTTAAGAAATACTTCAGAAGAGCCATAGGAAAAGAAAGGAAAAACATCAGGAGACCCAGTCAACAGTGGATGAGAAAGTTAGAATATTGTCAAGCATTAGGGAAATTGAACCGGAATGACAAAATGGTGAAACCTTCAACTGTGTTTTTCCACTTCAAGTGAAGAGTTGCCTATTCTGCGAAAGTTGTTCAGAGAGTTACCTAAATCTGTTATATATAAATAATTGTCATGTGATAGAGTCCATGGAGCCAAGGCCCTTTCAAAACCGAACCAACATAGAGAGAATGAAAACTAATTTAGGGGTGTTAACAAATGCCTCCAAGAGGAAGAGACCCGCTGATCTGCAAAATGACCATATGGTCCAGATTGATTACTGACTACATGATCTGAGCCGTAGATGCTGATGTGGAGTAGACTACACATCGAAAATCTGTGTCCGAATAAGCAGAGAGGGATATAACTCCCTCAGATGACACAAAGAACAAGTAACCAATAGGCGGAGAGTAGAACCCTGCAGATTGGCCATTGGGAGAGACTCAGAAAGGGAGAGCCTTTTAGAAGATGAGGAGAGGAACTCAATTGGCCCTGCCATGAACATGGCATTAAGACTGCTGAAATTGGATAAACACATCAAAGCCTGCTACAGGAAAGGGGGAAAATCAGGGAAGACATGTAGAGGAGTACAACACCCAGTCCAAGTGTAAATAAAAGATGGTGATAAAGGACATACATTATTTGATGCAGACTTATAAGTGGAATACAATACCCATCACACACCTGGTACAGACTTTAAGAGTACACTTGAGCTATTTTTTGCCTGAAGCAGCCAAAGTCCAATTAACGGTACTGTTATTAACGGCACCGTTGCTACCATCAAGTTCTGCTCGTGGGTGCCGGTATGGCCACCTGGTAAAAACTGGTGGCTGCAAGGGCACCCGCGAGCAGAACTCATAGGGCCTCATTATGAGTTTGGAGGCAGCCATGCCCTTTTTAAGGGCATGGCTGCCTCCAAACTCAGGTACGGGTTCCCTGAAAGGGGAAATACCGGGCCATTCCGATTTTGTAGGGCCCGGTATTTCCCCATTCAGGGAACCCGGACCCGGTACATCCCCATTCCCATTTGAGCCCCCTGCTGTTTTCATTACGCTCTCTCTTTCCTCAACGTATCTATGCTCTATTGGTTCACCTCTTCATCCTTTTACTCTGGCCATCATAGTAATTATTATCACTCTGACAAGCCTTCTTATTCTGTCACTATTTCTTCTGATCTCTGCATTTCCTCTGACTTGGAATAGTCATCAGGTGGCAAACCTGATCTGGACTACTTACTACACTGAACCCACACCATTCGGCAAAGAAAGACCCAAAGGAGCAATCCCCTCCCAACAACATCAATCCTTTCCCAGAACCACAGGAGCATCTTCCACAGATTACCACAAATCTACCTGACTGGACTGTTTCTTTTCAGACCTTCATTTTGGAACTTATCCTGCAAACACTTACCAGGGTTTTTTGGTGCCCACTGGCTTTTTCCCTGGAATTTAGGGCTGGCTCCTCTGGGTTCCCCCGCAACTTGGTACTTATACCAGTCAAGGTGGCCTCTGAGGGAATTCGACCCTAGTTACACGATAAGAAGGAGAAGAAGCCCAAGAAAAGGAAGAGCCCAGAATCCAGAAGAATCTGAAAGAAGAAGCAGACAGAAACCAGAGACAGCTCTTCTGAAGAACAAGGTGAGGAGGAGGTTCGGGAGGGTGCCCAAATGCAGGACACATTCCTGTGCAGGGGCATGTTTGCAGAGTTTCTGAAGCGGTGCCTTTGTGAATCTTTACCCACGTTCAGAATGAAAACTCAGAAAAGAGAGCAAAGCAACCAAGATGGCGTTCGGGGGCGCAATAGCGTGGTTCAATGTGTACGTGCTTAGGCTAACATTATAATGCAAAATAGATATGCTTTTACAAGCCCTTCTTTTGGCCTAAGCCAACACATTGCTAGTATTATTTGACCATGTATCATCAGCATCAGAACAACCAGAGTCATCACTGTCATCTATGTTGATAGCCATCAGCTGTTTGATAGTGACATCGACATCTTGCATTATCAAGGCATTAGTCATATTTACAGGAAGATGAGGGCCAGGTTTTAGCCTCATTAGAGATCTAGAACAGCAGTCACCTAGTGCAGAACCTAGAATGGGCAAGCATTGTATGCAGCAGCAGCAGAACAGTATTACCCCAATGATAACAGCAAGTGCTGGGAAGAACTTCCAACCTCATGTTCTAAGCATGTTCCAAGCCCATTTTTCCATGTCCCAATCCCCTTCATGAATGTGAACTTCAGTACTTAGTATATGTAATCTTCTGATTGCTTGAAACACAGTAGGGGAGGAGTCAGGTACGTAGACGTAACACGCGGACCCAACCAGTTTGCATACACCACCACGCTCAGCTAACATGACTTTAAAACCATTCTATTCTGAAGAGACATTAACCTAATTGCTCTTTGTTCCAATATCATGTTAAACAGTATGTCAGTAATTTCATTTATAGTGTTCTTCAACACTCTAGCCAGTCTCCTAATATCCTGTGAGTTTATGACTTGTCCCCAAAAGGAACCATGGCTTTTGCTACATCCCCCTTTACCTGGAGAGGGGTATCATCATCTATTCCCCTCCTAGTGCAGTGCTTCAGTATGTCTGCAGTGGATGTGACATGAACTCCTGGCAGTTGTATCCCCAGATAACAAGTCCCCTTCCAATCCTTAGGCAACCATGGGTAGGCTTCCTTTCCACAAACAAATTAATTGAGTTCCCCCAATGTATAAGGGCCTATTCTCATTTACCCAAACTGCATTGTTTACACATTTATCATATGTGCCCATATACCGGTAACCTTCTTTCTGCAATCAAAATGGAACTATATCTGGATCATGATTAATAGTGTAAGAAGGAGGAATTGCTTTCCTGTTTCCTACTGGTGACATCCTAAATGAAATCATATATTGGTAGGTTCTAGCATGCTTATAAGTACTTTTAGTGGAGGCAATATTGGTCGTACTTTTTCACAAAGACAGAACAACCTAGAGGTAACAGAACTAGTTGATCAAATTCATTGATATTTGTTTCATCAAAGTTACCAGTGGCACTATCGTTCCACTTACCAAAGAATAGGGCTCTAAATGATGCATAACAAGAAGTCGATAGTGGAAGTGGATAGATGTACCATCCCAGACCTTACTCACTGTGTTGTGGTTAGGTGAGAACATACTCAGCAGTTAGTTTTGTTAAAAATTGTGTGTATGGCGTTCATTATTTGCATGAGTGTATTATTATGATATCCTCCTGTGTGTTTCAGGTCAAGCGGACGAAGAGCATGAGAGTGTACGTAGAAATGAGATAAGGTAATGCCGATAGTAGGCAGTAGTATACTAAGCGGATGAAAC
Source organism: Ambystoma mexicanum (assembly GCF_040938575.1). Taxonomy (NCBI): domain Eukaryota; kingdom Metazoa; phylum Chordata; class Amphibia; order Caudata; family Ambystomatidae; genus Ambystoma; species Ambystoma mexicanum. The sequence goes on from NC_090924.1 coordinate 410,581,642, forward strand.
TCTCCAAGTACCATAATACAGATATTAATCTAATCACGACACAAGATACAATCGCTATTATTATCAATTTCTCTTTCGTCGACCATAGCCCTCTAGATATGGGCTTTCCAGTGGGAATGCTTTCCATGTGCTCGATTCTACGTGCCCCAAATATAGGCATAGTTTTCAGTGTCCATTAAGAAGCCTCACTGAAACAGACTTTATAAGTTCATCCGTAGGTGGTGCTTGAACATTTGGCCAATCTTGCTTGTAGTCATCTTCTTGCCCTGCCCCACTCTGGAACTCCTTGAACTGTCTTTAGGGGGATTGGAGAGAAGGTTGTTGTTTTCTTGTGGGTGCAGTTTACAAATTACACTTTACCTAATCTATCAAAATGTCATTCCCCAACTATTTACGTGGTCGAAGGTTGTAGCTCGTGACTTCCGGTACAGAGTGGTCGGTGAACAAAGGAACAGAATCTGAAAAAGTTAAGGATTTTTGAGTTGTTTGGGCTCATAATTTTACTCAGTATCAGAAAGGGTCCACTCATTCAAAGGCACACTTTTGCAATTAGGATCATCAACCCCCTCCTTAACCCATTTGCCACAGGGTAAAGTAAAGGGCACTCGTATCAGGTACTCTGCATGTATCCACTGCCGTTTTCCGCCGAATCGAACAGGCATCTGAGTAGCCACTAGCACCTGATAGGGTCCTTTCCAACAAGATGCAAGGCAGGACTTCCTCTTGAAGTCCTTTATTAAAACAAAGTCCCCAATCCAATGCAGTGACCAGGTCCTTCGTATTTTTCGGGCAAAGATGTTTGAAGCTGTTGGTAAATCAACTGCAGGTTTTGAGTCAACCGATCACAGTAGTCAGGTAATAACGGGTACTCTATTTCACATAGTTTTTTAGGTCTACGTGCATTCTATATATTAGCAGATCTCCCCATGACGATTTCATAGGGGGAAAGTCCAGTTCTGGACTGAGCCGCTGTCCTCTTTGACAGTAAGGCTAATGGTGAGGCGTCAGGCCATTTCAGTTTCTATGTGCACACAACTTTGCTAGTTTATTCTTAAGAATACCGTTATGACGTTCCATTAAACCGGCACTCTGCGGATGCCTCACTGAATGAAATTTCTTATCATTTTGCAGCACCTTGCATACCTGTAGCATGATAGCCGCTATCAAGGGGCCATTATCGGACCAAATTACGCTGAGTAATCCAAATCTAGGGAAATACTCTTTTAGCATTACTTTTGCAGTAGATATGGCAGTGTTATCTCTCAAAGGGAAAGCTTCAACCCATTTACTAAAGGCACATATCACTACTATCATATACTTGTAGTTTTGGCATCGCTCAATCTCGATGAAGTCAAAGTGAATCACTTCAAATGGCATAGAGTGGGGCCCAAAACTACCTTTGGGTACTGGTGTTCCCATACCAATGTTGTGTTGCAGGCAAATCATACAGTTCTGAACTAATCGTTCGTCAATCTTGTGCATTTTATCATTGTACCAGCCTGCGTCTAAGTGTTTACAAATGCTCTTCGCACTAATGTGTGCTGGCCCATGTGCCATAGTCTTCCAAAGCTGTGAGCCACTCCAAAGGCATACTGATTATCAGTATAAATATTTACACTAAGCCTTTGGGATATCTCACAAGCTCTAGTCAAGGCAACTATCTCTGCAGCCTGGGCGGAGTTGTGTGGAATTCTCTTACTCTCTTTAATTCTGTCTCAAGTGGTGATTGCATAGGCAGCAGGGGAAGTGCCAACAGGTAGTTTAAAACAAGAGCAATTACAAAATAGCTTTGCATTTGGCGATGTCAATGGTGTATCTTTCAAATTCATTCTGCCTTTTGTATCCTGTTCAGTAACGTACAGACCGTCTTGCGTTGCATTATAAGTGCAATCCTCGTTCAGAGGAGGCAATAGTTCGGTCAGATTCAAAGAATATCATCTCTTAATTTTGATGTGAGGTGCAAAAAGGATCAACTAATACCTAGTGAGCCGTAGCAGATGTGAGATGCTGAGTTTGTGTTTTATTTAAAAGAACATCTACTGAGTGAGGTACCATCACGGTTAAGGAGTAACCCAAAACCATACCCTCACTTTGTTTCACTGAGGTGGCAACAGCAGCTGCAGCCCTGAGACATTTCGGCAAAGCGCATGCAACAGTGGAGGAAAAATAGCCGCATGGTCTGCTTCTTCGCCCATGTTCCTGCATCAAAACAGCCAAAGCATGCCCATTCTGCTCATGCACAAACAAAACAAACTCTTTTGTATAGTTTGGTGTGCCCAACACTGGCACGAACATAACGCTGTTTTGAGCAGATCAAAAGCTTCTTGACAATCCGTATCCCAAGGTAGCGGTAAGGCTATGTACTTCCTTGTTAATGCCAGCATTGACTTAATCAAAAGTAAAATATTCGGAATCCATTGTCTATAATATGAAGCCATGCCAATAAAGGCCCTAACTTCTTTCTGTGTATTTGGAACAGTCATCCAGAGATGCTTTGTATACGTTCAGGCACAGGGCGCCTACCCTCCTTCGACAGTAGATAGCCTAAATAGGCAACCTCATGTTGACAATATCGGAACTTCTTCAAAGATGCTTTATGGCCATAGTCAGCTAGATGCTTCAATAATAAAACAGTGCCCTCCTTGCAAGCGGTCTCAGAATCTGCAGCAATAAGTGGGTTGTCAATGTACTGTATCAATGTGCAAGTGGAAGGCAGGTCAAGCATATCGATTTGTTCCTTAAGGGCTCTGCTGTAAATGCTAGGACTCTCAGTGTACTCTTGTGGTATGCGTGTGAAAGTGAAAGAGCGTCCTCCTAGGGAAAATGCTAACAAATGTGGTGCATTGCTATATGTGTTGCCAGAGTAACATGGACATATAAGTAAAGACAGGCTATTCAGTCAAAAAACGATTTTTACATATGAGATGCAAATCTATTTTTACAGTTAAAAGCACACATCTGCACATTCAAAATGCACACTATTTTTCAATTGAAATGCCTATGTTGCAATAGACACATTTGAAAATTAATAACTAACCTTATTAACAACTAACCTGACTAATAAAACTTCATTAAACATAACCCACTAATAAAAATGTGTCTCCACTGCAGAATTAGGCCTACTATGAAAGTGAACTTTTAAACTCACATTCATTTTTTTCTCTGCTGCTCTGTCCACATAACTACACGAAGCAAAGAGCTTGAAGGAACAGGAAATCAGTTTGTTACAATTGCCACTGTAGAAGTGAGCCATTGTGTAGTGAGGGAGGAGATGACATGATTGATTCTGATTGGAGCAGCGTCATTGCAAGTATCATGTTAGAGGCTGTGATTAGAACTTTGCTGGAGAAGCTTGAGAAGAGGGGGAAGGCAGGCGACATCTGGCAGAGCTGGGAGAAGGATCTCTTTCCTGGCTGGGGCATTCCTGCTGCAAAAGCTGAGAGTTCCAGGCAATAACCCCGGTTTGAGAACGGCAGACGCTTGTTCTCACTGGGGGTGATCTTCAAGGGAGCCACATTCAGAAAGAGAATAGCCGGAGAAAACTCATGCTGAACGGATAAGGTAATTACAGAAGCGAGTGGGAGCTGTGCGAAAGTGTGCGAAACTGTTCAGTCAGTGTATTCGAGGGAGTCTCAGGGCCTCATTACACGGACGGCGGTAAGGGTTAACGGTCACCGTTAATGGCAACGGTGACCGTTAACCCTTACCGCCGTACTACGAGGTCCCTTAGCGGGTTGGAGTTTTAACGCCTGCTTTTTGCAGGCGTTAAATACCAACCCGCTAAGGGACCTCGGAGCTAATTACGGCACCGCAAAATTGCGGTGCCGTAATTAGCGCCTTCCCCAGTCCCATAGAGCCCTATGGGGCAGAAATGGGAATGGGGAAGGGCAATGGCGGAAAGGGGATTTACCGCCCCTCCAACCTTGGAATGGGGCGGTAAATCCCCTTTCCGCCAAGGCGGTGCCGGTAATAGCACCCTGGACCACCGCCTTCCGTGTAATGAGGCCCTCAGTCTCTTATCAGCATATTTAATGTTACCAATTGATTATATTCTCGCAGATCTCTGTTCATTTTATCACAAATAATGTTGTACCATTTCATTTATTTCTGTAAAAAAAGTTAAACTGTGTTTAAAAGAAATTTCTATAATACAAAAATATTTGAAAACATATAGCTAGTGTGTATTATTTCTCTCTTTCATTTTGCATGGGGAAAGGTTTAAACGTGGGTAGATTTTTAAACAGTGCAATTGTCATTTTAAAGCAGATGTGTGTATGATTCTATTCAGTATGGACAGTTGTGAGTGACTGTTTGTAGCATAGCCTGTTGGAGGTACATGAGTCAACGGGAAGAGAGACTCTCTGGACATAGTTCCCTACCGTATATAAGGTAGTGGAAATTACTACAAAAATACCACAATAGCCCATGGTGGCACACAACACTAACACTGAAAATGTGGTATCCCTAAAATGTAGGCCTGAGGTCTCTCTAGTGATCAAGAACAATCTAGATAAAAAACAAGGGATGTGGATATTGGGGCCACAAATAAACCAACCACTATACCAACCAACCACGCAAACTACCGCGCATATCATCTAAATAGGTCTGAATTCTGAAATAATGCAATGTATTATTGTCATGTGTGACCCAATATGAATATAGAGAGTGATTATTGCTAAAGGTATTTTGGCGGTAAGAAAATACCGCAAAGGCCCAAATATCCACAAAATACCCAACAGCACCGGTCGAGAGACCGGGCTTACTACTGGAGTACCAGAAAACCCTATGTAAAGATTATTCTGCCCTGACAATGGGATATCTGGAACCCAAAGATGGTCATTGGAGCACTTCTGTGCTCCGGTGTCTACTAGAGATTCATGCGCCCTATTCCTGACTTTCATTTCTACGTAGGGTCCATTCTGATTTATGGGAATAGGAATAGGTTCCAGACACTGATTCGGACTGTCCTAGCGAAACAAAACATTGTCAGATGTGAAATCTTCAGTGAAATAACTACAAAAAGTACTTCTAAACATGCACAATGTCAACATAGATACCGTTGCAAACTTCTGTGCAGGGGACTGGATTCACACAAGCAGCACAGAACCACATTTAAATGAAGAGGCATATAAACAAGAGCAGATAAACCCAATTGCCATACATAGCAGTGGCTGAGCGTATGAAATGGTAGACAAAGCCATTATGGCACAATTAAACCTCATTGAAAACATGTCCCCAACAAACGTACAATCAACTCTTCATTCCACCAAACCAATCCTTCCAGTCTTCATTCCACCAAACCAATCCTTCCAGTCTACAAATGGCGCTGCACCTCAATGTGTAAAATACGGAAACAATCCTTCAAATCCTTACGCCAATTCCAAATTCTCAATTTTTGCAGTAAGTTTTCCTGCCAATGTTAACCTTACTTGAATTGTTGTGTTGCTGTGAAATCACATGATTAGAGAGAGTAGTGAGGTAGGACATTTGTGTTGTTTGTGTTGTTTAAGTTTATAATATGAGTAACCAGTATGCAATTCACCCACTACACTCCAAATACAGCATAGGCGATGCACTAGAAACATATCAAATGCGCCAAGCCAAAGGATCTCCAATCAGCATATGGGAGAAAAGTGTGAAGCACAAGCATTTCCTCTACTCTTTTCTACCTGAAAAGGGGGAAGATATGATGAAAGATGCACACACATAACAGCATCAGAATACTGCTCTTTACGAATGTATTCTGTAGACACAAGATTCAGACAAAATGTTGAATACATATTCCACCTCCTGTTTGAAAGTGAACTAGCAACTCTATGTTATGGAGTTGCACACACATTGAAAACAGGTTCCAATTGTTTAAATATGTCTGCTACCCAACTACTTCAAAAGATAAAAGACAAAGATGAAGCTTTGCATGTGTATGTGTGGTGCTTCTCTGGAAGCTTTGCAGTCAAGTATATCAAATCTCTTGGCAACCATGTGTGGTACAAAAGAATACTGGTTCCGATGTCAAGCTGATGTACGGTTTATGCTATGGAAACCTGGCCCACCCACATGGTTTGTCACTTTGAGTTGTGCAAAATATGCATGGGAGGACGCATAGCAAACCAAAACAAAGAAGGGATAGACATAAAAACACCAGGAGAACTCTGCTTGCTTGACCCTGTAAATGTATCAAGATACTTTCACCACTGCTTTATTCCTCCCATCTGAGAAGTGGAATACTTCTTTTGGTGAAAAGAATATCAATCCAGAGAAGCACCACACATACACATGCTTTTGTAGATAAAAGATGCTCCTAAATTTGGTTATAACAATGCCACTGTTTTGCGGTTTGTTCACAAATCCATAAATGTGGCAAATATTGCTGAGGCAGATATAAAACAAAGGTAAATACTATACCAAATGCTGGTTTGGTTCCCCTAGACCAGTTTCAGCAAAAGGAGAAGTAAACCGCTTCATGTCATCTGTTAGACACAGTGTGAAAGACACATCCCCTAAAAACACATACTGCATTAAAAGAAACAAAGCTTTGAAGTACATCAATGATTACAATGGTTACAATGCAATCATTGCCTTCTTGTGGAATGCAAACATAGATATACAATACATTGCAGACAAGCAGACAATTCCACTGCTGTTGCAAGATATGTCACAGCTACCTAATCAAAGCTGAGAAAACAGAGCAAAAAGACCTCTGGGATGACATATCATCTGACAAAACACTGTGAGAAAAAAGGGTACAGCTTCCGCATAAACATGCTCTCCCATAGAGAATGTGGATGCTACGAAGCTGCAGACCGTTTAAAATGCCCAGCCTTATATGGTAATGCTGAAAAATAGTCTGGCTAAGCCTTGGTCTTGCTGCATCTAGAAAAAGAGTGCTGAAATCATATCAAGACATAGGCCCTCACTACGACCCTGGCGGTAAGTGAAAAACGATGCCGGTAAAGGATTACCGGCATCGCTTACTGCTCCTGCCGATTATGACCTGATCAAGCGCTATTAGCGGCACCGTAATAAACGGTGCCGCTAAAAGCACCAAGGGCGCGGGCACGCAACCTCCCATGCCGTGAATTCCGGCATGGGGTAAAGTGGGGAACATTATGAGTCATGCGGACATGCAATTAACACCCTTGTGAAGGCCGTAAAGTACCTTACCGCCATGGTGCAAATACCACCATTGCGGACCAACCGTAAACGGCCATGTGCAGTGTTCCCAACTGCCACAGGTGCACACAATCAGCACAGGTGGAGGCAATACAGACTGGGCAAGCACAAAAGGAGCACACCCCACCCCTTCCCATGCCCAGTCACACTCCACAATGACTCCAATACTACTAGCAATGCTGGCGCTGGAGGACCTGATTGCAGTGAAAGTGCTACAACAACAACAACAGGCAGCACAGAGGAGACACAGGAGGAGAAGGAGGGTGGCAGGGCCAGCATGCCCCACCGGCACAGCCAGTGGCACCACGCAGGCAGCCCCCAATTCCACGCATCAGAGCCAGTCTATTCAACCTAACCGCTGAGCAGATCCACACCCTGTACCGCCTTGACCGGGACACCATCACCACCATTGTGGACATGATACATGACGACATTGTCAGCCTGATTGAAACACACACCGCCATCCCAAACCTACTGAAGGTAGTGTCTGTGCTCCACTTCCTGGCCACAGACACCTACCAGCACACAGTGAGGCACTTGCATGGCATTTCACAACCATTATTCTCACGTACGCTGAACCAAGTGCTTGATGCCCTCCTCAAGCACACAGACGACCACATTTCCTTACCACGATCTGCCCATGAGATCTCAAACACCAAAGTGGGTTTCCATTCAGTGGCCGGCATACCTGGTTGCACTGACACCATCGACCTCACCCATGTGGAATTGGTGGTCCCACATGCCATGGAGGTAGCGTACCGCAACCGTAAGCTATACCACTCAATCAACGTGCAAATGGTATGTGACTCGAACAGGCTGCATACTTCACCTGTCTGAGATGGGGGGGAGATGCATACTTCACATGGCTGAGATGGAGGGAGAGATGCATACTTCACCTGGATGAGATGGGGGGGTGCATACTTCACCTGGCTGAGATGGGGGAGAGAGATGCATACTTCACCTGGCTGAGATGGGGGATGCATACTTCACCTGGCTGAGATGGGGGGGAGATGCATACTTCACCTGGCTGAGATGGGGGAGAGTTGCATACTTCACCTGGCTGAGATGGGGGGAGATGCATACTTCACCTGGCTGCGATTGCCAGAGGGAATGGAGCATGCTCATACCACAAAGCAGCCCAGACTGGAGCTGACACCTGACCACGTAATGCAAGATGTAACCAGCCCTACCATGTGAATGAAGCAGTGTCACAACCATTCCACAGCCATCTGCAGGTGCACTGTACCAAATCAGATCACATCCCCCTCAACAAAATGCAGCTACAAGCAATGACTATAGCCAATACACAGCACAAAACACCATCAACTGAAAGGACAGTCCCCCATTACTGCATACGAAGGAGTTACATGAGGGTCAAATACATCAATACACCACTACACTGACACAGAGGCCCAACTGAATTGCATGACACCATTTGTTGTGCATAGTGAGATCATCATGAGGCTGACATCAACGGTGCCAGGATGAAAGCATACAAATTACTGGACATCTGCCAGATCACAGAAACAACCGCTGTGGACTAACACAGTGCATGGGCACGCACAAGGAACTGGACCCCCCTGCGCACACTAGTTGATGGCATGCAAACCAGTACATAAGAGAATACACACATAGCAGTCACATCGTGCGACTCCATTCATGCATGGAAATGGGGTTGAAATTAAGAAATAAATGCATGTCATGGTGTCACTTAATGAGGTCAAATATGATGTGATAACTCACACATACATTGTTGCCCACATGCAGGTGATGCAGGCTATTCCTTGAAGAGGTGGCTCCTTACCCCAGTCCAGAACCCACAGAACAGGCATGAGGAGGACTATAATCGTGCCCATACACGAACCTGTGTGGTGATTGAGCAGACATTTGGCCTCTTGAAGGCACGGTTTCGCTGCCTCAGCAGGTCTGGTGGGGCACTCCTGTATCGCCATGAGAAGGTGGCAAAGATCGTCATGGCATGTGTCATGCTACACAATATGTGCATCTGACGGAATGTGCCCCTGCCCCCTGAAGCTGAACTGCAACCACCTGACGAAGAGGATGAGGAGGGTGGGGTTGGGGAGCACCTCCGGGAGGCAGCGATGCACAGGAGGGACGTGCCATGCGTCAGACTCTGATCAACCAATGTTTCTAGCACACATGGACGGGGGTGTTACATGGAGGTGGCACTCAGGGCACTGGGTGTGTCAGGGACATGGACACTGTAGACTGTTAACCAATAAAGCACACGTACGCAATAAGCAATGTCCACACATGTGAATTATGAGTAACCAAAATGTGTATTGAAGAAGCATAACTAAGTGAACAAGCCCTCCACCCCACACACCCACTCCCCCATCCCCCCTCAACTCCCCAACACACCCACTCCGCCCTCCCCCCTCAACTCCCCAACACACCAACTCCCCCTTTCCCCTCAAGTCCCCAACACACCCACTCCCCCATACCCCCCAACTACCCAACACATGGTGTGCAGTACTGTCCACCAGTGGACCACATGGCACCAGTACGCAAGGCTGTGCCTACTGGCATCCCCCACTTCCAGCACCAGGTGCCCCCCTGTCTGATCGCCGCAGGTTCCTGCCAGACCTGCGCACGGGGCTGGTCATGGTGGAACTAGCAGCTGAGGATGTACTTGGCTGCTTGGATGGACACATGTCCCGCATTGCTGCCACCATCTCAGACAGTACATGCCGCACTGCGGTCAGTTCTGCACATAATTCCTTTGAGGTCGACTCTATTGCTGCCTTCAGGGAAGCAGCACATTCACGGATGTCCTCCCTTACACTACTACATTCAGTAATGTGCTGTGTCAAGAGGCCAGTGAGCTGCTGCCGGTGCCTTACAATGTCCTGGATCCCCTCTTGGGTGTTTGTGGGCTGGGGTGGATGTTTGGAGGGGTTTCAGAAATATTGTGTTCCTCGGGCACAGTTGGGTTTGGGCTGGGAGTTGCCGGCCATGAGTTAGCCGGAGACAGCCCGTGCACGCTGGTGTCAGGCAGGCTGCATGGGGACAGGTGTGGGGAATGCAGGGGGCCAGTGGGGGGAGTTGGAACATGCAGCACATCCCCTTCCTCGCCATCGGAGATTGCTGCTGTGGCAGCTGTTTTGCCAATTGTGCTGCTTGCAGCTGATGCAGTCCCTTCTGCCGCCGACACTTGGGTGATGCTGGCAGTTGTGGGCGCCATAGTGATGGACGTAGAGCACATTGGTGCTGTGGCCTGTGGTGTGCTCTTGGCCTTCTGTTGTCGTGGCGGTTGGCGTATGCCCCTTGAAGTGGAGGGCTGGTATTGTCCCTTCTCGGCCCTTGCCTTCTTCACTGGTGTGGCACCGGTGTCCTCATCGGCGCTATCTGATTGTGTGCCTGTGGGGGACCAAAGGAGGGAGAGGGTTAGTGATGGGTCTACGGGCATTGAGCATGCATTGGGGTGGCTGCATTTATATTGATTGGTAGATAAGTCACATTGGGGGAGTGACATACAGGTTGTCTCACTCTTGGGTGGGTGATGCATGGAGGCATTTGGGTTGCAACACAAATCGGGTGCATCATGCATGTGGACAAGTTGATGCTCTGCACTGCCTGTAGGCAATCTTGTGTTTATGTGTCTGGTGGACCCTGATATACATCATTGCACTGTCAGTTCATCTGGACATCATCGTGTTGGTATTGGCATTGTTTGATTTGAGACACCTACCTGCATCGGCTGATGACGGGGCTCCTCTCTCCATGTCCCCGACTCCCTCTATGGTCTCGGTGCCTATGGTGGAGGCACATATCTCTTCCCATGGCTGGAGTTTTAGGGGCAACTCTGCACCTCCACCTGTCGCCATCCCGAGGTTTCTGTTTGCCGACAGTATGCTTCTCACACGTAGACGTAGATCGTCCCATCGCTTGCAGCATTGTTTTGGTGTGCGGGGTGTGGTGCTGACAGCACTGACCCTCTGGGTGACCAATGCCCACATCTTCTTTTTGCGCAGCAGTGCAGGTTGGGTCATTTCAGTTGCACTTTTTTTCACAACTTTTGGCATCCTAAATTCAGGTGGGTGGTGGTTGAGATGTGTGGGAGTTCTGGGGGTCAGATGGCTCCTGTTTGTGGTGGATGGCAATGGATTGTGTTTTTAAAGATGGCCGCCGTGCTGTTTCCCGTTCCTGTGCGATGACGCTACTTCCGGATCCGCTTATTTACGGTCACCGCTAATAGTGGTTGCCGCTATTTGAGGTGACCGCTATTAGTGGTGACCACTAATGCCGATGGCTAGGATGCCGGAGGTGCTATTTCCACTGCATACGATGCCGGAAAGGGGGATTTTTCGCCCTTTAGCAGCATGGTGGTGAGTTCATTACCGGCATGGCGCAAAGCTTGTGCCAGAGAACTCGTAATGGGCCGCTTTTAGCGGTCTATTGCCAGCACGGACACGTTAATTGCACCATGCCGGTAATGACCAGTACTTAACGCCAGGGTCATAATGAGGGCCACAGAAACAATAGCCAAAAATGATCCCAACAGCCAGGACATTTTGAAAAACAATTCATTAGACACATACTACCCAAACAGAAGTACTGCTTTGGAAAACATGTGCTTATACCACATAGACCAACATTTCTCCTACAAGTATAGTATTAAACCAGATGAAAAAATAGATAAAATACATAGCCAAAACTTGTGAAGGCAGCCTTGTTATACTTACCAAACCCAGCCTAATTAATCATATAAAGTTATCATTTAAAACTCCTCAACATAGAGAACTTTACAGCATGTCCCTACTCCAACTTTTTAAGCCATGGAGAGAAGAAGAAAATGTGTTGGGCACCCATGACTCATTTGAAGCTGCTTCCAATGCAAATGTCAATTTCAAGCAATACAAAACATGTTGGACAATGAACACCAACAAGAGGAAGAAGTTCAAGAACAACTAAAGGAAGACACTCCTGTTTGCAGTCAACCTTCTGTTACAGGAAGCCAAGAACCACTTGGAGAGCTACTCATAGTAAATGAAGCAGAATTAGCCATGACTGAAGTAGAAAAAACCCTGTATCTACATGAGCAATCAGAAGAAAACTTGGCACAACTCACAACTCAATCATGTACAATTTAGCATTTTCCTAAAAGTGACTAACGAAATTGAACATGGTTTGCAGCATGAAAGTAAAAATTATGAACCTGTACTCCTCTAAGTAAGTGGTGAAGCTGGTTCAGACAAAACATTCTTACTAAAAATCATCAGCAAATTCCTCCAGAAATTGACTTAAGTTTTTTTTATTAAAAATTGTGCATTTTAGTTTACAGAACAATAAACTTTGTACACATTTCATACATATTTATTTTTCAGAGCAATTTAAAAAACAAGTTTCAATCAAATTACAAAACAATCATATTACAAACAATTACACAATTTACATCAAATCATATATTGTTCTTTACCTAAAATAAACATAAAAATGCCTTTCCAGTCCAATGAAACTACGAACACTTAAATCAGCATCAATAGAATTTGAAACCAGTAAACACTGTAATTGGCTTTGAATTAACGAGACAAATCAGAAGAGTTTAATCATAAAAGAGTTATTAGGATTGACCATACACTTTTGCCACAAGGATTCCCTGGCCAAAGAAGTAAGGACGACATTATTTGCACCCAGTTGAGCAATCCTCAGAACGTCAAAAAAGGAACAGTATATTACAAGGTGCTTTAAAGTTTCAGGTTGTTGCCTGTTGAGACAAAATCTACAGGAGACAGAGGGGGTCATAGCCCAGTGTTGAGTACATTCTAGAGTATGAAACAGGTTCATTCTAAACCTCATGTACAGGTCTCGAATCTTATCTCAAGGAAAACAAAGAATGTATCTTAGTCTAGGCATACGTTTATGGGCATGTCTTGCATATTCTGTACAAAGTCAATGAGTACCATTATCGTCCAATGTTGTACACCAATCATTCTCATACAGTTTATTTTTAGAATAAGCAGGACGTTTCCAAAGATAATCCCTAGTTATGCCAATTTTTAACAAAATCTGCTCCATTCTTTCTTGAAACTTAATGAACGGACTAGGATTAGATTTGTTAATCATTTGGGTAAATTCCTGATATAGGGAGTTCAATGGAGGATTTAGCATTTTCGAGTAAGAGTTAAGTTGTCTCCATTGAAAGCGGGCAGCTAAACTGGATAAGCCCATTTCAGTCCGAATACAAGAATTAGGAATGGAATACGCAAAGCCCAGTACCTGTTTCCACATCATACCTTGTAAACAGTTCAAGTAAGTTGTAATATCACAGAGACATAGGTCCAGACCATACAGCACCACTGCTTCCACCTTATACAAATAGAACTGCTATAATGTACCAAGGCAGAACTTACAGAATTTCGAAAGAAAAATCTTCATTTGAGAAGTTAGAGGCTGAGCCTTAGCCCGGATCAAGGTTTGCCAGTTAACAATAGACAAGCAATCAGAAACGTCGTAACCCAGATATTTCAGAGCAGATACACATTCAATTATAGCTCCATTGAGGTTCCATATATAATGGACAGGTTTCCCTCTCCCAGTAAAGACCAGAATCTTGGACTTAGTAACATTGGCACTGAGATTATTTGCAGTGGCATAAGAGTCAAATGCTTGCAGCTTGTTTTGGAGGCCAAATGACGTTTGGTCAAAAAGCAGAATAGCATCTGCATGAGCTAGCCAATTAACCTTCAAGTGACCCAATTTTATAGGAAAACTAACTATATGAGACCAGATGTTTTCTATGTTAGTCAGATACAAATTAAAAAGGTTAGCAGCAAGGTTACAGCCTTGTTTTACTCCTGTATAGGTAAAAAATACTGGAGTAAGCGCACCTTGTTGATTTATTCTCAAACGATAACGAGTGTCAGAGTGTAGAAGAGCAAGATCTAAAAAGCAATAGTTTGAACAATAAATTTGGGAAACCCTAAAAACACCATTTTGGCCCAAAGAATGTTCCGAATGATACTGTCAAAGGCACAACTAAGATCTAAAAAGGCCATATAAACTGGGCCATTGGAAGTTTTCTTTGCCTTTGACAATACATATGCCAACACAGTGGCGTTCAGGGCAGTACCCATATATTTTCTAAAACCAGTTTAGTAAATGGGTAGAACGTGATTTACCCGAATGAAGTGTTCAACCATGTTAAGTATGAGAATAGTAAATACTATATGAGCAGAATCCATAAGCGCAATCAGGAGACAATTGCTTGACTCTACAGGATTACCTTTTTTGAAAATAGGAATAATCAAAGAAGTTAACCAAGATCTAGGGATACGACCTGAAAGAAAGATATTTTCGAATTTTAGTTGGAGTATACCAGCCCAAAATAGTGAGTCGGACTTAAGAACACAGGCAGGAATCCCATCTTGCCCTGGTGCCCTAGTGTATTTCAGATGGTTAATTGCAGAAACTATCTCATCTATTGGCCAAGTTGAATATGAAAAAAGTGCCACCTTAGTTGTTTTGAATCCATAAGACCAAAATTTAAAAGGAAGCATATAGGTGGATGAAAGGAATTGACACCATTTCTCAGAGGAAATAGAAGAAGTCATACAGTTAGGCACAGATGTGAAGGTCTCATTAAACATTTGCCAGATATTCCTAGTGTCATGCTTACATAAACGCATAATCAATGCTTGATTCAAAGCTAAATGTATCTTATGACGAACTATCTTGATGGCATTCCTATAATGCATCAAGAGTCTTTTTTTTTAAGAATGTATACCTGAACTGGAAAAGCTCTCCCTTTTAAATGTCTTAAGTCTTGATTCTTAGTTCGCTTTAGTATGGAAATGTGTTCAGAGTAAGCATGTGGGTATATTATATGAATATTAGCTTTGCGGGAGGTAAGTATGGCCAGTTTCTCATGGATAATAAAGTTATTGTATGCCTCAATCCAAATGATGTCAGTTTTAGAACATCTTTTGTTTGGTTTGTAGCGTACAGAGGAGAGTAAAGTATTATTCAGGCGGACACACAGACTTCTAATCCAACTAATGGAATGAGCCGGGCGCCATGTTTCCAACAAAGCAAGTTCTGAGAAAACCTCACAGTGGCTTGTAGAAGTTAAAGAGAGGGGGGAAATAGAGATAAAACAGTGATCACTAAACCCTACATCAGTGATTTCACAACTTAAGCCAGAATTCAATATATTAAAGGTGGCAAAAAAGAAATCAATAGTCGAGAAGGATTTCATCCTGTGTCAAGTATACTCCATGGCATAGATTTGGTAGGGCACCAACCCCTGACCTCAAGAGGCAAAATATTGAAGCCATCTCTGTCCTCTCGGATCATGGCGTTGAGAGTTACGGAGTTGGTAATCATTCAGACAGCCTGCATTAAAATCACCTCCTACTATCAGAGTGCAATTAGAGTTAGAAATGGAAGCAGTTTCAAAAATGTCATCAATGATATCCATAATAGCATCCAAATTGTTGGTTTGATAGTTAGCATAAATACAGATCACCAACAAAGGATCAGTTGAAGAGTTGGGGAAAAATTTCCAGCGCTAGGACAGAGGAAGAACAATGTATAAGAGTGGGAGAAAAATTCAAGATGTTATTTACCATAATAGCCAAACCCCCTCTAGGCCAGCCTACACCCAAAGTCGCAGGGTCACAGTACTCCGTATGTCAATCAACAAATAATGTCCTAGACAACATAATTTCTTGAAGTAGGATAATCCATGGAGCATCAAAGATGGTTAGTGATAATAAAGCTGCATCCAAATTCTTGTAACCACATACATTCCAGCTATGAATTCTTAGAACGTTTAATCTACGATTCTGGTTTTGGAGTTGTCCTTCCAGTATGGATTTCACTAGAGTACCAACCAAAGACCAATTTTTAATGTTAGCAGCAATGGAAGACAGCTGTGCAATCATCTGAGGTGGACTGGCTTCCTCTAATGTATTGCCAGATACCTGCGATGGAATGCATGATGGTAAATGGACCCAGTGCTCCAGAAATACATAGTCTTGGTCTATATTTTCAAATAAGATCATCTGTATGCCCAATATCTCATGTTCAGCTCTATAGTCCCAGATTTGTCTCAGAACGATTAAAGAGGTAGATTGGGCAATCATCCTTAAATTATTTTCAGTGAAGAGCTTGACCCACTCTATATCATCAGAGTGCAAACTTCACAGAATCGGAATCCTATTGAAAGTTTTAAATAGAAAGGAGCGATTAAGGCGTCCCTTTCCATTTTGCTCACGGTTACTAATCCAACCAAACATAGGTGAAGTATGTTCTCCCAACATCATCATTTCATGAATCTGGCCTGTCTGAGTATCTAATGCAGCTGTAGAGGAATTCCTTGGAGAAGATGCAGGACATGCAGGCCTAGACTGATCTTTAACATCTTCCAGTAAAGCCCCTTCATTAGACAAAGTTGGCTGTTGCAAATTTTGAGCACACACTTTCGTGGGAAGAGGTTTATTCACTGGCACGTCAGGTTTGGAAGCAGTCTTAGCAGATCCTGTTTTACCAAGGGTTACTGGATAAAACGAGGACAACTGTGACTGCTTACAATGCCTGGCTTCATCGGAATCAACCACCAATTTCATTGACCCATAGAGGAATCCTGAATGGGTTTAGAGTTTACAAGTGGAGGGAGAGCCTTTTTCCCCACTAATACAGGTTTTTCAGAGACCGGCTGTCTAGGTTGATTTTTGGACAGAGTCTCCTTGTATAAGTGCTCAGTCGAGTCTTCAGTATATGGATCTAATACTTGAAGTCTGGATTTACTTTCAGCATTTAATTCAGCTAAATCAGGGCTAGGATCCTCTGCCAATACATTACTTGAGTGTTCAATAATATCTGCGGGAGGAGTACAGGACAAGGCCAATAAAGAACCTGAGAACTTACCTGGAGTACTGGCGGTCCATCATTGGCGACGAGGATGGGATGGTAGGTGGACTGCCTTTGTTGGTGCTGCTGGGGGGGGTGCAGCACTCCTGGAACACCGTCCCCGTGGATGTCCCCCCACACCCAGGCGGATCTGTTTTCTGTTGGCCCGCCGCACGAAGCGTTGCTCCTGTGAGGCCTGAAATTATTGCCTTGCTTTGCCAGAGGAGTTGCGTTCGCTCTCTCGGCTGGAGCGCCTTGAGGCAGTTCACGCATCTGTGGAGGCACCTGATCATTCACATGTTGGATGCACTCTTTCTTCAGGTCTTTTGGTGCAGTGTTCGAGCGCAGGAGCGGGAGGCACTGAGGACGGAGCGGCCACTGAGGATGTGTGGCCGTGGCACCTGGGTCCCCCTCAGCAACCCACCTGTTTTGTGCCTGGCCTGCACCGTGGAACCGGTGGCCGGTCATGTCCGGCGGCGAGCAAAATGTGGACGTAAGTAAAGCAATCAAAATTACGATATTAAAGGATTGAAAACTAGATAGATAATACATACTTAAGCTTTTGGGCTGCCACACTCCTCACCCGCACACCCAAAGAGCACTTGCAGGCACTTCCGGGGTGGGTGGGCGGGTGCGCGTACCTGTGCCCTTAAGTGCAATGCAGTCTAGGTTTGGGGGGGCGGAGAGGAGGTAGCGTCAGGCAAATAAAAAATCCTGCAAAGTAAAAAAAAAAAGTCAGTTAGACGCAGGAAAGAGAAGCGCCACAGCGCAAAGACCTCAACAAGTCCAGTCAGCCACAGGACGCAGGTACAGGCACAAGTCCATCAACAAAGGTAAGGATCCCATAAAACATTGATAGAAGAAAAGACCACCTGCAATGCTGCAGTAAGTCCAAGGGTGGAGACCAGGAGCGTTATGGCACTGCGGGAATGTTGACCTTCCTCTTGCCAACTCGCGTGATGTGAAATCCTCAAAAGAACAATCCAAAGGAAAACTGGAAAGGCACTGGGCAAACTATCAGCTAGTGTAACCAGTGTAGCCAGCAAACAGCACTTGCAGGCACTACCGGGGTTCACGCGCGGGTGCATGTACCCGTGCCCTTAAGTGCGATGCAGTTTGGGTTTGGGGGGCAGAGCGGAGGCAGCATCAGGCAAATAACAAATCCTGCAATGCTGCAGTAAGTCCAAGGGTGGAGACCAGGCGAGTTACGGCACTGTGGGAACGTTGACCTTCCTCTTGCCGACTCGCGTGATGTGAAATCCTCACAGAACCATCCAAAGGAAAACTGGAAAGGTACTGGGTGAACTATCAGCAAGTTTAACCAGTGTAGCCAGTAAACAGCACTTGCAGGCACTTCCGGGGTTAACACCAAGCTTTCAGCTGTTGTAACGGCCCTCACAGGTTTAGCTGCCTAGGACATAGGAGGTGTTACTTTACACTGACTACTGCTCCTTCCACAAGAACACCAAAACAAATAAGAGTACTGCAAACTATCAACAGAAGCTGCTACTGAACGACGCAGAATTCTGTAACAAATGAACATGCTAATAGATGAGGTGAGCATGGTCTCCAACCTACTGGTGGCTTTAATTTACCTGAGATTACAAGATTACAAGAAGTCCTTAAAACGGACTATGAAGAACTCTTTGGAGGAAAACACATTATTGTTTTTGGAGATCTTCTACAATTAAGACCAGTGAAAGCTGAACCTATTTTTAAAACCTTAGGAAACAAACAATGCTGAAACACACTTGGCAGCATAGGACATTTAAATCTCTGGCAACATTTACAATACAGAGAACTAACTAAAAACATGCATCAGTCTGAAGACCGCTGGTAACATTTAAACAACATTAGGACTGGTCTTCTTTCCATAGATGCCCAATCTTAAACAGTAGACTTATCCATGAGCCCTATGGGCATCATACATCTGCTTCTGATGTCATGGAACAATTAGCACAAGAAAATGTAAAATGTATGTCCTTAATGCCAAACCTAGCATGCTCTATGCAATTCAATGAGAACATGTTTAAAAATAAATGTAACCGATAGTGCATATTATCTCCACAGACAAACTGGAAGTGTATGACATGACACTCCCTATGTGTGAACAAGCAACAGCACGACTGAATAGCTTAGAAAAATGTATCTCCAACACAGCTGGTTTGGAGAAAATGTTATGGTTGTGTTTAACTGCAGAGTAATTCTGAAACAAAAAAAAAAAAAAAAAAAAAAAAACAAAAAAAAATAATTCTGAAACATAACCACGACGTGGAGCAAGGTTTACTTAAAGGAGCAATTTGAACAGTTGTTGGCTTCCAGATGTATCAACATGACAACAACATTCCGTTTGTCAACATCCACTTTGCCAAACTTTCTGAAGTTAAAAGGATAGGACGCTCAACAGCACGATTCCTTCTTTTCAAATACATGTATGTACGTAGAGAACAATTCTCTCTGTCTCTTGCATATGCAGCCGCTATTCACAAATCGCAAGGTCTAATCCTAGATCAGGCATTAATTTATATTGGCAGCACAGTCTTTAAAGAAGGTATGAGTTATGTAGTACTGTCACATATACCTACACTGGAAGGACTATTTCTAGTCAATTTTGATGCAAAGTCAAGGCTGACATTCCTTGCATCGTAGAGTACAACAGACTATATGCACTCTACACACCCCATCTCGATATGTACCCTGTTCCCCAAAAAGGTAAACCTGTTAAAAGAAAAGTAATGCGAACAGAACTTATAAGAGAGATCCCAACAGTTTCACCAAATAAACTAAAAACAACTACTACTTCATCAAGTAGCATAACCACACAACTATCTAGTGCAAACGAAAGTGCACATCCAACAGCACATAGAGAAAAATGTCTTCTAATAAAACAAGTGGAGGTCCAGCAATGACACAGAGACAGAACTATCTGGTCCATTTAAATTTTCCAACATAACTGGTGTAAATTGCTAGGCAAATGTAGCAATCAATCTTCTGTTCCAATTGCCACCAATTGTTCAAAACATTTACTTGAACAGCTCAGACCAGTTGTGTTTGCAAATGCTTGTCTTTAATGTTAAAGGTATTTATATAGCGCACCGTCACCAACAGAATTGGTCCCCAGGCGCTCAGGCAGATCTGCAAACAAGGAGGTGGGGTGGGTTAGTGGGGTGAAGAGGGCATAGGAAAGTGAGATGGTGGGGTTCTGTTGGTAGCTTCAGTTCGGTTTTCACAGTGCGCTGAGCTTGGGTGTGAATATCGGATTGATGCGAGTCCTCATGTGCTGTTGGGGCGATTTATGCGTTGATTGTTAGTTGTTGTGTTGTGGTTAAGTGCGTGCGGTTTGCTGTATGAGAAGTGGTTGTGGGGTTTTTTGTGTGAGTTAAGTATGCAGATATTTGAGATTTGGGTTAGTGGGTTATTTGTCTCTTAATCCTCATAAATCTTGTTGTGCATATTTTACTATTTTTCGGGTGTAAAAGTGGCTTATACACCCCTTACCTTCATGGCTGCCTATCAGAGTTCTCCAAGATGCAATGTCAGAAACACAATTAAGGGCCTGATTCACAGAAGCGTTTTTCAAAGGAACAATCCCATTGGAAAACGCTCTGTGAATCAGGTCCTAAGTCTTCCTCCCAGCCCTTGCTGGCATCTACAAAAAAGGGCCCTACGTCAGCAGGATGGTGAAGATCTGCAACTGTTGCCCTGCACCCATGGGTGACGTGAACAGTGGGGGCTCGTCCATGATGGGTGGATGGGTGGCAACCTACCATCCATCCTCCCATTATGGAGGAGATATCAAAAGTAGAATTAAAGCAGTGCAGACAAGTGCTCCCTCTTCTGTGATAAATCCAGAGAATAAATGCATGCCCAATAGGCCATGCCCAGCTGTGGCGTATATCTCTCCCAGCCAGGCATAGCCTATTTTGAATGCTGGTTGGGACATTGTAGGGAGAGCAAGAGACATGACACAGAAGCGAGCAAACCGCTCCTGCCCTCTGTCCTGGATATTTTAATTTCTGCTGCCTCCCTTGTTTCCAGCCAGTGCTTTTTTTTTATTTGTTTAATATTTATTTTAGGTTACTTGCCTATTTCTTTGCAGGCCAGTATGCCCTCGTGTCTTTCTCATATTCGCACAAGAATGCACATAAGCGTACATTCCTCTACGATGTATTGGGAGCATCATATGCTGGAGCCTGTGAAATGAGGTCAGCCTGGGTCATCAGAGATAGTGGCGCTCAGAAAGTTAAAGCCAACAAAACCTGAGACACGCATATACATTTACAGAGGAATACCATTAATGATCAAAGTGTATTGAGGGCATGTATTTATGCCGAATCTGTTTTTCTCCTTTATTAAATTCTAAATGAATAGTGCGTTTTCTTGAAATTGAAAGGCACACAACTGTAGCATTCTCAATTTTCCTGTGGCCAAGCGTGAGAAGGCCATCCAATCCAATGTTTTATCTCTTACCTACATCCTGGAACTTGTCATTGTCGAACCTACGGCCATACACCCAAGAATCTGGCCACTGGCCACAACCACCACATCGCAACTTGCCCTTAACTTCCCAATTCCCAATTCAAATGCAATCTGCAGACATCAAAGTAGACAGCCAACCCTATTTTTCACCACTGCCAATATGGCCATATCATCTAGATTCCACTGCTCTATTCTAACAAGCCCTCTTGTAGTCACCAAATAAACCCAAACATGTTTCTCCAACTGCCCACCAAACACTTACTATTACAATGGTTGTGGCCAGATTCTTGGTTGCATGGCCGTATTATGCTGTGGTGGTTGTGCCAATGCCTAGTTTCCCAGGTACATAGCCTACTTGTTAACCTATGCAAACATCCTCATATTACCTACATTCCACTCCCCTACCATAATAAAGCCTGCCTGCAGTCACCAGATAAGCTGTCTGCCCAGGGCCCTGTCTGCTGACTACCGTGGCGTCTGTGAATTGCAGCGCCCTGCACGCTCTTATTCCACCTAAACAACTAGTCCTATATCATCTTTCTTTCACTCGGCCACCCTTCCCAGCCCCTCTTCCCAACACCAAATGACCCAAAACATGTTTCCCAGCCCTGTTCCCCACCACGCTATCCGCAGACAGTTATAGCTGTCCGCGGATAGAACATGGCAGACTTTTTGGAAAAATATGATGCAAATCACGCTTTTCACCAACCAATCAGCGGGCGCGCTGAGTGTCCGCGAACATCGCACTGCCCTCTGGACCAATTGGCATCCTGTCCGTGGAGCGAATAGGGAAGTGGGTCCACAGAGCGGACCCAGACATCACACATTTTTTTAACCTACATTTTGCCTATTTTAAAGAAAACTACTGGGCATATTTACACCAAATTTACAAAAGCACGCTTTCGGGATCAAGCCACCACTCCTGCCACAAATTTGTTGAAGATCTGTCCAGCGGTGTGGGCGGTAGGTGTGAGCATATTTTATTTTCATTGCGTCGTCACGCTCCCCGAAGATGAAATTACATGGGGGCTTGACTAAGCCTTGCGTCTGTGCCTGGTGGAGGCATCCCTGCTGCTTTGCTCCACAGCACCTTCTCCGCCCTCTTCTTCCAACGTCACTGTGCATAATGAGACATAGACGCAAACAACAGGGTACTGTATCTATGCGTGTTTTCCACAAAACATATGCACATGAAGTACACTGCCAAAGGTCACAACCATCATCACCCTCAACAACACACAGGTCATGCAATGTACATACATGCACATACATGTCTGTCCACAACAATCACATCCTTGGACATGGCACAGTCAGCACCTACACATTGTGCATGCTCCTGGCATGCATCATGGAACATACACATGGCATTCACACACATCACCTGACAGCCTTGAAACAGGGCAGAGAGTTATCACATAAGAGTCCACTCAATGCCAATTGTGCAGCAAGAGTTGAGTACACATTCAAATGCTCCAGTAACATCCATCCAGGAGTGTTGGCCAGTCACCCACTCACTTCTCAGACACATGCACATGTACACCATGCATGTCCATGATGTTGACGACAGCACCCCTGTGTCACACCTCTCACATGGGTATGTCTCAGACACATGTAAGCAACCACATGTACATCGTTAAATGCTGTATCACATCATACATATCAACAGTAACACAGTTGGTAGCACACATGCCTCAATGAACACACATGCAGCACTGTCTCGTGCATGCACACAGACATGCGTGCAAGAGGCATACCTGCAATATGGTCAAGTTGCACTCTCCTACCACACATCAACATGCACATGCACTGTTCAGGGCACCAACACATGGACACTTATCAGTCTACTCCAGACAGAGCTGCAAATCCAAGACCTGGACGTGCAGCGCTTGGTAAAACCGCTCCAGGACCCGCATGTTGGTGGTGTTCGACCGGCCCCAGTGCCTCCCTTGGTTATCACCAGCCTGGAAGAAGCGCAGAGCCTTGTTGTGGTTCCTGGCCTTGAGGTCTTCCCAGCGCTTGTGGACATGGTGGTAGTCCCGGGGTGCCACTCCCTCCACATTGATGGCACCAACAATGTCAGCTCAGATCTTCTTCTGTCCTTGATTGCCGACTTGCGTTGGTCTGTGGAAGAGGGCATCATAATGCTCCAGGGCTTGCTCCACCAGGATGTCAACTTCTCTTTGACTGAAGCTGACAGCCCTCTGCCTCACTGCCTTGGGGTTGCCACTTGCTTCAGATGATGTTGGTTCTGACATGGCACCCCAGAGGCAGGTGTGGGTGGGCAAGGTGGTCCTGGGGCTGGGCTGTGGAAAGGTGGTGTGGCACGTTGGGAGTCTACTGGATCAGCAGAGGTGGTCACAAGTCCAACAACAGAAGCTCTGGCAATGGCTGTATAGCAGGCACAAAAATGGCAGGGCATGTGGGCAACCGGCACACGCAGTGGGCAGGCAGCAGCAGATGGCTCGTAGGAGGGAGCTCAGGTCATTTGGATACCGGTAAATTGGCTGGTAGGCAGGAGCCTGCGTCTTCCGAGTTACTCGCTTGGGCAGCCGGAAACAGAGTGACTCTGCATGTGCAGAAATGGCGCATTAGCATGAAATCAGAGGAAAGGGCCTAATTGCGTAAGTTTACGTGACATGCGCTGAACGTTGGGCATGGCGTTCAGGATCGGGATAAAGTAGTCGTAGGAGACAATCACACGCATGTGCGAGTTGTAGCGGATGGACGTGTGGACTTCGTTTCCATGCAATCTCTTCACTACTGCAACAGTGCAAGCTTTTTGTTTTGTTGGGGGATTTGCCTCTGCGCACACGTGCATATACTTTTCCCTTTTTCGTGAGGCTGACAGTGATTCACGTACACATTTTGCATTCTTTGGGTGGCCCCGTGTATCGCGTACCCCCTTTTACGGCCCGTTTATTTCCCCCAGATGTTATTTTGAGCCTTGCAGGAGCACACTGGTATGTTTAACATCACGTACACTGCCCCCTCACTGAAATTGCCCAGGACAATTGATAGCTGCGCTTCCCATTGCACCATTCCATCAGTGCCATGAGTTGGAGGGCAACAAGTGGGAAGGGTGGCCGAGGTGGACAAGGTGGCCGAGTTGTCCGAGGCCGTGCAGGGAGAGCAATGCCCCCCACTCAACAGGGTCAGGAAGATGCTGATGATGCTGAAGTCCCCAGCACCAGGGGTCCAGGAGCAGCATTGTCATCTGCTGTCTGCACCGGCCAGGGTCAGGAAGCTGCAGGGGAAGCTGCAGCAACCACCACCCAGGCTCATGGTCACACAGCCAGGCTGATAGTGGTCCAGCCCAGGCCCACAGAGACCCAGGGGCAGATGTCCTTGTCTCAAATGAGCAAAAGACGTGCAGTGAAAGGTCCTGGCACCAGTACCCAGGGTCCTGGAGCAGCATTGCCATCTGCTGTCCATACCGGCCAGGATCAGGAAGCTGCAGAGGCAGCTGCAGCAACCACCAACCAGGCTCAGGGTCACCCAGCCAGGCATGTAGTGGTCCTGGCGCAGGCCCACAGAGACCCTGGGGCAAATGTCATTGTCTCTAAGGGCAAGAGACGTGCTGTGAAAGGTCCTGGCACCAGCACCCAGGGTCCTGGAGCAGCATTGCCATCTGCTGTGTACACCAACTAGGGTCCGGAAGCTTCAGGGGCAGCTGCAGCAACCACCACCCAGGGTCAGGAAGCTGCAGGGGCAGCTGCAGCAATCACCACCCAGGCTTAGGGTCACCCAGCCAGGCCTGTACTGGTCCCGGCCAAGGCCCACAGAGACCCAGGGGCAGATGTCCTTGTCTCTAAGGGCAAGACACATGCAGCGTGCAGTGAGAGGTCCTGGCACCAGCACCCAGGTATTGATGCCTGCAAGGCAACCTACTTTCCCAGCATCAGTGGGTGATCCCATAGCCCAGTCCACCAGTGCTCCAGCCCCTTCTGACTGACCCAAGTGGTCCCAGCCACTCAGGGTATGCAAAACCTTGCAAGAAGGCAAAGCGTGCAGTATGGGAACAGGCTCAAACCCAAAGCAGGGCACAGGAGACCCACACATCGAGGAAGAGGAGCTTCAGTGATGAGGAATTCCAGATCCTCATAGACTATGTGCGGGAACACAATTCTGACATGTTCATGCGAGCAGGGAGCACACATCCGCCTGTCCAGCGCATGGCCCACTGGCAGCGCATCACAGATCGAATCAACGCCTTGGACAATGAGAGGCGCACAGCTCCTGAGGCAGTGAAGCATTGGAATGACCTCCAGCGCTCAGCCAAAGATAAGCTGGGTGCCGCCTACGCCTCTACTCTGGTGACTGGAGGTGAACCACCACAAGAGAACAATGAACTCACTCCACATGACAAGATCATTAATGATATAATTTATGTGGAGTAGATCCAAGGCGTGGGAGACCTGCCAATTTATGAGGGAATGTCCAGTGAGTGGTGATGCCTGTGCGTCCACGACATGTGTATGTTGCTTGGATGAAGTGTAATAATTGTCTGGCAGTTCTGCCTGCATTTACATAACTACCATGGGTGAACCATGTCATGGTGGACTGACACGTGCTTGTTGTCCTGCAGACTGCATATGAACGATGTGCTGCACAACATGACAATCCTCATCACCACACCTGCTCACTCCTTCCATGTCACTCTCTGTCCAGTCTCTCTTGGCCCTCTTCCTGCTCCAACTTGTGACGGTGGATAGCCTGTGATAATCTTCCACTCCACCCTCGCCTTCTCTCCTCACATCTCTGACATCTCTGAGAGGTCACCCTGCCAGCTGCACCTCCTCAGAGGTATTTTTCCTTTCCTCTCATTCCTTCAGCGGCTCACCGTCTCCAGAGGACTGGTCATTCCTATGGTGGGCTACTGCAATGGCCTCGACCAAGATTTGTCTGCTTCTATTCTCTTCCCTCTGCAATCATCCAGAACTGGACTGTCGGAATTGTTCTTTTGTCTTGGAGCCAGGTATTGTATCTCCCTAGGACTGTGATGATGGCACTGGCTCCTAGTGGCTACCACTGTTCATTTCCAAACCCTGTGCATTGTCCACAAGGCCTTATGAGTCCTGGGGCTGCAATTCCTTCAACTCCATCTTCCAAATTCGCTTCCTTCTCATTGTCTTTAATCATTCCTTTCCTACTCCCTCTGGGTCAGTAGCTTCTCATAGCAATTATTTGCTGGTTAATGTCTATCTTTGGCTGGGCCCTACCTCTGGTAAAGCCTCCCTGCCTCAATGGAATTGGAGGTGAACCTTCTCCGGGTCTGGAGACACTTCTGATGCCTCCTCATGTGTTGTGCTTTCTCTCCTCCTCTCCCCTGCTGGAGTCCTGGATGACTGAGAGAATGCATTAGTTACCTGCCCACACTCTGATCTCTGATGCAGGCCTCTGAGCCACCAGTTGAAACCATGCACTGCCTCCCTGCCATCCCCCACACTTGGTGGCTGTTTCCTGTATCCTTACACCCCACTACCAGCAATTGATGCCTGATGTCTGCAC
The DNA here is from genome assembly GCF_040938575.1 of Ambystoma mexicanum. Classification (NCBI taxonomy): domain Eukaryota; kingdom Metazoa; phylum Chordata; class Amphibia; order Caudata; family Ambystomatidae; genus Ambystoma; species Ambystoma mexicanum. Next base: position 410,608,675 of record NC_090924.1, read on the forward strand.
TTACACTTCCACTGCCACCAGCCCGCCACTTTTTCATTACTGATTATGTAGTTGTATTTTATTTGGATGCCGTTCCCATGTACTGCACTGCCCACTGCCACTTCCAACCCCAGGTCTCCCCTTTATTGTGCCTATTCACTTGCGTGATGCCAATGTGGCCTGGCCTCAAGGGATGGGTGTGTCTGGCTTCACTCTATTCCACCACCCTTGCATTGTTGTACCTTCTGACACTTGTGTGTTTTGAGTTTGTGAATTACATGTCATGTCATGTCACATCAGTTGTACATGGCTCTGGGACAGTAGTCAGCAAGTTCCATCTTATGCAGTTTGACAGTTCAGGCATGGCTATTCTACATGGAATCTGTGGATTTGCATCATTGATGTTGGTGACTGAACTATGCTAGTCAGCTCGTGTGTGAAGCAGGTGCTATGCACCATGCACTACATGTGGTATTGAGCCCTTCCACACATGTCCATGGCTGCTTTCATGCTACCCTTCCCTTACATTGACACTGCGTACGTGCTGGAGTTTGTGACATGGCAGGTCAATGTGTTGAATGACAACATTGTGATGCCTATATGTGTGCGCTATGCCATTTACATGGGTCTTCACATATTTTTCTGTCCATGTGCCGGTGATGAGGCAATGGATGCTGAGGAGAAGGTGGAGGAGGAACAGGATACTGATCCGCAAACAAGCACCAGTGGAGGACGTGGTGTGACAGCCCATGATGAACCACTGGTGCTAGTCTATCCCGGGCCTGACTCAGTATGAGTCCGCGTCTGATGATACCTATGGCTCTGGTGGTGAAACGGAATTTGATTCCTCTATGCGGTCGCAGGTCAGTGCATTGAGTGTGGGTGCTGTTGTATCCCAAACGTCTGAAGGGGGGACAACCCCTCACAGGGCCAGTCAGTGTTGGTATGTCCATCTGTGGTGGTTACGGCTGCAGGGCCATGCTCCACAGTATAGAATCCTGGTCCTGGGCCAGCTGATCAAGGGATGGATGCAGTCCTGCACCCACAGACAGCGGCATCTAATGAAGGGCTAGCTTCCCTTGGCCCATGCAGGTGTTGGGTCTGCCAAGGTGGTGGCCGTGTTGCAGCTATCAATACTGTGTGGGAGCAGTCCATGTATACTGTTGTAAAACAACAGGGTGCTTCATATGTGATGTTGGCTCAGGCCATGGATAGGGTGCCCAATTCCATGATCCCCCCCAGAAAGACAGGTGGAGCACCAGCTGCATCCATTGTGGTCCACATGCCACTCACACAGGCTGCACATGGAGGCCAGCAACAGGAGCTGACGAGCACGTCTGAGGGCTCTGCAGGCATCCCTGGTTGCAGAGGGTCGGGTCCCCAGGGACGCCCTGAGGTTAGAGTATAGGTCCCTCTGAACTACACTGGCTGCACTCGAGGCACCCCGCAGTAGACGGTCTGAACAGGACATGCAACAGTTGACTCATACCATCACGGAGGAACTTTGTGCATCCCGTGAGGTGTTGCATCAGGACCTCCGAGCCATCATGTTGCAGATGCAATCATCTCAGTCCTGCATGGCAACTGCCATTGAGGACCAGGCCAGGGCTATGCGTGGTGAACCTCCCTTACCACTACCACATTCTGATGCTACACCAGAGGGTGGCGACAGCAGCAACAGGTCTCCCGATCCATGCTAGCCATGCGGCCCATTAACCCATGGAGGTTTTTTTTTCTTCTCAACATCCACACATGTGGGTGTTTACGTGCACCCACAACTCCTCCCTTCTGGCTGCCCCCCCGATAACCCACCTGGTCCACCCTGGGCATTTTGTCTATTGTTCATTTATGTGACAGTGTGTTGCTTTGTGTGGCATACGAGGGCATCCACTGTAGGTTGCCGCTGGACCCATGCAGGCTTGTCCCGTGTTGGTATACTCCTTGTTTGTGCCTTAGGGTCCAGACACATACGCCAATCCTGCTTCCCGTTTCCATGGGCTTGCAAGGAGTGCAGCTTGTAAAAGTAACTTACACAGAGGCATTGGGCCTCCATTATATCTGTGGGCAGTCTCAAGTCCGACCTGTGTGTACACCCCTTGTAGGATTCATGATTGTTTGTTCCGTGTATACCTAGCATCCCTTTTTGTTTGGACTTTGGGATCCATCCTTTGTTCATGTTCCATCTTCTTGTTTTAGCTTGCCTATCTCCATTATTGTTAGCCTTCATGTTGTATGCGCTTCCCAGGCCCCTTTAGTTAGCAGTGCCACACGAAAATGCAAGGGTGTCATGTGCAATTTACGACACATTGAGGCACATGTGCAATTATGATTGGTCACTGTCAGACAGATTCACTCTTGAGTCCTGTGTTTTTGGTATGTTGTACTGGCCAATTGATGTTCCTGTGTACATTATTATATTGTTGTGTGAGAGTGAGTTATTTCTGAACTCCATTGATTGTTGAGCACTTTGTGACAGTAGTATTATGTGTTGGACATTTCTTTGTCTCTTTTGACATTGCCTGCCATGGCATGGTGTCTCTACCAGGTGACATGAAGTGTGGGAGGGTTTAGGTGACATACCAGCATTTGGATGTGTACTTGGCATGGTGTTAGTGGCATACTCCATCTTCCATGTGTTCCTTTTGTGCACACCAGATTGAGTTAGTTTATGTTCTAAGGGATGCACACAACGTAGCACTTCCACGGACAGATTCTCAGTGTGGTAAGGTTGAGACAGATGATTGTCCCTTTGTCATCATCAATTGTCACCTGGAATATGCCAGGGCTGTGTGCACTCTGCAGGGGTTGGATTTTAGGTAGAAAATTGTGCCACATGCTGGGTACGAGCAGCCTTGCCACGTGCCCTTTCCCCTCCCATGCGCAGGTACCGTGCATGTGGTTTTGGATGTGGGGCACCGCCATGTCGACCGGTACATCACGCCGTGTTGCAATGTTATGCAAGACACATGCTGCTACAATGATCCTGCACACTACTGGTGGCGCATATAGTAGCTCACCACCAGAGTGGTCAAGGCGGCATGACATTAGCACTCCAAATGTGTGCTCCACTCTGGCCCTAGTTGTAATATGGGCTGCGTTGTATCTTACCTGGGGTGGTGTGGTGGGGTTCCATATTGGCGTCATCATGTAGGTGCTCAGAGGGTAGGCACTGTCCCCTGTGGAGGTGACATTGTTGGTCAATGGTGTGGTTTGTCTGTGTGAGACATGCATGCATTTGCAGGGCCATTTGTACTCACAAATGAGCCATGTGTTGCCATGCCTCCCAGCTTCCAGGTCCCGGTGTAGGGGTGGCATTCTGAATATGAATCTATCATGGGTGGACCCTGGATAGTGAGCATATACAGAGGTAATGATGTCTATGGCATCACATACAATCTGCACATTGATGGAATGCCAGTGCTTGTGATTGCGATATATGTGCTCTGTGGCCCTAGGTGGGCGTAGGGCCACATGGATGCAATCAATGGCACCAAGCATTTTACGGAAGTGTGCCACCCCGTAAAAGTCCTGGGCCACGGCCTGCCTTTCTGTGGGTGTTCTGGGCATGAATATGTGCCTGCGGACTGAGGGCTGTGCAGTCGTGATTGCCAACACCTGGTGTAGGCAGCGTGACTGCGTGGGCTGTGAAATGCCCCCAACTATGGCAGTTGTCTGCTGAAATGACCCAGTGGCCAAAAAATGCGGTACATTGAGTACCTTTTCCAAGGGGCTCAGTGCTTGGGAGCACAGGGTGGGTGATGTGAGGTCATCTTCCCACTCCATGACCAGGTCTAATATGATATGAGGTGGAAACCTTACCTGCCATAGACCTGGTCATCAGGCATCCCAAAAAGGCTAGTCCTGGGTAAACAAATGCGGGCCCTGGCTATCCTCCTCCTCCTGCAGTGTCCCACGATCACTGCTGCAATAAATGGTACACTCATCGTATCTGTTTACACGCGTTTGTTTTTCCTGCTTCCATTTTATGCATTGTTTTTTGTGCGTGGCGACGCTTACACCTGCTTTCGTGTGGCGGATGTGTTTCTGGATTTGCGTGTCTTTTTCCACGTGCCGGAGAGCCCTGTTCGATTCCATTAATACATGTACTTAGCACGCATATGGGCGTTGCAATGATTTTCCTGCGGTACTTCACACGTTACACCCACATTTTCGCTTGTTGTTCCCCATTCCACGTGTTCTACTCCCTTTTTAGGTGCCTGCGCAAGACGGTATGCGCCTTCACTAGAAGTCTTGCGCAAGGCGTGTGTGGTGTTGCAGTGATGTGTTGGACCCACTGGGATTCAGCGCAAGTCTCAGGTAAGACCCGCGCATTGTGTTGCATGAACTGACAAACAGGCGCTTGCGTGCATTTTGCACGCAAGCGCTCCTTTTTTAGCGCAATTTAATTCCATGAATCAGGCCCTTTATATGCAATACACAAAATGGTACACTAGGCACTGTGGAAGATCACTTTTGGATTAAAGAGGACAAAGCACGTTGGGCTCCACATATACCTATGCTTTTGTGATATAAAGATGCTCTGCAGTTTGATAAAGATAGGGATAGCTGCAGAATGCAATTTATTGAAAAACGTGTTACTTGTTCTATCCCTGCTCAGTATTTCAATGCTGATCTATGGAACAAGGTGGACAGGTTTCAAATGCACATGTGTGGAAAGTATTGTCAACGAAAATGTCAAAGTAAAGACAAGAACTACACTAAGTGCAGAGATGGATATTCTAAGCCTGTTTCTCCAGTTGGTCGAGCAAATAGAGTGTTAACATAAGGAATGCCAATCCTGTCATTGCACAGCTTTGGAATGCTATTTCTGATGTACAGTATATTGCAGACAACACAACAGCTGTTGTTTGCTTTGTTACAGCATACTTGACAAAAGCTGAAAAGAGCAATGCAGCTGAGGAGTGGGATGACGTGTCAGCAGACAAATGTCTTTGTCAGAATCTACAAAGTTTTGGTATCAAAATACTCTCAGACAGAAAGTGTGGAAGCTATGAAGCTGCAGATCAGCTATCTAGTTTGCCACTGTTTGGACGTATCATCAACATATTGTCGCTAACGTTTGGTCCTGCAATTTGCAGAAAACAGGTACTGAAGCCTGTGGCTGAAATTGAAAGGTGAGTTGAAAGGGTACCCGATAGTACAGAGATTTTGAAAATGAATCTAATTGATACCAATTATTCAAATAGGTCTTAACATTTAGAACACTTTTGCTTGTATGAAGTAACAGAACACTACTCATATTGGAATTTGGAAGCGAACAGTGACAGAGGATGGTTTAAAGTACATGGATGTACTAGTGGTCTGGTGAGGCATGACAAGCTAAATCTCATCAACCATTTGAAACTGTCCTGCTAAACTGTGGAGAAAAAGGGATTATTTCATTTTTGCCTTTTGCAGTTGTTCTTGTCATGGTGTGCAGAGAGTGATTTGCTTGGAAGTTCTGAAACTTTTGAACAGTCATTTCATGCAAATAAAATATATCACATATCGAAAGTTTGAACAGTCTTTAGAACTACAGCAAATGGAAATATGACAAGAAGAATTGTTGACTGCTGAAATGGCAAAGGAGACTCCTGAGGGCAGTGAAGAATCTGCTGAAGTGAGTGAAAATGCATTAGAAGATCCAATCGTTTAAGCATATGTTGAGCTCACCATGGAAGAAGTGGAGAGCGCAATCGAACAAATAAAACTATCAGATAAAAATGTGGAGACATGAGTGAGTAAGCTAAATAAAGATTAAAAGGAAATGTATAACATCATTAAAGATAGGTTCTTCTATGGTCTTAAACATGATAAGCATGAATGTTCCTGCATACCCTACAACACTTTATTGATGTATGTTGGACAGGCTGGGACAGGAAAATCTTTTCCAATTCATGCATTGAGAGCAATTATACAAGACATGACAGATTGTTTTCTATCGTGTACTGTGACTGCTCTCATAGGCTTAGCAGCATTCAATATATGTGGTGTTATATACACCAGTTGCTGATGCGACCAGTAGAGCATGACAATAAACTGGAATATCGGAAATGCAGCACAAGAAATAGAGACAGTACTGAAAAAAATAAGGGGCCGATTCATGGAACAAATGTGCGCCGAAAATCGTGGCGCAAGCTGGCGCAAGCGTGAAAAAGCAAGTGCATCGCGCATGCGTGCGATTCATGGAAGGCCCTGCACGTGTTTTCCCCGGGATGTGCACCAAATCCTTGCGTGGCGCTCACGGCACACACGTCATTGCAACATCCAGAACGCCCAAAGTCAGCGCACACACCAAAAAGGGGGCAGAACATGCGGAATGGGGAACAACGCGTGAAAAAGAAGGCGTAACTGGGGAAGTACTGCAGTGAAATACATGGAACGGCCACACACACGCAAACTACGCGCATTCATGAAACCTGCGCAAGGCCAAAGAGACGCAAAGCCCTAAAAACATCCGCCACATGAAGGCAGGCGGTAGCGTTCCTGCGTATTACAAAAGTATGCACAAACAACAAACACGTATATACAGCTATGATGAATGTCCCATTCTGTGGCCCCGTAGGAGAAATGCTGTGTCACACAACGCTCAGGCATCCCAAAAAAGCAAGAAAAAGAGATAAACGACCCCTGCAGATCATGTGCGTGTAAAAAAAACACACATAGTACGCTGTGGCAGCCAGGAACACAAAAAACACATGCGTGATCAACACGCAGGCTAGTATGCCTGGAAAAAAAGGGGTACGCGACTAACAGGGACACCCGCAATATTAAAAATAGCGTGTGCGACTCAACGTCTGCCTAGCGTGTAGAAGAAGAAGGCTTAGCCAGCACCCACGCCAAAAGAAGAAGTTTGCACTGTAGCTGCTGTGAAGTAATCGCGTGTGAACCCCAACGCCTGGAAAACACATGCACCACTTTACACAAAAAGCACATACAGAGTCATGGAAACCCACGTGGGACCTTCAACCCGTGCCAGGGAAACGCCCGTGCACACGTTACGTCACATACGCACTTACGCGCTAAGGGCTTTTCCTCGAATTACAGGCTGATGTGCAGTTTTTTCATGTGCCAAATCACTCCGTATCAAGCTGGCCATGCGACAACACACGGAAGACCACACTCCTGACCAGAAGGCCATTTTCCTGCCCCCCATAGCCCCGAGCCCGCTCCAACCTGTCATCTACTGCTGCCTGCCTGCTGGCCACGTGCCCTGCTATTTGTTGCCTGCATGTCAGCCATCTGCAGGGGTCCATTTGCTGTGACCACCCCTGCTGGAACAGAAGACTCCCAACTGAAGTTCCATCGCTCCACAGCCCAGCACCAGGACCCAGTTGCCCACCCACACCTACCTCGGGGGTTGGCAATGTCGGCGGAAACACTATCGGGAACCACTGGCATCCCCCAGAGAGGCAGAGGGCTACCAGCTTCAGTGCCGCAGAAGTTGGTATCCTGGTGGAGCAAGTCCTGGTGCATTATGATGCCCTCTTCGGAAGACCATGTGCCGAGAATGAAGGACAGAAGAGGATCTGGAAGGACATCGTGGCTGCCATTAACGTGGAGGGGGTGGCAGCCCGCGACATGGCACATGTCCCGAAGCGCTGGGAGGACTTCAGGTCCAGGACCCTCAGCAAGGCCCGGCGCCTCTTGGAGGCAGCACATGCAGAGGGGTGCCGGGTCCGCCTTACCAAAAACCAGATGAGGGTCCTGGAATGTATACGCCCAGCGAACCACCTCCAAGTCCTTCAGAGGCAGACCCGTCTGGAGTCGAGCAGTAAGTGTCCATGGGTACTTATTGGACGCAGTCCATGTTGAGGTGTGCCAGGAGTGTGCAGCTTGGACATATGTCTGGAAAGTCCCATGTATGGATGTGTATGTACTGTGGCATGGTTGTGGTGTGACACATGGATGCTGGTTCCACCTTCATGTACGTGCACAGCATAGATGTGCGTGTGTGTGTTTGACATGTGTGCAAATGTGATACGCCATGGATGCATGTGACACAGACATGTAGGACGCTGATTGGCAGATGTGACATGGTTGCCGATGATTTCACTGTGACAGGTGGTGGAGATGTACAGATGCATGTATGTCTGGTGGCGTGTGTTCGGCACTCCCTGTGTTGCATGTGACGTCAGGCTAACCTTCGGATGCTCATGCTGTTGTATGTGTATGGATGTTGCTGCCTGCTGCAACATTCGTGTTAATTTGCACAGATGTGTGGGTTCAAATGATATATGTGTTGGGGAGTGTGATGCCATCTGTGAAGTTTGACACTGCCACACATGTGCAACTGTCATGTGTGTATCAGACCATTGTACAGTGCCCTGATGCCTATGTTCTGTCTCTCCCTGTCTGCAGTGTCAACTGATGAAGAGGGCGGAGACGGTGCTGTGGAGCACATCGGCAGGGATCCCACCGCCAGCCAGAGATGCAAGGCCCAGCTCCCTTCCCGAGTTGTCATCTCTTCGGGGAGTGAGTAGTCTGGTGCTGCGTCCGCGGCCTCAGCTGGCGAGAGTAGGTCCAAGAGGCGGAGGTCGGAGGTGGACCCCTCGGCAGCAGAAGGGGCAGCTGAGCCCCCACAGGGGCCTATGGAGGAAGATGGCATGGAGACATCAAGGTTGGTGGGGGTTTGGTATGAGGAGGAAGCCGTGGAAGGCCCACATATGGGGCCTGGAGTGGGGCATTCCAGTGGTGCTAGTGGTGCAGCACAGGGGCAGGGACAGGAGGCAGCACAGGCCACCGCGGAGGTGCCTGTGTGTAATCCTGTCCCCGATCCTGTGACTGCATCATTCCGCACCAGCAGGGATGCCTTCGTCCAGAGCCGTTTTCAGGGAGGAGACGCGCGAACAACAACTGGCCTTCCTCTCCCTGCGGACGTGGCTATCCGGGACTGTGTTGAGCCTGTCCTGGCTGGGGTGGCGTTGCATCAATGTGGCATTCAGGATGACATGCAGGGTTCTCGTGCGGACAATGCATGTCATTTTGAATGCCTCATTGACGGCGTTGACCTACTAGGACGGGTCAGCAGTGCTGGGTTCCTCCGTGTGCTGGAACTTCTATCGACCCACTCCTCAACTGAACCTCCCATGCACCAGTTGTCCTCGGTGCCATCTTCCTGCCCACGGATCACCTGGGCACCCTGTGGAGCTGCCCCTGACCCAGCAGCCAGGCTGGTGGTGGACACATCTCTGCCACAGTCGGGAGTCGGAGGCCCAGCAGGGGTGGCCACCACAACAACTGTGGAGGTCCTGCAGCAGGAGGAGGATGTGCAGGCATCGACAGGCAATGCACATGCACGGCAGCAGCAGGCTCAAGTTGGGAGCGATGATGGCTCGGGGGCCATCAACATCACAGGGGCAGGCATTGGACAGAGGGCAGGAGGACCCTGGGTTGGGAGTGTCTTCCGTGTGGCAGCGTGTTGGGCCGGCAAATAGATGTGGAGCAGCGGTGGGCAGAAGAGGCACCGCTCACTATGGTCAGGGCAGAGAACTCCATGCACAGGGTGTTGAGGCGGGCTGAGTGCCTCAAGGCAATTTGCAGGGAGTTGGAGGAGGCCATGGCTGCATCCCTGCGAGACCTCGGGCTAGGGAAGAGGCTCGCCTCCAAGACGTTGAGGTGAAGTTCGATGATGCCCTGGCCTGGAACATCAACAAGTGAGCTGTTGGACTTGCCCGCCGCCTTTGTACATAGTTCTTTAGGGTTAGGTTTCCTTTTTTTTGTTTATTTTGGAGTTCATGGACTTTGCTCCACTTTATGTACATAATTATTTTTATAGGATTTTTGGTAGGTTTCCTTTTGTTTGGCCATCATGGATCCTTCGGACTTGCAGTGTATATAGTTCCAGACTTGACATACTTTAGTTATTTCAACATCCCATGGATCAATGTTTCAATGTTTTTTTTTTTTCCATGTACTTTATTTTTTATTTGGACATTGGAAATGGACCACTTCCCTTTTTTCCTCTTGTGGATTTTTTTTTAACATTGGTCTTTTTTCTAATTTCATTATCTCTTAATTTACAAGTTTGATTTTTCAATATGTTTTTTCGTTATGTTTTTTAATACATATCATATATCTACATTATTGGTGTGGTCTACTCTCATTGTTTTTTTACATTTCTCTATGAGCATTGCCTCAGTCATGTGTTGCCACTGTGTGGCTCTGTTGTACATTTCTGCATGGTCATGGTGGTTCTTTTGAGACTCTCATGACATGGGTAATTTGGGAGTGGGTGAAGTGGATGCTTGCGTGCTTATACTGGGGGGCAAAGGGGAATAGGGTTGGCATTAGGGACATGGCTCTGTTTTGTTAGGACATGTTGTTTGGTGGGACATAAATTGGGGCCTGCTGGCAGGTGCACGTCACTGCTGGGTGGGTGGGTGATTGGATATGCAGGGGGACATGAGTCGGTGCCAGCTGGCAGGTGCCCGTCACCGCTGGATGGGTGGCTGCTTAGGTACCTGGGGGACATGAGTCGGGGCATGCTGGCAGGTGCCTGTCACTGCTGGGTGGGTGGGTTTATGTGCAGGGGGACATGAGTCGGTGCCAGCTGGCAGGTGCCCGTCACTGCTGGGTGGGTGGGTGTGTGTGCAGGGGGACATGATTCTGGGCCTGCTGGCAGGTGCCTGTCACTGCTGGGTGGGTGGTGGTGCAGGGGGACATGAGTCGGTGCCAGCTGGCAGGTGCCCGTCACTGCTGGGCGGCTGGGCATTTGGGTGGCTGGGGGACATGCGTTGGGGCCTGCTGGCAGGTGCCCATCACTGCTGGGTGTGTGGGGGACATGTGTTGGGGCTCACAAGTGCATGGTGCCATGTGGGATGGCTGCGGGGCATGGTCAGGGGTGTAGGGTAGTCCCCTGTGGTGCGGGCTGCCTGCAGGGCATGGGGAGGAGGGAAAGGGCACACCCAGGAGTGCCCACACAGCCAAATCGAATGTTAAACTCCCCGCGCACCCCCCGAAATACGCATATCCCTGCTCGTGCCATCGAAAACGCGTGCAAAACTCCCTGCGCACCCCTTGGAATACATGCAGCCAACCCATCCTCCTTCCCCATGCCCCACAGGCAGCCCATCCACCCTCCCCAGGCCCCGCAGGCAGCCCATACCACAGGGGGGACTTTTTCCATGCATTTTTGATAGCGGGAGCGGGGTACGTTTATTCCAAGTGTTGCGTGTGGACATTTACGTGCGTTTTCTATAGCGCAAGCAGCGTACGTGTATTCCAAGGGGTGCGCGAGGACTTTTACATGCATTTTCGATGGCGCGCGTGGGTTACGTGTATTCTGAGGGGTGCGCATGGACGTTTATGCACATTTTCAATGGCGCGAGCGGGGTACGTGTATTCCGCGGGTTGCGCGTGGACTTTTACATGCATTTTCATGCTTGGGGGGGTCTGCATTCTGGTCCCCTGCACTTTGCGCCATGTAGGGGATTTGTGCAATATTTTTGGCGCACGGGGCAGTATTGGGGGCGTTACTGGCGCTGCTGCAGGGTCGCTGCACCGATCTGTGCCACGGCTGGTCATGGATGTTGAAATCCATGAATATGCTTTGCGTTGAAATGGGTTTTCACTCTGTGCGCCAGCCGCGTGCTCCTCTTGTCCGCCGAAATTCTATGAATTACCCCCCTTGTGTCTTACTTGATGCTAATTTTCATACACTTGCACATGCAAGAGGTTTTAACGACTGACTCAGATATTTTGTTTGGAGGTAAACATGTCCTTATTTTTGGAGATTTGTTACAGTTAGCTCCTGTGAAAGGTCAACCAGTCTTCAAGATTTATCAATCAAAGGATAGTCAAAAAACTACAGGCAGCATTGGTAATGTGAATCTTTTTGAATTATTTTCAATATGAGGAGCTTACCATTAATATGATTTAGAGTATGCAGAAATGCTAAAATACATTCATATAGGTTTGCTTGAGATTGATATGAAAGCAATCTTAAAAGGAATACTGGTTTCTAACATGTTTCATGCAGGTTGCACTGGACCCGATGTCAAGTTGAATCTCCAAGAAAAGAACATTCCTTGAGTTGCTTTGGTGTATAAACTTGCAGAGTGCGACAAGTTCAAATCTATAATTATGCGCTCTGAGATAAACATGTGTGATGTTTCAGAATTAGATAAAAAAGCAAAAGCATGATTAACTCAATTAGAAAAATACATTGCAAAACCTGTACATTTAGAGTCCATTTTTAACTGTGCATAAATGAACAGGTTATGTTAAGGCAGAACCTGAATGTTGAAATTGGTCTGGTGATTGGAGCAATGAGAAGAGTGACTTAATTTGTCTCTTTTCTGCACAGTACACATATAGAACACATTTTGGTGACATTTGATTGTGTATAAGAACCTCATTTGATTTCTCATACTTCTGCACGCTTGATGATTTTTAAAGATATGTTTGTGAAAAGAGCACAATTTCTATTGTGCTCTGCATATGCAACAACTGTACATACATCCCAAAGATTGACTTTAGAAGCTGAAATAATAAACATAGTTCACACAGGGTTTAAAGAACAAATGTCATATGTAGCACTGTCAGGAGTTAAAAATAAAGAAGGATTGTTTTTATTAAACTTTGATGATACAAAAGTGACAGCTGAAATTTCATGTATTCAAGAGTACAATAGGTTATGTGTACTGTCTGCTCCTCATCGTGGCTTATTACCAACTCCTGTAAGACTTGCTCTAATGAAAAATAAGCAACCAGTAAATGTTGATTCAAAGAAAAAGGTTTATTAAAATTCTTTAAAAGAAGATAATCTAACAGTGTTGAAAAGTAACATAGATTTTAAATATTCCTGTGGTAGATTTAGTCATTAAAAAGGAGTTGAATGCTACGCAAATGCAGCTTTGTGTATGTTTTTGCAAATTACACCACACATGCAAATAGTAACTTCAACAGTAAGCAAACGGCTGTGTGGAACGTTAAAGTTTTAAACTGTTGGTAGATGAAAGACCACATGACATACATTCTGTAATGTCAATTCGACATGTAGTTGCTGTAGAAACAGAAAGAGAAAATCTTTCTGAAAATATTCAGCAAGATGCTCATGAATTTCTCGTGAGTATTTTTGAGGCTTTCATGAAGGAGAAAGCAAGTGTCGATAATTTGATAGGAATAACTTGTGAGTGGAACCATGAGTATCCACAATGTCATAAAGTAGAAATTTTAGTTTTTAGTTTAACTTTAGTAGTTGATTTCCATTAATGCAAAAGTAATTTGAAATACTTTGTCAATTTTTCACAAAATAATTCTGCCAGATGAGCGGCACAGATGAAAATCCTTCACGAACATTCTACCAAAGTATCTAATTCTGTCCTGGCGGCATGGATAAACCAATGTCATCAAATATTAAAAGAACTAAACAGTGACAAAGATACTCTGATTAAAAAACCTGGATGCCGTAAAAAATAAACTGTGGGAACAATACTGGATAAGCACAGGAATACATAGAGCAAAATACTAGCTTATGAAAAATGTCCCTTTGGAAGGAAAAGCCTACAACACAATAAATAAATATCTTGAAAGATGTCCAGACAAGCGAAAAAGATTGCTGCTCATGAAATTCAGGCTAAACCAATTTAAGACCAAGGAAGTGATCATGAGATGACCTTTCTCTTGGAAACCATTAATGAAGAACTTACTAAGCTAGCACCTTAGAAATTAATATGTGTCATCGAGATTCCGTTCTTCTGTGTGTTACACTTGCACAAATTGTTTATTTTCTGTAATTTTTCTGTGTTTTATTTTGTGATTTCATTTTCTTGTCTTTTTAAGGGTTTTGTATAAACCGATAAAACATTTTTAAGTAGAAATGAGTCACGATCCTCATGAAATGTTTTTTTATATCTTCCAGTACCTGATCAGAAAAGTGTTAATGTTGCTGATTTGGTAATAAAAGCATATTTTGAAATGAGTTGAAGGCAGCGTGGTTGTCATTTACAATCATCACTTCAAAATGTACAGTATAAGAAGTACCTTTTAGTGATGTTACAGAGATACAGAATGGATGGTACGAAGATTAACACTCCCATTTTAAACTTTGAAAATTCTCAGGCATTCATTTCCAAGAAAACATTTAAAACATGGGCAATTATCTGTCGTGAGGGTGCAACCATTAATAATGGACCTCTCGCGACATGGGTGAATGCAGAAATAGATTGGCTTGTGTGCAATGACCGTACAGTATCACACAAAGATAGATTGCCTAAGAGTTTAAAGAATACCTACTTAATATTACTAGAACTGAAGTTTTAATGTATTTGTGCATATCTTCAGTACAAATATAAATGCACATTAAATAGATCTATAAATGAGAAATATGTTATGGAACATTTTTAGGGAGTGCTGGTTACATATTTAGTCATTTTTAATGCAGTATCAATAAAAGATTCTCGGAAAAGTGGATAGTTTTTGTTTTATTCATATACTGTGCAATGAGTATGCATCAAAAAGAGGGACACATAACAAAAGAGTCAATAATAAACAAATACAGGATATGTCTGTTTTATTATGTAAAACAATATCTATATTTGTACATGTACAAGTGTTTCCTATATGCACTCAGTTATATAAGTGGGTATATAAGTGGGTTCCATGTGGATTATTTTGAGTGTTAGAGATTACTGTTTATATATGAAACACATAACAGTTGTTAAATACTTTAAAGAAAAATTACAGAAATGGAAACTATCATAAAAGTAGAGAGGTAGAAAGAAATGTGTATTGTAAAGAGTACATTGCAGAATATTGTCATTAACTTCTTATGTGTGTAGGTGACCAACATAAGAACACAAATAGATGTTTTAAGAAGTATTCTAATGACACGTTACACAGATTTACTAAATTGAGATTTGAGAATATATGTAGGTAGTGATAGTTTAAAATTTTATTTGCCTTTCTATTATTTTAAATAATAGTATGACTATACATTACAAAGTTTGAACGAAAAACAATGATACAATGTTGGCATAGATTTACATATTTTGTAAAATTAATGACATGGTTAGGCTAGTTGTCTCGGTTTCCTTACTAAGGTTTAATAAAATACTCTGCAGATTTCGTATTCAGTAATGTTAAAAAAAAGTATATAGTTAATGATTGTTATGATGTTGGTAGTGTACTTAATTTCTGTAAAACAATGTTATGTGTAATAATATTTTAGGCATTAGTGTGTATCATAGTATGATTGAGTGAATAATAAAACATTTTGTATATATCATTTTTTGTATAAATTTAAATTACATGTAGGGAAAAGATGTATTACCAATATGTACTTTATACAGTAATGATGTTTTTTAGAAACACTTGAATAACACTAGTATCATTATTATTATACATTTTATACTTTAACGCTATTATAATACTAAAACACTACTTTTATAACATTAAGAATTTGTCACATCTTGTAGTTTACTAGAAGTAGAGGTTTTATTTCTCTCCAACGAGAAGTTATTTCCTGTACAGCCCCATGATTATTAGTCACATCCCTATTTGGTTGAGTACAAAGAATACATTCAGTATTCATACAGTACTAATATGAAAAGAAGAAATTATTGATGAGTAACCTACAATAATGAAGAGAAGATGAAGATGTTAGTTAAGTAATATTGAAGACTATTTGCTGTTTTATCTATATTTTAAAGGCTATTTCAAAAGTAAGTGTTTTACTAATGTGTGAAACATCTTATTATTTAAGGAAACAAAATATGTAAACTATAGAATAACAAAACCTTTGAAATTCAGGGAAAACACTTTAGTTTCAGGGAATGTTAAGGTGAAAATGTAATGTAACAAAATCCCTGAAATTCAGCAGACAATTCAAGCAAACCCACCTTAATTTCAAACCCCCTGTTGTGCAGTGCATGACCACAATGATGACATGATCGATTACAGCACAGATGGCATCACTGATGACACCAGACATGACCTGGCTAATTAAGCTTTGATTATATAAATAAAATGTAAAATTGTATGACTATTTAACATAAAATTTAGATACATATTATCAAGATTTGATTATATAAATACAAATTTGAAATTGTATGACTATTTAACATAAAATATACATACATATTATCAAGCTACTTTGTTTCCTGCTGTGATTATAAGGTGCATTTTAATCAGCTGTGATTTATTTAAATGTAGTGTATGGTGTACAGTTTGGAGTATGTACAAAACTGAGTGTATTAAAAATAGGATAATATTTAAACATTATTTTCCTTTTGTAGGTTATCTGTTTTACTTTAAAATTAAGTTATACATCATTTAGAGAAGAACAACTGTAAGAAATATAAATATATTAAATATGTACATGTCAAAGTTGAATTTTCTATATATATATATATATATTCAGTGAAAAAACTTTGTTAAAGGGACGTTATGGTTCCAAGTAAAACCGAAAAAACCTTGAAATTCGCCAGTTATGGTAAGCTAAGCAACCATAACTCGCGCCACCACCGTGCACTGCTAAGCCTAACACCCAGGACATCAAAGATGACATCACAAATGTCATTGATGACATCACTGATGACATCACATGTATGACTCCCCCTTTTTTCCTTTCCAGACATATCTAGACCACATGATTTTCTTCAGTAAAAGTCAGGAACTAAAAATTGTAAATGTACTATATTCGTAGACTTATCCTTCAAGTATGTTCTTACAATAATTTCCTTATGGTCCAGTCATATCATATGAAACATATACATAGGGGAAGACACAACCTTGAAAGACAGCAATCCTTTTTGTGCATTAAAATTATCAATAGATTTATCAGCACTTTCTGTTAGTTTTGATGTTTTTTATTACTGTAATTTCCCTGTATATACTCATATTTTTATATGTTGTACCCACACTATTTTCCTTAGGGTCCAGACACATCATGTGATATATATAGATAGGGTAAGTAACAGCTTTGAAACAGAGAAATCATTTCTCTGCATAAAGGTAATCATTTAGGTTGTGAACACTTTCTGCTACTATTGCTGTTTTTTTTCTTACTTCAATTCCTTTGTATATATTCATATTTGTATGTGGAGTTGTCTCTTTGTGATTTTTCTATAATAATGCAATTATGTAGTAAGTGGGTTTTATTACCTACTTATCACAAGTTTCACTGTACGCAAAACTGTAATATGAAAACAGTTATCATTTCACTATTCAACATGGCAAGCTTATGAATATTGCACCTCCATCGTGTATGCTGCACACAATGCCTATGTTTATACATGAGTACCTTAGTATACTGGATGGAACTTCATAATAGAATGCTATTTATATCAATCCATTGCTTAATACACTGATTAGCACTTGATATTTATTCCAATAAATCTTTGACACTTTTTTTATTAACATTACACCAAGAATCCCTTGTACAGACTTTTCATGAAAGGTAAATGCCAATGTGATGTCATCAGTGATGTCATCAATGACATATGTGATGTCATCTTTGATGTCATGGGTGTTAGGCTTAGCAGTGCACGGTGGTGGTGCGAGTTATGGTTGCTTAGCTTACCATAACTGGCGAATTTCATGGGTTTTTCGGTTTTACTTGGAACCATAACGTCCCTTTAACAACGTTTTTTCACTGAATTTGAAAGGTTTTTAGCAGCGCAACTTAACCATAACGTCCCTTTAACAAAATGTTTTCACTGAATTTCATTGGTTTTTAGCAGCGCAACTTAACCATAACGTCCCTTTAACAAAGTTTTTTCACTGAATTTCATAGGTTTTTAGCAGCGTATCTTAACCATAACGTCCCTTAACAAAGTTTTTTCACTGAATTTCTTAGGTTTTTAGTAGTGCAACTTAACCATAAGGTCCATTTAACAATGTTTTTTCACTGAATTTCATAGGTTTTTAGTAGTGCAACTTAACAATAATGACTTTGACTTTATATACATGTCATATGGAACTGACTGAATCTCTTCTACTGTACTTGATGTCCACAAACTCATTTAATGTTCGCGGACATGTTCGAAGAAAAGTACCACTACCTAAAAACTCTGGGGGGGTATGTTTGATTGTTATATCATACCATAGGAACATTTAACACATTCAAAAAGGAGCACACAAACACATTATATGTACTAATACATAAGAAATGTAACCCATATATACAACAAACTAACCATTCATTTAAATGGACTATGTTCTAAAATGGAATATACCACAAGAAGATAAATTGGCTTCCAACATAATTACCTCACAAACACGACAGAACTGAGAACAAGAGCAGACCCACTGAGTACATAGGACATATCTTACCTGAAATAGTAAGTGTACTTAATTGTATTCATATATTTATAAAATGTCTGTATTAGATAAAAAAATGTATTATCTTTTTTTTTTTCTCACAGAAATGTCTAGTACTCTGGAATGGATAGAGGAGCATTTCCCACATGAAGAAATGTCACAAGATAGTGAAACTAATGGTAAACAATTTATAATATAAACCATTTAATTATTATTATTTTGTATACATTTAACATATAGATTTATTATTTTTGTACAGAGCATACCAAAATAGAAAATACTTCAGAAAAACCTGTTATGGATTACACTTTTCACAGTATAGAAGAAAAAATGGATTTATTGTTGACTAATTTTAATAAATTGAAAACTGTTGTGGAAGATCATTTTAAACCAAAAACCTCGTACCATTGCCCCACATGTACTTTTCCCTCCTCACCATATCCCAGTCAATTTTCCCCAAACCCTCTCCATAACCCAAAACTTTTTGATGAGACTTCCATCCCTTCTTCACCTAATAACAATCATGTTGAAACCCCTAATTCTCCTGTTTTTGTTTCTGTTTCTGCCTCACCTTCTCTGTCATAAATTATTTATATATGTTAAATAAACGTTTAATTTTTATATTGTGTTGTAAATAGTTTCGTTTTTTTTTTTAAAACAATGTAGGTGTCCGCGGACAGTGCAGGTGTTCTGAAATGTTCGTAAATAAACAAAAATGGAGGTGTCCTGAAGAACACTACACCTGTTCGTACTGTTGGCTAGCAGGTCCAAACTGTTCTAGGAACACACATGGTGTCTTGAAATGTTCGTAAAGAAACTAAAATGAAAGTGTTCTAAAGAACACTATATCTGTCCATAATGTTCGCTATCAACTTGAAACTGTTCTAAGAACACAATTGGTGTCCTCAAATGTTCGTAAATAAATGAAAATGGAGGTGTCCTGAAGAACACTACACCTGTTCGTAGTGTTCGCTAGCAAGATGAAACTATTCTAAGAACACACGCGGTGTCCTGAAATGTTCATAAAAAAAAAAAATTAAGTGTCCTTAAGAACACTATATCTGTCTGTAGTATTCACAATCAAGTTTAAACTGTTCTAAGAACACAATTGGTTGCCTGAAATGTTCATACGTAAACGAAAATGGAGGTGTCCTGAAGAACACTGTACCTGTTCGTAGTGTTCGCTAGCAAGTTCAAACTGTTCTAAGAACACACGCGGTGTCCTGAATTGTTCGTGATTAAACGAAAATGGAGGTGTCTTAAAGAACACTATACCTGTCCATACTGTTCGCTAGCAAGTTGAAACTGTTCTAAGAACACAATTGGGGTCCTGTAATGTTCATACATAAATGAAATTGGACGTGTCCTGACGAACACTATATCTGTCCTTACTGTTCGCTAGCAAGTTTAAACTGATCTAAGAACACATGCAGTGTCCTGAAATGTTTGTTTCACGTGTGACGCATTTTTAATTACTTCAGGACCCAAACAGTGTCCGTAGAACATCAATGCGCATGCGCTAACCAATCTCCGTGCATTTGGTGTCCTGCGGACATGCGCTTCCTTCGCGGACTTGTTCGCGAACGGATCATATGACCGCGCCCACGCTGATCGTGCGTTCTGAATGCGGACACTGTTCGTGTCCCTGAACAATTTAAAAGTACATTTTCATTTAATCCATAATATTTTTGAATACAATCTCACCATGGCACAAGCCCCACATAGTAATCCTGAGTTTTTACATACCTTTTGAAACTTTTCGAACTTTTTTTTGTATTCAATCTGTCCGCGGACAGCGCGCATGTCCGCGGACCGCGCCCAAGCACCCCTATAAAAGACCAGGCCCTAGAGCTGATTCTCATTGTGTTTCTGGCTATTCTTCAGAACATAGTGATTTTTGCTGCCACCTGCAGATTACACCGTCATCGAGATGGCATCCATGGCTGAACTACTGCCACCTGGTGCTGCACCTGCTTCCGCACCATCCCCACCCCCTCCAACCCCACCACCTCCCCAAGGGCTTGAAGAGGGGAACAGGAGTGAGGATGCAGAGGAGGAAGAAGAGGATGATGAGGTAGAGGAAATCCCTACTACCGGCAGTAGGCATGAATCTTGGTTGTGGCGGTTATTTACCATTCATGGGAATGGTCCTAAGGCTCGTGCGAACCATGTTACCTGCAATGAGTGCAAAATGATACTCAGTCGCGGGAAGCACGGTAAGTACAGCTTTGGGACCACTACTATAAAGTGACACTAGAGGTCAGCAAAAACAGTATATGAGAAAATCTCTTTTGGCACAACACACCCACTTAACTTTCCTGACCAATCCCTTTCAGTACTCATTCTCATTTGCATGACTTCTGAACCCAAAAATCTCCGGATGTAACTCCTGATGTCCGCGAACTACTGCCATGTCCGCGGACATATCGTAACATGAACAGCCCTTCTACCATTTCCACTTCACTCTCTCTGCCATTCCCTCATTGGATGTAGCTAAGAAGTCACATGACCATGCACCAATCACATTCAAGACCTCTACATCTAACTGCATCGTCATAGATCAGCACTGCAAATGTAATGTGAATCTCTCTGAGTACAAGTGTCATATCATTGGCAAGCACCATCTACCAGAAATACTGTACAAGTCTCCAAGATTTCTACTTGCAGCTCCATGCATATCCATATGCATGAACACAAACTTCAGGTATGCATATTTTCTGTACAGTAGATGAACACATTTTCAAACAGACTTTTAGCTTGTGTAATCTGTAAAATGAATTTACTGTATTTTTTTTCAATTTCCTAAAATCAACTATCACTTATAAACCTTTATACTATTTACTTTCTTTATACACACACACTCACATCATGTTAAACTAACATTTTTAAATGAAATATATAGACTACATATATTCAAACAAAATTGCATACAAGCACAATCTATGTTTAGATCGTTAAAAAAATACTTATACAATTTCATATTTTTTTGTTTTTATTTATTTATTTACTTAATTACTTTAATTTAGACATGACAGTGAGGCGCTATTACCTAGAACAGCTTAGTTACAGAAATAGTGGTATTCACTGGTATATTATAAATTTCACAAGACACAGAAAAGATATTTTTTTGCTACAGTTAGTCATTCAATACAATTTGTTCATTAAGAACATATCATATGCACTGAACTAATGCAATATATCTTATGTAAATAAATTAGTTTAATGGTTTTGAAGAAGGCGCTGAGGATTTCAATTAAAAAAATCAATATCTAAATTAATATACAAACAAAATTACTAATTTGAATCTTTTACAATTGCAGTGAAGACCAGTCTCCTGAAAAGAAGCAGCCAAATTCCAAGAACAAAGAAGAACTAAGAAGTTACCTGTTAATTTAAGAATAAAAGTAAGTAGAATATCACCATAATATTTGTATTATTACTCAAACATACTGTAAAGTTAATACAAGCTATTTCTGTGCCTAAAAATAGAGATTGTGTACCATTTTGTCCAAAAATCTCCATGTCTTAAACAGCGATTTACAGCCAGAATGGCCCACAAATTCCTATTTTTTGACACACATGTTACCCAACTGAACCGCTACAATTTTCATATAATAGAACATGTTACATGTAATAGAACATGAGTCTTGGGTGCATGGCCAAATGGCCATGCACCCAAGACTCTATCCCCTGGCCACAACCACCGCAGCATATCACATCCATAGAGTCAAACATTTCAACTATGGTCTATGGAAACTTTTAATGTCCGCGGACATTATGAGTGTTCTTAGAACACTTTCAACTTGCCAGCGAACAATACGGACAGCGTTTTCAGGACATCCCCTACGAACATTTCAGAACAACGCGATAGTTCTTAGAACACTTTCAACTTGACAATGAACAATACGGACAGTGGCCTCAGAACACCCCCATTTTGTTTATTTGCGAACATTTCAGGACACCGCAACTGTTCTTAGAACACATTCAACTTGCCAGTGAATAATACGGACTGCGCCTTCAGGACACCCCCTACGAACATTCCAGGACACCCCGAGTGTTCTTAGAAACATCTTCAGAACACCCCCATTTTGTTTATTTGCAAACATTTCAGGACACCGCGAGTGTTCTTAGAACACATTCAACTTGACAGAGAACAATACGGACAGCATTCTCAGGACACCCCCATTTTGTTTATTTGCGAACATTTCAGGACACCGCGAGTGTTCTTAGAACACATTCAACTTTCCAGCCACAACCCCCCATTCATATTTGCGAACATTTCAGGACACAGCAAGTGTTCGAGAGCGTCCTCAGGACACCCCCATTTGTGTATTTGCGAACATTTCAGGACACCGCGAGTGTTCTCAGAACACATCCACTTGACAGAGAACAATACGGACAGCGTCCTCAGGACACCCCTTACGAACATTCCCCGGACACCGTGAGTGTTCTTAGAAACGTCTTCAGAACACCCCCATTTTGTTTATTTGCAAACATTTCAGGACACCGTGAGTGTTCTTAGAACACATTCAACGTGACAGAGAACAATACGGACAGTGTCCTCAGAACACCTCCATTTTGTTTATTTGGGAACATTTCAGGACACCGCAAGTGTTCTTAAAAGCGTCTTCAGAACACCACCATCTTGTATATTTGCGAACATTTCAGGACACCGCAAGTGTTCTTAGAACACATTCAACTTGACAGAGAACAATAGAGACAGCGTCCTCAGGACACCCCCATTTTGTTTATTTGGGAACATTTCAGGACACCGCGAGTGTTCTTAGAACACATTCAACTTGCCAGCCACAACCCCCCATTCATATTTGTGAACATTTCAGGACACAGCGAGTGTTCGACAACGTCTTCAGAACACCCCCATTTTGTGTATTTGCGAACATTTCAGGACACTGCGAGTGTTCTTAGAACACATTCAACTTGACAACGAACAATACGGACAGCGTCCTCAGGACACCGCCATTTTGTTTATTTGCGAACATTACAGGACACCGCGAGTGTTCTTAGAACAGTTTCAGCTTGCTTGTGAACAAAACGCACACATATTGAGTCCTCAGAACACCCCCATTCAGTTTATTTAGAACATTTCAGAACACCCTTGATGTCCGCAGACAAATCGAACACAAAAAGAACGTCTAACACATAAAAAAACACAACTTTCATCCTATCTCATACACTCCCACCCTCCCCAAACACTCCTACACACCAACACACTCTACTAAATACAAATTTTGAACAAAGTTTCACCGCGCTGTCCGCGGATGTCCGCAAATCCAAGATGGCAGGCGCTACTGAAAATCTGACGCGCTTCACGCTCCACGCCGTCCAATCAGCGAACACGTCAATGGACCAATCAGGACACTGTCCGCGCACCGAATAATCACTAATTTTTGTACCTACTTTTTGGTCATTTTTAAAAAAAACTACTGGATGGATTTTCACCAAATTAGCAAAAGCACGCTTTCGGGACCAAGCCGCTGCTCCTGGTCCAAATTTGGTGAAAATCCGTCCAGCGGTTTGGGCTGTAGATGCGAGCAAAACATTTTTCCCATTCAGTCTATGGGAAAAAAAAAGTTTTGGGACCGCCCTATAACTTTGCCCCCCCAAAACGAATCCTCACCAAACTTTGCAAAAAAATTCAGAGTGACCCAAATACATTTTTTGCGTATGGTGAGTTACTTTGGTGAGGATTCGTCCAGGGAGAGCAAAGTTATAAGCCGCCCAAAAAGTGCTCTTCCTATGGAAACACCAACTTAACCATAACTACATGGCAACTACCGTGGCCATGTAATACATATATATATATCATTTTGTAGTAATAATAATTTTGTACAATACCCATGCTTAGAATCCTTATAATATATCCCAATACATACACGTTTTTTGTTTTATATGTTTTATAACACTTCTCATCTCATTTAGAAAATGATACATGCGCATACTATTGTTATAATAAGCAAAAGCAAACATTTAAATCTTTAGAATCACACATGTACCAAGGGAGGGGACCTATCCATATGTTAACATACCTAAGGAGTAACCTTATGTAGGATGCCGTCAGTGATGTAATCAGTGATGTCATGTATGATTTAATTAATGATGTCACCAGTGATGTCATCAGTAATGCAATCAGTGATGTTATAGATGATGTAATTAGTGATGTCAACAGCAATGTAAACTCTAAATCTAAACTCTAATGTCATCAGTGCCACCTTAAATGTGATGCCTCCGTTGCATGGCTCCTAAGCACACTCCTAAGCACACTGATGACATCACACATGACATGAACTATGGCATCATGAGTGAAATCAATGGTACAGCAGATCATGCCTGCAAGAAGGAGAGATGCAACATTTAAAACGCATGTTTCTGCATGTAAGGGTGGATTCAGCTTGGTTGGAGTTTTCATTGTAAAATACTGTTTATGTGGTATGGTAAAGTATCTGGGCAAGCTGCCTGCACAGTCACATTTCCCAGTAATTGGCCCATATGCATTATCATTACACTGTGCCTATCACTATGTCACTTTCAATGATACGCCACAATTTCCTGCACACTCACTCTGGCATCTACATGTACATTGACTCTTACTACCTAATATCATATACCTACATGCATTTTGCCTAAATTGTATATGGTAGTCATATTTTGCTTTCAGCTTAATTGTGTAGGGAGGCCATGCTTTGCATTTAGCTTAAGTTTAGCTTGCATTTAGCCTACTCGTGTCAAGTTGCCTTATTTGGCATTTAGCCTTATTTGTATAAGGTAGCCTATCTATTACATTTAGGAGTTCCTATCACACTGCCGAAGTTAAAACTCAGGGTGCCCATTGCTGCGCCAAAGTCAGATCTCAGTGTTTCCTTTGCTGTTGCCAAAGTTAGATCTAAGCGATTTCCGTTTCACTCTACCAAAGTTCAATCTAGGGGTTTCTATAGCAGTGCTAAAGTTAAAACTGAATGTGTCCAGTGGTGTCCATTTTTGTTAGTCAGCCATATCTTTCATTTAGCCTAATTGTGTAAGGTATCCTTACCTTTCTTTTAGCCCATTTGAGTAAGCCAAAATTTCAAATTTAGCCTAATTGTAGAAGGTAGCCTATTTTGCATTTAGTCTAATGGTGTAGGGGAGCCGTACTTTGCTTTTTGCCCATTTGTGTTAGTCAGTCATATCTCACATTTTGCCCATATGTGTTAGTCAGCTATATCTATCATTCTGCACCAGGCCTATTTGTATAAAATAGTAATCCACAGCATTTAGCAATTGCAAAGACTAGCCACGCGTCACACTTAGAATTGTGAAGACTAGTCATGCGTCACATTAAGACGGATGTATGAAGATTGGTAACGTTTCTCATTTAGATAGAATTGTGAAGATTAACCAGGTGTCACACTCCGACTTGTGAGCATTAGCCATGCATTACACTTGGATAGATTGAGAAATGAACAATGCGTATCTTTTTATTTTTTTTTATTTTATTTGATATGGTTTGTGACAAACCTTTAAAACAAGCACAAAATTAGAAGATATCTCATCAAACAACTTAAAACATTTTCACAAAAAAATTCTTAAAAAGCAAGGAAAGCAAATTTAGCAGGAAAAATATTAAAATAATATTTAAAATATTTTTTAAAACAAACATAAAACGACATTTGCACATAAGCGATTAAGTTTGATTGCTATCTTTCGCTTTTGCCAGTCATTTTGTCATACCTTCCAACAAAAAGTTAAAGCAATTATTAATTTCCTATTAGATTCATCAAAAAGCACTTGCCACCAGTCCTAAGCACTTAATTACTGATTCTCCGCAATTATGCAACCCAAGTGCTTTTTTCTCTCTGGCCAAAGGGCTGTGCAAAATAATGTAAGGTGTTTCAAAGTCTCATCCTGTTTATTGCAGAGGCTACACATATGTTTATTTATTTATATATTGATTTATTTATATTTGTAGAATGCGCAACAACCCATGGGCATCGTTTGATGATGACGTTTGATATCATCATGAAATTTCATATATAACAGTCTCAGATGACGATCGGGAAATTTCACCAAATATTTTTGTGTTTCATTCAATGCTTTTGCTTCATTCGGTACATACTTCATTATCTTATGTTTCAGTCTCTGTTCTCCCGTTGCAATCCACTCTTGCATCCACATTTTTTCTTTGGCTAGATTTGGATTGGTCTGAAGCATATTACTGTCGATGTCGAAATCTTTCATTATTTCTTTAAAGCGGTCTGCCCACATTGACAGCATGCATTGTTTCACTCCGCTGTTGGATCTTGCAATATTTTGAATTGTGGTAGAACTTCCTCCAAATTCATTTTGTGGCAGAGTGTGAGCATGTTCCAGCAAATTCTCGCATTTATTGATAAAAGATTTAGCTCATACCGAATACATGCGGTTGGTGTTCCTTTAGGGAGCCATAAGACTTTTGACCAGAAGATGTTTTCTAACGTGGCCCATAATGAAAAACAATCTAGAGCACACTCTGCCCCATGTATCATAGCAGGAACAGCTTTTTTCTTAAGCTTTTTGCTATGCATGTTACTAGATAGAACTGAGCAGATTAGTCATCCGTCACATTTAGTTAGAATGGTGTAGATTACCCACATAGAAGAATTCACAGAACTGCCAATGTACTAACCACCCTGCTCCTGCTCCCTCCAACACACCTCCACTACACACGGCCACTGGGCTAGCCAACCTATACACAAACACACACCCAACATAAGTAACACATGCATACACATCCTTAAACACCAGTCAATCTACACAATAAACACACAGACACATCTCCAACATAAACATTCACATGAAGAAAAATAAAACTGCATTGAGGCTTACCCATACAGATACAACAAGGCAGTGCATGTTATCAACCATCTGCAAGACAACACACACAGAGAGGCCAGTTTCTCCTGGTTGTGGATCTATACTATCACTCTACCCTCCCTAACCAACCCCGTCCTCTTTCTTGCAGAGCCACATGAGTGCCTAGAGACTGACCCTGGGTGGTAGCATTGCGTGGTACATATCGACATAACCTATAATATAACATAACCAAGCCCTGGCTGTAGACCAAGGTGTGTCCACAATCCTCAATACTTTCAACATTTACAGTCCTTCCACTTAACCATATTCCCTAGCCACCTAGCACATGTCAGATGCAATTGGTGATGACATCATATGAGAAATCAAGCAGGACAACACCTGCAACCTCCTGAAATTACCTTACTGGTAGGGGTAGGTGCCAGCTATGTAGAAGCTTGTTTTACTATATTTGAAAATATAGTACTTGATGCAATATACCCTGTCTTTTATGAAGGTCTGAAAACATTTATTAAGCATGGCAAATAATGGTTGGAGAACTACAGAACGTTGCTCTTGCACTTAGCACTTAAGAATTAGATGCAATATGGGAGATGTTTTACATTACAACTTCCTCCACCACAACCAGCATAGGCAATGGTGAGGACAAATGGGACTCATAGTCCAAAACATGTTGTTGAATGCTGGTTTCAAACCCCAGCACTAAAACAATTATAACTTTGGTCCAGCCAGTACATTTGCCCCTCTAGTCTTGATCACTATGTGTCCTCAAAACATGAAGAGTTTTGTAACATTGTTGACCCTTGTAAACCACTCACCCTAGCCTATACTATTTACCATGGTGAAGTCCTGCCATTTGATTTGTTATAATGAGAGTAAGATGTCGGCCATGTGTAGCTATGTCGACTTTGGAAACTGCCCCTTATTATGTATTTTGTATTCTTTGGTGGAGAAGTGTAAGGTCATAATCTGAGTACTCAAATGTGTTCTTTGTATAGGGGTCTGATTTTAGATAAGAGTAATGAAGGTACTAGAGTATCTCATCATGGTGAATACAGAGTATGATATGATATGATATGGCATTTATAAGGCACCTATGCACAAGTGTTTCAAAGCATGATGAGGCAAGGGAGGGGGGAAAGAGGGAGGACGAGATAGCAATCTTACTAGGCAAGGTGACATTGAGATCTCGCAAGTGCAGGGGAGGGGGCAGGGGAAACATGCCAGGCGAAAGCGGTGGGAGGCAGTGCTGAACACGGGATCAAAACAATAACAAGAAGTGCAGCCAGCAGGTGGAAAGTGCAAGGGTAAGTGAAGAGAGCAAGTGTTCAAAAGTGCTTGTAGGGGTACTGTGGGGTTACAGATACAGAACCAAGCACAAGGGTTCCCAGGAGGCAGTGCAGGTGTGCAACTGGGTGGGCAGGGACATGGGCCCGGAGTCAGAGGGTAGCCAGGTGACCAGTGCAGTATCAGGCAGGAAATCAGCAGGGGAGAGGAAGAGAGAAGGCAGAAGTAAAGAGGAAGGTCTTGAGGTGCTTCTGGAACCGGAGTTGGATCTCCTCACGTTTCAGAGAGGTAGGGAGGCTGTTCCAGAGGGAGGCCCTAGCCGAAGAAAGAGATCTGCCACCAACTCGTTCCTTAGAGAAGTGACTGACCCTGTGGAAGTTGGAGGTGGAGGAATGAAGAGCTCGAGTAGCAAGGTATTTACAAAGAGAGAGTTAGAGGTATTGAGGCCCCAGGCCCCAGACGGCCTTGTGGACAATGCAGAGGCTCTTGAACTTAATCCTCACAGCCACTGGGAGCCAATGCAGAGATTTCAGTGCTGGAGAGATACGATCCCTGGGCTTGAGGCCAAGGACAAATATCGCAGTCCTGTTCTAGATGAGTTGCACAGCAAGATCTGACATTCAGTAACATCAAATTGACCCGCTGCATACAAATGTGGGAAGAGTGCTTTCCACACATCATTTATCTCAGGGTATGCCTTCCTCTCAATGTCCACTGTAAAATGTGTGTCAACAAGGTACACAAACTTTGCCCGGCTTTTGACTGGCAAAGTATTGAAACAGAGACATAACTTTCCCATATTATTCCATTATTGCTTCCTTGGATAGAATGGCATACAAGTAGGACGACAGCCAAATAATGGCCTATAGCCAGAACTATGCAAAGTACATGCATCTCCATATACCCCACACAAAATAACCCATAGTGCAAATTATACCACATAACCTGACAGCATATTTAATACATGTGTATGTGCTTCACTTAATCAAGAACCAAACCTTTATCGCGCATAAAAGTGCACCATATGTTATGGTATGTGTAATGTTATTGGGCATGTGTATAGCACCTTTTGTTACCATTGGTATGATCTTAAAGTGCTGTGTGTGGATTGAACGCCATCGGGGACTTTAGTCCAGGTCATTGGAGAAAGTAGGATAGTCGATAGTGCTTTGGTGCACTCAGTATGTATGCAACCAGTGTGGTTTACGTGGTCTGTAGCTGCATTCTAATACTATGCATGTTGCAGTGATTGTGTGAGATCAGTAGAGTGTGTGCAGTATGTCTGAACGGGCCTTGGAAATTGCATTCTGGTGGTGTTGGGGCTTGTGTTATAGATTATGTGTGCAGCTAGGCTGATTTCTTCATGGGGTATAACGACATTCTAAAGACTGTTGAAGTGTTCATGGAGGTGTAAGGTATGTGAACATTTAGGTTTGAGTTGATCGAGGGCTAAAGCTGCATTTGATTGTTTGTTGGTATAGAGGAGAGAGTGAGCATGTTAGTATGTGTGGGTGTCTGTGTGGGGTGGGTTGGTGTGAGACTCCTGTTCCTGCTTACCTTCCTGTGCCTGCTGCAGTGATTGTATCTATCATTGTGCAGTTAAATACAGTTCTGTTGTATCCCAACGAGTACATTCTTGATTCAATGATTCGATTACTGGTGCTTAGTGGGCCCGATGGGTCAGCAGCAGCTGACTGTACTGTCATCCATGTGTCTGTTTAGTATACAATTGCTTATTGGATGACATCATCTCAGTGTGCAGTTATTTCCATTCTGTTCTGTCAGACCTACGAGTACATCCTACTCATGATGACTTGTACTCAGGGAACCCGAAAGTCAAGCACCAGACCATGCTGTGTTGTTGTGATGTGTCTGACTAACTTTGTTATGTGCCGCGATGGTTGGAGTGTTCCTGGTCTGGTGAGAGTTTTGGCTACCGATAGCAGGCAACAGCACATTGGTGTCACAGCCACATTCCTTGCTTCATTAAGGAGCGTATTCCCACGGGTCGAGTAAAGTCAAGCCATTTATAGTGCGGGAGGGTAAGTGCTGGTGGGCCCATTTTACGGGTCCCAGGACTTTGTTAGCTGCTAGTGGATCGGTATTCCAGTCCTAGATTATGGTTTGAATTGTGGAATTATACTGTATCATTGTCCCATTTGAGAGCTGAGTGTGTTAGCAAGGTCAAATGATAGGAGATCATTGTGCATATCCGCAAGAGAACAAAAGAGCAAGCCCAATCAAAGCTTAGAGCACAGGTGATATTGGGTCCTCCATGAAAGAGTTCAGGATATTCATCCACCAATAGATCAGTGTAGGCATCACCTGATTGGAGACCAAATATCAAACCCTGTGGATAACAAGAACCAGCCCAATCATAATGTTTGAGATATAATTGCTATCAGGCCCTGGGTTGGTAGTTCTGCGCATTAATTCCCTGATAAGGTGAACAGAGATCCGAATCTCCTGGAGTTAATTCATAGTGCATGCCTGCTGGACTTCAACGCATACCTGAAATATGGTGCATACTTGCAGGAGAATACTGATCGATCTCAGTCAAGGCGTAAGACCAAAAGTGCTTTTGGGGCTCAGCTTTGGAGACATGGGCATTAGGTTCCTGTTAGAGATACACATCTGCTGGTCTGAGAGCATTGTGCATGCCTGGTGGATGACAATGTGCAGGCCCCCATCATATCTTATGACCAAAGGTGCTACTATGTCTCGGGTTTGGAGTCTTGGGCATTAGATTAGTAGACTAGTTTATCATGGCACATTCAGAGTTTTGGTGCAAGGGAGGAGCTGGGCATTTATTGCTAAGTCTGTATGGGCTGGCATTAATTGATCAATAAAACCTGCTTCCATGCCCCGTTGTTTCTTACCTCCTCATATTGTAATTGTAATTGATTATTTATAATGCCCTTAATACCTAGAGGTTTTTAAGCGTGGACCCGGGGATCGAACCTGTGTTGCTT
Source organism: Ambystoma mexicanum (assembly GCF_040938575.1). NCBI lineage: Eukaryota > Metazoa > Chordata > Amphibia > Caudata > Ambystomatidae > Ambystoma > Ambystoma mexicanum. The sequence goes on from NC_090924.1 coordinate 410,640,021, forward strand.
CCAAGATGAACGCGTTGCCCCTGAGCTATCCTCCCAAGACAATTGATGGGGTTACATCCATTACTGGCTGTTGGTTACTTTGAGTGGTCAAACTAGTTCAGGGAAAGAGACAGTTTTTGAGTGCCTTCTGGAAAGACATGTAGTCTTGGCAGTGTTGAATGTGGGGAGGCAGTAAGTTTCACAATGTTGGCACCAGGGTTGAGTAAGTGGACCATCCAATCCTGGCTGAGTTGGAGGCAGGAACCACTAGGAGGAGGGCCATGCTTGACCTCATGGTACGGGTTTGGAGTTAAGGCATAATATTTTTTTGTAGGTTTTTGTAACCAAACCCGTACACCACATTAAACACATCTCGAATCAGAAAACAAGACAATATATCTACGTCTGCCGTGTGTACTCCTAGCTAGAATCCAGAAATCAAGTAAAATTGTGCAAATGTATCTCTGCCCTTTGCGCACCTTACTCTAAACAGGACACATCTATCACTGGTTTACTGCGCACACTATCCGTTAAGACAATTAACAAAAGGAAACTTCTGAAATGTGACTTTAGGGTTTTACTACATGACTGTTGGGCCCACAGAGTCCAACATGCTTTCATTAATGTATGTTGTTTTTAATGAACACGCATATTGAGAACTCAAAACTATACAATCCTCTTCTTCGTGTCAGTTAGTTTTTTTCTTATCTTTCGGTCTCAATTCACGGACCAGGTAACAGCTAATCAATATTTAACAGTAATGCGCATACTATATCCCACATAAAACAGGCTATGAAAATTACCTATTAACTCTGTTTGATGAGTAGGTCTTCAAATAAAATCCCACTCTCTCAATTGTGATTACTGTCAACAGATTAAAAATAACAGAAACTCAGCAGAACCTGATGCTTGCCAAGTTCATTGCCGACAAGTCACCCATGTGGCACAAGGACACCAGTGAAAAAAACAGCAGATGTCCACATGCTTGTGAAACCCTCCCGTCCCTCGCACACACTATTTCACTTTCAAAATGATCTCCTGTACTATCTCCTTGCCTCTTGTCAAGCACCCCATAGACTATGAGACCACTACAAGAGCACCCCCCAACATTTTGCCCTTGAAGCCCTTGACCCCCCCTGTCACTCACCGCTCTGACCCATCTCCCGGAGTGCAAACTCCCCCTCCCCCTCTACTCAGAGCCCTCATTAACATTAGGTTACTCCCGGCCCAGGCGCTGGATATCAATGATCTGATAACCTTGTAGAAACTAGACCTACTGGCCTTCATCGAAACTTGGCTTCACCAAGCCTCTGGCCCAGCACTCTCTCTAGCCATTAAACACAGATTTTCCATCTTGAGGTGCGACAGACAGCTCACACGAGGAAGAAGTGTGGCTCTCATCTACACAGACTTCGTCAAAGTCAGACTCTGCAGCACTTCCACTGAAGCTCTCTGCGAGCGTCTCACTATAAAACTTACCACTACCCCCACTGATACCATCACCATACATATCCTCTATCACCAACCAGGCCCATCTGCCACTTTTGAGGAAGACCTTATCCACTTGTCCAACTTGGGCCTCCACAACCCCCTAGACACAGCATGCACCACAGTAGCCAGTGTCCTTACAGACCTTGGCTTCAAACAATGTGGCCTCACCCACCCACTGCAAGGACAGTACTTTGGCTAGGATCGCTGATCTGAACAGCCAGATCCTTATTACCTCCAACACTCCCTGTTCCTGGTCAGACCACCACATACTAGGCATCTCTCTTGCTGCATGGAAACTTCCACCACACTCCCTAACACGCACTACCACCCACACTACCACCCACATTAGCCTGCAGCTCCCGCAAAATGTCCAAAGAGTCGATTACACCCACCCTATCGCCGCTGAGTCCGGAACGCCTTAACGTTTCAGACCCCCAAAGCCTGCCAGACATTTATGCCAGCACCTTGACCAATGCAGTAAACCTGGTTGCCTCGCTCCTGCCAGAAAATCCAAACCAACGTGCCACCTTAACCCATGGTCACTGCTGACCTCCAAGCTTTGCGCTCACAGAAGCGACAGGCGGTAGCCACTTGAAAAAAAAAAACATCAAACCACCATAAAATGAGATTTAACAAGATTGCTAAAGCTTACAAACTAGCCATCTCGGCAGCCAACGTGGAAGTTTATAACTCCAGAATCGCCAAAGCCAGCTCCAACTCGAAAGAATTATTCAAAATACTTAGGGAACTAGAATCTCCTGTGCCAGCCCCTGATGGTATCAACAAAGATGAAACTTGGTGCACTAACATTCAGAATTATATGCGTACCAAAATACATACTCCACAGCAAAGAATTGCAAACAAGCAAGTCTTAATCACCCCCTCCAGCTCACTGGCCATCACGAGAACACACACTGCACCGCCATTCCACTTAAGAGATATCTCAGTATTAGAAACAAACAATAGCCTTAGAAACCTCAAACCATCCAACTGCAAAGGAGACATCTGCCCAGCAGCCGTTATCAAAGATTGCTCTGTATCCCTTGTCCCTTTCATCAGCAAATTTATCAACGCCTCATTCTCTGACAATTTGGTCCCAGCCAGTCTTAAAGAATCCTGGGGCCTCCCACTACTGAACAACACATCTCTGGACCTGTAAGGGCCTAACAACTACAGCCCAATCACTACAGTTCCCTTCCTGCTCAAGATCCTGGGCAGAGCTGCATACTTTCAGATCCTACACTACCTGGAATAGAACCAGATCCTATGGGTTCGGCAATCTGGCTTCTGCCCAGGTCTTGGCACTGAATCAGCCCTATTGGATTTGAAAATCCAACTAGATGCCTTCAGAGATGAAGGCACCCCAGCCATCCTCATCCTACTGGATCTCTCAGCTGCTTTCGACCTGGTAGACCATGCAACCCTTTGTCACCACCTTATCATCTCTGCTAACTTCTCCCATGAGGCCACCGCTTGGATCACATTCTTTCTAGAAGGGAGATCTATGAGAGTCTTCTCAGACATTGCGAGTGCCCAGCCCATCCCCATACCGTGTGGCATCCGTTAAGGCTCCTGCATCTCCCCATCATTGTACAACATATTCACCAAACCTCTATTCAACCTACTGGACAACATCAGCATATCCTATACCAATTATGCCGATGACACCAAAATACTCCTTCTCCTGTCTGGCTCTTATGAAGAAGACTCCCTCAGGCTCAACAAATTGTACGGTACCATCCAAACCTGGTGGCCACAAATGTCTTATGCCTGAATGACTACAAGATTGAGATGTTGCTGGTAGGCTCTCCCTTCATTCTGCAGAAGCTCGGCCCCCAGTAAACTGCTTTCAGGATAGATGGAATCCAGATCCCAGTATCAACATCGGTAAAAACACTGGGCATCTACCTAGATGCCTCTTTATCGCTCACCAAACAAGTGAGTGCGGTGACCTCCTCGGCAGCCTACATCGCCAAACTTATCAATTCAGTGAGACAGCTCCTGTCGCCTGAGAGCTGCCTAACCATTACAAGAACAATCACAGGGGCTAGACAGGATTGTTGTAATGTCCTCTTTGCTGGGACCTCCAAATGGAACATCATTGAGCTACAGAGTATTCAAAATAACGTTCTCCAAGCTTTAAATATTGCCAACAGAGACCATATCTCAGTTGCCAGAAAAAAAGTCACACTGGCTCCCCATTAGGGAAAGGATCATCTTCAAAACGTTGTCAATTACCCAGAGATGCCTATGCAACACTGCCCCACAATATCCGGCTAAGAAAATTGAACAATCAAAATCCAACAGACGGGTAAGGTCTCTCCACGCAAATCTGCTGGTACTCCCTAAATGAAAAGAGCCAAAGGAGGTGGAGTGAGCTTCCCATCGGTGGCTGCGAACCAATGGAACACCCTCTCCCAGAACTAAGAGCAGAAGACTCCTATTGGGCCTTCTGCAAGGCCCCGAAACCTGGCTATTACCAGTGACTACCGCTCCAATCTGAACTGTTACCGTGCTGGTGTGTCAGGGGTGGTATGACACTCATCTGTTGAAGTTTTTTATATCATGTAACTGGTTCGCAACAGCACCCTGATGCTTCAGGATTTAGGCACATTACAAATGTAAAAATAAATAAATACATAATAAAACGTACCACAATCCTCTCATTGCTCACCTTTATTACTTAGGTCATAGGAAACCTGCCACCAACTTACAGATCCAAATGAAGCAACTGCCTTAACATTACCTCACAATATTACCATGCCCAAATAACTCCTCTGCCTAGAAGTATTCATTAATATTAGTATGGTGACAACTGTCTCTCTCTCCATGACACTCGTGCTAACTCTTACCTATACCCTAAATGTAAGCTACTTTGAAAAACAACATAAGTATAAGCCATTCAGTTGCTTATTTGACTTTCACTACTATCTGCTTTACCACACTGAGGTGTACCTAAAACCACAATCATAACTTTTACCACTCAATGTTTAAACTGCAAATGCATACCTACAACTAGGTGTGTATCGAATAGTACATTTACTATTCAGCCAAATACCTAATAGATGGCCTAAGTATTAAGCCAGAGCCGATAAGGAAGCCGAGTAGTAGTTTGGCTATTGTGTAAGCATGGGAAAGGCACGTGCCAGGCACTGCTGTAGTGCTGTTAACTGGCTATTGATGTTTGAAGTTGCAAAATGGTGCAAGTACCTAGGCATATAAAGACCGTGAATAACAATCCAAAGCGGTTGGCTTTGCCAATGCTTGTTTTAACAGGACTTCAGTGAAGGGCATGCATGGTGTTTATACAATTTCCCAATGAGTACTTTCATTCACAGGTTAATCGTTCCAATGTAACTGCAACAAACACACTTTTCATTAAAGCTTTACATGCGTGACTTGCCATTCCTTCTCTTTCAAAGATATTATAAGCTTCTATGGAAAAAAAATATCTTTTCACATCTAGTCATGATTGTGTTAGGACAATGACAAGGAATACAAGTTGTTATTTCAGGAGCACACATTGTACCCAACTTGTCCCTTGAACTCTTGCACCATCTGTGTTGTTGAACAACTAAGAAAGAAAAACCCCTGGTCACTTGGGACACGAGAGTGGTGTCCGCCTCCATCTCTGAAGTTGTATAAAGTGGACTTGATGGTTCCTGTTTCTTGTGCTGGGGCAAGGGGGGATTCAATTAGCTCCTTTTGTAATTGGGTTTCACTCTTCTGTGTTTGCATTTGTTTAACTTGGCAGAGCGCTTTGTAACCATGGTATCCATTTAAAAACAGATGTGCTTATCTCTACAAGTGGTTGAACAATTAGAGGGCAGGCAAGTAAATTGAGCACATTCAGGCCTGGCAAATATCCTCAGGGATGCGGAATTGTGAATATTTACTTACAGCTCCACCTAATCCACTGACCAGGATTATGCATAACTACCTAGCGGCCCAATGCCAGCCATAGTGGGGGTGGGGGTGATGGGCATCAGCTAGTGCTGTGTTTTCAACTAACAGCAGTAAGTATGATGGGGATTTTAGATCTACTATATTATTATTTGGCTGTGCAGCCGTGTTAGAAGAGCAAGCCTGCATCCACTGTAAGAAAGTTTAGCAACAGTTATTGAAATTGGACAATGCAGCAACACATGCTTAAGGGGTTGCTTCTTTGCACTGTCTCACAAAGAGATGCCATTAATCAGTGCCTGGCCAGAGCCCTCTCAGGCAGGGTCTCTACATTATCTGTCAGCAGGCGCAAGTGCAGGGAGGTGATAGTCGGAAGGCGAATGGCTTAGTCTAGTGTCTACTTTTCCTGTAATTCTATTTATCCAACATGCCCCATGACATTTAGGAGATGACCACGCACACTTGTTTTTCATTGCTTGCTGGGAATTTTTAGTCCCGAATAAAAGAATACAAGCCAAATTAAAAGACCCAGAAAAGGTGACCTTTTTCAGGATGACATGAGGTATGTTGGCAAATAAGAACATTTGTCATTGTGTAAAGGGAATTCAGATCTTAGTGTGGGTGTTCTAACCATATTGGTTATTACTACCCACATCAGAATAGCAAAAAAAAACACCCAGCATTTTTTCTCCCTCTGCACTAAACTAACCTATCCCCCGCTCTTTCCGATCTCCCGCAGTCGCTAACGACCAGGCAAAGCGGTACATGGTATACATCTCAGTAACATTACTGGGTATCACTATACCAATCCTCCCTCGCACAAGAGTCATACTCGCCTAAAGCTCAAACACTCTTACAGTGGCAATCCAAACCTTAAGCCTAGATCCATGTGTGTGCCGATCTCCTCATCTAACTCCCGCTCCACGTTCCCCCATGCCCTCAGCCAGGGGTACCCAGGCCATGTTGAAAGAGTCTCTCGTCTTCCTATGAGCCTACTCTGACCCATAATGTCCCTTGTGTCAGCCCTTGATGCACACAACGTCACTCAGAAATAATCAGAAAAGCTCTGTCTAGACTTACAGGCAGACACTGCTGCAGAGTTGGAGGTCAGGACTGCAGAGAATAATGTGGCCACCATGGGACATTTAAACACAGAAGACGGATGGTTTGAGGAAAGCTTGTGTGTGCTTGGAGATGAGGACATTTATTTCCAGGCACAGCCCAGGCCTCTCTCACTGAGGAGAGACACTGCACAGGCCACAGCAGTGCTACCTCCCCCCATAGCCAGTGGATATGGGGTGCGACAGCACTGCTGTTGCCTGTGCAGTGTCTGTCCTCAGTGAGAGACTGGCTATTAGCCACACTACATTTCCAGCACAGAGAGCATCAGGGGTAATACTCAAGCTCAACAAGCAAAACCATTTCACTGAAAAGAAAAACTAGACCTACTGCTTTTGTCAATGCTTTCATGAGCTCTCCTCCATGCTCCGTCACAATAACAGCATTGGAGAAACAGCGCGACATTGTAAACCGCAATTAACAAAAGGGGTGCTAACTTATTGCACCTGACAGGCTGATGCTAATTTTCCCTTTGCCTTGGAGCCTCCTTGGTTGGCGCCACAGTTAACTGTTTGCTTTTGCTTTAAACAAGTGATCAACTGAATGTCCTAAATATATTATCCCGCAAAGGGCCACAAGATGGCAGACTTAAACAAGCTTTCCTGCTGAAGTAGTCCTACTGCTGTTGCCTTAAAATGAGTTATGATTATGTGTTTAGTGCATGCTGTGATACTATACCAAACCTTTTGGTAATTGGTGTGCCTCTTTTTGTATATATTGATTCCGAATCATTAATTTGTTGTGTCTTAGGCTAAGCAAAACGTTAGCCCATGCCAAAAATCCCAGTGACACTAAGTAGGGGAGTAACTTCGGCTTCAAGTAAGGTTTATAGTAAGTACTCGGCTGAAGCTGAATAGCTGATTTTCAGCTGAAATTCACCCAAATTCTTACTCGAAGCTGAAGTTCGGAACACCCATACCTAAAACCACAATCATCTATATTACTCTTTTTTGTTACATGCAGCATTGAAAACCAGACACCAACATACTAATCTAAATAAAACAAAATCGTTAATATTAGGCCCATGACATTACCAAGCCCAATAAACCACTTGCCAGAGCAATTCACATCAGTTTTCATGGTGGCATGTGCCTTCCTCTGCATTGAACTCATACTGACACTTACCTATGGTGTAAACCAGGCGCAAATAAAGCAAGTACCTTTACATTACACCATGTCATGACCAGAACCAATGACTGTCCTGCCCAAAGGGATTTACTATTGTTATCATGCTGGCCTATTTTTCCCCCTCCATGGCACTCATGCTAACACTCACCTATGGCCTAAACCTAAGCTAAAATGAAAAACCTTATTATATATAAACACATCAATCAAATGCTTTAATTTGATAACTTTTGTTTACAGTTTATTTATTTATACTGTGCCAGTAGCCCATGCGCATCGGGACACACAACTACACACAGGGAATAACCTTTAAAGACAGGACAAGCCAGGTAGCTGATTCACAGGAAAAGGAGCGGGTTGGAGCTATTTGGACAGGAAGGTTTTCAGGAATTTCTTCAATTTGAAGGCAGGAGAAAAAGATTTCCAGGATCTTGCCACTGTATCCGGGAATGATCTACCTCCGCCCGTTAAGTGCTTGAAACATGGACAGACAAGCAGAGACTGCGTTTTAGAACATAGGGTTCTGCGTGGGGTGTACAAAGACCCCCAGGCTTTTAAATACTTAGGGGACGTTCCAAAGATACACCGGTGAACAATGGTGAGGCTCTTAAAGATGATACGCTCATTCACTGGAAGCCAGTGCAGGGCCCTTCTGTGTTCCGTGATGCTGCATCTTCTTGAGATCTTTTTTGTGATGTAAACCGCTTTGTTCTGTAGTGTTTGACATTTTCTCAGGTTGCTCGAAGATGCTGCGATCAACAGGGAGTTACAATAGTCCACTCTGGACAGTATTGTGGCTCGAGCAACATTTCCGGAGATAAAAAGGCGCAGAGTCCTCAGTAAGCATAGGTGGTAGTTACAAGAGTGGTACAGCTGGCTGATGTGGGCGTCGGCACTAAGGGAAGATTCAATATGTACACCAAGGGTTTTGACCTGTTTCTGAACTTTGATGGAATTTTTGCCTAGGTCAAAAGCTTTAGAGCAGGAGCTCAGTTTGGAGAGAGCCCGCTGAGAGCCAACTAGCAGAAGCTCCGTCTTGTTTCCGCCAACTTGAGGTCATCCAAGAGTCTATGTGGTTATACACACCAGACAGATTGTCCTGATCTTGATTGTAGTCCCCTGTTAACTAAAAGACCACATGGGCGTCGTCGGCGTAATTGGTAAACATCACACCCTAGCATTCCAGGAGCGTACACAGAGATCTGATATATAGATTAAACAGAAGGGGCGAAAGACAGGCCCCCTAAGGGACTCCACATATTATGGGAGCTAAGAGGGAACAGGCCTGGCCCCATGTTACCCTTCATTCTCTGTCCGTAAGGGAAGAACAGAACGATCCAATGGCTTCATCAGTACATTGATCCAAGTCATGGAGGGTGCTCAGGAGGAGAATGTGATCCACCAATTCGAACGCTGCCGAAAAGTCATGCAACATCAGCAGGCCTGAACTTCCCTCATCGATAATTTGCAGCATATATGTCTGCAAATCAACCAGAGCCGTCTCAGTACTAAGAGGAGGCCGGAAACCTGATTGTCTGTCATGTAGAATTTGATGGGATTTAATGAAAGTTTGGAATTGTGAGGTAGTAAACTTATTTAGGATTTTCAGGAGAAAATTACAGTTAGTAATTGGCCTGAGATTGTTGGGTTCTTTAGGGTAAAGTTTTTTTTTCAAAAGTGGGGTAACTATCACAGTTTTTATTGAGGCCGGAACCTTCCTAAAAGACAAGTTTACAAACCTAGATAAAAAGGGGGCAAAAAGGTCTTTATGTGCCAAGATGATCTTGTGTGGAAGAAGATTTTCAGCACATGGGGTAGGTGTCACGCTCACCTGATTCCCACGGAGGCGCAGGTCTGGCTTCGAGTGCTGATGCTTCTTCAATGGTGAAGCGCAGGACTCTGATGATGGACAGGAAGGGCCCCTCTACTCTGGCTTTTCTGGCTCGCAGGAATATTCCCCTGTGCGTGAAAAGGGAGTATTACCTACTGACGGAATAATGCTCAAGCCTCCCACTCCCTTCCAACCCTCCACGATACCCTTCCTCGATTCCCCGTGAAGTCTCACCTTAGGGTCAGGAAGGATGAGCTCTCCATCCTGCTTCTGATGCAGGGGCGCATTGAAACCCAGTTACTTCACTGGATTGAGGTTTGATGGGAGTTCAAAATAAGCTTGACTATTCAGGTGAGGCGCTGTAAGAGTTCTGTTGCAAGTTCAAAAGTTCAAGCTTAATAATAATGTTCATTGTCTTATTGCAGCAAGCGCTAATGCTTATGTCTTTTTCCCCTTAGGGGCCGGGGTTCAGAATGCCGGAGATATGGCGCCGACCCGAAGTGTAAGTTCTGGATGAGCGTTCAGGTAATGTCTTTGCATTCGCTCATTCAATGTCTTTGTCTTTTTTCCCCATTGGGGCCGGGGTCCGGAGTGCCAGGAAGCGGCAGGACCCGAAATGAAATGGGAATGACCCAACAGGTAAGTCTTAGAAGGAAACTGAGCTTTTCCTTTTTCCCTTCCTTCTCTCACCTTGTTTTCTTGTCTTTTCTCTCTAGGCTCTGGGAAGTGGGTGTGGATCCGGATGATCGCTGCTGAAGATGGAGGCGCCCAGGAAAGGTGAGTGAAATGCAGCGCTGCAGCGATCGAAGCGAAATGCTTTTAAAATGATGTCTTCCCTTTCAGGATCGTCGGTGTGATGTCCCAGTGATGCAGCTTTAGCAGTTAAGGTCTTCTTTCTCCCCAATTCTCTCTTATCTCCTTTTGCAGGCGACTCAGGATGCCGACAGGCGTGGCTGAAGTCCAGATGCAGGAGCTGACACGGTGAGCGTCCAGCTTCGAGGAGCAGAACAACGCGAAGCGTGAGTTGCTGATCGGGCGTGGTTTAAATAGCTTTGGAAGAAGTTCCAGACATGTATCCTTCCACCGATCAGGTATGTATCCTTCCCCGACCACACCCAGGTGGAAAGTAGTCCCACAGGTAAAGTAGTTCCATTCAGGCCTCAAGAGGGCCTGGATGTAGCAGCATGGTCTGCAACAGGTAGGTGCACATTAAAACACTTGAACACATGTCTAGCTTTATGAGCCTGGCGCCTAAAGCGCCAGGACAGGGGTCCAACATGAGCCTGGCGCCTAAGGCGCCAGGACTGTGTCCAAAGTGCCCCAGCTTGGGCCCGCTGGCACTTCCCTGGGGGGAATGATGCTGCCTCTGGGGTTGCTGGGTCGGACCTGGCTCCTTGGAGGTAGGCATCATGACAGTAGGGCACATGGATGAAAGCATTTTGATCATTTCTGTGATAGAAAAAGGGGATAGCCTGAACTTAGCATGTTCACTGCCCTCCCGAACAGGTACTTCACCGAATCATATTTGTTTATCTGAGATTGCATGTTTTTTTATTTTAAATCCAGCAGTATTCACTTGAGCTTCAAAAACCTCCTGAACTCTCAGGAAGTAGTGATTGGTAGGTTGAAATGAGACTTGGCCACTTTAGGTTTTTCCAGTGCCTTAAGAATCTCAAAACGTTTACCCGTATGGTTGGCTGAATGATCAATCTGGGAGTCTTTTTTAGTATCTTCAATTAAGGGTCTATAGATTGTATCAGCCTTCTTCCAGGCAGTCTTGGTTTCCATCATGGGGCACTTCAGCCATCGGCACTACAGGTTTTGTTTTTTCTTTTTTAATATTGTGAGTTGTGAAGTAAACCATTTTTGATGACCCGGGTTTTCTCTTACCAACTTTGATTTCATAAGGGCAGATTTGCCCAGCACGGTCTGAAAGTTTTCATTAAATACAGCCACCTGTTCACAAGCAGTGGTACTGGAGGAGGTATTTGTCATGATGGAATCAAGACATACCTGATGGTCCTGCAATGATACCTTTTTGAAGTTATGACTGCAAACAGTCTTGGTCAGATTTTTGGGTGTCATAGGAGGTTTAGTTGGGCAGATGGAAAAGTCAATTATAATGTGATGTGACCATATGCAGGGCTTGGTCTGTTTGATGGTTACTTCAAGGTTCTTGGTCACAATCCAATCCAGGAGGTTGGTGTTCCCTGTCATTGGGTCTTTATTTTGAGCATGGTAATCAATGTTATTCAAGACAGCTTCTAGAGCCAAAGCTTTGGGGTCCAAGTTGTTATCCCACCAGTGGTTGAAATCTGCAAAAAGGAGAGTCATACGGTTTGGACCGTCAAGGTTATTCAAGTTTTGAATTATTTTATCATTTAAATCAGGCATGTTGTTAGGTGGTCGGTAAATAAGTATGAAATTAAGTCAGAAATGGTTAGAGAGGATCAATTTTGCAAGAACAATCTCACAGCCCTGACATGAAGGAGAGGAAAAAAGATCAAATGTGCTCCCAGCAATAATAGCTACAACCCCACCCTGTCCTGACTCTCTATTCCTGCAAAGGATCGAATAACATTTGGGAACAGCGAGGTCAATATTAGGACCACTGGTGTCTGAGATCCAAGTTTCTGTCTACTTAACCACCCTAAGCTAAAACAAAAACTTCATTGATCTATTTGACTGACATTTATTATTCTTTAATCAATGTTAATGCAACAATAAACTCACATGATTCAGAAATGCAACTTCCTCCATGCAGCAGCACCCCAGCATCCACGCTTGTATTTTCTCCAAAGGGAAATTCTCCACCATCCATTTTCATTTCCTACAAACAAAGCACTCTCTACAAAACACTCAAAATCCTTTCTTTCTCCTCTCTTCTTGGAATGAAAAACTAAAACAGATTAGCATGACAGAGAAAGAGGGATCCCTTCTATTTAACTTCTCATTGGTGCCCTACTCTTCATAGAAAGTGGAAGTGGTCCACAGAACATCACACATCCCAAATGTTCTTTAGCTTTTGAACCAATAATACGATGCCATTTTATGACTGATGATCTATTCACCAACTAAAACTCAAACATTCTAGTCGTATCACCATAACTGTCATCCTTGCCCACCATAGCACATCTTACTATTGTGCAAGATGGCTAATGATGGTAATGTAAGCATAATTCCAAATGAAGAACTCTAGTCACAAGAAAGCTACACAAGAAAGCTACAGTGATCCTACCAGTAGAGCAGGAAGCACAGTAGATGATGATGATGGGGAACCAAAGCATCACTGGGTGCATGCTTATTTTTATTTCTTTACACATACTTTAGACAGTATTGAGGAACTAATTGCCAAATATGCAAGATGTGGTCAGATTTTCCTCACTAGTTCCACATCTAGTCCTTTGGAAAGGAAAAACTGATCTCTCATATGAAAAAAAAACATTGTGAGTTAATCAGATCACTAATAAATGACACAACAAACTTGCATTTCAAAGATACTCTTGGTTATTGTTTCTCAGAGTAGTGTGTATATACAGACTGAAAGCCCAAAGGCTTGTTTAAGAGCCAACAACATAGTTACATGTAAACATAAGAATGTTATCACAACACTGTCAACTGCATTCAACAATCTGAATCGAGAATCATAATTTTTTGCAATCCCGCTGCCCCCAAATGTAAAATGAATCCTTTCCATTTTCTCATCATTCTCATGAATCTTGAACTTATACCCATGGATCCTTCTTACTATTTTTCCAATGTACTCTTCCCGGTACTTTACAAATCGAGAAGTCATGCCAAATAGTATGCATTTATCTCCATGCACTGTGCACCCCTTGAACCAAATAAAACATGAAACAATCCTAAAATCAACTTTTACAAGGTTGGTACAAAATCCAACTTCGAGAACCATGGTATAGACTGATTCAAGAAGCTAAAATTGTACTTGTTTTCCCTCTTACTCATGCCAATGGCCCGTGCAGAGGTACACTGTGATTCCAGAATCGAAGGTTTTAATCATTTACACTCTTTTTCATTTTCCCTCGTACTCTTTCCAGTACATTACGAATCCAGAACCTTTTCTCTAAACACACTACTACCTGCACCCTTTAGCATTGGTATTGGCTATCATAAACTAGCTAGTACCTACACCATGGCCAGGCATTCATATCATTGTCAAGGATTGCCACCAAATGCTGGGTCCCTCATCAAAGGAGGGATTTTGTTAAGGTGGGACCTTCACTGCCTTTTCTGGCAGAGTGAGCTCTGCTTTCCCTGCTGCCTCAGGGAGCATGCACTTCACAGCACATGTGATGTGCCTATCATTTTATTATTTCATGTATTTGTATTTAGTTCATAAATTAACTTTTACAAACCAATTCATAAACACACAATTATTTCAATCAATTAATAAAACAATTCAACAGATCTTCATTTTCAATCACACATAAAAACAGTACATTAAAACATACATAAAACACATGTGTTAAAAAATGTGACCTGATACGTTCAAACAAAGTTTATACTAAAACAGGATTTTCAAATGTAAAATATTTAAAAGGGATAGCTCTAATACCTGGGCAAACTAGCAACATCATGGAGTGCTTATAATCAATTTACAGCAGAGAAAAGGAAACACACTGACCAACTAAAGAAAGAAGCATTATCAAGTATACCATTCAATGAACATTGCCAAGTTTGTTCCTAATATTAGAACAGACTTTATATAGTGCTATGTGTAACCTTTCACATTCTGTGTTCAAACAGTAGGACCAGAAAGATTTGATCGAGTTGTAATCATGAGTGAATTGGCCAAACAGTGTCATATAAATGTGCCCCATTTTAGGGCATTCGGTCATCATATGCCTCACCGTCTCACTATGTTCCAAAATCTCATAGATTCTGCAGAACCTGTCTTCTCTAGAAGTGTTCCCTTGTCCACCTCGTATAGATCTAATAGGTAGTTGGTTGCTGCAAAGAAGCAATCGAAATCTTCACACTTTGGGGTCTGGACAATGAAGAAGATAACGTTGGGGTTTCATGAATCTGTGGAATACGAATTAAACTTGATCATAAATATGAAGGGATTGAAGATAGTCGTAATTTTTAACCCAGTCCCACTTATTTAGATGTCGACAAAAGGCACCTTTAAGCTTTGTTATATTTGATCAACGCTGGATGTTAGGTTCCCAATTTAAATCATGAAAAAGATTACAAATCAACTTCAAGAACCCGGACTCTTTTGTGGATCCATGAATCAGACAATAATTGGAACCCAACCTACCAATATGGGACAAATTGGTGATGTTTTGGATTTCAAAAAGAACTCACCTCTCTGTTTGACAGCCATAGATTTCAAAGGTAAGAGGCCCGATTCTAGCCGAATATATTCTTTGCAGGTCAAGGGAGGAAGTCGTAAAAAACACATCTCGAAAAAAAAACCTTTGAGCACATTCAGCCATTTGAGATCTCGCATTTCAAGTGCCTAAAGACCATATAGAACAACAGGACAAAACCATTGGCGGTAGAGATCAATATCACCTAAGGTAAAACCAGCATGATGATACACAAATCTTAGTACCATCAACAATATGTGTTTAGCCTTTAATTTCCTACAGAAGACCAATTTGCGATAACCTTTAGATTTAGACATTTCAACGCCCAGATATTTATAGTACTGAGTATAATCAATATGTTCTACAGCTGACATCAGTGGCTGTTTTTAATGTATCAAGCAGTGACCACCATTGATTTAGTTTTTTTCAGATTAATGGTTAATCCATGTTCCTCTGCATAACATGCAAGGACAGACAACATGGATCTCATCCCACTAAATATCTGGTCGCACAACACTAGGTTGTTGGGAAGACAATTGGCATAGGTGATCCACCTAGATGGGAGGTCAGAAATATAAAGGTTGAAAAGCAGGGCTGCCAACAAACATCCCTGTTTTACCCCTCTACCTATAGAAATCTTGCGGTTCAACAAGCCATCATCACTTAACCTGATCTGAACCGTAGTACCAGAATGAAGTGCCACCAAGGTCTAGACAATCCATTCGGGACAACCCAGGGTCCGAAGTTTCTTCCAAAGAAGCTAGCATTTCACTTGATCAAACACAGCTCAAAAATCGATAAAGGTTATATATACTGATGGACTTTGTTTGATGTTTGCCCTGGACATCACTGCGTCTAACAGACGGATGTTATGTGCGGTACTAGACCCTTTCTGAAACATGTTTGGTATTGTTTCAAAATGTTATGTTCCGTAACCCATGCTTGTCGATGAACTAGCAAGAATCCATCAAAAACCTTGCTAATGGTGTCAAAAAGGGACAACAGGAGATCATTTTCAGGTTGAAGTCGAGCCACAGTTTTAAATATTGGGATGTACATTGCCTTTTTCCAAGAATCTGGATTACATTTTTCCCAACACATTTTATTAAATAGATTGCATCATATGATAGCCCACATTTCCTTATTTCCCTTTAAAGCTGATGTTGAAAGACCATCTGGCCCAGGAGCTCTGGAGTTATTTAAATTGTTTAGATGGGTTACCATGTCATTAATTTCAAAGGTCATTGGCCACATAAGACTATAGGATAGGAAGGATAAATCTTCCGAATCACACATCATTTTGGTTTCAATATAGGAGTACCAGACTTTCTCAGGGATCGGATTGATGATATTTCTTGCAGACAGGGGTCAGACCTGGTTGAAGACGCGTAACACTTTTTTATGTTTTTGTCACTGAGGGCTAGAATCATCGTTTGACAATTGGATGTCAAACTTAAATGCATGTGGATTAACCAGTTTTTATAACGGTTGTTCAATCTGTGTCTTTCAACAAATAATGATAAGCCTGGAAGAGCTTCCTTGTTACGCTTTCGGAGAGAGATTCTCAACAACCGTTTTTGTCTCTGTATTTCTATGTCAAATTGTCGCACGTGGTTCTTAATAGATGGGGCCTGCTTATTTGCTCTGCGTTTTGTGCTGTCTCGCACCAAGCTAGTTAACCATGATTCAATTTCGTTACCAGTTTGCAGACTCAGACAGTCATTAAACACAAGTTTTCTGCATATCCTATCGACATTTCGTTCAAACCATATTACCTGATTACCTTCCTGATTAGATTCCAGGCCTCAGGTGGCATATTGACATAGCCGGGACATATTAGGTTCTAGACACAAGCACAAGGTTGCATGATCGCTGAATGTGTCATTGGAAATATCTACACTCTTAGTGATATTAATCAATAGAGTTGCCACATAGTCAAGCTTAACTTCTTTATGTCCACACTTCCAAGTAGTTTGGCCAGGAATATCCCCAGAAGTGCTGCCAATCAATATAACCGAACTACAGAGTTCCAAGAATCTAAGCCATTGTATACCTTTAGGGTTGACAGTGTTCTGTAACAGTACACAATCTTGTCTAATCACGGTAAATGTCTCCTTGACAGAGTGACCCCCACATATTTCATTCAGATCACCTCCCAATAATACCATATCTGAGTCAATATTTTCATGCCAACTCGAAATGATAGAATCAATAGATTCCTGATGATATCAGTCATAAGAACACCGGGGGATTATATATATTTATGATGAGCAAGCGTTGGTCACACAAACCATTATTAATAGTCACCTCGATTATTCATTAGTGTCAACATGATGCACCAAGGAAGAGCCAAACTCATGCTTGACCCCTAACATAAAACCACCGAAATGTATGCCCCTTTAGTCCTTTTTCTGCAGGAGATTGATGTATGACCAATCCATGCATCAAAAACTGTTCCATCAACCAAATTTCCTGCTACATGAAAACAGATGAATTATACAAGCTATTAAAAGACTGTGGGCCTCATTACACGGATGGCGGTAAGGGTTTACCGGTACCGGTAAGGGTACCAGTGCCGGTAAACCCTTACCGCCTTACTACAAGGTCCAGGGGGAGTGACTGTAGAAGATTGTGTACAATGGTCACAACACTTTGAGGTAAGTGTCAAGGAAGAGCTTTGTCCAGTTCATATCCCATAAAATCCAAAGAGTCATATTGGTTCCTAATTATGGCTGCAGTCATGAGCAACACACAATGAACATTGGACAAACCACCTCCACCACCTCGTTCAGGGGTAATAAAGCCAAAATCACAAGAGTTCAATATCCTTAGTGAGGGGATTTTTTACAGAAGATATATTTCGAGAAGGTTAAACATATTAATATTTTTCTTTTTCCCAGTTTCACTTTTATATTTTATTGTATAAGTATGGGGAGCTAAGGTACCACCCAGCAGTTTTGGATCTCAACTGACCGATGGGAGAACACGAGGGGCGCACACCACTCCCAACCCCACCGCTTTCAACAGGTGTTACAAGTTGTGCAACATTCACATTTATTGGATCAGACATCATCACTTCAGAGCTAATTTTGTTGTCAATTGGTAAAGAGATGTTAGTCTTGTTGTCTTGGAGTAACCAACTAGTGAGAATACCTGCACTTTGTTGCCAGCGTTTCTTCTTCCTAGCAACCCTTTTTAAAACTTCTTTTGTCATCAGGCTCTGGGAGATTACTGTCACAATGGTTGAGTTTAAAGGCTCAACTTTGGCAGTCTCAGTTCTTCTGTAGCCGGATGCTGGTCACCACATTTATCCATGTTTTTCTTTACCTTTTGTTCCGATGTATTTGTTTATGGGTAGGATAGTTGAAAGGTAATTCAGCGGCATCATTTTGGGTAGAAATACCCTCACCATCAGCAATTTCTCGGGGTGAATTTGATCTATTAGAATCGATACCTTCCTTGTTAAGTACCTCCTCATCTTGTTAGCTTTGGGCTTGGTTATTATTAAAGAGCAAATGATCTAATATAAGGCCATGGGCCTCATTACAACCCTGGCGGTACGGGGTAAACGGCGCCGTAAAAGGTGCTGGCGCCGTTTACACCGTACCGCCTCATTACGAGGTCCCCTCACGGGACCCAGGAAGCAACGCCTGGTCAAACCAGGCGTGCTTACCGGGTCCGGCGAGGGGAAGAGGGAGCAAACAACGGGCCAACTCGTAATGGCCCGTTGTTTGCTCCCTCTCTCATTCCCATTCAGCCCTATCGAGGCTGAAATGGGAATGGGGAAGGGCTGGGTCCGAGTCCTTGGAGGGAGGAATTACTGGGCCTTCGGAATGGCCCGGTAATTCCTACTTCTGAGGACCCGGACCTAGACGCAATTCCCATGCCGCCAATAGCAGCATGGCTACCGCTGAGGTCGTAATGAGGCCCCATGTTTCTTAACATCCTCATGAATGCGGCCACATTGTTTCAGCAGGATTTTTGCTGCAAAAGTAAGCCCTTCCCACGCCGGATCATCACTCAATTGGTTGCCACCATCAGAGGATTTACCAAATGAACGGGCGTTGGAAACATCAGATCGAATGTCGGGAGTCACATGTGAAACGATCTCATTGGCGGAATTATTAGACAAAAACATCTTGGCAGAGGTAGACAACCTTGAATTAGAACAAGTTTCATCATTAGTCTGAGTGCTAGAATGTATCAAATGTTTGTTTCTAGCATCATGTTGTACAGATACAGGACATGAGTTAACTTGACACATGGAGTAACACAACTCAAGTAATGAGTTATTATCGATGTTATCATCTTCAGCACCAGGAGCCCCTATTCAGGTTCACAAGCAGCACTCAATACCACGAAGCCGCATGGTGTACACCCAGGGTGAATTCAGAGGACACCATCAAGCACTGTTTCACCTTGTAAAGTGTTCCCCGTCAAACATTCAGCACGGACTGCACAGACTGCATACACACTCGCAGTCGCACTTCACGGTCCGCTCCACGGTTTGGAAGAGCGTTTAAAAGAATATAGTGTGAGCTACGCCTCCATGGGGGATGAATGTAGAAAAAAGACCAAAGATCCTCTGCACAGACTGCACACACTTGCTAAGTCGCACTCTGCGGTCCGCTCTGCGGTTTGGAAGAGCGTTTATCAGAATGTAGTGTGAGCTACGCCACCAGGGCGGATGAGCGTAGAAAAAAGACCAAAGATCCTCTGCACAGACTGCATACACACTCTAAGTCGCACTCTGTGGTCCGCTCTGCAGTGTGGAAGAACTTTTAGCAGAATCTAGTGTCAGCTCTGCTTCCAGGGTTGATGAACGCAGAAAAATGACCAACAATCCTCTGTACAGACAGCATACTCACCCGCAGTCGTACTCCCCCTATCCGCCTATCTGCTTATCATTTGTAATGTACTGCTTTCCATTTGAGTAGATACACGCAGCACGTCGTCTTTGAAATGATGTACTTAGTCAACACACTCTGCTCAAACCTCTATCATGTACATGACAAAAGTTGGTATTCTGAAGTTGCACCACCCAGCCAGAACTACAAAACACAATAAGGCCCGTGGGCATGAAAGCACAGGTTTATAGAGAAAGAGAGAGACATGCACACAAAGACACAGAGACTGAAAAAAAGAGAGTTGGAGAGCTCAAGAGAGGTGCACAGAGTCTCAATGACAGGAAGATCCAGAAATCGAAAGCAGAGACGGAAATGAGGAGAGAGAGAGACAGAGAAAGGGAGAGGGGAAGAGGGAGTGAGAGAGAACGCGAAAGGGGAGGCAGAGAGAGAAGGTATGGCGGCAGAGAGAGAAAGAGCGAGCAGGATTGGAGGAGATAGAGAACAAGAGAGGGAGAGAGAATAGGATTGGGGAGGCAGAGAACGAGAGAGAGGGAGATGATGTGTCGGTTGGGAAAAATAGATTCAATAGCAAGAGGGGGCAGGAGGGGAAGATACAGAAAGAGTAATAAACACATTCAAGGAGAAATAAGGAGTGACACAGAGGGAGAAGAAGAGACAGCCAAAAAGTGTCACAAAAGAAGGGAGGAAGGAAATTGGTGGTGGGAGGTAAGGAGTATAACGAAGACATAAAGCAGTATCAAAGAAGGCTCAGGATAAAACATTTCCATACGTAACTGCAGGGAAGAGGACCAGAGGTACATGGTCATATGCAGTATCCAGTGGGGATATTAGATATATGACAGTCTCTCCACAAAAGAACACAGTTATGTCAGTTTTGCTCATACGCCAGTGTAATGAAACATACAGAGGCTAGCTGTGCCATCATATGCAGCTAGTGACACATTACAAAATGCTCATGTTAATGCAATGCAGTAACAATGCCAGTGTTATAAATCATGGAAAGGCTGGCTGCATCAGTATATGCCAGGAGTCCAAAGACACACTGAGGTCCTGATTCTGCGCTTCATGTACAATCCATATCCTGTATCTCTATAAATATATTCACAGTACATGGAGCAAAAGTGTCACCCTATCACGAAATGGCATTTTTCTTATTTTACAAGGATCTCCAAAAAAGGGCCAAATTACTATATATTTTTTTTGTTTTTTTTTGTTTTATTGGTTAAACACAAAAATGTCAACCTTTAACATACTTTACAATTTCTGTAGCCCTCTTGAGCCTCTTTAAATGTCCTCCTAAGTGCTCCGTCCCCTGCTAGACTGGAATGCCATTCTCCAAGAGCAATGGGAAAATCCGTTCCACCAACTTTAAGGCGTCCAATGTCTGGCCAAGTTTATGTACCGTCATTAGGCGCTCCCACCATTCCTCCTCAGTGACAGGGTCCAGTGAGGCAGGGGAGTTCTTCAAATACAAACTCCTTAGTTTTTGAAAATTCGGGCAAGTGAGTGTCAAATGTCTCGTAGTTTCCAGAATTTTGAGAATCCTACACATCTTGCATTATGATCTGTTTTCTTAGGTATTGGACTCTTGACGGCAATAGGTTTAATCTGCAGCACAACAATAGATTCCTGTAGTGGGGCAATGAGAATCTTGTAAGGTACGGGGGTGATTACATTTTTTCCTTTCCCAGACAATGTTGTGGCAATAAATATGTTGTGCCTTCTGCAGGTCCGTTTCGACCCAGTCCTTCTTCAGTAAAAGTTTCTTGGCCTTATCCGGATTAGCTTTCAATGTCTCTATTGAAATGTTACCCTGTTGAAATAAGTAATTACATTTTTGTTTCCATATACAAAGACATTTCTCGTCCTTGTTATTCCTTGAATTGACCAAACTCTCAAAGGGAATTGGGGGATCATCCAAAAGGCATTTACGATAGAATGAAATATTTTTTAATAAGACTTTTGAGACCATAGTTTGCAGTCTCAATTCATGTCTAATTGTTTCCACTTTTAGACAGTTTGGAAGTCTAAGGATTTTCCACCAGAAATAGGCCACGAATTTCCCCCATTCGGTCCAGGATAGATTTAGACAGGTCTCAGCTCCATAGGTCAGGATCGGTACGACCTTTTGCTTGTAAAAGGAGATAATTGGTATCATGGAGTAGGTGCCATATCTCCGATGTAAAGCTCTCTCCTGGTTTGTTAATTTTTCTAGTCGTTCCTTGAGGAAGTTTATTTTTGCCCGCTCGTTGATGTTTTTATTAATTTTGACCCCCAGATATATTATAGTATCCACTATTTTCAACTCCTGCTTTTCGATTCTCCATGTGAACGCCTTTTTCTTCCTGGCGCCAAAGGCAGATTGCATTACCAGGACCATCGACTCATCTACATTGATTTTCATTCTATTTTGATCGAAAATAAGCCCTGAATTCCACTATTCGACGTTGCAGCCCTATTGCCGTTTGGTCGATCAAGATGACATATTCTGCATAGAGAATCTAGGGAGTTCAGTCCTTTCGAGCTTCGGTGGAAATGCTCGGATTTTATCCTGTGAAGCTTTTATATCCGCCAAATACAAAGCAAATAGAAAAAGAGCTAATGCATAACCCTGTTTGATGCCCTTAAACGTCAGGATTTCCTCAGTTGTGTTCCCTCCCTTTGAGACAATTATTTTAATTGTTGTGTTAGAATAAAGCGCTTTTATTGCTTCCAGCAGGTCTTCGGGCAGTGCCATTTTTCCAATTCGGACCGTAGGTGTTCTCTACTGACTGCATCAAAGGCCGGTTCAAGGTCTATAAATCCTAGATAGATGTTCCCTTTTGATTCAATTGCTCGTAATTTCAACAGATTTAACAGAAACAGATTAAGCGAAGTGCCCACCCCGGTTATAAAAGCCGTCTGGCGTTTGTCCAGGCTACGGCCTTGATAGCCCATTTTTTAAGGTGTCTCAGCAGAATCGAGGAGAAGATCTTTCATATCGAGTCCAAAAGGGCAATAGGCCGATAGTTCTGAGGGTTAGTACGGTCTCCTTTCTTGAAGATCAGAACTATCAGGGCTTCCTTCCAGGATTGCGGGATCAATCTCGTTTTTATAATCTGCTGGAATAGAGTCAAGATGTAGTCCATCCATGCCTCCCCGTTTTCTTTTAGCATATGATTAGAAATGCCATCTGGGTCAGGCCGCTCTAGAAGAGCTCAGCTGTTTGATTCAATATAATATGTCCTCCCTGTCAACCTCAATAGACTAGGGCGATGATTTTGCCTTTTTTGTGGAGGATTTAATGGTCTCTTCTGTTTTAAATAAGGCTGTGTAGTGCGTC
This sequence comes from Ambystoma mexicanum, assembly GCF_040938575.1. Taxonomy (NCBI): domain Eukaryota; kingdom Metazoa; phylum Chordata; class Amphibia; order Caudata; family Ambystomatidae; genus Ambystoma; species Ambystoma mexicanum. The sequence continues at coordinate 410,662,995 of NC_090924.1, forward strand.
ACCCAATCTTCCTTCGAGACTTGGTTTGTAGTTAAGGCTGGTTGGACGTATTTGCTTTTATTTATAATTTCCCAAAGGGATCTTGTATTACCGGTACTAATCGCGGCTAGCATGTGTTCTACATCTACCTGTACTCGCCGTATCTTCGAGGATTTGAGCTAGTTTTTATACCGTTCTTTACATTGCTTAGCTCTTGCCTCATTATCAGGCAAGTTTTTTTATGGATTCTTCTGAGATCAGCATGATATTCCCTTCTCCTTTTGACGAGGTCCATATTGTAGACGTGTTTTCTTGTAATTGCTGTGATATTATTTGTGTCTCTCTTGAGTTCGAATTCCTTCAACAGCCATCTATATTCCAGCATATTTTTAGACCTTTTGATGCTGAGCCGCTAATTTAGGGATAGCAGAAGCTTTAATCCTGAGTCTATTCCTGCCCCATGTTAATTCTATTGGTGCGCGTTTTGTCGATATGCCTCTTTGGATTTCCATCGAAAATCCACTTCCAATAGTGCATGATTACTGGTCAGCTGTTTTTGTATGGTAAATTTTTCGATCCACTTAAGTGTATTACCTGCCACAAAGCAGTAGTCCAAACAGGCATTACTTTGATTACAAAACCAGGTATCCGCACCCGGAATGTCGCACTGAGTCTGCCCGTTTAGCATTAACATCTCTCTAATGTTCATTTCCATGACCCATCTATTTCCCCAGGGCTCCAGATGTACTCTGTGCTTCGGGTTGCCATTTTTGTCCAGGAGCTTCAGGTTCAGATCGCCGCAAATTAGGATCAACTGGTTTTGGTCTTCGAGCATGGATTCATCAATACATTTCATAATGTGTGAAAGGTACTTTTCAGTTTCGCATTCTTGACTGCTCCGATATGTGTTAATTAAGAGGAATCTGATCTCCTGGCTCCCTCTATTTTTTACCAATTTGAGCACCTGAATGACTGGGTTGGGTATTTGATGGTCCTGAACCTGCAGGTCTCTGTCCTCTTTAATTAACATCAGCAGGCAAGCACGAAAAAGTTTGATATCCCTCGCATAGCGGACTTGTTCTCAGCCAAGACTCCTGCAGGCATATAATATCAAATTCACTCAGGAAGTCACATTCGCCGGAAAATAAGTGCCCAAAACCCCTAGTATTCCATGAGGCCAGACATGATCTTATTTCTGGTCCCTCTTGCATGCTCTATTGCTTCTTTTTTTCCCATTGGTTGAACGGCTTTGCAGATCTTTTATCTTCTCCTGCTTGTTTAATATCTCTGATTCCCAGACTATTTCCTTTGGATCTTGAATTGTCGACAGTAAACCTTAGCTTGGTCAGGGTTCTGTCAACAGGTTTAAATTGAACATCTCTCTGGGCATGATTGCCAGATCTGGTATTGCAGACTTCTTCAGTGCTTTGGATTTTATTAAACTTTGGAGGTGGTCTTTGACGATATTTTGGTGGGTTATCAACAGATGATTGGATTTTGTTAGTATGCCGGTCTTGCCTAGATCTAGAGGATTCAATCATCCGGCATCTTCCCTCCCCAATCTCCAAGATATTCAATCTGAAGCCTAGGTCTCGCATCTTCTCCTTCGTTGTCATCACCATATCCCTTACTTTCTGCCATTTTAGATGAATGGTGATAAGATCTGTTCTACGTTCATTCTTGAATTCGATGATTGTTATATCATTGGGTACTAAATTCCCTGGTGAGATCAACTGGTTGAGCAAGGTCAGTGTGTTTTTCCTATTCAGAAGAATCTTCTTGTGGTCATTTGTGGTCCTTTATAGTTTTAGTTGAAAGGTTTTTACAATCTTTTCCATTGAAGAGCACTTTCGGGCCGGTCGATCTCCGTCCCTTTTTTTTTCCTCTCAAATTCTTTTTCTTTCCCCTTCTCACAGATACTGGTCGAGCTAGGGGCTGGTTTCTTCTTGTGTCTTCTTTGTTGTCTTCGATGTTCTAAACGTCTTAACAGATCCTGTTTTTTTGTATACGAGTGTGAGTCAGTTTCCGTCTGATGAGATGGCCTTTCTGTCTGAGCTTGGTGTTTAATTTGCAGCAAACTTTTGTCCTTCATTTCCCGAAGGAGGCCATTCAGTTTTCCCTCCTTCATCGACAATCTTTTTCCATGTTCTTGTTTCTTACGGTCAGGCCTTCTTTTCTCATTCTTTTCAGTTGTAGTTCTTGCCTTGCTCGGTCTTTCCTTATTATCCTGCAGACTTGAATATTTGTCTATTACTTGCCAGTCCGTCAGACTGATGTTCTCCCAAGATTCCTCCTCCTGATTGTTTTGGATTATTTCAATCAAATCGCTCAGACAACCCGAAGAGTCAAGATCCACAATCGATTTTTGATCAATGTTCGCTCCCCTCCGTGGGGCTGGGTATATTAAGGGGTGGTCATGAGTTTTTTTATTACATTTTATTTCTCGTCTCAGCTTTTTTGCTGGGGGTATCCATTCTTCCCGATGCAGTGTTTGAATATTCCTTAAAAAAGCTTGAGAACCGTTGGCTTTACATTTAATAGCTTGTTTTTTTGTTTTCTTTTGGGAAAGCAATGGGCGAGCTTGTAATGGACAAGATTCAGCAATCGTCCGTGCAGGCTGATTCGTTTGGTTTGGGTCTTGGAACATCAAATAGTTTGATTTTACCTCTTTTACACCCAGTTTAGCAATACATGATACCTTGGTTTTCCCACTGCCAGCTAGGCCTTTGCCCAGAACCAGTGGGCCCTTAGTTTGTTTTCAGGGCTATACTTGAAGCTGGCTTGAAGCTGGTTGTTTAGGTAGAGGCTTCACGTGTTGGTCAACTAATGGGCACACACAGAGGGAGTGTTTAGTGCAGCCATGACTACATTTTGGGTATGGATGAAGTCATCCATCCTACCTTTAATATAGAGTTCATTTAATTTCATCAAGGAGAGTTCATCAATCATCATACGGGGAGTTTCTTTTTCCCATAAGGGCACAGGCTCGCTTACAGGGTCCGTCCACTTTCTCCCTTCAATGTTTGGACAGCTTTCCTATTGGATCATTACAGTCGAGGATTGGAGGTTCGTTGGCAATTCTCCATCCAAGGCTGAAATTTTGTCCATGATGAAGGAGAGACTTCTCCTCTTTTCCTTCATGGTTCTCCCCATGAGATTTGAAATATCTTGGATCAGTTTATTGGCCAGGTGTGCATTTGACGGTGAGGTGTTCCTAACCCTGGGGGCCCCTTTGGAGAGGTGAGGGGTGAGAGTACCACCGCTATCAGGGCCAATATCTCAACATTAGATGTATGGTAGGGATCCTTCTGAAGATCATCCTCAGGTTTAACATGATGAGCATTGGGCAGCTCCGATATGGTCTTAAGTATCTCCTTTGTCAAGTCAATACATGGGGAGTAGTTAGAGGATCACTCCAATTTTCCCAAAATTCCTCCTCCCTATCCGGGCCTTTCTTAGTTTCCAAATCATCATTACTTTCTTCCTCCATGGTAGTTTCATCGGTATTCAGATTCTGCTGACAAGGACCTAATTGCACTCCTTCCAGAGTGGGGAGCATCTGTGATGGCAATTACCCCACTCCCATTGGTTTATGCCGAGTTTCATCCTCTTCTGGATTCAGTGAATCCTGCATAGCTTCGTGTTGGTTTATAGTTTGTTGTGATATGGGAGAATAGAAACCACTGGCAAACGTTGGATCAGGCACCCCTACAAGATGGATTTTCAAGAGTGAAGATTCCACCCCCTCAGACTCATTCAGAGGCTCTCTTGACTGATCTGAGGGTTTTCGGGGGGGGGCTATGATCCTTGGTCGGAGGACTCCCCACGTCCTTCAGTTTGTCAATAGGTGGGGGTGTGAGGTCTCCCGTCCTAGATATGTCCTGTGCTGCTGAGGGGCTGCGATTTTTGGTGGCATTCACCCCTGTCGAAGCACATAGGAGCGGCAGTGACAGCTCCATAAGTTTCAGCCCCTCTCCTTGGTTTGGCACGATTGTTGCAATCAATATTGAAGGTACCCCCAGGGGCTGGCTGTCCTCCTTAGTGACCGAGGTATCCAGCGGTGATATCTTAGCCAAGTCCATCACCACAATTGGGGACCGCCCCTTTTCTTCTTTCCTTAAGAGTTTATTAGAAAAGGGGAGGCGAGATTGTCTCAGAGACAGGGGTGTTTTCACTTTTGGCCATGAGGCAGGGGACAGCTTGGTCTGAAGAAAGGGACAGGAGTCAAGACGCTGCCTTACCTGTTGCCATGTCGTTATCCTGGTCTCAGCCTCAAGGGTCGTTGAGTTGCTCATCACGGGCTGGCGTGATTGCGTAGTGCAGCTCCTCCAGATGGTGATATCGGACCAAGATGGAAAAGAGAAGGCTCTTACTAGCCTTAGCCGGCGCCCCCGGCAACACCGTCAACACCACTTGCGCACCACTTCCGCTCCACTGACGTGATAGTGGGCGCTTTTGTGGGCTGATTCGGTGTGCCTCGGGCTCCTCCTCCACTCCCTTAAAGGAGACTCCACCAGTTCCACAGACAAAAAACGTTTGTGAAAAAAAAGTCAAAGTATCTGACTTTGAAATGCTACAAAAGGTTGCAGAAGCAGCAAGGGCCCTTATCCAACACCGTCAACACCACTTACGCACAACTTCCGCTCCACTGGCCATAGCTAGTGGGTCCTGAAGAAACTATAGTATAACAAATCCCTTGAAAGTTAGTGCTGTCTGTTGCACAGCATATGACTACAATGATAACATCACAGATGACGAAACAAAGAAACAAGGGCAGGCTAAACCGTACTATGTAATTATGACATATGTACATATATGTTATGTAACAAAGCAGAGTTGTTGTTGTATCTCACTTACAAGTAAAATGCAGAGCCAATACACAGTAGCGATGCTTCTTTATTGAACAGACCCAACAACCCTGCGCTCCCTCCGCCATCCGCCTTCAACTGTCATTTCCCGAGTGTCTATACTGAGCGAGGTCATGCAGCAGTTAGCCCTCATGCACATCTGAGCCCATAGGGTGTCACCAATGTCCCTTCCCAAGTCCTGTCCCATTTAATTCTCGATGGAAGTGGGTCTCTAGGATTTGCCAGGAGGATCCTCCTGTACAACCCAGCTATCAGCCCTTTGGAGCCACTCTGTGTGATTAGGAAACTTTCATAGCTCACCAACTCCCTCCCTAGATTTACCCCCCATCGGCCCTCCGACAGAATCCCCTTCAGTTGCAAAAAGTGAAAGGGCGACAATTTACAAAGTCCCTTGGCTTCCACCAACCTACTCAGGGAAATGTAGGTGTCTCCTTCCACCATTTGTCCCACTCTACTTAATCCGGCTTCATACCAGGGCTGAAATGCCAGTGGTTCTGTCATCCCATCCCTAAGTAGAGGAGCCAAGATACAGCTCAGAGGCGATGGCCACGTTGTGAGCCATCTATTGCCCCCCCTTCTCCCCATATGGACCACAGGACTTTCAGGACCGGGTGGTACAACACTCTCTTCAGGATACAGGTTTTAGGGACCCACAACCGTTCATCTAGTGTAACCGGTGCTAGTACTGCATTGTCCATGTCCACCCATCGCTTCCCTGATTGTGGGTCAAAGTGATTCACTAGGACCCGGAGCTGGGCCACCCTATAATACGTTACCAGGTCAGGGAACCTCACTCCCCCCTCCTCCTTTGGCAAGATCAATGTTCTATAAGCGACCCTATGCCTGGGCCCTGCCCAAAGAAATCTCAACATAGCCACCTTCACTTCGGCCAAAAATGACACGGTATTACCAAAGGTAACATCTGAAATAAGAACAGACATTTGAGGAGCACCACCATCTTTATACAATTCAGGCGAGCCATCCAGAACAGACCAGAACTCGACCATCTCTTCATGTCTCGTTTTATGGTGAACCAAAGAGGGAAGAAGTTTCTAGGGAAGAGGTCCTCGAAACGCTGTGTCACTTGGACCCAGAGGTAACAGATGGCGTCATCCTGTACCCCAATTGGAGCCTCGCAATGTATTCCTTTTCCCTCCCCGACGGCCTCCCCACCACATATGCCACTGACTTCCCCAAGTTGATTTTGAACCCCAATAGCCTCCCATAATGCTACAGACTTTCCAACACCAGGGGAGCTGAGTGGGACGGTCTGTGGAGAGCAGAGCATCATCCACAAAAAGACTCATCTTGCAGTCCACCCCCCCCTGACTGTGACGCTATCCCTGACCAACGCCACCCATGGCTCCATAACCAGTGCATAAATCAGCGGGGAAAGTGGACACCCTTGGTGCGTACCCCGTTGTAGTGGGAAAGCCTGTGATTCAGTCCCATTTACCACCACCTTGGCTGACGGCTTTGAGTATAGGGCCGTCATCCAGCCCATTCACCTTGGGCCCATCCCTAAGGATGCAAAGACCTACCCCATGAAAGACCAACTCACACGGTCAAATGCCTTCTCAGCATCCAGGGCCAGCAGAAGTACCCCCTCCTCCTTCGCCGCCGGCGAGTCAAAGACATGCAGCGTCTTGCACATGTTATCCACTCCCTGCCTGTGCAGCACAAAGCCTGCCTGGTCAGGATGGATCAGTCTGGGGAGGCACGACTCTAGACTTGATGCGAAGATTCTGACAAAGATCTTGGCATCGACATTGAGGACGGAATTTGGCCTATACGAGGCACTGTTGGCTTGATCCTTCCCTGGCTTCGGGATAATTGCTATTAAGGCCTGAAGAAATGACGGTGGTATGGTCTCATCCCCCATTATGGAGTTAAACAGTTTAGGCAGGGGTGCCGCCATTTGGGTTTGGTATTGCATGTAGAAGTCAGCCATAAAGCCATCATCCCCCACAGCTTTCCCTGTCTTCAGTCTTTGTCTCCAGTACCTCTTCCCGAGTTATATCACCATCTAGGTCCTCACTCTCTGCCCTCGCAAGTTTAGGGAGGCGCAATTTGGGCCAGATACTGCTGCACTTCCCCCTCTGACCGCTCACTCGGCTTGGCATATAGCTCCCTATAGAAACTTGCAAAGCAGGCCATAATGTCCCTGCTCCCCTTCACCACACGTCCCTCAGTATCCCGTACTCCTTCTATTTTCCTTTCCGCCCTGCAACCCCTCACACTATTCGCTAGGAGGGCCCCCACCGTGTCCCCCCTTTCCTAATATCTCTGTCAGGTGAATTGCATCTTCTTTACAACCTCCGCTATCAGGACCGTATGCAGTTCCTGTCTCTTATCTCTCATTTCACACAGGAGCTCCTCCCTGTCTACGTCCCGTTGGGTCAATTGAGACCTTAACATTTTCAGTTCTTCTCAGAGCCCACTTTCAATTACCCCCGTTTCCCTCTTCTTACAAGATCCCTCAGCGATATGTAGCCCCCTAAAAGTGGCCTTAGCTGCCTCCAAGATTATTGCCATAGCCTTCTCCCCGTTGTCATTAGTTCTGAAGTAAGCCTGCATCTCCATCCCCAGGAAGTCCCTAAACACCCGGTCCCTCAACAAGGTGTCGTTGCACCTCCATCTGAAACACCAGGGAGGCTCAGGGAGTCACCAGTTTGCCACCACCAGCTCATGGTTTGACCATGTCATCACCTCTACCCTGGGAACCCCCAGCTTCAGCTTCCCATTCTGTCAGGATCAGGAGGAGGTCCATCCTCGTGTAAGTCTGATGTGGGGGGGGGCGTATAGCCCCCCTGCCCCGGCCACTGCTTCTGCCAGACGTCCACGCAGAAATGATCCTGCAAGAGATCCCTGAAGGCCAAGTTATCTTCAGTCGCCACTTTAGTACCCGCCCCCTTCGCTGACCACCAGTCCACCAGTCCAACGTGAGGCCCACCACCAGATTTAAATCTCTCCTAAAAGTGTTGCACCTTCCGTCCAGCCGTCCGTCTTAAAAACCTGATGCAGGAATCCCACCTGCTCCATGTTAGGTGCATACAGAGTAGTGAGCGTGATCTCCATCTCCTCATAAGTAACTTTTTTACACCTAGGATTCTTCCCCTCAATCCCCTCTTAACATCGTTTTCCATCAATCGAAATGACTTGCCAATTAGTATACCCACCCCTTCCATTTTGGAGTTCTTGTGGGAGGCCCAGAAGTTCCTGCCTATCTCTTTGCCCTTTATAGGTGACTCCCACCCCTGCCTGTAGTGGGTCTCCTGCAAGAAGAGGATCAGGTGTTTCGGTTTCCGGAACATGTTGCTAGTTAAGGATCTCTTGTTCTGGGAGTTCAATCCCTTCACATTCAGCATACCTACTCCCACATCAACCATACCCCCTCCACACCCTTCGTTGGCTTCCCCTTATATTTCAGTTGAAGTACCTGACCCTGTTGCATGTGAGCTTGGTTGCATAAGGTTCCTCCCCCACTCTCACCTCTCACCGGTAACCTCCCCTGCCCTCCCGTCCCCTTCCTCCCCACCCCAATCTGAGACGTTTGATCCCGTGCCCCCGTCATGTTGGGCACATCTGTCAAACCGCCAGGGATGCGGCCCCTGCCTTGGGCACCATATTGGGCAGCCTTACTGTCCCCTCTTTCCCCACACAGGCCGCGGGGAAACCCCCACCTGTGAATAACTTGAACAATAAACCAACTCCCCCAACTCCCGGATCCCTCCCTCCTCTTACTGTATGCCTCTTTCCTTCACATCTCCCCCCATTCTGCAAAATCAATTTCAAGGTTCAAAACAACTGATAACCTTCCCAGCGGCCATAAACAAACCCCCCTCTGACCCTCCAACTCTGATGAAGCGCCCGAGAGGGCTCTGGCGTTTTCCTCAATGGGAGTAACGCCAACATAGGAAGTTCAACCCCCCTTTTAAGGTGTCATCGTTTCGTGATAGAGGAGTGTTAAGCTTTTGAAACTTCTGGTCTTATTTTGCCCAGCGCTTTCCTCGCACTGATTCTGGGCCCTGGGGGCCCCGGTTAGGGTCCAGTCGTGTCCACCACGCTCTGAGTTGGAACCCTCTCGACGGCCGACCAGATCCTCCATGACCAGGTCTATCTCCTCCTCTGCCACCAGATAGTGCCACTCAACCCCCCATTCGAACACAAGAGTAAAGGGGGAACCCCAGTGATACCTCGACACCTTCTCCTGAAACCATGTGATAGAGCCCCACACTTCTTTTGCCTCAATAACGTGTGGGCTGAGAGGTCTTGGAAAATAGTCACCCTTGAGTCACCAAAGTTCACCTCCTTCATGCGCTTCGCTTTTTCCAGGATCTTCATCTTGTCCCCATAGTAATACATGTGCGCCGGAACTGAGCGCAGACCACAAGATCCTCCTCTGGCTTGGTGCACCCTATCTATGGTGACCCTTTCTCCTTCCCTGGAACCAAGGACCATTCCTATTGTTTCTTATGTCTTTTGTTCCAGGCCTACTGGTGTCTCACCATCTACCTGCTGCACCCCGAAAAAACAGAGATTATTATGCCTCTCCTGGATCTCAATGTCATCAACCTTGAGGGGCAACTCCTCCTCACGCCTCTCAGTTTCCATGAAGCGCACCTTCATTGCGTCTCCAGGAGTCCAGTGGATGCTTGGTTGGCCTCTACTCCATCCATTCTGCCCTCGAGGGTGGCCACCTTGGCCGAGAGGTCCACCAGTTTCGCCCCATGTCATCCTCATCTCTCTGATCTTTTCCAGGATAGTTTGTATATCACTCTTAATAGAACCAAGTTCAGCTGGGGCGGGTCCTGTGTCTCCAGTGGCCTCTGCCATTTTTCCTTGCATTGGTAGTGGAATCGCAGCAGGACACCCTGCCAGCTCATAGATGTTCCAGGTCGTTTCCTCTAGTACCCCAGAGGGGTGGTCGGGTGTCCGCAAGCCTTGCTCAGGCTCTGGCTATCTCAGCTCGCAAATGTCCCTTCATGTAGGCCTGGAGTGGTCAATTACAGACAGGGCCGGTGGTACCCAGCACCTCTGGTGTGAGGTGCTGGAATCTTAACTGGGTTTTTCCACTGGGCTGGCTCTTGTCCCCCCGGTAGAGGTCTGTGTCCCTCAGGAGGTGACCCTCTTTGAGCCTACATTACTCTGGGGCTGGGCCTTTATATGCACTCCTATGGACAGGCAGCTGGGCATGGTCTGTTGCAAGGGGGGTGGGCCAGAGGTCAGGCCAGCCTCTCGCTGGAGCACACGGGGTGATTCAGAACATGATTCTTCGAGTTTTTTCACAAACACCTCCATCCATTCATGGATCATGTCAAGCACATATCTGTTTTGGAGGCTCATCAGTCTGATTGCTCTCAGCTCTTCTTTAATCACGTTGAATCCTTTTATAGTGGTATTGATGGTCTGCAATAACTCCCATCTGGTTATCTGCAATCATTTAGCATTCACTCCAAGTTGGATGTAGGGCAAGAGCAGTGTTGTGAATACTGTTGAGGTGAGGCTGAACAGCCTGTGTTCGTACGGGATTGCATGGAATGCCTCTTCTGATTTGGGAGAAAAGTAATTTTCCCTCTTCATCCTGGATATCAGTTCCACAGATCTTCTTCTTCTTAGATGAGCATCTGCTTTCGGGAAACTGTCCAACTTCAGGTCATTTTTAGGGATCACTAGTGCGGGAATGTGGACTTTCACTAGTGTGCATGTGCCTCCCCAATTTTTCGGTAGTCTTATGTATGCCTTGGCTCCACACGCCCAGTAATGGTCCATAATAACTGCGGTTCCTTGTGTCATTCCCCACCACTGTGGGGCCCTTCCATTCCTTGTTTCTCCCCCCAGACAGTGGGACCCTTAGGGGTGGGGGGCACTTACTGTTTGCCCGGCTCGATCGTTCCTATCCTCCTAGTCGCTGTCTCCTCATTCAGAAGGCTCAGTGGGAGCTGCTCCGGGACTCCTGCTGCTCTTAATGGCTGCTATGGGTCTCCACGGCAGCCTCCTCATTGACTGGGACCTCTGCCCGCACCCCCCGTGTGCGGTCAGGGACATCTAGGCTGTGGTGGGTCCAGCGCTCCGACCCCTGAAGTAGATGTCTCCTCCCGGGATCTGCTGCACAGCAAACAGTCCTCTCTGGATGTCGTAGGTGCGGGGTCCAGCTGTCCCTCAGCCACGGAACCACACAGCTGAGCAGGCCGGGATGACCGGGACACACACAACCCGCCTGCTGCATCCTCGAACCGGGCGGTTGGCACCTCTTCCTTATCCCTACTGTTGCAGGGCTGACACCCACCGGCAATGTGGGTCCCGCACCTCCCGAAGACTGCTGTACGCTGCACAGTCTTCACCCGATGGTGGCGGGTTCGGGCATCCCTCAGCTGCAGCACCACACGGCTGGAGCACACAGGGTGTTTGGGGCACACACGCAACCCACCCGCCATGGCCTCCAAGCGGGCTGGTGACCCCTCTTACTTGTCCCTGCTGCTGCGGGCTGGCACCCACTGGCAATGTGGGTACAAGCACCCCCTCACTTCGATGCTGGCTGCTCTGGTCCGGCGTCCTTGCTCTTGAGATAGCCTCCACTAACTGCCACAGGGCCAACGGGGCCCATCACCACAGGGATCAGCCCGGGCCAACAGGACCGGGGCAGTTGAACCACGGCAGCTTCCCACGTCCAGCAAGTTGTTCCTTCATGGAAGCAGGTGCTGCCAGTCTCTATATCTCCTCATTTACGCCAAGGCAGGAGACAGAGATCGGCACTCAGGCAGCCATTTTGCCTGTGGCCCTGGTGGCCTCTTCTATGTTCAAACTTTAACAATAATGACTCTAGTAACACAGTGTTGGCCTTGGTGTCACACTGGATTGCCTAGTATAATGAAACCAGTATACAAAGAAATTGATTTGTTTCATCAAGCAAGTCACCTCAAGCCTCTCTTGGATCTTCCTCCATTCTCTGCATCATTGCCGAGAGATGCCTTGGAGGCAGGGGTGGGCGATGGAGCAGGCGATGATGTGAAAAAGTCAGAACCAGAATTCATGTGGCCATTTCGGCCCGGTAAACTGGGCGTCAGACTCAGATCCACTGGAGTGGCCCCAAAACTTAAGTCTACTGGAATTTTGCTTGTTGTTATCAGGGGTGTGCTCTTGTTCTGTAACTGAGCTTGCCTGTCCCGTGCCCCATTATTGCTCATATATATATATATACATAAATATATATTAAACAGCCTGCGGTAGGGGCCGTGTCGTTATGGTTAAGTTGCTAAACCCATAGGAAGACCTCTTTTTGGGCGGCTTATAACTTCGCTCCCCCTCGAGGAATCCTCACCAAACATAGCAAAAAAGGTCTATGGCCCGCTCTGAATTTTGTTCGGCAAATTTGGTGAGGTTTCGTGTAGGGGATAGGGGGGCAAAGTTATAGGGGGGACCCAACATTTTTTTTTAATAGACTGAATGTCCAAAAACATTGCGCACGGCCACAACCCAAATGGCTGGACGGATTTTAACCACATTTGCGGCAGGAGTGGGGGCTTGGTTTCCGTAAGCATGCTTTTCTGTGTTTCGTGGAAATCCGACCACTACTTTTGTTGCAAAGAACGGAAATGTACCCTCAAAAAATTAGTGATATCTGGCTTCGTGGACCATTTCCCTGTTCACTCCGCGGACAAACGTCTCATTGGCTTGGAGTACACCGTGATGTTGGCGAACATTGGATGCGCCCGGTGGTTGGCTGGAGGGAAGCGTACTGTGCGTCAACGTTTTTGGGAAACGCTGCCATGGTGTATTGGAGGACAGTGCAGCGCCGAAAGGTACTGACAAACATAATGTACGGCATGTGGTGGTGGGAACAAGGGTTGGAAAGGGTGGAGGAAGTGGTTCATCTGAGATGTGTGATTATTAGGTGGATGAAGACGGTGGGGTGTCTGCAGCATCCATGCATACTGTGCCAATTCGCCGGTCCCTACACAGGCAACTACCATGTGTGTTGAATGTAGGCAGCCTTCGTTACGGCATGATTGCTCTGGCTGCAACCTATTACCGTGGTGACTGATGGGAGCTGAATTGCAGATGCGGAGTGCATTGCAAAACATATATTACCTGATGTGGTGGTGGGAAGAAGGGATAGAAAGGGTGGGGGAGTGAGAAGTGGTTCATCTGAGATATGTCAATAGGTGGACAAAGATGTTGATGTGCCTGCATTATCTGTGCGTACATTGCCAATTTGCGGGTCTCTGCACAGGGGACTACCATGTGTGCTGAATGCAGGCAGGCTTTGTTACGGCACGATAGCTGATGCAGAGACCTCTTTCTGTGGTGACTGGTGGGGGCTCAATTGCAGAAGGGGAGTGCATTGCACATGACATGCACATTGAAAGATAGCGTGTACCCCGGTGTGTTGCATCTGATAAGCCCGTAGCCCATTCGATGCACGGATGAAGGCATTGTACCGCCAACTATGTGCCGTGGTAGCAATTTGACAATAGTTTGACAATGTTGCCTTCTGTTTGTGGTTCGTCAGCATTGCATACATTGTTCATTCCATGGGTTTGGTTTTTGGTAGCACATCCTACAGTGTTTACTCCATGGCTGCAGCTAATGGAGTGAACAGTTCTGCAGTGTGTGCACTGAGTGCAGTGTTGGAATACTGTCAGTATAGAAGAGGGTAAGGTTGAAGTGCATCTTCTATGTGCTTGGATAGTGCAGTGTGTGAAGTGGCTGCAATATTTAAATAGTGTGTGCATAGAATTGGATAGGGGTGAACTGCACATTTCATAGGATTGCTTAGTGTCCATTGCGTGGACTGCTGACTAGTGTACTGCACTATGAGGCATTGCTTTTGAGTACTGAATAGAGTGCTGAGAGCAGGACCACTGTTGCGAAAAATAATTTGATTTGGTTGGCAGTAACACCAGACTATGGGAATGAAAGTGGGTATGGGTGCCAGAGTCTGTGATATGTTTGTAGATTCTGCTAACTGTTGCATGTTCCCATGCATAGCTGTATTACAGTGCAGAGGTCGGGTAGCAGTGGTGGTGGCTGTGGTACGTGTGTGGATTGTGGTACCTGGTCACATGTTGCCATGCATGGCTACATTATATTGCGGTGGGTATGGGCAAGGCCTATACTATTGGGTGCATAGCCAAAGGCCGTTGGCCGTGCACCCGATAATCTAGGCCTTGCCCACACCCACCGCAGCAATGCAGTTTAGACTGAATCTGTCAGAGAGCGCTCACCTTTACAGAATGGTTGTGGAGCACATTGTACACTTGATAGAGCACCAGAAGTCAGCTGACATGCATATATTGTTGGTTGGTTCGGTTGGCAGTAACACCATTGTATGTGAATGAAAATGGGTAGGGATGCCGGAGGCTGTGTTAAGTTTGTAGATTCTGGTAAAAGGTGCATGTTTATATGCATAGATGTATAACGGTGCAGAGGTTGAGTAGGAGTGCCAGTGGCTGTGGTACGTATGGGGATTGTGGTACTTGTTGACATGTTGCCACGAATGGCTGGATTACGTTGCGGTGGTGTGGCCAAGGCCTAGACTATTGTGTGCATGGCCAAAGGCTGTAGGCCGTAAGCCATGCATCCAATTGCCAAGGCCTTCACCACACCCACTGCAGCAATGCAGTTTTTACTGCATCTCTCAGAGGGTGGTCACCTTTACAGAATGGTTGTGGAGCACATTTTACTCTTCATAGTGCACCAAAACTGCGCTGACATGCTTATTTTATTGGTTCCATTGGTGCGGTCATTGTTAGAACATCCTACGGTTTTCGGTGTGTGGCTGGAGATTGTGCAGTGAAAAGTCCTGCAGTGTGCAGACTGGGTGCAGTGTTGAAACACTGTCAGTATAGAAGAGGGTAGGGTTGAAGTGAATCTTCTATGTGCTTGGATATTCTGGTTTGTGTAGCTTCCTGGGAGTAGGCCCAATGTTGTGAAGATTGTGTGGTTTGGTTGGCAGTGACACAATACTTTGTGAATGGAAGTGGGTAGGGGTGGCGGAGGCAGTGGTATGTTTGTGGAATCTGCTAACTGTTACATGTTTCCATGCATCGCTGTGTTATGGTGGTGGGGTTGGGTAGAAGTGCTGCTGGCTATGTTACGTTTGTGGATTGTGGTTTCTGGCCACATGTTCGCATGCATGGCTCCATTATGTTGTGCTGGGTGTGGGCAAGCAGTAGACTCTTGTGTGCATGGTCAAAGGCGTGATGGGTCCCACTCTGGATGATTTTGGATGCTTAAATTGTGGATTTTGTTTCCAAAACTTTGTACTGAAGGTGCTTTGGAAGCACACGCGACTTGTGCTCGTAGTGTTCAACGGTAAATATGGAGTGCTGTTGTTCAGGAGGAAAGGAAATCACTGACGGGCCCATAGGTCAGCGCTCACCCTCTAGAACTTGTAAGACAAGATAGCTGCACCATGTGAGGACAGGGGTGCAGGATTCACTTACTCTGACACGACTCAATAACGAGGACTCAGTAGTTTGGCAAAGGGAAGTCCATTTAATGATACATACATCAAACAGGGAAACAAATGGGAATCAGCTGTAGTGCGATCACTGTTCTCGCTCTGACTTCCACGAACTTTGGTAGAACAGCAATTCTTATAGGCACAAATCGTCATCACTGACGTCTAATTTCTATAAAAAATCATCATACAATATAATTGTTTAGGAAAGGTAACTTAAGTATAGGTGCTATATCTGTATATAGAAATAAAGCATGTGGATTGGATAACTCTTATTGGGTGGGCGTCTACGCCCATCCCTCTACAACACACGTGATTGACGTTACTACAAGTACAACGTCTCATTGGTTACAGTGTCTATAGGACCCTAGATTACATGGTCCATTGTGATTGGGCAAGTTACACCCCTAGACATAAATCTCCATTTTAATTAGCAGCATACAGAATAGACACCCAGGTGCCTAGTGCCCCAAGATTCACCCTTCCTCCTTTCCATCCATCAATGTTTTAGGGCTATGTGTCAATTAGTTGGCTAGGGATGGCCTCGAAACTGTAGTCTCTCATCGGGAAAAGTTATGGTATCCTCGGGTCCTGGATGACATCAGGCGGTGGTACTTCTTTGCGCCTGGCTGGTCACGTGTTAGTTCACCATGAATCTGCTTCAGTTTCCAGCTTTTAGTGCATTTAATTCTGTGTCGGCCTAGCCACCTGCATGGGCCCCCCTTATCTTGACCTTCATGAGGCAGGCTGGTATGCTCTGAAGTTGGAGTCTTGTGAGCTGATGCTCTCCTCCCCTTCTCCGGTTGACCTCGATTTCCTAGGCATGAGCCGCTCTTTGTTGAGTTTCGATTCCGCTAATTCTCTTGCCTTTGGATGGGTTTTGAAACTTGGCCTGGCAGGCCTCTGGCCACCTGGGTACCTTTTCTGCTTTTACAAAATGGAGTCGCACTTGTATAATGTGCCTTATTGAGGTAGATATATGGTTGGCGCTAGCCGCTCTATCTTCTACTAAGCATTGCAAGCAATATCGATTTCTTAGCATCTTGCGTTTCAAGCCTATTTACACACGTTTAACAGGACGGTTGCTTCCATCTGGTCTCGTAACACTGTTTCCTGGCGTTGTAACATTGTCTCCTCTCTGTGCCTAGTCCATTCAATTTCGTAGTTACTCGCACTGGCGTGTTATCTTCGATAGCTGCTCTTGTTCATTCTCAAATCTGTTCAGGCCCTTGTGTCATTTCCACTGGCCTTCCGTTAAGGCTTTTGGGGTCTCTTCGTGGACCGTGTGTAGGTACTCCTCATTTTGTATCAGCAGCTGGTATGGCTGTCTGATAGGGTACTGTGCTGCCCAGGGTTGTCTGGTTATGGGTGCTTCAGCCGGTATGGATCTTCTGATGTATACTGGGCAGAGTCCCACTGCAGCTCTTTGTAGGTTCATTTGCTCTTCATACATCATATACCTTGGCAAGCGCGTTCCTGGTACCTAGAAATGAGGGGAAGGGGTGCAGGCCATGTCTGGGACCTCCTTTACACTCCCCCCTCTGGTTGGTTCATCGACCACTTCTGCAACCTCCTTTGCATTAATTTCTTTCGCTTCTTCAGTGTCATGCTCATCGTCCTCTGAGTTGGTACATGATGGCGTGAATGTGTGAGCCTTTGGAGTCCATATTTTTATCACTCCCTTAAAACTCTCTGCTGTCTTTACATGTTCGTCTTTGTTCCAAGTCATTAGCTGACATTGTCCATTTGGGCTGCAGTAGATCCATTTCTCTCATACCTTCTTCTTTTCTTAGGGTATGTGAACTTTGTTCCTTCTAGCGCAAATTTGCTGGCCTTCACAAAGTCTCTTATCTCTTCATCAGTCAGGTCTCTGGGCTTCCATCCTGGTTTGACATCAACCATTATTTTCATCCCTATAGCTTTCTTCGCAGTTTTCTGGCACTGTGACATGATTATTTTGATAACACAGGATCCTAGCAATACCATTGCTAGTAGAGCTCCCAGAAACTTGAATATATCTGCCATCCATTGTGGGACCCACGAGAATAGGTCTCCAAACCAGCTGTCATCGTCTACTTCGTCACTTTCATCGATCATCTTTTTTAGGCTTGTCAGCATGCTTATAGCCTCTGTTAGGGTTTCGTTTTCTTCATCGTGTGATGGTACGAATGTACAACATGATTCTTCGATTTTTTCACAAACACCTCCATCCATTCATGGATCATGTCAAGCACATATCTGCTTTGGAGGCTCATCAGTCTGATTGCTCTCAGCTCTGCTTTAATCGCGTTGAATCCTTTTATAGTGGTATTGATGGTCTGCAATAACTCCCATCTGTTTATCTGCAATCATTTAGCATTCACTCCAACTTGGATGTAGGGTAGGAGCAGTGTTGTGAATACTGTTGAGGTGAGGCTGAACAGCCTGTGTTCGTACGGGATTGCATGGAATGCCTCTTCTGATTTGGGAGAAAAGTAATTTTCCCTCTTCATCCTGGATATCAGTTCCACAGATCTTCTTCTTCTTCTTAGATGAGCATCTGCTTTCGGGAAACTGTCCAACTTCAGGTCATTTTTAGGGATCACTAGTGCGGGAACGTAGACGTTCACTAGTGTGCATATGCCTCCCCAATTTTTCGGTAGTCTTATGTATGCCTTGGCTCCACACGCCCAGTAATGGTCCATAATAACTGCGGTTCCTTGTGTCATTCCCGGAGCTTCAAAGATTCGTCCGCAGTTTTGATTCTCTCCCATCTTCCTTGTGCTATTGTTTCTGAAGCATAGTTTTGGCCTCTCCAGAAGCACTATCTGTAGGGGTCCCCCTCTATCTTCGACCCATGTTAGCAACTTTACTAGTTTTGGCCACAGAGGTTTGCATAACCTCTGCAAATTCTCTATTGCTTCCTTGCATGCTCCAAGGACCCTCCATGCTCAGCAGATTACAACTCCGTCCTCCCATCCATCTGGGGACACCACTGACCCCCAGATCTGCATTTGGCCTCTCTTTTTCCACATTTGAGCCTCTTCTGAAGTCTTCCCTTGAACTTTCAGTCTTGGGTTTATTTCCCATCTTATCCGAGATCCTTTGACGCCAGGGTTCTCATACTTGATCACATGATTTCTGGTGTGCGCTCGGTTTCTTGTTTTAATGTCCTGGATGTAGCCATCTTCATCTGGGTAATCCTTTTCTTTGGCCCATATCAACGAGGCGTCTCTTCCCATAAATTGTCCTCTGGTTTTGCATATAGCTACATGTGACATACAGTGTGCTGTAGGGACATCAATTTCTACAGCCACGAAGATCTTGGACTTTCCCATGCTGTATGGTAGGAGTTCACAGACGAAGCATTCTCCTTATGACTGCCTTTGTCCTACTTCCTTCATGTGTTGGTACCATATGTTGTTTCCGAGATGGGCTGTGCTGTCCAGGTAGTCATTAAGTTCATTGTTATCTTCATGAGGGCTTCTCTTGATTCTCAGCGTTCTTCTATAGTTTGCTATGACTACGTCTCTGAATGCATCTGTGCTGCTTTTCCACTTCGGGTAGCTCGATGGAGCAGGCTGCCTTGACTGCATCGCTGTGGTAGGAGGGGGATTTGTGCTTCCTTTCCTTCCCTTTTGAAGTCTGCCATAGACTTCCCGTAACCACCATTGGTTCATCAACCTCCCTACTTGTGGCTGTGCTGTAGGCCTGCGCCGTGTTCCTTGAGTTGGAGCAGATGTGCTTGCAGTTATAGATTCTATAGTTCTGTTTTTCAGCTCCTCGTGTAGTTTCTTTGCTTGGACTATAAATGGGAACAAATACTCAATTAGCTTGTGGGTCTTCTCTGTGAGTTATTTTGTGGCCACTTCTGTTCTTTTGAGGGATATTGCTATTCTCTCCTTCTTTGGCATTTCACTTGTCTTTTCTTGGTTATCTCCACTATTCTCTTCAATTGAAAGTTCGGCAGAGAGTTTCTGCTGCCTTCGTTGGAGGCCTTGTAGCCATTGACACTTGCCTTTGTTTGTGTGCATTCTGAGTGTGGGTGTGTGCCGTGGCCAGTGCTAAATTATCATTCATACCGTGCTGACCCTGTCTCCAGCCTTTTCTCTCATTCATCACCTCGTGTGTTTATGTATCACTGCTAATTATATTCAATTTTACATCATTTCCTTCACCATTAGCTTTTCTTGGAACTGGAATCACTATGTAGGGTCTGGGTGCTTTTGTAGGCCCCAGATGTTCATTCTCTGGTGGGTGCACTGATAGGGGGACCCTTTGTGCACCAATAAAGAAAGCAGTTCAGATTGTTAATAATAGAAAACCAACTATGATCACAGTACATATGCACATAATCGTTCTGAGTGAAAGTTTGCAGCATTTTCTTCCAAGAAAGCGGGGGCGCCCTTCTGTTGGGGGTAAAACCAAGTTAATGTTCTGGGCCGCCATTTCGAATGAGTTCATAGTCAGTTATTTATTCCTTCTTTTGCTCTGGTCTTACAGTTAGAAAGTTTATTACTACTAAAGTGTCGAGTGCTTTCAGTGTCCCCCCTCTTGTGGGTGATGATGGCAGTCTCTGGATATGTAGCATGGTTCTGTTCGCTAGACTATGGAAAAAGGTTAGGTTATCAACTCTGGTACATCACGTTCATCTAAGCATGTCGATACTAGGTGAGGTCCCAGTACACGCCTCGAATTTGCTTTGGACCTTGAGGGGGTGCTGGAAACAGTTCAAATGTGAAAAATAAAACACTGGAACTGCTACAAAATCACACAAAATAAAATGTTGCAAAAATAAAAGTAAAAATAAAAACAAAAGTGAACATGAAAAATAAAAATAAACAATAAAGTAAAATAAAAATAAAATAAAAACTGAACGTGTGACTAAAATAGGAAAGGATGAGCTAATCGTACAAAAATAAAGTTGTAAAAATAGGAACAAAAATAAAAATGAAAGTATGGAAAAATAGAAAACGAGTCGAAATCGCAAAAATAAGATGTACCAACAGGAACAAAAATAAAAGCAGAAGTCAATATATGAAAAAATAGCAAAAAATGAGAAGGATGCAGAGCAGGGAAAAATACGATGGCGAAGTTCTTGTGTCTGCTCCTTTCGTACGGTCTCTCGGCGACAAGTTGAGGAACAGTGTCTCTCTTCTCTATCTGCTCCACAGTGAAATGATGATGACAAAGTTCTATTTTGGATTTCCTCCTTCTAAGGCTCTCCTCAGCAGTGGATGTCCATAATTGCTTCTTAGTTGCGCTATGGTAGCCCTCAGGAGCCTGTTCAGTTGCGCATTTTTTGCTGGATTACTGAGGAATGCGGGTATGTCAACATTACTGGGTCTACCCATTAGTTCGGGAAAGTTTTCAATGAGGTGGAAGAAAACACGGGATGCATATTGTCTGTCTTTGGGTGTTGATGACATTTGCTCTGTTTTTCTAGCCTCTAGATTACATGCCTTTTTTTTTTCAGCGCTAACAGTTTTGTCTCCTCGATCTGTCCCACGGCTAAAAGTCTCATTGGAATCTCCTTAGGAATTCTCGCTGGAAGTTGGACAGCTCCACCTGGAGCATTATGCCTTGGAGGAGTGTGCCCATGTGTGGGGCGTTGGCCGGATCTCTAAGAAAGGTGATGACATCAACATCTGCAGGCCTCCCCACCATCTCCGGATAGTCTGTGACTAATCTAAACAGGACATTGTGCGCCAGCCAGGTGTCCTCGGGTGATAGGGATATTTGCCCTGTTTGGTTGTGTCCTGATCACAAGCTTTTCGTTTGATTTACACAGTTTTTACACTTTCCTGCTGCATGGATTGCAACCACGTAATTCAATTTGTACCATACTTGGTTGAGAAAGTCATTGTTTCTTGGGTCCCTGATAAAGGTTAAGGTATCTGTGGTTCTCCTGACAAGTCCTGGGCATTCCTCTATGATGCGGAAAAATAGGGTAAATGTAAGTTCATCAATGATCACTTGAGGTGGGAGCATTAGTGTCCTCTTCGCTGTGCTCGGGCAGTTTGATGAAGGCTTCCGTCATGACAGTCAGCAGTTGCCGGATTACCTTCTTTTTTGCAGGATCTCGAATAAAGTCTGTGGCCCTCATTAGGACCCTGGCGGATTTTTTCCGCCGTCGGCGGACTTTTCCGCCATGGCGTAAAGTCCCTTTACGCCATGGCGGATGGCGGACTTACCGCCCCATTCCGAGGTCGGCGGGGCGGTAAGTCCCCATTGACCCATTTACCCTTCCCCATTCCCATTTCGGCCCCATAGGGCTCAATGGGAGTGGGGAAGGCGTTAATTACGCCACCGTAAATTACGGTGGCGTAATTAACACCAAGGTCCCATAGCGCCATGGATTTTTACGCCCGCAAAAAGCGGGCGGAAAAATGACCATGGCGCTATGGGAACTCGTAGTTGGCGGTAAGGGGTCGGCGCAGCTAACGCTGGCGCAAACCCCTTACCGCCAGGGTCCTAATGAGGGCCAGTGACACTGGCTCCTCTCCCTATGAGTGACGGGTATGATAACACCACAAGTTGAAAGTAGTTTAGCACATCCCACTTGAGATTTCTGCTGGAATGTACCATGAATTCTGTGATTAAAGTCTTGATACTGGTTTCTTCAGGATACTGTGTTGCACTCTCAGGAAATATTTTATTGGAAGTCTATCAGGGTCTTGATTCTTTGTATTACCTGGGCGTGATGTGATTTCAACAAGTTTAATTTATCAGTGTTGTCATGGCTTTGGATGTTCTTCTCTTTACCCTGCAACTAGGATGCACACAGTGTTCATTTTGTATGTCCTTATCCCCCTTTTTTTTTTCCTCAGGGGAACTGTCCAATTTTAAGCTACAATTTCACACAAAAGTTCCTTGTCTTTGTTTTGCTGCTCATGTGTCCTTTTTCCTCGTCATGGATCTTGTCTGTACTTGATGAGGTTCTTCTCCTTTGTCTGTAGATTCTTTGGAGTAGGGTGCAGCAGGAGGGCTCTCTCCTACAAAGGGCTTGATGTCATTTAGGAAGATCCAAGCTCTCCTGCCCTTGAGCTTGACAGCGGACGGGGTGCAGTCCTCCACAATAAACGGGCCATTAAACCTTGGCTCGTCCATCTTTTTCTTGTAAAGTTTCTCACGAGGATGCTGTCTCCAGGGAAGATGCGGGGTGCACACAGGCTGTGAGTTGCATCTGCATCACCACTATCTGTTGTGGTTTGTGCTGTGCTGTCCCCTTTCCACCGTCGCTGCAGCTGGCCTGAAATGACAGAGGCGCTGAATGTGAGACAGTCCAGATAGTCTTTCATCTCTTCTCCTAGAACCTCCCTAGTCGGCTGGGCATCACATCTAGCTCTGTCTCGGGGGGTAAGAGGGGTCCTCATCCTTCTACCAGTAACTATCTCGTGCCGTGTGAGGTGATGGTCGGAGCCTGGTTGGTTCCGAAGTACATACAATGCCAATGGTAGACAGTGCAGCCATCCCTTCCTTAATGTGAGCTTCAACTTGGCTATCCTTTCCTTAAGCAAGCCGTTTATTTGTTCACATATCCCATTCCCCTCAGGATGATACGCCAATGAGAATGTGTGACTTATACCAAGCAACAAGTTAATCTGTTCAAATATTGAGTTTACAAAATGGGCCCCATTATCTGATCTCATCACTCCGCACACCCCCCATCTAGGGAACACTTCCCTCACCAGAAAATGTGCGGCACAGGTTGCATTGGGGTGTGTACAGGGACCTGGTTATACCCATCTTGAAAAGGGACACACCACCACATTTAAATACCTGCACCCATTACACACCTGAATCATATCGACATAATCGATATGCAGGTGCTGGAAAGGTCCATTTGGTCTGGGGATGACTCCTCTTACTACTTTTAATGTGTGCCCATAGGTGAATTGCTGGCAGGTAATGCAGTTTACCACAAAAGATGCAACATGCTCCGCTAAATTCGGTGTGAACCAGTCTTCTGCGAACGTTGCAGCAAGATTTTTCTTTGACATGTGTATGGGGCAGTGAAGCTGTTCTAACGCTACCTTTAGGAGGGTGACAGGCATTACTGGTTTACCAGTGCTGTTTTGCCACCACAATCCGTCAGAGGGCTTTAAAGAACACCCTCGACGCTTCCATAAATTCTTCTCCTCCCGAGGTGCCTCCCCTTGGAGCTCCATTAGCTGAGTATGCCCCATATTGCTATAGGCCTCTGGAGTGGCTTGTGGTATCATCATTCTTTCATGGGTATGTGCCACCTCCACGTCCATGATTGTTTCAGTTTTGGATGCCATACGCTTGGCTTCTGTGTCCGCTTCATTATTTCCACCTGACATGAAATCTGCCCCCTTGGTATGAGCGGCGCATTTTACGACCGCTATGACCACTGGGAGCTGTAGTGCTTTTATCAGCCTGTCCAATAGGGCTGCATGCTGAACTGATGTGCCGTCTGCTCGGAGGTAGCCCCTCCTTTTCCAGCGCGCTAGTCCTGCGTGCACTGTAGACGTCACATAGGCGGAGTCACTGTACACTGTTACTTCCTGGTGTGCATGATTCTCAATGGCGAGTATCAATGCCACTAGCTCTGCAGCCTGTGCCGAATAATGCGATGGGATTTGTGCACTGACAAGTACTTGGAACTCTCCATTCGTTATGTGTTTGATCACGGCCACGCCTGTATATCTTTGTCCTTCTTCTTGGTCAATTCTTGAAGACCCGTCAATAAAGACGATCTCTCCACATGCCAGGACATTTTCTTTTATCCTGGGGATCACATCATAGAATTCCTCATAGTTCGCACAGTCGTGCACAGGTTCTTCCTCGGTGACTGGCTCAGCTATGAACGTAGAAGGGTTCACAGTTTTGCACTGCACTATTTTGATCGATGGATTAGAGATAATCACCTCATAGGCCGATGCTCTGTGAGAATTCAGCATGCCCTTTGGCTTCTCTATTATGGCAAACAGTGAGTGCTCAACATATAAGGTCATGGAGCACCCCATCACAATGGATGACGCCTTCTCGATGGCGAACACGGCAGCAGCTAGATTTTGCTCGCAAGGGAAGTGGCCCTTAATGACAGGGTCCAGACTCTCGCTGTAATATGCTAGGGTCTTGTACCCCAATGAGGTTCGTTGTGTGAGCACTTCCGTCATAAAATTACCATGAGTATGAGAGAACAGATAGAATTACTCTGCATAATTAGGAATCCCGAGAACTGGGGCCTTACAAATTGCCCCCTTGAGTTCTGTTACCCCTTCTCCATTTCTTCATTCCACTCAATTTCTTCTCGTATTGCCTGGGCCTTTTTAAGGGCCTGTAGCAAGGGCTTGATATACGAGATGTAGTCAAAGACCCATGTTCGGACATAACTGCACAGGCCTAAGAAGCTTTGCATTTGTTTTATCGTGCACGTCTTGGCCGTGTTCATGATAGCTTCAGCCCTTTCTGGGTTACCTTCTTCCCCTCATGTGAGATCAGTTGTCCTATGTACAACACCTCCTGTTGGCAATACTGCAACTTTTCCTTGTCAACCTTGTATCCCTTCTCAGCCAGTATAGTCAATAGCTGGACAGAATTGCACCTGCATTGCTCTTCATTGGTGCTGCAGATCAGAATATCATCTACATACTGCAGGACAACACTGTCCACCGCAATGTTGCTTAGGTACATCTGTAGGACTCTGATGAAAATGGATGGAGGCTCACAGTACCCCTGTGGCAACCTCGTACTTTTCAGGTGCATTTGGCTGAAAGTAAATGACGTCAGGTCTTGTGAGTCACGGTGCAATGGAATCGAGAAAAACGCATTTTTCAAATCGATCACCGTGAAATATTTTGCCTCAGTGGGTATGTTGCACAAAATTGTGGATGGGTTCTGGACTAGAGGGAACTCGGCTTTGACTATGTCATTCAATGCTCGTAAATCCTGGATTAAACGCCAGCACCCTCCCTTTGATTTCTTGACTGGATAAATCACTGTGTTGCAAGGTGATTCTGACATCACTAGGATGCCTTGCTCCATCATGGCAGAGATAGTCTTCGCGATTCGTTCATCTGCCTCTCTAGACATGGGATATTGTCGCGCTCATGGTAAAATTGCTCCTGGTTTTAATTTGATTTTCACTTCACCCGCCCCTTTCAGGAGACCTACATCATAGGGCCCAGTAGTCCATACTGCGGCAGGCACTTGGGTCATGTCATTATCAAAGTATTCTGGACGTTTTAGTGCCAACATCATTCTCTGTGGTACCTCCCTTCTGATCATTTTGACCCAAAATATGAGACTCACTTCCACTCTTGTCTCTTCTAGGCCGGGGTGTTCTTCGAACAGATCGTCATCAGTGACATCAGTCACTCGATACCCTTCTTCAATGGCAATGATTGCACACCATTGTCTG
Organism: Ambystoma mexicanum; assembly: GCF_040938575.1. Lineage (NCBI taxonomy): Eukaryota > Metazoa > Chordata > Amphibia > Caudata > Ambystomatidae > Ambystoma > Ambystoma mexicanum. The sequence continues at coordinate 410,688,676 of NC_090924.1, forward strand.
CCTTCATCGTCATATCCTTCAACCAATACCACTCTCCCTCGCACTATGGCAGATTGTATCATTAGGAGGAATACTTGTCCCTCCTCTTCGTGCATGGGTATTCTTGGTCTGAATAGAAAGTAATCAGGGGTTCTCATAGTTCTGTCTGCGAGGCCCGGCAGTCTCGCCATAAACACTCGCACGCCATATGCGAAGACTTCTGGCTCCAGGAGTATAGCCCTCATGGCTGCACGTCCAGAATATGCTCTGATCATTTCGTAGTGCATTCCTGGGGTGGAGCACACTATACCATTCTCGGTAAACGAGATGGTCATGTTTAGTTTAGTCATCGGGTCCCGATATTTACTGGGGTCTGACGCGAATACAATAGAGGTACATTCATTTTGCACTCTCCCACTAAGACTGGAAGTGCATCTGTAAAGGGAACTCTACTATGAGCTCCAGTGAAACTCTGGGTATCTATGGCCTCGCCGGACAAGGAAAATTTGCCTTCTCATATGCACGAACGCATTGCACCCGTGTCAACTAGGAAGGAATATTCTTTACCCCCTATGGTGACATTCACCCTAGGTTCCCTATTAGGGTCTGGTGTCACTGATAGGATAGAACACATCAGGGTCTCCCGTGAGCTGTCCTACTTTATATATAGGTTCGGTCCACTGTACACTTGTGGGTTTCCCCCATTTCCAGGGTTAGTTCCCCCTCCAGGATTATTGCCCTGAGCCACCTGCGGTGGTGCCTGCTGGGGTTGTCCTTGTGACACATTCCCCATGTTCAGTGGCTGAACCACTTGCTGTGCACCTTGCTGCAAGCCAGCCGCCTGCTGCTGCATGGTCTAATTTTGTGCACTGCCCTGTTGCGGGGTAGCAGGTAGATTCACCACACCCGCCCCATCCCTTGGTTGTTTTGCCATATGCTTTGGCTTCTGCACATGCGCACTGCGCACCACGTGTCCAGTCACTCCACACAGCCAACATACTGGCGGTGGTCGGGCCATCTGTCCATCTAACGTAGCTGGACTGCCCATCTGTGCGATCTGGGCACCACCTTGAACATTTTGAAAACCTCCTTGGTTACCTCAAAACCCTCACTGATTACTCTGCCATCCTTCATTTCCAAACCCTCTTCCCCTTGGGTAAAATCCTGTGATACCTTGATTATTTTGCGAGGGGTTAGTTGCTTGCTGTTTGCTTGGTTCGGCCGGGTTGGTGAGCATTGCTCCCTCGAGAGCATACTTCGAGAGCTTCCTTTGCACCAGCTTTGCTTCCTCCCCCTTACGCGTTACCTCCTTTTTGCGATTCTTTTCTTGCAGCAATCTGCAATAATGTGCAATTGTCAACTGGATTTCGGGCGGTGGTTTAGCTTCTATTCCTACTAATTTCTTGAGCTGTTTTCGCACCGGTTCTGGTAACCCTTGGCACAATATATGATAGAATACAGGGATGGATTTTGTTCAAGATTCATGTGTTTCGAGCACCCACGCGCCTTGAAAATTCTGGATATAAAGTAACGGATCCTCTGACTCTTTCATTTTTCGAGTCATTATCGCTCCCATATCAGACGTGTCTGGATATAGCGTATGCAGCGCTTTCCACACTGCTGCTCTACAGTTATGAAATGGCGCTCCATCATGGGAGGTGTCAGTTAGGGTTACCCTATGGTAGCCTGCCCGTTTCCATACATCATCGGCTCTTTCACCCAGTATGGCAATTAGGAGGCCCTTAATGTCCCCTATAGCTAAGGGGATACCCCCCGTCTTTTTCTCTAACTCATGTATCCACTTACTGGCTCCCGATGTCAGCATTGGAAGCTTATTTTTAAGGTTCTCTCTTTCCATGTGTGGCTATGGAATATACTATGGTCTTGCTCCCCCCTTTTCTAGCAATGGGAATCGAAAAGCACAGTCCTCCTTCTCTTTCCCCATAGTTCTCCGGTCTACCGCCGGGGTTACGTTCCCACCTTGCCATCTGCCAGGCAATGCCCTTAACCTGTCTGCATAGGCAGGCGCTGACGCCCCCCTCTGACCTCAGGATGTTTCTTCATGTCGGCTGGATTGTCCAGCGGACTTCGGTGTCCTATTTGCAGACCCGCTAGCATCTGACCATCGTACCTCTTGGTCCCTTGGGAGCCGTTTTTCGCACTGTCTCTCTTTGTCATATGCCACTTCCTCCATTTCCCCACCGGAGTCAGACCCTGAATAATCCCAGTTTACGCAACTTCTTGCATCTTCTTCGTTCTGCCCAATCTCTAGCCTTTCTAGGGAGAAGTCCCCTGCTCCCACTACTTCAGGTGACATCCTCAGTTTCATATAGCAGAGTGCTCTCTAAGCGCTCATCCTGCCTTCCCCCTTGGGAAATTAGTTCCAGCCCCATCTCATCATAAATTTTATCCATCGTTTCCCTGATGCTTCTGGTGTCGAAGTCATCTTCAATATTTGTCCCGCTTGTACTCGGTACCGCATCGCTTGCAGGAAAGAATTCTTCTATGTCTTCCCATTCTACAACAGGATTTGGTTTTTTAATTTCCCGTTGTAAATATTCTAAATCTTGTGCCCTCTGTCTGTACTTACGTTACGCTTCCTCATCTATTTCCTTTCGCTTCTTTGCTTCTTCTCTAGCCTTATCTACTTCCCTCATCCGTTCATTGCTACGTTCTTTTGCCCTTCTACTTTCCTCATCTTCCCGCTTCTTTACCTTCCTTTCTTGCACTCTCCTTTCTTCCTCTAACTTTAGCATATTCTGCCTGTACTTCTCATAGGCTGCGCATTGTGTGGGACTGAGCGGTATTCCTTGCTCTTCGCGATATAGTTGTTCTCGCCTCAACCTATTCTTCTTATCCTCTTGTCTCTCACATCCTTTTCTTTCTCCTTTTCCTTTCTCAGCACCTCATCAGACCATTCCCTCGGTCTTATGTCATCACTCCCTTTACCATCACGTTTTAGCAATATCTGACCTCCCATCCACCCGTCCTTTGCGAATGCTAACTCGCTACTACCTTTCTGCTTCTTTCCCTCTCTCTCAAGAGATTTACTACTCTGTACCTGATCCTTCGCCTTCATCACCACGTCTCTCCTTGTCCTTTGGGACTATGGAGGCAAGATTACTTTCCTGCCCTTTTTCTTTGATGTAGTCACCACTGCATGCAGGCGACTCATATGCCGGGTTGCTGTATCTCGTGGCTGCCTTAAGTTCTCTTAGCGGGTAAAGACCCTCTGACTTACTCCCTTCTATTACTGGTTCAGGTGGGGAAGGTGACGAGGTAGGCGTCTCACCACCCTCTGTACATACATTTAATATCCAATCTGCGGGTGGTTCTTCCACCTTTGTTTCTTCAAACATTTTCCACAGTTCCAGCACAGCAAGACATTTCTCTAGCTTTTTGCCGGTATATGTAGCATGTAGGAAGGTGGTCATGTGCTGTAAAACAGCCTTAGAGAGTGACCCGTTCTGGGGCCATGGCATAAACATCTTGTTTGCGGTGCCCTTAACCCACTCCTGGCTATATTTCTTCAGCTTTGTTGCATGCTTGGGCAGTTGCTTGCATAAATGCGCAAGCGGGGTAACTTCCTCCATTCTTAATTCATCACCAATCAATAACTACACAGTTCTTTTACTCTTTTAATAGTAATTGCGAGCACCAAATAGGCAAGCTCCAATCCAATCTTTTCCTGCCAAGTTTTATACCAACAATTTACTCAAAACTCATCAATTCAGTGGCGATTCCCTTTCAGTTACAGAATCGCGTAAATCCAAAATGCATTTTAAACAATCACCAATACAATTATTTTGCATTCGACATACAACAGAACATATATGACAGACGTTTGACAGACTAGACAGACACCAGCTGGTCATACGTATACCTGCCTTCTAATTAATACCCCGTAATGGGATTTGAACGAACCCCCTTATTACGTCTTTAAACGTAATCGTAGCTTAATCGTCCCCCCTCTGTGGGCTCTGGGTTCACGTTCCTTCTGACCACTATTTAAAGCGCAGGAACAAGGCGAATCTTTACGTTTTTTTCTCAGGTGCCACCCTGGTATTCCTTACGTTTTATTCTCTCCGGTGCCCCCCCGGTATTCTTTACGTTTTACTTCACGTGCCCCCCTGGTATTCTTTACTTTTTACTTCAGGTGCCCCCTGATATTCTTTACGTTTTACTTCAGGTGCTCGAGTCATTACCCCCTATATATATATTCAGTCTTGTCTACTTCTGATTATTTTATTTTTTTCCACCCTCCGTTACCTTCCCCTTACTGGCTCTAGTGCCTATATGACATTTGCCAAAGTACCGAGTTTATTTTTTCACTCACCGATTGCATCGTTTCCTCTCTGGAGCTTCAGGATCACTGCCCCATCCTCTTCCTGCTTTTATGGTTTTCGTCCGATCCGCTGCCTGTGGGAATGAGAAAGGTTATGCTTGGAAAGGTGGGTTCCTTCAGACCCACTGCAGATTGTTTGAGATTCTTTACTCTATCATTGTCCACGCGAAGCTTCTCAGTCTACTCAGCCGGAATGGCGAAAGGACTCGTGATCTTACCGAAGGCACAGAGTTACTTCGTGCCTTCGGTCTAAGGGTGTCTTACACTATATCAATCGATAATCTATAATCGATGGCCAAAACCATCCTCACGCTACCAAGTGTTCAGGAGGAGAGGAAATCACTGATGGGCCCATAGGTCAGCGCTCACCCTCTAGAACTTGTAAGACAAGATAGCTGCACCATGTGAGGACAGGGGGTGCAGGATTCACTTACTCCGACACGACTCAATAACGAGGACTCAGTGGTTTGGCAAAGGGAAGTCTGTTTAATGATACATACGTCAAACAGGGAAACAAATGGGAATCAGCTGTAGTGCGATCACCGGTCTCGCTCCAACTTCCACGAACTTTGATAGAACAGCAATTCTTACAAGCACAAATCGTCATCACTGACGTCTAATTTCTATAAAAAATCATCCTGCAATATAATTGGTTAGGAAAGGTAACTTAAGTATGGGTGCTATATCTGTATATAGAAATAAAGCATGTGGATTGGATAACTCTTATTGGGTGGGCGTCTACGCCCATCCCTCTACAACACACGTGATTGACGTCACTACAAGTACAGCGTCTCATTGGTTACAGTGTCTATAGGACCCTAGATTACATGGTCCATTGTGATTGGGCAAGTTACACCCCTAGACATAAATCTCCATTTTAATTAGCAGCATACAGAATAGACACACAGGTGCCTAGTGCCCCAAGATTCACCCTTCCTCCTTTCCATCCATCAATGTTTTAGGGCTATGTGTCATTTAGTTGGCTAGGGATGGTCTCGAAAACTGTAGTCTCTTATCGGGAAAAGTTATGGCATCCTCGGGTCCTGGATGACATCAGGCGATGGTACTTCTTCGCGCCTGGCTGGTCACGTGTTAGTTCACCATGAATCTGCTTCAGTTTCCAGCTTTTAGTGTATTTAATTCTGTGTCGGCCTAGCCACCTGCATGGGCCCCCCCTTATCTTGACCTTCATGAGGCAGGCTGGTATGCTCTGAAGTTGGAGTCTTGTGAGCTGACGCTCTCCTCCCCTTCTCCGGTTGACCTCGATTTCCTAGGCATGAGCCGCTCTTTGTTGAGTTTCGATTCCGCTCCTTCTCTTGCCTTTGGCTGGGTTTCAAAACTTGGCCTGGCAGGCCTCTGGCCGCCTGGGTACCTTTTCTGCTTTTACAAAATGGAGTCGCACTTGTATAATGTGCCTTATTGAGGTAGATATACGGTTGGCGCTAGCCTCTCTATCTTCTACTAAGCATTGCAAGCAATATCGATTTCTTAGCATCTTGCATTTGAAGCATATTTACACACGTTTAACAGGACGGTTGCTTCCATCTGGTCTCGTAACACTGTTTCCTGGCGTTGTAACATTGTCTCCTCTCTGTGCCTATTCCATTCAATTTCGTAGTTACTCACACTGGCGTGTTATCTTCGATAGCTGCTCTTGTTCATTCTCAAATCTGTTCAAGCCCTTGTGTCGTTTCCACTGGCCTTCCGTTAAGGCTTTTGGGGTCTCTTCGTGGACCGTGTGTAGGTACTCGTCATTTCGTATCAGCGGCTGGTATGGCTGTCTGATAGGGTACCGTGCTGCCCAGGGTTGTCTGGTTATGGGTGCTTCAGCCGGTATGGATCTTCCGATGTATACTGGGCAGAGTCCCACTGCAGCTCTTTGTAGGTTCATTTGTTCTTCATACGTCACATACCTTGGCGAGAGCATTCCTGGTACCTCAAAATGAGGGGAAGGGATGCAGGCCATGTCTGGGACCTCCTTTACACTGTACAGAAATGAAAATGTTGGATGCAGAGTTCTTGGCTGTGATTGTTGGGTGCATGCATAAATATTTCACAGTACTCAATGAGTGAGTGCTGGAAGAAGAACAGTGGAGAGGGGGAGAAGGACTGTCCCTGCTTTACTGGGGTGTAGCCCTTGCTGTAGCTGGGAAAGCGCACGTGCCACATCCTGCCATTCTGAGCATGGTGGGCATGCAAATGGAATTGTGGGGATTATAGAATCAGGTGTCAAGGGTGTGGTTCACAGGAAGGTGCAGTACTACTTTTTCCCAATACTCTCTGGTTAATGAGGTTGGTAGAGATGGCGAGATGCACAGTGCTGATCGTGGGTGATACATTTGTACAAGATCTGCACAGGTATGCTATGCAAAGAGGCGTAGCTGTTAATTTTGGGTTGGAAGGAGTGGACGCTTTGCGGGCCAGTCTCTTTGCATGCAGTTTCAGAGGGATGGTTTGCCTTTGCAGATATGTGGCCTCTACCGTTACTGTTCAAGTTGTTGTGGTGAATTATGGAGGTCTTCATTTGTGTTACATGTTGTGTGGATATTTGCTCCGTCATCTGAAGAAGTTGATGAATGCAGTGATGCAGATTTTTCCCACTGCAAAGGTTGTTTTCTCAACCATTCCACCAAGAGGAGTATGGGACCATGCCGCTGTAAATTGTCCCCAGCCAGAGCTCGGAAAGTGTCTTATAAACAGAAGCATCTCTGCATTCATGTGCACTAATGTGATGTTCTCTACCCACTATGAGAGCATGAAGTTGCAAAATGTACGCTGCTTCCATGCAAATGGAATTTCTTTGAATGCCATTGGCAATACCATGTTCTGTTACACTGTGCAAGAAGAGTTGAGCATAATTCGGTACAAATTGAAAGAGGGGAAGCAAACAGAAACTCATACAAAGAGAAAAAACAAAAAAGGTTGTTTCAAATCACGTTAAAAAAAATGAAAATAAAATATTTCAGAGGGGTCACTAAAGACCCAATCCCCTACCCTGTTTCACACCCCCGCATCCCCTTCCTAGCACAAAACTTCACGGATTCTGCAGTAGTTTCAGGATTACACGTGCCACATCCGACCATTTTCAGGATGGAAGCCATGGAAATGGGACTGTGGAGGGTAAGGCATTGCTCAATAAGGTTTGTGGTTGTGGTGTGTACACAAAAACTGTGGCATAAGGTCTCTTTGTACAAAGAAGTGCAGAAGCCTATGGTGGTATGCAAGGTAAGGGGCAGGCATCCTGTTTGCATGCATGCACTGTATGGTCTTGTTTGAAGTTGGTAACATGCATTCAGTGCAGCTTTTGTGCAATAATGTTTGAAAAGTTTGTAGTAAGTGGGGTACTGCAGAAACAGAAAGCCTGTGAAGTGTACAAGGAAAGTGGCAGGCATCCTGTTGTAATGAATGCAATGTGTGTATGATATCATATATTGTGAAATTATATGATATGGCATTTATAATGCGCCTATACAGAAGTTTTGCAAGGCGCGACGAGGCAAGGGAGGGGCAACAGAGTGGTGATAAAGACAACAAACCTATTAGGTCAGGTGTCACTCAGATCACCCAAGTGCATGGGTAGGGGGAGGGGAAAGTACAGTACATGGGAAGAAGAACAAATGACAATAAGTTAAAATACGGCCCGATTGTGCCAAGTGCAAGAATAAGTGCAGACATCAGGTGTTGGTGGAACTGTTAGGGATACAGAAAACAGTCCCTAAGTGCAGAGTTTGCCAGAAAGGCACTGCAGGGGTGAGACTGGCAGGGGGAGGTGGCCTGGGCCCGACATCAGAGAGTGGCCAGGTAACCAGTGCAGAATCATTGCAGGTGTGCGACTGGCCGGGGAGAGGAGGAGAAAAAGCAGACACAAAGAAAAAGGCTTTGATGTGCTTCGGGAACTGGCGATGGTTCTCCTCAAGTTTCAGGGAGGCAGAGAGGCTGTTGCAGAGGGAGGCCCTAGTCGAAGAAAGAGATATACCACCAACTGGTTGAATGCAGAAGCGACTGTCCCTGAGGGAGTAGGAGGCAAATGAGGGAAGAGCTCGAGCAGGGAGATATTTAGGAAGTGATAGTTGAAGGTATTTAGGTCCCAGGGCCTAGTAGGTCATGTGCGTAATGCAGAGGGTTTTTACCTGATTCCTCACAGCCACTAGGAGCTATTGCAGACATTTCAGTTTAGGAGAGATACGATACCTGGACTTGAGGCCAAGGACAAGTCGCGCAGTTCTCTTCTGGATGAGTTGCAGAGGGCGGAGAGTAGACGCGGGCAGATTTAAAAAGAGGCTGTTGCAATAGTGCAGCCTAAAGAGAACCACAGCTGTGCAGACAGTGACCTTTTGGGAACTTGCTTTAGGTTGGTAAGATACATTTAGTGCTGGTTTTGGTGCCATATTTTTACTATTTATGTAGGTTGGTTAGTAGGGAAAACAATTTGTAGCATTGTCGGAAGGAAAGACGAGAGTTCCTGTTTCGATATTAGAATTTATGATATGGGTAAATGAAAACGTTGAAAGCACATGAAAGCACATGCCGTTGAAGTGCCAGTTGATGGTAGGGGATGGGAGAAAAAACAGTGTGCTTTTTAAGAATATACTGTCCGCTCAGTGGCAGATACCATGCTCAGAAGCACTTATAACAGAGTTGTAAACATACTGCAGAAAAAGTATTCATACCTCTATTTTGTGGTGATGGGTACCCATGTGGAAGAATGTGGATGCACAAATCTTGCAATTTTTTACTGCACTTTCCTCTGGACGTTCTTTCGGATGACAGGACACTTGCAGGTTGAATTTGCAACAGTACATGTGAAGTGTTGTGCAGAACTGACACTGTTAGATGCTAACGTCTTGGATGGCATTGGTGGATGCGTGTGTCACTATTTACCCGTACCCAATGTGGTAGTGTTGGCCAAAAAATAATTGACAGGGAAGAAGTACTGCTTGTGCTTTACTGAGGCGCAGCCTTCACAGTACTTTGGGATGCGCACGTGCCACATTATGCGCTTCTCACCATACTGGCCAATGGAAATGGAACTGTGGGGATTATCCAATCAGGTAATGAGGGTGTGGTTCACAGGAAGGGGCGGTCATATATTTTTACATCACTCTGCGCAGTGAGGCTGGCTAACGTGGAGAAATGCATTGTGTTGACTTTGGGTGATGCCTTTGTGTTAAATCTGCTCAAGTATGCCCTGGAAAGACACTTTGATGGCAATTTCGGTATGGAAGGAGTGGATGCATTGTCGTGCGCTGTCTACGACCACAATTTTGCCAATATGCATGCACTTTGCAGAGGCCTGGCCACTTCTGCTCATGTTGATTTTGTTGTTGTGCACTATGGGGGCATGCATTTGGGTTACATGGCTTGTTTAGGTTTATTCCATTGTGTGAGGAGGTTGCTGAATGTAGTGAAGAGGCTTTTTCCCACTGCCCAGGTGCTTTTCTCATCCATAACACTAAGAAGAGTATGGGAAAATGTTAATGTATGCTGTCCATGCCAGAGGTTGGAAGGTGTCTCATTAACAGAAGCATGTCTTATTTTTTGTCCACTGCTGGGATGTTCTTTTGCAACAATTACCTCATTAGTTGTGGAAATGCAGAGTTTTTCCATTCAAATGGCATTTCGTTGTCACCCATTGGTAATGCTCTTTTGTTTGCCCATCTACAGGATGCGTTGAAGAGTTTACTGTAACAATGTGAGCACAAGAAAACATGAAATCAAATAAAAATCAAATAAAAACCGAAAAAAAAGGTGTTTAGCTACAAGCACCTAAAAAAAGGCTCTTTTCAGAACACCACTAACAACAAACTCCCCTACCCTGGTTGCAATTTATTCCCCCATGTCTGAACGCAGCACGAAA